>NC_138892.1:602500-1202500 GCF_965194825.1 Balaenoptera physalus
GCCGGGCTCAGCTGCTCCAGCTGCGACAGCCGCTCCACGCGCTCCAGCTCCCGCGCCAGGCTCGCCCGTGTGCCGATGAGCGCCAGAAGCTGCGGGTTCGACTGCGCCAGCATGAGCATCATGGACAGCTGCCTGTGTGGAGCGGGCGCGTGAGGGGCCCCAGGCCACGTGGTCCCCACCACCACCCTGCCGCGCCCCTGTCCCCAGCCCCACCCCCACCAGGGGTGAGCCCGGGTCCGACAGACGAAGCAGACGTGGGACTGCTACCAGCCGTCCGCCCTTGTTCTACCGCAAACCCCGCACGTGACGGGGCACACGGACACCGCAGGCTGACCCGGGCCAGCCCTGGCTCCCGGCTGGCGGCCACCCACCGACAACCGACCCAGGACCCAGTCCCTCTGGGAGAGGTTCACTGCTGTCAGCTCCTCCCACGGTGATGACAGGGCTGGACGCTTCTCCACCTCTGGGGGCACCTGGGGGCAGGGCAGCCCCTGACACCCCCTTCCCCAGTTACCCTGGCTCCATGCTCAGCAGGTCCTGCCAGCTTCAGCCCCTCCCCACACTGCTGCACTAGAGTCCTGTCTGGCACGGGACGGGACACGTTGGTGATGGGTTTTGAGCGTGGGCTGCACCCTCAGGACACGACACGATGGTGCAGAAAGCGCGGTCTGGCTGGAGACTGCGGGCCCACACCCAGGCTCTTCCTGGCACGGGACGGGACACGTTGGTGATGGGTTTTGAGCGTGGGCTGCACCCTCAGGACATGACATGATGGTGCAGAAAGCACGGTCTGGCTGGAGACTGTGGGCCCACACCCAGGCTCTTCCTGGGGAGCCTCCCTGGAGCAGAGACCACCGTGCCCCAGCCTGTGCCGCCTGGCCTCCCCATTCCAGTGTCAGCACCTCCATCCTTTCCTCTGGCCAGCGGGCCTCAGTGCCACAAAGCCAGGGTCTGACCATCCCACTCCTGGGAGTGGAGCAGCCGCCTGGGTGTGCCATCTCCAGCGTCCTCCTAAAGGCTTCGTTCTAAATGTTCCTCCCTTCCCGGAAACAAATGCTAGGGAAGCAAGACCCAAGGACCCACCGGGGATCCATCTGGGGTCGGAAGGCGCGCCTCAGCTCCTCCAGGGAGGCACACTGTGCAGTCAGCACGGCCAGGAACTCGTCCAGGTCCTCGGCTGGGAAGGAGCTCAGCAGGTAGAAGGAGTTTGTGAAGTCAGCACCTGTAACACGCAGCTGCTCAGGGCGCCGTCCTGTCACCAGAGGACCGTACGTGTTCATCCACCACGTGTGCGGCGCCCTGCTCAGCCTCAGGCCGGGGACTCCTGAGCCCTCCCCTCAGTCCTCCCAGCTCGGTCCCCACTCTGAACCTGACGAGTCACTCAATCTCTCAAGGCCTCCAGGCCTGGTTTCTTCATCTGTAAAATGGGTAAATACAGTAAAGGCACCGAGGCCGGGCCCTGGCCCTCATCACTGTCACGGCAGTTAGCACCATCTGCTTCAGGAGCTGCGGGGTCGAGATGGCACAGGACGTGAGCCATGACAGACACTGTGAGGGCCTCAGCCTGACTTGCTGAAACACTGTCACCAAAACCCCCAAGGAAACATCCAAAAAACAGACACAAGGGAAAATGAGAAGGAAACCAGAACGGTATACTGCAAAAGATCACCTAAGCACGAGAGCAGTAACAGAGAAAATAAAGGACAAAAATGGTGTAAGACAGAACACAAAGAGCAAAACAGCCTAAGTCCTCCCTTATCAGTAATTACTTTAAAAGTAAATGGATTAGGGAATTCCCTGATCCAGTGGTTAGGACTCTGTGCCTTCACTGCTGAGGGCACGGGTTCAATTCCTGGTTGGGGAACTAAGACCCCGCAAGCCAAAAAAAAAAAAAGTAAATGGATTAAAGTCTCCATTCAAAGAGCAGAGACTGACAGAATGGATAAAAAAACCATGATCCAACAACTACAGTAAGATAACTTGCTGTAGACTCGTAAGTCAAAAGCGAAAGGATGGAAAAAATATCCCATGATTTGCATACTGACAGTAACCTAAAGAGAGCTGGGGTGGCTACGCTGACGTCAGAAAAACAGACTATGTAAGAACTTGACAAAGAGGAGCATCGTATATTGATGAGTCAGTTCAGCAAGAAGATGTAACAATTACAGACTTGCACCAAACAAGAGCCCCCAATACACAAAGCAAAGACTCAAAACTGAAGGGCGAACACATTTCAAATCAACTATACTCCAATTTAAAAACAAACAAACAAAAAAACCTGAAGGGTGGACTCGAGCAGTTCTGTAAGAGTTGGGACGTCAGCACCCAACACCTGGACAGAAGGTCAACAAGGAAACAACGTGAACAACAGACACAACACTCCACCCAAGCTCTCAGGTGCACGTTCTCCAGGACAGACCACGTGTTGGGCCATAAAACCAGTCTTAATACACTGAAAAGACTGGTGTCTTCTGCAACCACGATGGCATGAAGTCACAAATGGAAGGACAACTGGAAAATTCACAAGTAATGTGAAAATTAACTACTGGTTCTAAAAAGAAATCACAAGGGAAATTAGAAAAATACTTAGAGGTATGAACCAAAAGCAGCAGTGCTCAGAGGGAAGTTTATAGCTGTAAATGCCTGCGCTAAAAGCGCAGCTCTCTCATCACCAGAAAAAAATAAATTTGTCACTGTGTGGTGATCATTTCACGTTATATACATACAGCAAATCACCATGTCACACACCTGAGACTTACATAATGCTATACGCCAGTTCTCAGTAAAAAACGATTTCAAATCAATAATCTAATCTTACATCTAAAGAAGTAGAAAAAGAACTAAATAAGACCAAAGTTAGCATAAAGGAAGGAAATGAGATTAGAACAGAGATAAATGAAATAGAGAACAAAAACAAGAGAAAATCAATGAAACCAAAGTTGGTTCTTTGAAAAGGTCAGTAACACTGACAAAATTTTAGCTACACTAACAAAAAAAGACACAAGTAACTAAAGGAAATAAAAGTGGGGACGTCACTGCAGACTGTACAGAAATAAAAGACTAAGAAAACACTATGAATAATAATTTAGATAACATAGATGACATAGACGAATTCCCAGAAACACATAAATTACCAAACCTGACTCAAGAAGAAATAGAAAATCTAAATAGTCCCATAGCAAGTAAGGAGACTGGAAACTTCCTAACACAGGAAATGTTAGGACCAGACGGCTTCACTGGTGAATTCTACCAAACATTTAAAGAAAAATTAACACCAATCTTTCTCAGACTCTTCTGAAAAATAGGAGGGAACACTTCCTAACTCATTCATGAGATCAGCACTTCCTCGATACCAAAGCCAAACAAAGATACCACAAGAAAAGAAAACCACAGACCAGTATCCCTTGTAAAAACAGATGTAAAAGAAACCTCAGCAAAACATTAGAAGGAGCAAGTAGGGTTTATCCCCAGAATGCAAGGGGTCTGTGTGTCCCCTGCCCGAAGCCATATATGGAAACCCAACTCTGCAGGGCGATGGTATTTGGAGCTGGGGCCTTTGGGAGGTAGGCCACGAGGGCGGAGCCCTCACAGTGCGCTTCATGCCCCTGCTCCCTATTCTGCCGTGTGAGGACACAGCCAGAAGGCGGCACCCTGATCCTGGACCTCCAGCTTCTACACCGTGAGAGGCAGTTTAAACTAAGGCAGGATACGGATGAAGAAGTAAAACCTGGCGATCACCTCAACTGAGGCACAGTGTGAAAACACCCAATGAGGGACAGAAGGAAACATCCTCTACTTGAAAAAAGCCACATGTGCACAGGCCAACAGCTCACATCACACTCGTGTGAGAGGCAGAGATTTTCCCCAAGAGCAGGAACAGTAAGTGACGCCTGGTCGGCCACTTCTGTTGAGCGGCACCAGGCGTCCTAGCCAGAGCAGCCAGGAAGCCCCAGGCACACCCCACAACGGCACCCTGGAGAGGATGGGAAACAGGAACGCAAAGACACGGTACGTCTGTGTCCACAGCAGCGTTATGCATGGTGGCCACGGGGTGGAACAGCCCAAGTGTCCAACAGACGATGGACGAGCAAAAGGCAGGCCATCCGCACAGACTATTCGGCCTTAAAATCCTGACATGCGGACAACAGGGATGACCACCGTGGAGGACGTCATGCTGAGTGGGGTGAGCTAGAAAAAGAGCCGCGTGAACCCCTTGCCTGCGGTCCCTGGAGGCGGCGAGTTCTTGGAAAGCAGGCGTGAGGTTACCAGGGCGAGGGGCGGGGCAAGGGGCCAGGGGGCTAGTGCTTCGCGGGTGCAGATGTCCGTCTGGGAAGACGAGAAAGTTCTGGAGACGCTGGCCGTGGTGGTTGCGAGACAAGGTGAATGTGCTTAAAGCCACTGAGACGTGGTCACAGGTCGGTTTCACATTCTGTTTCAGCACGACGTGGCGCATGCACCCCACCCACACTCACCAGTCAGGTGCATGGTCTCCAGGAGCCTGGCCACCAGGGCGCTGTCCTCCTCCCGCTCAGCCTGCACGAGGCCCAGCTTCCAGCGCATCTTCTGCAAGTAGTGCCTGCGGAACTCAGCGTCGAACTCCTCCGCCAGGATGGCCTCGGCCAGCTCGAGGGGCAGCGCGGGCTCCAGGGCCTCGGCCAGCTTCTGCAGGTTCCACTTGCACACCTCGGGCTGCCTGCTGTACGAGTAGCGCCCGGCGGTGTCGGAGGCATTGCACACGTGGTCGGGGTCGTACCTGCCGTGTAGGGAGAGCCAGGAGCTGCCTGAGGGGACCCGCCGAGCAACAGTGCAGGCCCGGGTGGCTGCCGCTCCCCTGCCTGTCCCACGGGGCCCTGCAGCCTCTAGAGCAGGGAGGCCGCACTCCAGCGCGGCCCCCTGCCTGGCTCCCGCCCCCGCCCCTTCAGCCCACTCTCCACCTGGGAGCCGAGGGGGTGCCGTTCAAAGTGCTTCTGTGCTCAGAACCCTCCAGGGATCCCTGCTCTGGGGACGGCCGGCTGACCAGGCCTTGCTGAGAATTAAACACCGAACAAAACATTAACAAGAGCAGCCACACAGGCCTGCAGGTCCTTCCCGTGGCCTTGAGATGCCCGCACGGTCACGTGCCTCCCCGCCAGGGGCCCCTGGCAGGCGGCGGGATGCCCACCTGTCCAGGAAGCCGAAGGGCCCATAGTCGATGGTGAGCCCCACGATACTCATGTTGTCCGTGTTGAGCACGCCGTGGCAGAAGCCCACGCACTGCCACTCAGCCACCAGCTGGGCCGTGCGCCGTGTCACCTGCAACAGTGCCACAGGACGGCTGCCGGCTGCTCCCCTCCGCACCCCCCCCAACCAGCTGTGCCCGCTGAGCCGGTCTCGCTCTGCGGTGACTCCCAAGGGGCCCGACCCAGTGTCCTGTCCTGCCAGCTGACGCTCAGCCGTGGGGAGAACATCCGAGGACAGTTAAGAAGGAAAGAGTATTTTGGATGAGTTGATACGAGTGGCTCTGCTCCTCACATACACCGTCTACCTCTTTTATATACTCACTGTTTTTTGGCTTTTATCCAAACCAGAAAAATCAGGGAACCTGGACATTCCCATGACTCACGCCCCGTAGGATGACTACGTGGAAACAAGGACGTTACCACGTTCTCAGGCGAAAACTGCCCAGGTCCAGACACTGTGCCCAGGGCCCCGCCTCGCCCTGGGCTGCAGGGAGCGAGGCTCAAACGGCCCAGCTGCCCAGCCCAGAGTCCGGCTGCCAGACCGGACTTGCTTCCCGTCTGTCACGTGGCATCACCCACGTGACAGACTGGAAGCAACAGTGTGGCTGAAGTGGGGTCCAGGGAGTGACAGGTGCAGGACAGTGCCCACTTCTGGTGCAGAGCGCTGGCCGCGGGCCTTCGGCCCTCAGGCAGACCCCTCACCCTGCCGCCTGTTTCCCTGGCTGAGGCTGCACCACCTCCCACAACTTTGACTGTCGTGTGGGACGACGCCTGAGAGTTCTGGGGGAGATGGAGAGGCCAGGGGGTGTGTGTTTGGGGCCACCGTGAACACACGCCCCATGCGGGAGGCCCAGCACCCACCAGCCCTGATTCCCTCCCAAGCTCTCTGCGTGGCCCCTCGATGCCGCTCAAATAGTGACCCGGGGGTCTGTCCCAGGACCCCGACCCTCAACGGTATCTGAGAAGTTGCCCCTGGGCCAAGCCAGTGGGTGGTGACTCAAGAGGGCCGGGCACCCAGCGTCCGCCCACGGGCGGGCAGCTCCCACCGACCTCCCGGAAGAAGGCAGCGTGCCTCTGCACGCTGTCGCTGGCGTGAGTGGCCTGGATCTCAGGGTAGAAAGTGCTGATGACATAGTCAAGCATCTGCACTCGGATGTCGTTCCTCCCCACGCTGGGGCCTGCGCGCCCCGTGTGCTCGTCCGAGGACTTGAAGATCTCAAAGGATCCGAACCTGGAGGGAAGACCCGCGTTGACAACAGGTTAAACGTGACGCCTCCCCCTCATGAGTAAGGAAGGAGGGAGGGTGCTGCTAGCCCTCGTGGCCGGGCGGGGGGGACAAACCACCAAACGTAGCTGGTCGTTCAGTGACTCAGGCAGACACAGGGCACTTCCCGGGGTGCGTGGGGCCGGGACTGCCACGGCTGCCCTGCAGGGACGAGAGGGGTTCTGTGTCCGGCCTCCCACACCGAGGGATGCGCCCATCACCGGCGTCCTGTAGTGGGGTGACCCGCAGGGTCAGCGGTGGGGCAGTTATACGCCCCAGGGGGCGGGGCAACGTCCGGAGGCATTTTTGGTTGTCACGACGGGGGTTACTACCAGCAGCTCGTGGGTGGAGGCCAGGAACGCTGCCTGACACCCTATGAGACACAGATCAGCTCGCAGCAAAGACGACCTGGTCCAAACGCCACTAGTGCAGCTGTGCCCAGAGGCCCCGGGTCTCCCAGGACGAGGCCAACGCCTGCCCCGACACCTCCACCCCCGGAGGACAAAGGGAAAGCTGGTGACAGCTGACGCACAGGGTCGGCTGGGGTCACCTGACCCCGCCAGACCGCCACAGCCACCTCCTGGCGACTCTGGGTTCAGGTGGTCGGTACCGAGCACCCGACGCCAGACAGCGTGGTGACGTCGAGGACTAACAGGCCCCGCTGGAGACAGCAGCCAGGAGGCCTCCAGTCAGTGAACAGCGGCCAGAGGAAGCGGGCACACCGGGCGTCACGGCCGCTCGTCCAGCAGCACAGTGAGGCCGTTTTCTTGGTGCATCTTACGTAGCTCCTGGTCATAAACTCCAGGTCCACAGCTCTGGACACGCCGCCCCAGGCCCTGCACCCTGGCCGGGCAGCTGCACTCTGGCCACCGGGGCAACACGGGAGCACGAGGACGGGCGTTACCTGAGGAACGTGGGGGCCACGCGCAGCACGACCGCGCACTGCTCGTGCCTGGGGTTGCCGTCGTAGAACACGTCCCGCTCGACGGAGGACTGGGACGTGACGCAGGCGCCGGCCCGCGTGGTGGGGATGCCCAGGTGGAACATGGCCTCGCTGCACAGGAACTCGCGGATGCTCGAGCGCAGCACCTTGCGACCGTCGGCCTGTCTGAGGTCAAGCACAGAGGTCACTGCCGGGCTCCACTCAACACCAAGGTGTGGTCACAGAGGGAAGGGACTGGAAGAAAGCCTCCTAATGGCTTTTTAAAAACAACCCACGAGCAGCTCTGACATCACTGTAAAAAGAGTCTGTTTTGGACAATCTCAGGTGCTAAGCCCCTAACCTCCTCCAGGTCTGGAACTGCAGCACAGGGTGCCTGGCCCGCGGCAGGAGGCCAAGTCCATACAGAGGTCAGGGAAGGCTACTCCCAGGGTCACACACACGCTCGCAACTCCGCAATTCTGTTTTTATGAATTTACTTTGTGAAAATCCTTTTAAAACAGCACAGACACAGAGCATCATCTGCAGCGGGGGGAGGACCCCAGTCTCCCTCGGGCAGCTCTGAATGACGTGGATGTTTTCCTCTTATGCTAAACCTTCGTTATTACTATTCTTTTAAATAGACTTTATTTTCCTAGGCAGTTGTAGGTTCACAGCAGCACTGATGAGCAGCCAGAGAGATCTCTCATATGCCCCGCCACCACACACACACAGCCTCCCCCACGATCAGCATCCCCGCCAGGGGAGACATTTGTCACACTCGATGAAGCCATGCCGGCACGTCGTCATCACCCAGAGTCCACTGTCTGCATCAGGGTGCACTTTCAGTGTTGTCCACTCTGTGGGTCTGACAGAGATCCACCATTACAGTGTCATACAGAACACTTTTCACGGCCCGAAAAACCCTCTGGGCTCCACCTGGTCATCTGTCCCCTCCCAACCCCTGGTCTTTTACTGTCTCCATAGTTTTGTCTTTTCCAGAATGTTATAGAGTTGGAATCATACTGTGAGACCTTTCAGATTCACTTCCTTCACTTACTGATATGCATCTAAGTTTCTTCCATGTCTTTTCATGGCTTGATGGCTCATTTCATTTTTTTTTCTTTCTATTCTTTTGCTGAATAATATCCCATTGTCTGGATGGGCCACGGTTTGTTTATCTATTCACCTTGAAGGACATCTTGGCAGCTTCCAAGTTTTGACAATTATGAATAAAGTTGCTGTGGACATCCATATACAGGGTTTTCGTGTGGACGTGTTCTCAACTGCTTTGGGTAAATGCTGAGGAGCATGGTTCTTGGGTCATATGGTGAGAGTACGTTTAGTTTGGTAAGAAACCACCACACTGTCTTCCCAAGTGGCTGCACCGTCCTGCATTCCCAGCAGCCGTGAATGGGAGCTCCTGTTGCTCTACATCCTCGCCAGCGTTTTGTGCTGTCAGTGTTCGGGAATTTGGCCATCCTCCTAGGTGTGTAATGGCGTCTCCTTGTTAATTTGCATTTTCCTGATGACACATGATGTGAAACATCTTTTAAAGTGCTTATATGTCATCTCTGTATCTTCTTTGGGGAGGTGTCTAACAAGGTCTTTGCCCCATTTTAAAATCAGTTTGTTTTCTTATTGTTGAGTTTTAAGAATTCTTTGTATATTTTGGATAACAGTCCTTTATCAGATGTGTCTTTTGCAGAGATTTTCTCCCACTCTGTGGCTTGTCTTCTCATTTCTCCTGACATTGTCCTTCACCGAAGTTTTAACTTCAATGAAGTACAGCCTATCAATTATTTCTTCATGGATCCTGTCTTTGGTATGGTACCTAAAAAGTCATTTCTATACCCAAGGTCATCCAGATTTTCTATTTTATCTTCTAGGAGTTTTACAGTTTTGCATTTTGTTTAGGTCTGTGATCCATTTTTTTTTGTTTTGTTTTTATTTATTTATTTATGGCTGTGTTGGGTCTTCGTTTCTGTGCGAGGGCTTTCTCTAGTTGCGGTGAGCGGGGTCCACTCTTCATCGCGGTGCGCGGGCCTCTCACTATCGCAGCCTCTCTTGTTGCGGAGCACGGGCTCCAGACGTGCAGGCTCAGTAATTGTGGCTCACGGGCCCAGCTGCTCCGCGGCACGTGGGATCTTCCCAGACCAGGGCTCGAACCCGTGTCCCCTGCATTGGCAGGCAGATTCTCAACCACTGCACCACCGGGGAAGCCCTGTGATCCATTTTGAGTTAATTTTTGTGAAGGGTGTCAGGTCTGTGTCTAGATTTTTGTTTGTTTGTTTGTTGATATCCAGTTGTTCCAGTACAATCTTGAAAATACTATCATTGCTCCATTGGATTGCCTTTGCTCCTCTGTCAAAGATCCACATCTATGCAGGTCTATTTCTGGGCTCTTTGTTCTGTTCCATTGACCTATCTATTCTTTGGCCAAAACCACTCTTTTTTTTTTTAAATTTATTTATTTTTGGCTGCATTGGGTCTTCGTTGCTTCGCGTGGGCTTTCTCTCTAGTTGCAGCGAGCGCCAGAAGCAGAAGGAAGCAGGGGCTACTCTTGGATGTCGTGCGCGGGCTTCTCATCATGGTGGCTTCTCGTTGCGGAGCACGGGCTCTAGGCACGCGGGCTTCAGTAGTTGCAAAACCACACTCTCTTGATTGCCAAAGCTTTATGGTAAGTCTTAAAGTGGGGTAGTGCCAGTCCTCTGACTTTGTTCTTCTCCCCCAGTATTGTGAGGGCTATACTGGGTCTTTTGCCTCTCAATATAAATTTTAGGATCAGTTTGTCAATATCTACAGAATAACTTGCTGAGACTTTGATTGGGATTGCACTGAATCTACAGATGGAGTTGGGAAGAACCAATATCTTGACAATATTGAGTCTTCCTAGCCATGAACGTGGAATATCTTTACATTGATTTAGTTCTTCTTTGATATCTTTTATCAGTTTTGTAGTTTTCCTAGTAGACATCTTATATTTTGTTTGTGAGTTCACACTTAGGTGTGAATCTAATTTTTAGGATTGCTAATGTAAACAGTATTGTTTTTAATTTCAAATTCCACTTGTTCACTGCTGGGATATACTAAAGTGATTGACCTATGTAGTAACTCTGTATCCTGCAACCTTGCTATAACTGCTTATGAGCTCATTTTTTGGTCAGTTCTTTGAGATTTTCTACATAGATGTTCATCTGCAAACAAAGACAATTTTTATTTCTTCCATCTCAATCTGTATGCCTTCGATTTTCTTCTCTTGTCTTGTTATATTAGCTAGGACCTCCAGGGATGTTGAAAAGCAATAGTAAGAGGGAACATCTTTGTCTTGTTTCTAATCTTAGTGGGAAAGCTTTGAGGTTCTCATGATTAAGTAGATTTAGCTATAGGTTTTCTGTAGATACTCTATCAAGTTGAGGAAGTTCCTCTCTATTGCTAATTGACTGAGTTTTTATCATGAATAGGTCTTGGGTTTTGTCAAATGCCTTTTCTGCTTCAATTGAGGTGATGATGCGAGTTTTCTTCTTTAGCCTGTTGATCTGATGGATCACGTTAATTAATTTTTGAATACTGAACCAGCCTTGCATACCTGGAATAAATCCCATTTGGTGGTGATGTATAATTCTTTTCAAACATTGTTGGATTTGATTTGCTAATATTTTGTTGAAGATTTCTTTATCTATGTTCATGAGGGGTTTTGGTGTGTAGTTTTCTTTTCTTGTATTGTCTTTGTCTGGATTTGGTATTAGGGTAATGCTGGCCTCATAGAATGAGTTAGGAAGTATTTCCTCTGCTTCCATTCTCTGAAAAAGAGTGGAATAATTTCATCCTTAAATGTTTGGTAGAATTCACTGGTGAGTCCATCTGGGCCTGGTGCTTTCTGTTTTGGAAGGTTATTAATTGTTGAGTCAATTTCTTTAATATATATAGGCCTATTCAGATTGTCTTTTTTTTTTTTTGGTGAGTTTTGGCAAATTGTGTCTTTCAAGGAATTGGTCCATTTCACCTAGGTTGTTAAATTTGTGAGCATAGAATTGTTCAGAGTAATTTTACTATCCTTTTAATGTCCATATGATCTGCATGATTTCCCCTCTTTAATTTCTGGTATTAGTAATTGTGTCCTCACTTTCTTTCTTAGTTAGCCTGGCTAGAGGTTTATTGATTTTATTGATCTTTTCAAAGAACAAGCTTTTGGTTTCACTGATTTCCTATTTCCATTTCATTGACTTCTGCTCTAATTCTTATTATTTCTTTTCTTTTGCTTACTTTGGATTTGATTTGCTCTTCTTTTTGTAGCTCCCTAATGTGGAAGCTTAAATGATTGGTTTTAGATCTTTCTTCTTTACTAACATATGCACTCAATGCTATAAATTTCCCTCAAAGCACTGTTTTCACCGTACCCCATACATTTGGTGTTTTCATTTTCATTTAGTTCAAAATACTTAAAAATTTCTCGAGATTTTGTCTTTGACCATGTGTTATTTAGAAGTATGTTGCATAATCTCCAAGTATTTTGGGATTTTCAGTTATCTGTTATTGAATTCTAGTTTGATTCCATTGTGGCCTGAGAACAGACACTGTATGATTTTTATTTTAAAAAATTTGTTAAGGTATGTTTTATAGCCTAGAATGTGGTCTCTCTGGATAAATGTTCCATGTGGGCCTGAGAAGAATATGTATCCCATTGTTGTTAGATGAAGTAGGCTATAGATGTTCTTTATATCCAGTTGATTGATGGTGTTAACTGAGTTCAAAGATGGCCTTACCAATTTTCTGCCTGCTGGCTCTCTCCATTTCTGATAGAGGGGTGTTGAGTCTCCAACAATGACAGTGGATTCATCTGTGCCCCTTTGAATTTCTGTCAGTTTCTGCCTCATGGTACTCTGATGCTGCTATCTGGCACATACACAGTAAGGACTGTTTTGCCTTCCTGACCCCTTCATCATTTTGTCATGCCCCTCTTTATCCCTAATAACTTTCCTTAGTCCGAAGTCCACTCTTCCTGAATTAATATGGCTACTCCTGCTAACTAGTGTTAGCATGGTATGCTTTCCTCCATCCATTTTTTTTTTTTTTGTATTTTGGCAGCATGTGGGATGGTTCCCCAACCAGGGATTGAACCCAGGCCTCTGCAGTGAAAGCGCCAAATCCTAACCACTAGGCCACCAGGGAAATCCCCCATCCATTTACTTTTTTTTTTTTAATTAATTTATTTATTTTTGGATGTGTTGGGTCTTCACTGCTGGGTGCAGGCTTCCTCTAGTTGCAGTGAGCAGGGGCTACTCTTTGTTGTGGAGTGGGGGCTACTCATCGTTGCGGTGCGCAGGCTTCTCATTGTCGTGGCTTCTCTTGTTGCGGAGCACGGGCTCTAGGTGTGCAGGCTTCAGTAGTTGTGGCACGTGGGCTCAGTAGTTGTGGCTTGCGGGCTCTAGAGCTCAGGCTCAGTAGTTGTGGTGCACGGGCTTAGTTGCTCCACGGCATGTGGGATCTTCCTGGGCCAGGGCTCGAACCCATGTCCCCTGCATTGGCAGGCGGATTCTTTTTTTTTTTTTTTTTTTGGCAGGCGGATTCTTAACCACTGGGCCACCAGGGAAGCCCCATCCATTTACTTTTAATCTACATGTGTCTTCATATTTAAAGTGGATTTCTTATGGACAACATATAGTTTGGTCTTGTTTTTTTATTTATTGGCCTTGCTCTTTGTTTTCTCTTTCACTCTTTTCCTGCCTTTTGTGGTTTTAACTGAGCATTTTGTGATTCCAATTTCTTTTTCATCAGTTCTCGCCTAGCGTATCAGTTACACTTTTTTGTTTTGTTTTGTTTTACTCTTTAAAAAATGGTTGCCCTAGGACTTCCCTGGTGGTGCAGTGGTTAAGAATCCACCTGCCAACGCAGGGGACACGGGTTCGAGCCCTGGTCTGGGATGATCCCACATGCTGCGGAGGAACTAAGCCCGTGCGCCACAACTACTGAGCCTGCGCTCTAGAGCCCGTGAGCCACAACTACTGAGCCCGTGTGCCACAGCTACTGAGGCCTGCACGCCTAGAGCCCATGCTCCGCAACAAGAAAAGCCACCGCAATGAGAAGCCCATGCACCACAACGAAGAGTAGTCCCCGCTCGCCACAACTAGAGAAAGCCTGCACTGAGCAACGAAGACCCAACGCAGCCAAAAATAAAATAAATAAATAAATAAATTAAAAAATTTTTTTAAAAGGTTGCCCTACAGTTTGTAATATATCATTTACAACTAATCCAAGTCTACTTTCAGGTAACACTATCCTGCTCCATGGGTAGTATGAGTACCTTATAATAACAAAATAATCCTAATCCCTCCCTCCATCCGTTATTTGACTGGTGTCATTAATTTCATTTATACATAAATGCATCGTTACTATTATTTTAAACAAGCTATTACCTGTTATATCAATTAAGATGAGGAAAAGTAAAGGTTTTTATTATACTTTCACTTCTTTCTCCTATGCTCTTCCTTTGTTTATGTGGATTCAAGTTTCTGACCTACATCATTTTCATTCTCTATAAAGAACATCTTTTAACATTTCTGGCAAGACAGGTCAACTGCTAACAATTTCCCTCAATTTTCGTTTGTCTGAGGAAGTCTTTATTTCTCCTTCACTTTTGAAGGATAATTTCACAGGGTATGGAATTCTAGGTGGGTGGGTATTTTTTTCCTTATCACTTTACATACTTCACTCCACTTTCCTCTTGCTTGCCTGGCTTCTGAGAAGTCAGATGTAATTCTTATCTTTGCTCCTCTGTAGGTGAAGTGTTTCCTTCCTCTAGCTTTCACTTTTTTTTTCTTTACTTCTGCCTCTCTGTAGTTTGAAAATTATAAGCCTAGGTGTAGTTTTGTTTTTGTCTTTTGGTGGGGGTGGGGGAGGCATTCATCCTGCTCGGTGTGCTCTGAGCTTCTTGGATCCGTTTGGTGTCTAACATTAATTCAGGGAAATTCTCAGTCATTTCTTCAAATATTTCTTCTGTTTCTTTCTCTCTTTCTCTCCTGGTATTCCTATTACACATGTGTTACTACTTTTGCACTTGTCCTACACTTCTTGGTGAGTGTTTGGTTTTTTTCAGTCTTTATTTTTTTTGCTTTCTATCTTTGAAAGTTTCTCCTGAGATATCTTCAAGCTCAGTGATTCTTTCCTCATCTGTGTCCAGTCTAGCAACATGTCCATCAGAGGCATTCTTCGTTTTTGTTAGTGTTTTTGCTAGAAATCTCTAGCATTTCCTTTTCGTCTTTCTCAGAATTTCCATCTCTCTGCTTACACTGCCCATCTATTCTTTTTGTTTTTATTTATTTATTTATTTATTTATTTAATTTTTGGCTGTGTTGGGTCTTCGCTGCTTCGCGCGGGCTTTGTTGAGGTGCCTGGGCTTCTCACTGCGGTGGCTTCTCTTGTTGTGGAGCACAGGCTCTAGGCGTGAGGGCTTCGTTAGTTGTGGCACGTGGGCTCAGCAGTTGTGGCTTGCGGGCTCTAGAGCATGGGCTCAGTAGTTGTGGCGCACGGGCTTAGTTGCTCCGCCTGCCCATCTATTCTTTTTTTTTTTTTTTAAAGGTTTTATTTATTTATTTTTTTGGCCATGCCAAGCAGCTTGAGGGACCTTAGTACCCCGACCAGGGACCAAATCCAGACACTTGTCAGTGAAGGCCTAAGTCTTAACCACTGGACCACCAGGGAATTCCTCTAGTCTCATTTTATTTATTTTATTTTTTTTCAAATAAATTTATTTATTTATTTATTTTTGGTTGCATTGGGTCTTCGTTGCTGTGCGCGGGCTTTCTCTAGTTGGGGCAAGCGGGGGCTACTCTTCGTTGTGGTGCGCAGGCTTCTCATTGCAGTGGCTTCTTTTGTTGCAGAGCATGGGCTTTAGGTGCGCGGGCTCAGTAGTTGTGGCATGCAGGCTCAGTAGTTGTGCCTCGCGGGCTCTAGAGCACAGGTTCAGTAGTTGTGGCGCACCGGCTTAGACGCTCTGCGGCACGTGGGATCTTCCCGGACCAGGGCTCGAACCCGTGTCCCCCGCATTGGCAGGCGGATTCTTAACCACTGCACCACCAGGGAAGTCCTGCCCATCTATTCTTGAATGCTGCCTACTTTATCCATTAGAGCCCTGAGCATAGTAATCATAATTGTGTTAAATTCCAACACAATTGGAATTTTGTTGGTCTGACAATTCCAACATCTCTGCCATGTCTGAGGCTAGTTCTGATGCTGGCCCTGTCTCTTCCAACTGTGTTTTCTGCCTTTTAGTATGTTTGTAATTTTTTCTTGATAGCCAGGCATGATGTATGGGGTAAAAGGAACTACTGCAAGCAGGCCTTCAGTGATGTAGAGGTGGGTTACAGGTGTCAGGTGGAGGCCTCAGACTCTCAGTGACCCTGTGCCTCTGGACTGAGAGCTTCCACATGTGCTTTTCAGTCTCCTCTCCGCCAGAGGGCGCTGGAGCTGGGCATTTCCCTTCACCAGGTCCGCTGGGCTCTGATAACAGCCCAGCAGGTCAGGCTCTGGTTAATCAGCTTCCCCCAAGGGCAGCCTTGTTCAGAACAGAGTGCTCTGGTGTACTCCACACAGCTCCTTTCCCCGCTCCTGCCAGAAGCACAAAGGGATTTTCCACCAATATTCACTGTGAGAAGACAGCAGAGCTCCAGGAGGTACAACTCACCAGAGTGCGGGGCTCGCTTACGACTGGGCCCCGAAATTTTCAACTGACTCGTACACACTGAGCCTCCAGCAATTCACCAATTACAGGGCAAGGATCTGTGCAGACTTCCGCTCTGGTAACTCATAATTCTTTGTATTTGCCTGTCAGTCTCTCCAATTTGGGGGGTGGGGCAGCAATTTGCCCTCTGACCTCACTTTTCTTGCAGATCTAAGAAGACTTGTTGATTTTTCAGTTTGTTCAGCTTTTTACTTGTTAGAATGAAGTGATGATTTCCAAGGTTTCTTACATGCTGGACTGGAAACTGTATTATTTTTTAAAATTAAAGGAAAGTGGCAGCAGCACACGAGGACAGCTGGCCTGCGTGAGCCACGTCCTCAGCCCCTCCTGGTAAGATGAAGGGCGCTGGGCACTCCGACCTCCAAGAGCCCCCACCCAGCAAACAAACGCAACAACAAAGTGAGCTTGGATCTCTGCCCTTCAGGGTCAGGCCTGGCTTCCTGGCCTGGCCCAGGGCATGGCAGCGTCCCAGCACTCTCCCAGGCAGGAGGGCACCTGAAACAGTTTGGAAAATTCTCTAGGAAAGAACAAAAACTGGTGGGAAGACACTGGGCTCACTTCCGTCTCATCTGCAGAAGGACACCGAGGCTGAGTGAAGGTGCCCAGGGTGCACGTCTGCCCACGTCCTCTGCCGGGAAGAGGCCAGAGCCGGGCTCAGTATGAGCTTGGGGTGCTGGGGCCTAGGCCTGGAGAGCGGGGCCAGGGAGGCCGGGAGCCAGCGAAGATCTCTGCAGGCCTCCTGCCTCACCCTCACCTGGGAGCCTGGGTGTGGCTCATTCCAGGTGTGAGTGACACCTCTAGAAACCCGGCCTGACAGTCACCCTGGGGCTGTCTGCAGGGTGACTGTGCCTGCCTCTGGCTGACAAGACCCTCAGTCCACAGCTGCATTCCACTCACCCCTTCCAGTCTGTAATCCGTCCTCAAATGTCACTCCACACCGGCCCCCCCCCCGCCCCGCCTGTTTAGCAGGAAGCCAGTACAGTCCAAGCTAATTGTGGATCTGGTAAAAATGATCCAGAAAACAAGCTGCCTATCTCCTTGCCCGGGGCAAAGTGCCCGAAGCAGAAACCAGAACTGAATAATGATTACACAGCAAGGGTACAGGGCCTCAGAGTGGCCCTGCCCCCAGAGAGCCGCATGGACACGTGACAACGGTCCCTTCTCCTGGGCGCCCACGTCTGTTCCCAGCCAAACTGCTGGCGTGGACCCAGCTGAGGACAAGCTCTTCTGCACCTGGCAGGAGAGGCCGTCCTGAAATCCCAACCCCCATGGGAGGCAGAAGCAAGAAGCCACCTGCGCACCCCCCAAAACCCACGCCGGGGGACTCGAGCAGCTGCTGGCCTTAAGCCACTCACACCACTTCAGATGTTAGCCTCAAGCCTTGTTGAGGCTGGGGACCCCAGGAAATGCTGGGGGTGCTGGGTGGGTGCACATCTGGTAAGGGTCAAACAGCCCCTTTCTTTTAAAGGACTTCAGGTCTGGAAACACTGACTTACAGCTCAAGTCTTCAAATATTAAAAGCAACTTCCAACAGCAGATTACTCTCACAAAAATGTTTTTTATAAATGGCAAAAACAAATGATTAAAATGAACACATAAAGTTGAAAGATGCTCATACAATGTGCAGGCCCCAGGGCAAGACATTTACACGTGACCCCAAGGAGAAGAAATGCTTCTGCCGGCCACGAGTGCAGACAGCTCTGAGCAGGCTGTTCCAGGCGGGTGGGGCGGGTGCCAGGCTGCACTCAGGACATTTCAGAGACACCAAGGTTTGAAGACTGGGGGATGAGGAAGGACCAGTTATCCTGATGATCTGAGGTGGAGCTGCTAGAGGTGGGGGCCCGGTTCAGTCCCGGGAGGGAGGGGAGGGGAGAGCTCATGGGAGGGGCCAGACCAGGGACACACCCTCGGGATTTCTTGGAACATAAAACGCCAAGTTAGGTGTGATTCTTTCAGCCATTCAATAAGCACTTAACAAATATGAGTTAAATACATGAACTTTTTTAGTGAAAAGCAGCAGAAGAGACTATCAGCACCGTGTGTACAGGAGAGGCCTGACAGCTGCGGGAAGGGCGCCCTGCTGGGTCAGGCTGTGGGCATCTGGACCCGGGCCCTGGCCCACGAGCCCCACCTCACTGCGGGGTCAGAACATGGCTGGCCCCCAAGTGCTTGGAAGCCCGGGCCTGGGAGAAGGTCCACTGGGCAGAGGATCTGTCCCGGTCCAGGGCACCGGCTGCACAGTAGGCATCTGCAGTGCCAAAGTGTGCGGGAGGGAAGCTGACAGCCCGATCAGCATTCAGAGGAAGCCGGAAGCCGAGTGCGCCGAGCAGGCAGCAGGGCTGGGCACGCGGTAAACATGAGCGTGCTACACGTAGAACTGACTCCAAACTCTCTGGATAGTTTATGAGAACAGAGCACGAGCAGCTGCCAGCGCTGTGTGATCAGACGCTCAGCCTGACCTGAGGGGCAGCAGGACCCTCCCCTCCCCCCTCTTCCAGGCAGACGGGGCAGGGGCGCTCCGAGGCGGCCAGGAGCCACAGAACCTGCTCCCTCGCCTCCTGTCCTGGCCTCAGGGCCTTTGGCTCGGGCGCTGCTACCCACCACGTTCTACGTCCCCACGTCACATTCCTTCGTAGTTAATCTCACCCCCAACCGCCCCACGGGGGAGGACAGCTCCGCGGGTACGGGCGCAAACACACCTGGAGAAGGGCGTGGGGCCGGCGCCCTTGAGCTGCAGCTCCCAGCGCTCGCCGGCCGCCGTGCACACCTCGCCCAGGTACATGGCGGCGCCGTCGCCCAGCTGCCCGGCGAACTGGCCGAACTGGTGGCCGCAATAGCAGTGCGCGGCGGGCTCGGCGCCCGGCAGCAGCGCGTTGCCGCTGAAAAAGAGCGCGGCCTCGGCCTCGCGCGCCTCGCGGGCGTCGGCGTCGGCGGGCGGCGCGCCCAGGCCCAGCAGCGCCAGCGCGGGCTCCGACAGCGCCACGACGCGCGGCTGCCGCAAGGGCGCGGGCCGCACGCGGCTGAAGCAGGCGCCGGGCACGGGCCGCGGCGCGGACGGGGCGCCCTCTGGGCCAGGCGGCGGCGTCTCCACCGGCAGCGCGAGCAGGGCGCGGTTGTCGAAGCGCAGCCCCGCCAGCCAGCGGGGCTCAGGCTCCATGGCGCCGGCCGACGCGGAGCAGGGCGCGGGCGGCGGGCGGCGGCCGAGGGGCGGCCGGGTGCGGGCGGCCGCGAGCGAGGCCGCGAGCGCTACCCGGAGCACTGCCATCCGAGGCGCCGCGGCGGCGGAAGTCCCTCTGCCCCGACCGGAAGCCCCGCCCCTCGCTCCGCCGCCCAATTGCCGGGGGCCGCGCCCGCGAAAGCCTGGCTCTGATTGGTCACGCCATCTATCTGCTTCTGCTCCAGGTCTCGCCTCGGGGACTGCGAGGTCCCGGCCCGCCCGGGTCCCGGTCCGCGGGGCTGCGGCTGAGGGCTGGATCGCGCGGCGGAGACTGGGCCGTCCGGAATGACTGCCCTGCGCCACAGCGGCAGGTCCCTGGAGGTCCGCCCCGGAGGCACCGGCCAGTCCGGGCTGAGCGCTCCGGGCCGGTGGCCGTGACGAGTGACGTGCCCAGGGGACCTCCGGGGTGCCTCCCAACTCCGCGGTGAAGCCAAGGTCAGACCCGGCCCCACGCTTTGCTGAGGTTTGGCCCTGGATTGTCCTTTGCCCACTGCGCACAGGGCAGGAGGGAAAGAGGACCTTTGTCCAGATCTGGCTGAAAGTCGGGGGACAGTTATGGGCCAGGAAGAGCCCCAGGGCGAAGCCAAAGCCGAGAGCCTGCCAGCCTGGAGCCCGGTGACTCCCTCGTGCAGGGCCTTTGCTCCTGCCCTTTCCCCGCTCCAAGCAGGGTTCCTCGCACGCGGGCTGGATCCCAGGCCCACCTCTCCTGCCTGCCTCCTGTCACCCTGTGTTTTTCCTTGCACTTCTCTCTGAAATTAGCTCATTCCCTTATTTTCCTGTTTCCTGTGTGTCTTTCTCCTCACCCACGCTCTGGAAGGGCGGGAGCCTTGATGATCTGGGCACCAGTTCCCCCAGAACAGCGCCAGAGAAACCCCCCATAGATGCCCAGGAGGCCTGGGGTGGGTGCAGGGCTGGGAGGGCCAAGCCTGGCCTTGAAGGGCCCGCCCCCAGGTGAGGAGCTGGGGTCAGTGCTGCAGAATGACTCAGGGGTTCAGTTCAGAAGAGCCTTGTGGAGGGCCCCCCAGGGGACCCCGCTGATGCCTGCGTGGCGCGGGTGGTCCTTGCAGGGGTTTCCAAGCCCCTGCCCGCCTGGACCCAGAGTCACACCCGAGACCGCGGACAAACTCACGAGCTCGCCCGTCGCCAGGGCTGTTCCGTTCCCGCCGTCCCGATTCCACACCAACTTCAGGGAGATGCCTCGGAACCTCCTGCTGGGGTCCCAGCATGGTGCCCCAGACCTCTTGTGAACCAGCTCCGCCCCTGCCGGCGCTGTGACCTCGGGGAAGCCCTCACCCCCTCCAGCTTGGGGGCCTCTTCCCTGCCATGAGCAATGACACTGCCTTCTGTGTGGGGTGGGGGGGTCCCACGGACAACGGGGACAACGTGGTGAGGGCCTGGTAGGTGCTCGGCGCCCTGGAGCCCCCGCCTGCAGCCTGACGGCTTCCCTTCCACCTGGACCCACCTGGGGTCTTCCCCACGTGGCCTGCTGGCAGAGCGGTCCCCTGTTCCCAGCCTCCTTCCCAGCTACCTGGGAGACCTGACCTGAGCCTCCCCTCTTCCCCAGGCCCAGGCCCTCCTGCCCCATCTCCTGGCCGCCTCACCCCACTGTCCTACCCCTACTCTGGAATCTGGTGGGACTGGGTGTTTGAGGGCCTGTGAGTGCCGGGCTCTGTGCCCTGCTGCCTGCCCTGCCTGAGCTCACAGCAGAGGGAACATCTGGTGGGTTCCAGTGGTTCAGCAGGTCAGTGCGGGAGGGTCAGTGGCCCTCCCAGCCCTGGCAACCTTGCCTCTGCCTCACTCTTGGGCTGCATGGCCTCCTGGACCTCCCTAGGCCCATCCGGTACCTGCAGGTGCCGCTGGAGCACAGGGTCCACGTGGCCCTGATGCATGGGAGCTGAGCTTGGCCCCTTCCTGGCCCCTCCCTGCAAAGAAGACTCAGCCGACAGCCAGGCTGCACCATCCTTGCAGGGCAGGCCTAGGCCCTGTGGGCCGCAGGGCGAGTGCGCAGCCCGCTAGAGTGCAGGGCCGGCCCACGGTCGTCCAGCGCATGCCTGAGTCGGCCCTGGTGCGCTCCGGCCTCGGTGTGTTGAGGTTGGCCTGGCCGCCATCGCTGTACCACCAGCCGGTGCCTGAGGGCTCGCGGCTGCAGCTGGCAGAGGTGTGGGCCATCGGCGCAGGGCGTTTGGCCGTCGGCGCAGCGCTTTCAGCCATCGGGCGTGTGGTGCAGCGTGCTGAAGCCACAGCCCTCCTGGTTGTGGGCACCGCCGGAGCCCTGGAACGTGTCCCCTGTACGGTGTCCCCTATGCAGCCCCTCAGCCGCACCCCCATCGTGGATCCTGGCCATCTGGGCCCCCCGGCAGGTGGTCCAGGAGGAACATCCTTCCCCGGAGAGCTGAGGCTGGCAGAAGTAGGCTGAGAAGTTGGGGACTCTGGGGTCCCAACCTTCTCCCCAGCCCCTAGCCCGGGAAGCATGTCAGCAAACTGCGATGCTTGTGGGCAGGGGGGTGGCACGAGAGCCCCCAGCCCTCCCAGGCACTCACCTGTGGCCCTGAGTACAGGCCGAGAGGTAGAGCCAATAAAACCGGTCTCCCTGGTTCACGCGGAAGCTGTCAGAGCGGGCCCACAGCGAGTGGTCGCCCACATCCCGCAGATCCACCGTCAGCTCGGTGCACAGGCTGGGCTGGGAGGTCAGGCCCAAGATGTGTTCCAGCCCCGGCCAGTGGTCACCTGCGGGGAGTGGGGCACCCAGGCTCAGGCCTGCCCTGTGTTCTCAACAAGGCCCCGGGGCCCTGGCTGCACGGCCTTCCTACCTCTCCCCAGTCTCCAAAGCCCTCTTTGTACTCCTGCCGGCACCTCTCAAAATCCAGCAGCCTCTCCCCACCCCAGTCTTGACTCTGAATCACCGTCCAACCACTGTCTGCGCGCTTGTCACAGAACCTGGGGTGGGGTGGGCACGTCAGCGCCTCCTGTGCTGGCTGTGCCTGGCGGATCGGAGGGGCCTGCCCCTCCACAGTCCAGGGGGGAGGGATGTCCACTCTCCCCTAAGCACTCTTTATATGTTTGAAAAATGAAACCTTGTTTTTCTGCTGGTCAGTGTAATACAAACTTGCATTGGAATACATTTAAATTCTCAGAAATAGGGTGAAGATTCAAAGTAACTCCCCAGGCCTCAGGCTGATGGCTTCAATTTAATGGATGTTATTTTATACTTAACTTGTATCCTGGGCATCTTCGTTTGTTCCCTTGGAAGTAGACTTCTCCTCTCCTTTCCTGACTGTGGCCAGCGCTCAGAGAGCATCTCTGTCCCAGGTGCAGGTGTCTGGCCTGGCGCGGCCCTTCCCTCCCAACCGCCAACGGTAACATCCGTTTTTGCCAAAGTGATACACGAACTGCAGGCTGCCCTCCTGGACGGGGCACTGGCTCCTCTGGCTGGCTGGCGTACACACCACTGGGGCCCTCTGGTTCTCCACCCATTTCTGAGAGCAGCCCCTCCCTGGGGAAGACTCGGGCCAGGAGGGGTCGGAGTTCTCCAGGTGACCAGACCCAGAGCCTGAGAAGGGCCCATGGACAATCCAGCAGATGACTTATAACCTTGGTCCTGGCCGACGGGCAGCCACTGTCCTCTCACCTTGGGCCACACCTGCCTCAGGCCTCTTCCCTCCTGAAGTGGCTGGCCTTTAGGCTCCTAGCGTTTGCTGGCCCCCAGCCCTCAGTCAGACCCTCGATTCCTCCCGCTGCCCCTGGACACCACCTCTCCCTGTGGGTCCAACATGGCCTTCACCTGCTGCCCTAGGAGGGTCTGCCTTGGCTTCCCCGCCTCCCTCCCCCGGCCCAGCTGGCCCCCCCTAACACCAGCCTGGAGGAGGCCTGGTCCTTGTCTGCCCCTCCCCCAGGCTGTTCAGGGCAGGTGGGTCCTCACGGGGAGTGAGAAGCCTGCAGGCCTGTGGGTGACAGCTCAGAGGCCACCCAGCCAGCATGCACCGGGCCCCTCCCACTCCCCCACACCCGGCCAGACCTTGGGGTTCCAGCAGGACCGCCTGGACCTGTGGAGAGAAGACGCCGGGCAGAGGAAGCTCAGTAGCCCCGGGAGCCCCTGGCCCACCATGGGCCCGCCACCCACTCCTACCAGCCTTTGACCAGGTACCTCAGAGCTGGCCCAGGGCAGAGGGACGCAGAAGAGCCCCGAGACCCAGCGCAGGGCGGCAGCCATGCTTCCTGGGGGGCAAACACTGCGGAGAAGCGCCATCCCGCCGGCCTCCTGCCGTGCCCCCGGGGCGGCCCACACGCCCCTCCGTGCTCAGTCGCCTTTCTGGGCAGATGTAAGCCGCTGGTCCCCACTGAGTTTTGTTCAAGCTGCCGGGCTCGCTCCCACCTCCTCCCCTCCGGCGTGCCAGGGTGGGGCGCTGAGCAGGGAGGGGAGCCCCAGGGTGTGGACTAGGAGGGCAGGGGTCCACAAGCGATGGGGGGGGCCACCAACACCCTGATGCCCTTCCCCACCCTCCCTGTACTTGAGTCCCGTTCCCGCACATTTCACAAAACAGGCTTCCAAAATTAGATTTTATTTCAGTCTCTAAGGGACGTGTACACGAGCGTGTGAATGACAAGGACATGGCCCAGCCCAAGGCTCCCCGGCCCAGATTGTGGCCGTGGGTTTCACCTGATTTAGACACTGAGTCAACACAGATACAACCAAACGTGGCCCTGGGCCCCTGACGGGATGCACAGATGCTACGTCGAAAACAGGTGACCAGGACACGACGCAAACAGGTAATGACCGGGGTCAAGTGCTGTGTGGGGCCAGCTCGACCTTGGGCCCAGCTGCACCCAAGGCGGTTTCTGTGCAAACTGGCGGGCCCTGGTGGACAACTGCCACCCATCCACTGAGGGTCGGGGTGACCCCCAGGTCCCACCACCAGCTGCACAGGAAGCAGGTTCAACCGCCCACGGGCCAGGCAGGCTCCAACCCGAGACGGTGGCGGCCCTGGGCCCCCCACGGCTGCTGGAGGTAGACCACGGGGGCAGCCGGATGGGCAGCGGTTGGAGGCCAGCCTGGCTGCCCATGGCCGAAACTGACCCCCGTCACACCCCTGTCTTCCTGGGACCGAGACTCCAAGAGAAAGATGTTCTCTGTCCCAACCAGATTTAAGGCTAGTATTTCCTGACATTTATTTCAGTTTGTTTTAAGTTAAAATTACCTGAGTAGAAAAGTTTCAGACACTTTTAAGAGCCAGAAACACACAACCTCTGTAGGCACAGCTGTTGCTGGCGCTCACCCGGGGCCACCGCCCCCTCAGGGGGCGCCAAGGAGCCACACGAAGGGCTGCACGGGCCAAGCTGCCCTTCGCCAGCGTGCTGGCCCGGCACCCCCGCGAGGCGCCCCCTGCAACGCGGAGAGAAGGCACAGTGAGGTAGGGGCTGGCCGGCTGCGGCCCACCGCGCCTCACCCCTCCCCCGCCAGCTCATCCTGGGCCGGTGAACTTCCTAGCGGCCCGCAGGGAGAGGGTGGAGGGGGGCTGCTGGGAAGCCCGAGCTCAGACAGTGAAATAATTCTTTATTTGGGCGGGTTGGGAGAGGGCAGGCGAGGCTAGGCCGGACCCCCATGGGGGGTGGCACCCTGGAGCTCCTCAGGGGGCCGGCCCCCCGTGACCCTCGGCCGTGTCACAGGAGCAGCCGCGGGCAGCCCCCTGGACGGACGTGGTGGCTCCCTCTGTCCTTCCTACTTGTGTGGCCAGGCCTCGGAGGCCCTCTGCAGACAGTACTGGGCGGCAGGCAGTGACAAGACCAGGCTGCTGGCACGGCGCCCCATCCAGTACAGGCCGTAGCCCAGGAGGCCCAAGAAGGTGGCCTTCACGGCCAGCCAGGACACTCTGCTTGAGATGGACGGCGGGGGGACACTGGGGGGGAGAGGGAGGGCGGGCTGGGCCTGGCTGGGGGACGCACGATCCCCCAGCCCCCAGCCCGGCTCTGCGCGGGTGGGGTGTGTGGGGCGGAGGGGTGGGCGGGCGGACTCACGTCATTATCTCCTGGATGTTGAGGTCGGTGGTCCAGTTTTTCTCGATGCCAG
This sequence comes from Balaenoptera physalus, assembly GCF_965194825.1. Lineage (NCBI taxonomy): Eukaryota > Metazoa > Chordata > Mammalia > Artiodactyla > Balaenopteridae > Balaenoptera > Balaenoptera physalus. The sequence continues at coordinate 627,924 of NC_138892.1, forward strand.
GGACGTGGCCCATGCCCACGACGCCCACCACCACGGAGGGGACGCACTTCCTGGGCTCAGCTGCAGGGGGGAGTGACGCGTCAGCACCACCCACCCGCCTGGCCCCGGCAGGTCCCCAGTGACTGCCCGGCAGCCCGTCCCCACCGTCAGAGGCGCGAGGCAGCTCCAGGCGCCGGGCCGCCTGCCTCAGCATGTAGGTCAGGTAGATGTCCCGCTCAGACACGATGGTGCGGTGCAGGTCGGGGAACTCGCCGATCATCTCGGCCATCATCTGCTCTAGCAGGTCCTTCTGCTTGCACCGCTCTACATCATCCTTGCTGGGGGAGAAGGGCGTGCCGCCAGCCCGAGGGACGGCTGACCCAGCGCGGGCACGGCTGACCCAGGGCGGGCGCGGCTGACCCAGGGCGGGGACGGCTGACCCAGCGCGGGCACGGCTGACCCAGCGCGGGCACGGCTGACCCAGGGCGGGGACCCCGCACCTTCCGCCTGGGATCCTGGCAGAAGGAAGGGGTGGGGAGGCCCTGCGTGAAGGAGGCTCAGCCCAAGAATGAGAGGAGCGTGCCGCATGGTGGGCTGGGCCAGGCCAGGTGTGGACCGAGTGCTCTGTGGGCATCTCAGGCCACTGGGCACTATTCCCGGGCCGGGAGGCCGAGGGGCCCTACCTGATAGGGTCCGACAGGAAACACAGGCCCCAGGCCAGCTTGATCTTCTGCCAGAAGGAGAGGGCGGCGATGGCCCTCTTGAAGGTGACGGGGATAGGCCGGTCGCCCAGGTGGAACTTGCAGAAAGGCACCTTGCTGGCCTGGGCAGAGGCTGGGTGTTGGCGGGGGAGCCTCAGGCCCCGGACAGCTCCCTAGTGCCGAGCCCCCTCCGCCCCCCGGCCAGGCCCGGGCCCACCTCCTTGAAAGCCTCCCTGAACTCGCCGCCGGGGGCCACGCCCAGCTGCTCAGTGATGTGGGCGGACACCTTCAGTAGCAGCATCTGCATGAGTCCCGACATGACCCCGTTCTGCAGGGAGAGGCCCGGTCAGCCGGCGCGCAGCAGAGCACGAGGTGCCTGCGGCCCTGCGGGAGGCCTGCCCTGTGCTCTGGGGAGGAGCGAGGGCCAAGCTGACGTCCAGCAGGGCCTCACGGTGGGCGCCTCACCCACGGTGCACGCTCAGAGGCCCCTCCCGGCCCTTCAGACAACCTTCCCAGAGCAGGCCCACCGCAGGCCGCGCAGTCTCGGACCGGCTGCCTGGCCTCTGCCCCACGGGTGCCCCCTTTCCCCCTCACCCCTCCACGCCAGACCCCCAGCTCCTCTGCCCACATCCCCCTTGGGGCACCTGTCAGTGTGAGTGGACTTGGGTCCTGTGTCCAGAGCCCCTGAGCGAGGCGCAGTGGGGTCGCAGCTCTGGGCCACGTGACACGCTGAGGCCCCACCCCCGCCCCTGGTGACCTGCCAGCACACTCCCAGGGCCCTCAGGGTCCCTGACCAGCTCCTGCCTTGGGGTTGGGGCCTCAGCCACCTCTCCTCACTGTCCCTCGGGCCAGGGTGAAGGGTCCCGGACCAGAGTCCCCACGGGGCTGGCACGCGCACCTGCCTGACGGCCTGCTGCAGCTTCTCCAGGCTGATCTCCTTGGCCTCACGCAGCAGCGTGCGCTCGTCCATCTTCAGCATGGACACGCGGTACTGGCACAGCTCCACCACCACCACGTCGGGCTGCACCTCCCGGATGGTCTGCGACGGACACGCCAGCTCACCGCGGGCCCCACGGGCAGAGCCACGCCGGACCCGGAGGCCCACCCCCAGGGCGACCCCACCGCCGGTCAGCCGCCGTGGAGACAGCTCGGTGCTGGAAGCGACTACGGAGGCAGGGACGACCTGGCTCTGCGTGTCCTGCAGCAGCAGCAGTGGCGGCTCACGGGCCTCACCTTCACCACGTCCTTCTTGCTGTCGTCGCTGAAGTGGGCCGTGCCCACCACGTACACGCGGCTCCCGTCCTCGGCCACCAGCTCGGTCACCGTGCGCGGCAGGTTGGGCCGCTCTTGCCGCCTCTTCAGCTTCATCTCCAGGAGCAGGTTGAAAGCGTCCACGTCGGCTGCAGGGACAGCAAGGCCCGGCTCAGGGCCATCCTCCCGCACGGGCGGCCTGGGCCTCCGGGGCGCAGGGACGGGGGTGTGTGCTGCCCCGCGGAACGCGGACGCACATGGGGGCCTCTCCCGGCCTCGAGCCACTGGTCCTTGCTCACCAGGACGTGCGGCCAGGCCCCACTCCGAGGGGAGCCCCCAGGCTGCCGAGGGGCCCAGGACGGGGGTGCTGTGCAGGGCACCCGGCCTCCCCACCTGAGGAGGGGGCTCCTGCCGCAGCCCTGCTCGCGCTCAAGAGCCCTCCCGCCAACACCCTAGGGTGCGCCGGGGCCCCTGGTCCACCGCAAGCTCTGGAGATCACCCAGCCCAAGCCCCTCCCGCCCGGCACGGTGACCCCAGGGAGCACGCACACAGGCTCTGGGGCTCTCCGGGAAGCCCCCTGGGCACCACCTCCGAACCCCCTGAAGTCACGATGGGCTCTGTGTTGGCCTGCAGAGGGAAGGGGAGCGTTCGAGTGGCGGTACTCGCCTCTCCGGGGCCTGCCAGGACTCGTGCGGTGGCTCCAACAACCCCCGGGACTGTCAGCCGCGTGCCCCGCAGACCATCTCCTCACAGGCGGCCCACCCTCAGGGCGCCCTGCCCCGGGCCCCTCGGCTGACTAGCCGCATCCCAGGAAGACCAGTGAAGGGCTTCTCTGCACAGAGGCCAGGGTGACCCCAGGGAGCCTCACGCGGGGGGGAGCCCCACACTCCACGGGGTCGCCCTGGCCCCCAGCCCCCAGCCCAGGGCTCTGACCTCGCGAGGCGGCTGCTCCTCCTGTCCCTCCATGGCGGGGCGGCGGCTGCCGGCAGCGACGAGTGAAGCCTGAGGAGACACAGGAGCCGCGTCCTCACCTGGAGCCCCGGGGCCGGGCACGGGGGTCAGCGCCCCGTGGCGCCGCGTCCGTCGGGAATGATCCGCGGGCAGGACCTCGGCCCCAGGCACGGGTGATCTCGGGATCTGCGGTGCGGGGCTGAGAGCAGGGTGGGGACACCCGGGCGGGGAGCCCGAGTCACCCAAGGGCAGGACGTGCCGCCCGGCCTCCTGCTCGCCCAGCAGGGGGATACCCCGCGGGGGCAGCTGGCCAGACCTGGATGCCTCCTTTTTGACTTTGGAATAAAACACAATTTATAAAATTCCCTAAAAAGACAAAACCAGGCGGCAGAAGGGAACCTGTGTGCTGGGCTGGCGCGGAAGGCGGTGCGGCTGCAGCCCCGCTTTCAGGAGCCACATGTGGTGACAATACGTGTCACCAGCAGCATCACACAGGCGTCGGCACAGACTCAGGAGGAGGAGGGGGAGGGATGGCGAACAGCACAGGTGTGTGTCGGCCTCACTGAGAACCGAGACTTCTTCTGGTTGCAGAAAAGAGGCACAAACTCGAAGAAGCTGAGCTAGGAGCCGAGCCCCGGAGGTCACGCGGGAGCCGCTTGTGCTGTCCCTTCTGGAGGGGAGACGGGGTGCAGGAGCCCAGCAAGGCTGCTCTCACCAGAGAGAAGATCCGCGCTGGGCCCGGGACACGTTGTCCTGGACATCTGCCACACGGACGTCACCCGAACCTCCTAAAATCCTGCCGGAAACTCAAACCAGAGTCTGACAGAGCCTCCGGTTCCAGCTCTGAGTATAGAGCCGGGGTCTGGCCGCCAAAGGACAGGGGGCTTGGCACCCGCAGGAGGGGCCCGCGGGAGAACCTGACAGGTGACTGGAGACCATCCCGGGAGGAACGACTCTAATTTGGTTTCAGTCGTGGGCGCCGTATCGTGGGTTTTTAGAGTCCGTGTCTGTCACACGTGAACCGATGGGACGTGCCGGGAGGCCCCATGCGAGCAGTGGGACACCCCTGGGGCGCCTGTCAGTTTCACTGTTGCACTTTCACAACAAAGAGGAAAAACAAATAATAAATAAACACGACGCTAGGTCAAGTTCCTTCCCCCTTGCACCCTGTGACCCTGAGCCCAACCCTAACCCGGGCTCTGTTCCCGGCCCGCTGGGAGCTCCGCTTCCTCGCCTGCGGCCGGGAGGACCGGCTCGGGCAAGTGGCTCAGCGCAGGGCAGCCCATCCCAGGACGGCTGTGCCTTCTGGAAGAAATGAGGCTGGGGGAAGGGTCTGGAAGAGAAACTGGCTCAGGACCAAAAGGGGGCAGGCCCGCCAGCGGAGAAGGGTGGCAGGCAGAGCCGTGGCCTCTGCACGGGGCAGGGGAGCCGGCTCTGGGGTCTGAGCCCGGCCTGGGCCCCCGGGCGCCCCGCCATCGGGGAAGGAGCAGCAGCGCCGGGGGCGCCTGGTCCCCACGGGCAGCGGCTCACCCGGCCTCACCACTCCCGGGGCCGCCTCCTTCCCACTTCACAGACGAAAGCGCTCCACTGATGCAAGGCACCGACCGAAATAGAAACAGGAAGCTGTGTCTGTGGCCGAGCTGGGGCCCGCCCGCCTCTCAGGTTCCCGAGCCGGCCCAGGAGAGCATCCCCCTGGTCCGCTTCACACAAGGCTGCCAAAGTACTGGAGAAACTTCTTAAGGAAGCATCCAGTGCTGTCCTGGGAAGCCTGTGTGACAGCCGGTAAGAGGAGGGCCACCGAGGCCGAGGGCTCCCTCCCACAGGGGTGGTGGTCACAGGTCTGGGTCGGCCCTGCCCTTGCCCTCCTTGCACTTGGCCTGGTCAGGCCAGACTCACCCTCTGTCCCCAGGGGGCAGACGAGCCTTGAGCCCCGAGATGGCGGGGCCACCAACCGCAGCACCAGGACCCAGGTCCCCTCGAGCTCGCTGGGGCGGGCGCCTGGCCTGGGAGGGGTCAGGCAGGAAGGCCACTGAGGCCCCTTCAGGGCCAAGAGCCCGTGATTCTGAGAAGCGTCTCTCTGATGTTATCACATGCACACACTTCCCAATATCCTGGTTTCCTGCAACCTCAGCCAGGGCCCCTGCTGATACCCTTGTAGGACGTATCAGTAAGTTCAGTGGGTCATCAATCCCTCCTCCCCTAGGGAGCCCCGCTCACCATGATGCACTTTCAAATATTTACGGCTGGGACCCGAGCCTCTCTAAATATTTACGGGAGGGGAGCAAAGGGCCCAACGCCATAGAACCCTGGGCCCGGCCTCCATCTCCCACACCCGCAGGCTGTGTTTCTGGCCACAAAATCTCTGGACGACGGGTCCTGGCAGCTCATCACACCACCACAGGCTGCAGCGACCAGCAGACCCCAGGCTAACACCCTCGCGGGGAGATCGATGTGCCCCCTCCTAAATCCAGGCTCCAGCGCCCAGCTCCCACCAGCCAGCACAGCCCCAGGGAGGCCGGAACCAGGCTCCCGCCCGGCAACCTGGCCCCGCCGCGGCCACCACCGCCGAGACCCTGGGGAGCCCGGCACGACGCAGACCCTTCTGCCCGGTCCAGGTGCTCACCGCCCCCAACAGGTGTCACTGCTGAGCCGGACGGTCCACGGAGCACGGCCTGGGGAGGCATCAGGCTCAGCGGCGGGAGAGGCCTCCCGAGCCTGGCCACCGAGGCCAGTCCTCTAGGCGGCTGCCAGCACCCGTGCTGCGGGGGACGGCTACAGGGTTGGCCAGATCTCAGGCTGCTGCTTGGCGCGGCGCGGCCTCGGGCAAGTCGTTCCAACCCGCCAGGCTCTTAGCTCCTGCCTTCAGGGCCGAGGTGGTTAGAGCAGCCACCCAGCCATCCCACGAGCAGCACGAGGCGTGCCACACTGAGATGTCACCTCAGCTTCCCTCTGCTGGGGCATGAAGAGAACCAGCCACCTGGTTTCAGGAGACTCGTCCACAGAGAGGGACGCCACCCTTATCTGGCTCCACGCAGATGACACCCACACGCTTCTAGGAAAACAAGCTCCAGATCCGAGGGAATCCCTGACCCCCGTGAGGACCGATCTTGTTGGGTTCACCAGAGAATGCACCTGCTCACAGGGCAGGGAGAGCCCCACCTGCATTAGGGACCCCCAGGGAACGTGTCAAGGTGCTCTTGCTGGATGGGGTGTTAGCACAGGAAACGGTTTGCTGGGTGCCCCTGGCAGGACAGACCTGAGGACACCGGAGAGTGCAGGCTGCGTGGCAGGCCACAGCTCCCGCCTGCCCAGCCCAGGCAACTGTCCCCTTCCAGGAACAGCTATGGACTGAACTGTGTCCCCTCATAGTTTGAAGCCCTAACCCCAGTGGGGGTGAAATTAGGAGGCGGGGACTTTGGGAGATGGTGAGGGTTGGGTGAGGTCATGAGGCTGTGCCCCAGGATGGGATCAGAGCCTTCCTGGGAAGAGACCCGGGAGAGCAGCCCGGTGAGGGTACAGTGAGAAGGCAGCTGTCTGGAGGCCGGGAAGAAAGACCCCTCACCAGCAACCAGATCAGCCAGCACCTTGATCTTGACTTTTCCGCCTCCAGAACTGTGAGAAAATCGTTCAGCCCCCTTCAGTGGTATTCTGTCATGACTGCAGAGCAGGATGAGACAGCCATTCTCTCTCATTCATCCCTCTAAAAATTAGGAAGCCAGAAACTGCCTCCCAGACCAAGAGCTGATGGAGTTCCCAGAAAAACCATCTCCCAACCAACCCACTAGGCCTGCTCACAAAGCCAAGGGTTCCAAACTGGACAGACTAGCGGGCTGGAGAACTGGGAGGCAGCAGGGTGTGGCCCAAAGCCCTGACCCCCTACATCCATCCCCACTCCTGAAGCCTGGGCACCTTGGCCACCGAGACCCTCCTGGGTCTGGCAGGCTCTGCTTTATGGAGGTGTGGCCGAGGGTAGGACGGGGGTAGAGGGCACATGCCAACTCACACCTGAGCTGGAAGCCTACCACACCTGGCCAACCCTCTTGGAACCTGGACTCTACCCAGTGCTGGGTCCCCACACTGACCTCCACTGCAGGGCGCTGGGTAGGGGCCTGCCCGCCCACCGTGCCAGGCCCTCTCCTGGCTGCAACATCACCGCCATCCTGTAAGGCTGACCAGTGGCCCCAAGGTCAGGGCTCCCTCCCAGCCACACAAGGGGGCAACAGCGGCAAAAGGGAGAGGCCCAGGGAGAGTGGAGCCTGCACAGGAGGGCGCCGAGCTGGTGGCCTGGACATCTTCCTCTCCAGGGGACCCCGAAAGCCAGGAGGATTCAACCTGGAAACCATCAATCTCCTGACGAGGCTGCCCTGACGCCCAAAGTCAGCCGAGGACTTCTGAGCGAGTTCCTCGCTGTCTTCGGTGTGCTTTGCTTTCCTTTCTCGGGACAGTTTTCACAAAGACGCATACGTGAACTCTGTGGTGCTTTATGGCATGTAAGTTATGTCTCAATAAAGCTCTTCACAGAAACAAGGTAAGTAAAGACCTACAAGGCCTCGGAAGTTTGGTCTCCTTTGCCCATATGGCAGCCCTGCTTGCTCAGCTTGAAGGGCAGAGGCCTCCGGCACGCAGAAGGGCCCAGGGTCTCCACCGAGACCCTGCCGCCGCCGCCTGGGGAGGAGGGGACCCTGCCCCTCACGCCCGGTCCCCCGCCCCCGACTCCGGCCGACCCCGCCCCCGGCCCCGACCCCCGACTCCGGGCCCCGGGCCCCGCCCCCCGGCCCCGCCCCCGGCCCGCACCATCCGAGCCCTCGAACCCTCGCGACCCTCGCCGTCGACTCCGGCCCCGCGCGCACTCCTCGGAGGTCGGGGCTGATCCTTCCGGCCCGAGACCTCACGCTGGCGGCTGGCTGGGCCCGGCCCGAGGCGGGGCAGCATCCGACCTGGACCGCGGGCTGACCTCGACCCGCCGGAGCCCCCGCGCGCCGCCCCCCGCCCCAGGCCCGTGCCGCGCGGCGTACCAAGGCGGGGCGGCGCTCCTCAGCCGGCCTCCATGCGGCTCGTCGCCCCACCAGACGGGGCGGACCGCGACCGCGGGGCGGGGCGGCCGGACGGGCCGGGGCCGGAGGGCCGGGCGGAGCGCGGCATGCCGGGAAGCGTAGTTCCGCGCGCCTTCGGCCCGCCCTTGCAGCGAGGCTGTCCCGTGCCCGTGGACTACAGTTCCCAGGGGGCCGCGCGCGAGCAGCCGCGGACTTCACTTCCCAGGAGACCGCGCGCGAGAAAGCACCGCCCCGCCCCGCCCCGCCTCCAGCGTCGGGATTCGAGGACTCAAGCGGCGGCTAGGGCCCCGGGTTCGAGTCCCAGGCCTGCCACCCGACTGGGGCGGCGTTGCGAAGCGCCCCAAAATTCTCTGGCCGCAGCTCCCGGTCAGTAAAGGGGGTGTGACGTTCATATGGCCTGCTATGATACAGAACCATCAATCCCGCCCGAAAGGGTCAGCGATAGTGCAACGCGAGGAGCAGAGAGTTCGGATCGTGGATTGCACCCATGTGGGCGCCTGGGCCACCCCTCGGCCTGGCAGCTGGGGTCCGGGGAGGCGCGGGCGGGGGCGGTGGGACGGCTGGAGGAGAGGGGGGCACGGGGTGGGGGCGGGGCCCCGGGGTGGGGGGCCCGCGGTCGGCCCCGGAGTGAGGGATAGCCCCGTCCGGCCCGGGCCTGGTCTGGGCCTGCCGGGCCGGCCCACCAGCGGTCCGAGCTGGGCGCCGGGCCTCCCCTCAGGTTCCAGGAAGGGGGTGCTGGCCCAGCCCTGCTGTCCCGTGCAGGTCCCAGGTTCCCACATTCTGAGTCTGGGGGTGGCCCTCCTGTGGGCTGGCTGACGTGGGAGGTGATGGCCCGTCCACTCTCGTGCGGGGCAGGCTCCTGGTCGGCAGGCGGGCTCTGTTAGGCGAGAGGCTCTGGGTTGACGTTTATCTGCCCGGCTCGTGGTCCAGGACCCCTGTCCCGCCCTCTCTGTCTAGTTCCTATTGTTCATCTCCTTCGTGCTGGCACAGATCGCTTCTGCCCGCCCCCCACCTTGGCCACCCACACAGGAGAGCTGGAGTGAGGGCACTGTTGTCCCCTCGAGGCACCAGCCCCACGGCCTAGAGCCAGTCTGGCTGAGATGCCCACGCTGGGCTGTGTGATGGAGAGAGGCCTGGGTTCCAGGCCTGGCTGTCTGGGGTGGGTCTGAGCTTCTCCCACAGCCCCTCCTCTTGGGAGAGGGAAGGCACCTCTACTTGCCCTGCCCGGGGCTGGAGGGAAGGAGCAAGGAGGCAGGTGTGGAGGGTGTGTCAAAGGAATGCTGATGCCCACGGTGCGCCCTCTGCCCCCTCCGGGCAAGGTGGCATCCCTGGCACATGCAGGAAGAGGTCTGCTTCTGCGGGACGCTGACTCCCTTCTGTTCCCCAGGGCAATGGGTCAGTTCACACACCAAGGAACAGGCCGCTGGAGGAGACTGGTCTGAAATGTCCTGCCAGACCTTGGCTCAGGGGGCAGGGCTGGGCACAGCAGTCCCGCCGAAGACAGAGACCGGGGGCGGGGGGGCGCTCAGTGGCCGGTGTGCCTTAGCCCCGCCTGGACGCATGTGCATGAGGAACTTCTGTGGCCTCCGTGGACTCAGCGCACGGCCAGGCAGCGTGCCCCGCGGGTCTCTGGGGCTGTCTCCACTCTGAGCGGAGCCCCTGAGTGTGCATGGGCAGGGGTGGGGAGCCGGTCTGGGCTCCAGCCCCGCTCAGGGATTGCCAGGGGGCCCGTGGCAAACGCTGCTGCCTGAGGTGAGTGGGAATTGGGCTCCTGGGTGGGCAAAGCAGCCCCTACCCCTGCAGGGTCACCTTGGCCCCAGTGCCCGGCTCACCACCACCACGGAGCTGGCTGCCCACGTGGGACCGAGGGGCCAGGGGCTCATCCCACCCTGCAGGACCTGGTCAGCCTGCCTGGGTCCTGTGGGGTCCCTTCCCCAGATGAGTGGAAATGGTGAGTGCCAGCCCAAGAGGCAGCAGGCCATATGACCTGGGATGCTGGGCTGGGGAGAGTGTCCTGACTCGGGTGAGGGTGAGTGCTTTCTGGGGACAGGGGCTATGAATTGTACCGTTTTGCCCTCTGGGGCCCTGCCGACCCTGGAGAGACTGCCCCTCCCAGAGTCAGCCAATTCGTAGAGACAGCAAACAGTTTCACAAGCAAACCAGCCATCCACAGCCCCAGACCATCCCTCCTCCATGGGGTACTCCATGTCCTCGGGGCCACCCTCTGCCTGCCCCAATCACCTGGGCCAGGCACCGACAACTAGGGGCAGCCCCTCCGCCCGGAGCCCACCGAGATTATTCACGCTGGCCGGTCCTGAGCCTACTCACCCTGCCTCGCGTCTCTCCCTGCGGAAACCCAGTGAAGGCTCCTGCCCACGTGTCCCCTCTCCCTGCCTCCTGACCGGCCCTGGGGCCCCCTCCTCTTGGGACCTGTGATAAACTGTCTTTGCAGTGGCAGTCGTCTCCTGATCTCTTGGCTTCACCATACCTCAGTGATGATGAAAACCTACATCTAAAACCCAAGTTGGGGGACTTCCCTGGTGGCACAGTGGTTCAGAATCCGCTGCCGGTGCAGGGGACATGGGTTCGAGCCCTGGTCCGGGAAGATCCCACATACCGCGGAGCAACTAAGCCCGTGCGCCACAACTACTGAGCCTGCACTCTATAGAGCCCGCGAGCCACAACTACTGAGCCCGTGTGCCACAACTACTGAAGCCCGCGTGCCTAAAGCCCGTGCTCCGCAACAAGAGAAGCCACCGCAATGAGAAGCCCGCGCACCGCAACCAGAGAAAGCCCACACGCAGCAACCAAGACCCGATGCAGTCAAAAAAAAAATAAATTTATAAAAAACAAAAACAAAAACACCCAAGTTGGGATGCAGCCCCGGATGATGGATCGACCGCAATCCCGGGAAGCCCAGCCTGCCCAGCTCAGGGTTGCTCCAGGGAGGGGCCTGCGGAGGGGCTTCGAGGAGGCCAGGCCAGTCAGGCCTCCACACGGTGCGGCAGGTGGTCCCACCCTGATCTCGGCTGAGCCCCCTTGTGATTGAGGCCCGCACCCCAGCTGCTCTAGCCCCCAGAGGTTTCTGGCCCAGCTGCCCCGCCACCTGCCTCCAACGAGCCTCTCTTCAGACCCTCGGGGTCTCCTGCTGTGGCCTATGGTGTGTGTGACTCCTTGGTGCACGCCCGGGACCAGCCTCATCCCCACCTGCATGCTGGGCCTGGTGAGGAAAGCCGCCCCCCACCCGCGATCCCCGTGACATGAACACCTCCAGAGCACATTAGGGGCACCCCTTCCAGGAAGCCCTCCTGAGTCCTGCCAGTTCTTGCTATTCCCCCCAAGTGTACCTGGCAGCCCCTGCCCTCAAGCATCTGATGGGGGGGTCGGCTTCCTGGGCGGGGCTCACTCCATCTCCACTGAGTCTGTGTGAATCACCCTGTGGCCCAGTATGCACGCACGTTAGCTGGAAACCACAGTGTGTCAGCCGCATGACAACTGTGTGTTCTCATTCAGCTGTGGATGCAGCAGGGCCCCCAGGCGACCTGGAGGGCATCGGGGCGCCTCCCACGGCCCTGCCACCCCCCACCCCCAGCACCTCCATCCCGTGCAGGTTGGGTGGAGGCCCTGGACACAGGAGGCCTCAGCTGGACCACAGGCCTCCGGCAGGATGGACCACTCAGGACTCAGGGGTATCAGAATAATCTTTATTGATATGCTCGGTGCTACCTTGTTAATACTGTCACGTTGTCGCCGTGGCTGAGGTAATAGGGACGGCCCCGCCCAGCGCCGGCCCTGGGCTCCCACGGAAGCGTCGTGGACCCTCGGGCGGGGGGGTGCTGATGGCCTTGGAGGGGACGTGGTTATTGCGTTGGATTCCTGCCCTCGCTGGCACACTGGCGCCCTCGCCCAGCCTCACCCCGTGCCCACTCACGCACACACTCGCACACTTACCCGCTAATGCACACACCCACTGGCACGCTGGCGCCCTCGCTCTCTCGCCCGCATGCTCCCACACACACACACAACATCCTTTGTTTTGAATGCGTCTGAAGCCTCCTGGTAATAAATATACTCGCTAGTTACAGTAATCATAGTAAAATAAAGTACAGGTTTGTCGGGATACGAGGAGAAAGTGCACGTTGACCTTTGACTGGAGGGTGGCCCCTCCCACCGAGGGCTCCCGGTCCCTGCAGGGGGCAGCCCTGAGGTGCCACCACCCCCAGCTCCCTCCTGAGTTGTCCTGCCACCGCCCGGCCCCTCACGGGCCAGCATCCCAGGCCCAAGACAAAATCAACTAAAAAAATAAATCTTCATCTCACAGCCCGAGCGCCTGATGCAGGGGAGGGGGGTGGCAGCTCTGGGCCTTTCTGGCCACGGGCCCTACAGGGGTCACGGCCAGCCCCTGGCCCAGCCAGCGCCCCGACGATGCCATCTGAGGGGCCGGGTAGGCGAGGCGCTGAGCCCCGTGGCATGCGGACAGGAGGCCGGGGTGTGGGCAGTGCCGGGCGAAGCAGAGGCCGCGTCCACAGGGGGCTGGGGGCAGTGGCACACTGCGGTCATGCAGGGGGGCCTGCGATGGCCTGGGCAGCCCTGTCCCCTCAGAACTCCACAGTACTCACTACTGTCCTGGGCTCCTCAAAGGTGGCGATGAGGATCTGCTGGGGAGGAGGGATGGGGATGAGGCTGCCCACATCCGGGGGGGCTCGGGGGGCCCCGTCCTCCTCCTCCCGTGCCTCATACAGGGTGCTGATGTGCAGCAGCGGGTGGGTGGCGTTGCGGCTCAGGATGGCGAGGGGGTCAGGCTTGCCCAGGCTGGCTGGCGACAGAGGGGCCGTGGCGGGGGCAGCGGAGGGCGAGCAGACGTGAAACGGGCCCCCCGAGGGCAGCGTGGCCCGGGCTGGCTCTGCTGGGAACAGGACCTCCTTCTCGGGGAGCGGTGCATCTGCAAACAGCCCAGAGCACAGAGCCTCTGGAGGCCCCTCTCCCCACCTGCTGCCTCCCCGCTCCTCCCGCCTGGCCGGCTCGAGCTCTGAAGCTCCCGCACACAGCGGCCGGCCTGGGGGGACTCTGGCCGCCCCAGGAGCAGTGGCGCCCGTTTCCAGAAACTTCTTCAGGTGCCGAGCAACCTTACCGTGTGTCCCCGCCAGCCCTTCATCCCATGTGCTTCACAGGGCCCTCGAGTGAGGGTCCCGCCTGTCGTCACCCTGGCAGCTGGCTCCCTTGCCCACCCCCTGCTTCCATCCGGCTGGTTCAGTCCTTAACCCCTGTGACGCCCCTCCAGCCCTGCCCATCCCTACCTGTGGTGGTTGCCGCGGTCAGGCCCAGCCCACACTCCTCTGCCTGGGACAGGAAGCCCCCTTCCTGGCTCCGGGAGGCCGGCAGGGCGGCAGGCATGGCCTCGGCCTTGGCCTTCTTGGTGCCCAGGATGTAGGGATGCACGTCCAGGGAGAAGTGGCGGGCATGCTTCTTGTCGGGGGGCGGGCCCGCGTCGCCCCCGCCGCCCTTGTAATGGTGCGCGGCGCGCGCGCCCGCGTCCAGCAGCGGCGCGATCAGCGTGTCGGTGGCCGTCTTGCGGCGCACGGGCTTGGGCTTCTCGGCCTTGCTGTTCTCCACGCGCATGATGGCCAGAGGCTCCTTGAAGGGCTGGGGCAGTGGGTTGCTGGTGGGGATCCACTTCATCTTCTTGCGGGGCCGCTTGACCACGGGCGGCTCAGCGTCGCCCTCGGGCTCGGCGGGGTTGGCGCTGGGGTCCACGGTCTGCACGGCCGCGTCGCGCACGGTGGGCGTGGCGTCGTGGTTGGACTGCGCAAGCGCGGCCAGCAGCTGCCGCACCACGTTGTCGTACATGAGGTCGCTCTCGTTGGTGATGAAGTCCAGCCGGTTGAGCGACTTGATGTGGTCGCGGTTCTCGTTGCAGAACATGGCCAGGATGTTGATGTCGCAGAACTGCGAGCGGCGCCACTGCCGGCGGGTCTTGATGCCCACCTTGTGCAGCTTGTCGAAGATGAAGTTGCTCTTGCGGAAGATGAAGAGGTGGACGAGGTTGACGAGGATGGTGAGGTTCATGGAGCAGAGCAGCACGATGTCCACGCCTGCCACGATGCGCTGCAGCTGCACAGACGGCAGCTTGCAGGTGACACGCACGGCCGGGCCGCCCCCCGGGGCCGCGCCCAGCGCGCAGGTGAACTCGTTCTGCTTCTGGGTGGCGTAGTACGTGCACAGGTAGGAGATGGGCGCCACGCTGAGGAGCAGGATGAGCAGGTGCCGCGCCAGGTAGAGCTTGGCCAGGAAGTTGCTGCGGCCGCGGCGCTCCAGGTACTTCTCGAACAGGTTCTGCTCGGGGCTCTTCTCCTTCTCCGCGTTCTCGATGATCTCACGCCGCTCGCGCTCCGTTATGCCGGGCCCCTTGGATTGGATCTGCTTCTCGATCTTGGGCGCGCGGCCCTCAGCAGCCCGGTGGTAGCAGTTGTCGATCTCCTGCAGCAGGAAGTTGAGCTCGGAGGTGAGGCGCGTGGACGCCAGGAACTCCCAGCCCAGCGCGGGCACGTACATGATGGCCGCGAAGGCCAGCAGCGAGTAGGGCAGCAGCTTGTGCTCAAACAGCGACGGCCACAGGCTGGCGTCCACGCCGGGCAGCGCGTCCCGCAGCTCCGTCCAGCAGTAGCCGCGGGCGTACAGCGCCTGGTCGCGGGTGAAGTTGTGCGGCGTGTAGCAGTAAATGGGCTCCTCTGGGGGCAGAGAGGAGAGGGGGCTGGGGGCGAGCCGGGCATCAGACCCCTCCCGCCTGCCCCGCGCTGAGTCCCCTTCTGCACATCTCAGCGTGGTGGCGTGGGTCTCACCCCGGGTACCCCGCCCCTCACGTACTGCAGTCAGCTGTGGCACAGACAGAGGTGGGTTGGGGGTGGAGGGTACAGCCGTGCCCACCCCGCCTTGGGGGGCCTACCTGCACTTGGAACCTCAGGCCCCCCTCCGAGTGCCATAACGTCCCCATGTGCACACAGGGACGAGTCCCAGAGAGGGCGGCACAGGCCACACCACTCAGCCGGGGCTTCTCTTCCAGTGGCACAGCTGGACCAGCCCCCAGCCTGGCACTGCCCCGGGCTCCATCTTGAGAAGGGCAGGAGGTATCCTGGCCAGGTCCTACCTACCCAGAGGCAGTTACGGTGGCACAACTAAAGAACAACAAAAGTGGCCCTGCCTGCCCTTGAGAGTTGAGGAGTGTCCCCCCAAGACCCACTGTCCTGGGAAGGGCAGGCCTGGGGTCCCTGGACACTGTCCTGGGGAAGGGCAGGCCTGGGGTCCCTGGACACTGTCCTGGGAAGGGCAGGCCTGGGGTCCCTGGACACTGTCCTGGGGAAGGGCAGGCCTGGGGTCCCTGGACACTGTCCTGGGAAGGGCAGCCACCCCGGGGATCCGACAGGGAGGATTCACCACCCAGCCCGCCATGTCACGCAGGAAAAACGGTCGTCACTGAGCTGTCTGCCCCCAGGTGAGGAGAGGCACAAACCAACAGCGGAGAACGGAGAACGTGGGACGCTGTCCCCCCGCTCCCTGCCCTCCAGCTGGGCCTCCCGGTGAACGCTTCTCAGAGGGGAGAGCTTGGCCGGCTCGGAGCCGTCCTCAGGGCAGGGCGTCACCGTTCACGGCCCCTGAAGGCCGGGCCACTCGGCCGTCAGGCCAGGCTCCAGTCCTTGTCACCACAGACCGGGCGCGTGTGCCCTCTTGCCAGTGGCAGAGCCCGGGCCCCCCGCCCAGAGGGCAGCGTCCCACCGACAGGAGGTCAGTGCCCCCAGCCCGACCACAGCTAGCGTACGTGCCAGCCCGCCCTAGCCTGGACCCTCCCTCGCAGCCCCCAGGGCGGGTCCGCTGAGTCTCCCTCTGCTCCAGCGTAAGCCCCTCACCCCACGAGGCTTGACACCAGGAAGCAGCGGGGACCAACGCACCTGTCTTGTCTATGTCTATCTGTCTGTGCAGGCCCCTCCCAAGGCCTGCCCCACATTAAGCCCGGCCTTTGAGGCCGGGAGAGGCAGATGGTCACTGCTGGTGCCCCGGCTACACATCTGGGCACGGAGACCCCACAAGTGCCTTTGGTCCCAGCGCACGGAGGTCATCTGGCCTCTTACATACATACGCAGAGCCCCAGCCATTGCCCCCAGCGGGACAGCCCCGCACCATCCTGAGGGTTGAGGGGGGCTTGAGGTGGGCCTCAGGATTGCCGGAGTGGGGCCCACAGCTCGTTCCAGGTGGTGTGGTCCAACGGCCATGGCAGCAGGACCTGGGGCTCCACGTGGCAGGCACTGGGGAGTCACGGAGGGCCTGGGAGCAGGAGTGACAGGCGGGTGAGCTTTGCTTGGCTGTGGTGGCGAGGCCAGGGGCTCCATGAGGAAGCTGTGCCATGGGCACACGAGGGATGGGGCTGGGTCAGGAAATGCTGGTACCCACAGCCCAAGGCCCCTGACGAGGACACAGATTTGGGGCCTAGTGGTGAGTTGGGCTCAGAGAACATGGAAAAGGCACAGGATCCCCCCTCGTGGTTGAGAAGATAGCATTTTATTCACTGGCTTTTTGTCCTCACAGCCAACTCCAGGCCAAGGAAGGGCAGACGCTCTTCTCTGGGGGAAAAGGACGCCGGGGAGAGGTCCCCGGGACCCCCAGGCCCCTGGTCCAGGCCCCAGGGGAACTGGGAGGGTGCCGCGGCTCTGGGGCACGGAGGGGGCCTGTCCCCTGGCCGTGAGTGCTGCAGGCACAGGGGAGCTGGGTCACCCGTGGATGGAAGCAGGGCCCCCATGGGTCCCCACGTCCTCTCACGTCTGCCACTGCCCCCTGGCTGCTGGGAGGGGAGGAGGGATGAGCCCTGGCTCAGGAGAGGCCCAGCTCCAGGGCCCCTCAGGCTCTACACCAGGGTCTCTGTCTTTCCCTGACCTGCAAAGCAGGTCCAACAGCCCAGCAGAGACCGGGTGTGTCATGCAGGTGCCTCAGGACACACGGGTGCAGTGACCCTGGCCCGGAAGAGCTGTGGCCGCATGTCCTGACTTGAGCTGCAGGGGCCTGGGTGCTGGGCCGGACTCTGGTTGGGGGTGGGGGCGACCGCTGAGCCAAGGGCCCTGGGCACCGGGCGCTCAAACGCTGCGGTGCCAGCACGGGTGTCCGACGGGGACATGCAGACCCAGCCAGCTCACCCAGGACACCTTTCCTGAGGATGGCACTGTGGACTCTGGACCCGAGCACCCCAGGCTATGCCCCGAGAGGACACCGGGGCCAGGGTCCTCGCAGCCCCGGGCGCTCCCAGAGACCCCGTCGTGGAGCGCGCAGGGCTGACTGCGGTGCCGTGGAGAACATCGAGCCAGAGCAACAGCCAGGGCTTGCGAGGCCGCCTCGGGGAAGAAGCCGTGTGTGCGATTCCGAATTCGCTGCAATTCCGGGGCTGCTCCCGGTCCCCAGGCCAAGCCCAGCCCTCGACAGCGTCCCCTCCCAGCCCGAGCGCCCTAGTTCCTTTGGAGACCCTGCCTGACGGGGGGTAGAAGAGGCACACCCGTTACAGGCATCTCGGAGATGTCGAGGGTTTGGTTCCAGACGCCAGCAATAAAGCGAAGATCACAATGAAGCAAGTCACACAAATTCTTTTCTTTCCCAGTGCGTATAAAAATAATGTTTATACTATACTGTAGTCTATGTCTACATGCTGTATGTATGTCTAAAAACCAATGTACATACCTTAATTAAAAATACTTTATTGCTAAAAAATGCCACCCATCGTCTGAGCCTTCAGCGAGTCGCAATCTTTTCGCAATAGTAACATCAAAGATCACTGCTCACAGGTCACCGTAACAAATGTATTAATAAGGAAAAAGTTTGAAATAGTGTGAGAATTACCAAAATGTGGCACAGAGACACGAACTGAGCAAATGCTGTTGGAAAAATGGCGCCAGGAGACCTGCTCGTCGCAGGGTTGTCACAAACCTTCAAATCGTGAGAAACGCAATATCTGCTAAGCACAACAAAACGAGGTCTGCCTGTGTTTGGCTATTTTAGGAAAAAGCAGCTGTTGGTCCCCTCTTCCCAGGGCCCACATAACATCTGGAGAAACCGGTAACCCTTCAAGGCCCCGCTCCCCCGCCATCCTCTCTTTTGGCCGCGCGCCTGGCTGGCCCTCCGCCCGCCACTGAACGGGTCTGCACAGTGGGGGTGTCTGTGGAGCCACGGGGGCCTTCCCGCCACCTGCCACCCTCCAGCCTGGGGATGCGCACAGGCCCCGGTGTTCAGGGAGGTCCCCGCCTGGCTGGCTCCTCACCATGAGCCCAACGGCCAGCATGTGCTTGCCCACGTGTCACCAACAGGCAGACACGTCGGACCCCCATCCCCCGCACCAGGGCACCAGGTGAGGATCTGGGTGCTGGGTGGGCTGGTGGGGGTGAGCACCGGGTCCCCTCGAGCCGAGCCGGGCTCCAGTGGATGGGACGTGGATCCTTCCAGCAGTGGCAGGACATACCCACACCCCTGGGCTCGGAACCTGAAGGTGGGTGGTGACCCAGTGCTGAGGGGACGGCTCGCGTGTGCTCCTGTCTGGGGGCGGGGGATGCAGCTGGAGGGGCCTCCAGCGCCCCTTGAGGGTCAGAGCTTCTGACCTCGCTTCCTCTTGCCCCTCTTTGGTCCACTGCAGTGGTCCCCTACTGTCCTCAGATCTGGAGAAGGGACCCAGGGACGATTCTGAGCTCTGTGAGGAATGCCAGGTAGACGGACCCTGATCCAGGAGAGCAGGAGACGCAGCCGCCACTGCCCCGAACCGCGGGGGGTGCAAGGGGACCGCGCGGCCTCAGTCACTCAGCAGCGGGAGAGCTCGTGAAGCCACTGCCACCCCCTATTTGCTCTGTGACCTGGAACAGGATTACCACGGGGCAGACCTGGGCCCCGCGCGCCAGACACGCTCCACCGGGTGGGTTTTGGGTCGCGGGATGCTGGGCCGCAGGACCGGCACCCGCCTGCCCTGGCTCAGAAGGCCTGCCTCGCCCTCGCTAGGGAGGCACCGGGCCCCTCCTGACCAGCATCGGGCCCAGGCGTGTCCCCAGACACACACAGGTGGGTGTGAAAGGGCAGGTGGCACAGGGAGGCCAAGGGTACCGCCAGGAGCAGAGATGAAGGAGTCGGGGAGACCCAGAAGCCCAGCCTGGCTGGATGCAGAGGTGCTGAGGCCCCCCGACGTGGGGGGAGCTGGTTCACAGCAGAATATCAAGGTGGTGGCCCTGTCCCAGGAGGTCGCCTGAGGGCGTCTGAGTCCTGAGCCTGCCCCACCGTGTGCATCTGGAGTGGTAGGATTGTTCCCCCAAAAGATGTTCTAGCCCCAAGCCCTGGTACCTGTGAATGTGACCTTGTTTGGAAAGAGTCTTTGCAGATGTGATCAAGTTGAGATGAGTCACGCTGGATCAAGGGAGCCCCGATCCAATGACCGGTGTCCTCATAAGAGGAGGGAAATTTAGACAGACACCCAGCAGGAGGTGTGAAAACGCAGGCAGAGATCAGGTGATGCGGCCACAATGAAGCCAAAGAAGGCCCAGGACTGCGGAGCCTCCAGAACTGGAGAGGCAAGGAGGGACCCTCCCTGGGGCTTCCGGAGCATGGCCTGCCCACGTCTGGATTTTGGACTTTGGACCTCCGCACTGTGAGACAATAAGGCTCTAGTGTTTGGAGTCACACGTTTGTGCCAACCTGTCAAGGCTGCCCCAGGAGACACCTGTGCACAGCCTGACTTCCCCCCCAGGCTCCTGGGGAGCGTGCTGACCCCGGGAGTGGCCCCACCCGGGGGGAGGACGAGGCAGCCTGGACAACGTCCACCCTCAGGTCACAGGGTCCCCTAACGGGTGAGTCCTTTGTGCAAGGAAGTCTGTCCACGTCCCTCAGGGGAGAGTCGCCCTCTCTGCCACGGGCTGGTGGGCTGCGGAGGGGCCTCCCTGGACATCTGGGCCCTGAGACCGCTTGCCAGCCAGACCCTGCGTGGGGGGCCGTTTCCCGTCTCCAGCCGCCCACCCACCTGCCTCGTGTGGACCCTTGGGCCCCGGGAGCCCACTCCTCCTCCTCCTTCCTGCCTCACCTGGGGTCACCTCTCGTTAGGAGGCCCTCAGGTGCTGCCCAAGTGCGCTGAATCTGCTCAGGACCACGTCTGTTGACGGGAGCTTCAACCTCTCATCACGTCCACGCTGCCGTGGTCACTGCCCTTGTCCGGTTTCTTCTTCTACCCGCACCAGCCTCACAGGGGCTGGGCCTGCTGCTCCTCCAGGCCCTGCCTGGCCTGGGGGGCCTCTGCCCAAGACCTGCCCAGCCTCCCGGTGCCCCCCAACCAACCGACCAGAATCTGCCCACTTCTCAGGGTCTTCATCCCACCACCCGCCCCAGGACCCTGCCCAGAGGCCGTGCTTTGGTGTCCGCTGTCCCCATCACCTGTAACTTCCTTTCTTGGTCCCCACCTGGCCACTCCTCCTTCCCTCAGACCCTGCCCACTCCCCCTTCTGGTCGCCCCTCTTCCACGCCAGACCCCACGTCTCCTTGATGCCTGCGACCGCCGGGTCCGCCCGGTGTGAGCCAACGGAAGGTAAATTCAATACATCGGAAGAGAGGGGTCAGGGAAGCAGCCCCAGCGACCGGCGACACATGCAAGGTTGGGGGAGTGTTGAGGGTCTGCGGGGAGACCCCGGGGCACCGCCCACACTGCCGGCCCCAGTGGGGAGGCCCGCGGCGGCTGGCGCAGCGAGGGTGGCCCGAGAGGGCACGCGCCCCTCCCGCCGCGCGCCTCCGGCCTCACCTGCGAAGTTCTTGGTGAAGACCAGGGTGACCAGCAGGATGGGGACGAGCACGGTGCCGATGGTGACCACGCGATCGAACGGCAGCTCCAGCTTGAGCTGCAGCAGCAGCGCGGCCAGGGCGCCCGCCTTGTCTTCCTGCGCGCCGGGCAGGATCAGCTCGCGCAGCTTCTCGCCGGCCAGCAGCGCCGTCGCCATGTCCGCGGACGGCTCCAGGAGGTGGTGCATGGGGGGCGCGGGGGGCCCAGGGCGCGGGGCCCGCGCTGGGGGCGGGTGGCGCTCCGCCGCCGCCCCCCGGGGCAGGGGTCGGGCCGCCCGGGCCGGCGCGGGCTGCGGGGGGCGCAGGGGCCGCCGCCCCCGCCTCGGCTGCAGCCCCGGCGTGGCCCCGGCGCGTCTTTCCGGCGGGGGCGGCGGCGGCACCCCCCCGCCCCGAGCGGCGGGCGGCGGCTGCGGTCCCGCCGCGGGGAGGGGGCTGTTTACCTGCGGCGACGCGCGGCGTGGCTCCGCCCCCCCGCACGCAGATGCGGCGCCGGCGATGACTTGGCAAAAAATATTTAAATTAAATAAAAATGAATGAACAATGGTTCTTCCTCTTCCTCAGGGCGGGGAGGAGGGGCAGGCCGAGTGGGGGGGCTCCCCTCCCCCGAGGCGCGGGCGTGGCTGCACGCGGTGGAGATGCGGCGGGGCCGGCCGCGTCCTGGGCCCCCGTCCTCCAGCCCCGCGTCCCGGAGCCGCCCCGCGGAGAGCGGTTCCTCGTCCGCCTCCCGCACCCGCTCTCCGCTCTCTACCGAAGCCTGGCCGCCACCGTGGGCGCTGAGGCTCCCACCCACCCGGGCTGCTGCGGACACAGACGGGGGACTGCCACCCGCCACGCGGGGCGGCCGGCCGGCGGACGCTGCGGGGCGTCTCCTCACGGCCTCTGCACTGCAGCCGTCGCCCCGGTGTCCTCCCCCCGCCCCCCCCAGCCCGCGTCGCCTCCACGCGGTCCCGCGGCCTCTCTAGCCCTGCACCTCCTCCCCATCACCCCATCCGTTGCCTTGGTCAATGGCATTCTCCCGGTCGGCCTGTGCCCGCATCTTCCTGACCCTTACCCCCTCCACTCCGACACCCCCGTGCCCACCCTCAGGCACCACCCCTCTCGCACCCTCCTGGGTTCGGTCTCTGGCGCAGAGCCCAGCTGCCACCTTCATGCCGATTGACTGCCAGACTCGCTGTTTCACTTCTTATTCTTTCATAAAAGGTTCCCATCCTACTGTAATAGGATATACACGTGCTCTTTATAAAATATTTAGCATAGTTGGAGTTTCAACTTCACTCAATAATTCATCCAACTATGTCTTAAGCACCCATATTTGCAGGCCTTGGGTCACTGCTGTGAGCTAATTTCCCACCCCCTGCCAGGGGGCCTCAGAGAGGGGGGATGTCCTCTACAAGCCTGAGCTTCACACTTTTTTTTTTTTTTTAAAATATTTATTTATTTAGGCTGCGCCGGGTCTTAGTTGCAGCATGCACGCGGAATCCAGTTCCCCACCAGGGATGGAACCCGGGCCTCCTGCATTGGGAGCGTGGACTCTTAGCCACTGGACCGCCAGGGAAGTCCGGGGGTCGCTGTGCTTTTGAAGACTCACCAGTGTTTCTGAGCGACGCCCACCCGTTCTACCTGTGTACTGCTCACTGAGGGAGTCGGGCTGCTTCCATCCCCAACAACCCAGACACCTCCAGTCAGGGGCTGGCCTCTCCCCTGCAGCAGCACGTTTCCGTGATCCCACATGCCAATGGAGGTCCCCCCCATTCTCCTTTTCCCTTATTTAATGGCTTAGGTATTCATGGCCTTTCCTTTTCCGTATACGTTTTGGAGGATGGGGAAGGTGGAAGTCTGCGCTGCCTTAGGCTGTTCCATCGGTGAACAGGGCACGTCCCTCCATTACATCTTCTGTGCCTCCTGTAATAGAATCATTATTTCTCTGTAACGTCTTGTTGGTTCTTCAGGTTACTTCCTAGACACCCTGTAATAGCTCCGCTGTAAACAGCCGCCACTTTCTGTGGTGTATTTCAGTTGGTTAGTCCGGTTAGGAGAAAAACCGCTGGTCTCCGTGTGCTCTCAGAATTGGCAGGTGGCAGAGTTGCCACTGGAGCACAGCGGGTGTGCGGTGGATGCTGGCAGGACGAGCGCATGGCGCCCACAGGACGGAGGGCGCAGCCGGGGCTGGCGGCTCTGCACCCCTACCCCCATGTTACGGCAGCCCCTCCGACGCTGTCCTCATCCCAGAAAGAGGCCTGGGTGGGGAGGTGACACCTGGTTAGGGGCTCTGATCCCGCAGAGGCTCCGAGCTCCGCCCTCCCTGCCCCTTGGGCAGGGGTGGACAGCAGGGGCTGCGCCGGCCCTCACCCCCGGCCGGCCCAGACTGGGTGGCTACTCTCCCCAAATCCTGTCTCTGGGGCAGGATGGCATTAGGGGGGCAGCCTGCCCTTCCTCGTGCTGATCCACTGACATGTGGCTTTTGACACATGGAAGGACTTTGGAAGGTTGAGGGACATTACTACAGCAAAACCTTCATTCTCATCTCTATTTAGGTGACGTTTTATCAGCTCGCATATCAATGAAGACGAAAAATAGGAAAAAGCCTAACGCTGAACCCTGTCTTATTACTTGGGCGAACCCCAAGTAATGTTCGCCCTTGAAGATGGGCGGCTCATTAACTGACGCATTTCCAATTGTACTTCGACGTTCATTTACGAAAATTCGCCATGTCTGTGCCTCGTGTTGATCGAGTACGTACCTAACGATTCTGAGAACACAGGAAGTTCTTGTTCCCAGGTCTGGCCGCATGGTCTCACAGATTAGGACAAACGACCCCCTCGATGTACTCCAGGTATTTGTCTGGGAGCAGCCGAGGGTGCTGGATAGGACAGGCCATGGCACAACACGGCAGAGGGTCATCTCACCCCACACTTGGACAGCAGGTGGGCTGGGAGCTCTGCACCACCGGCCCCCTCACTCTGGAGACTGGAGCCACCGCCCTGGGGTCCCCAGGCACCTGGCGGAGGAAGTGGAGCTGGTAAGCTGGTCCACTCGAGCCCTGTGGCACTTCTGTTGGCCCTTCGTTGGCCAGAGCTCTCAGCCAGCCCTGCAGGGCTGGGTGGGGAGGCAGGTCACAGCCCACCGTGTGCCCGGGAGAACAGACCCTCTGTGACGCCATAACTTTCAACCCAGCACATTCCACACTGGGGTGCCGTTCTGTGGGAAGGAGGAAAAACATGATGTTTACAGCTGTGAAAGGACAGCTTGCTGGGGTCCTTTTTAAGTGGACGAGGGCGAGCGTCAAATTGCAATGGCATTTTGAATCTGTCGGAGATGCTGAAAAGGCTGCTGGAACTGTTCTACTTTAAAATGATAACATTTACAACACGCTGGGCATGAGCAGTTTTAAAAAGTGAAAAGCTTGGATAACTTACGAACGAGGGGCGGGACACACAATTTCCAAGTTTCATTTAGGGGATCTCTGTGCAGCCACACCTACCCACGGTGCGCTTTTTTTTTTTTTGGCTGCCTTGGGTCTTTGTTGCTGTGCGCAGGCTTTCTCTAGTTGTGGCGAGCGGGGGCTGCTCTTTGTTGCAGTGCGTGGGCTTCTCATTGTGGTAGCTTCTCTGGTTGTGGAGCACGGGCTCTAGGCACGCAGGCTTCAGTAGTTGGGGCACGTGGGCTCAGTAGTTGTGGCGCACGGGCTCTAGATCACAGGCTCAGTAACTGTGGCGCACGGGATTAGTTGCTCCGTGGCTCGTGCGATCATCCTGGACCAGGGCTCGAACCCGTGTCCCCTGCATTGGCAGGCGGGTGCCTAACCACTGCGCCACCAGGGAAGCCCCTGTGGCGCCTCTTACCTCTGCTCCACGGGGTGTCCATGCTGGTCTAGGTGGCTCGGCCTCCCACAGACTCTGACCCTTGGCGGGCAGGCACCGTGTGCTTCTGCCCACAGGCAGCAGAGGTCCCTGCTTGGGCACCGGCCCCCATCCCCATCCAAAGGTCACATGGGGGCGCCTGCCTGTTCTGGCCCAGCCAGGCTGTGCAGCGCCCTCCTGCCCTTGGCACACAGGTGTGCCCTGAGTACTGCCACCCCAGACACACCTCTGGGTCCCTGCTGAGATGTTCCCTGGCCCGCCCAGCCCCTTACTGCCCCTTACTGCCCCTTACTGGGATACTCGCCCAGCCCCTTACTGCCTGCAGCTCCTGCCCTGGCACGTGGTGGTGACCAAATCCTGCCACTCGCCACCAAGGATGGAGGGTGGGACCAGCCACGTGTACTCAGCCAACACTGGCTCCCCCCCGGAATTTCTAGGTCTCCACTGTCACCGGTTGGTGTCAGAGGCCCGGCCCCCAAGACCCTGCTCTGGAGAAGGTGGCATGGCAAAGCAGAGTGAGCTGGACTGGGACCCGGTCACGGAGAAGACCAAGGGGGCAGAGCCAGGTGGCAAGTGGGCAGGAGATGCAGACCGAGGGGGTTCAGCGGGACCCTGACTTCCACTCAGACTCTGCCAGGTGGGGCTCGAGGCTGCTCAGAGTGACCTGGCAACTGTCCTGGCCGCCCACGCACGCAGCCAAGGCCAGAACCTTCTCGTGTCCTGACAAGCTACTGGCTCTGTTTCTGAACCCAGCCCTTCCCCCAACTGACCCACAGCAGCCATTTGTGGTGTGTCCGCAGTTAGGAGAGCCCAACCCCAGGCCTGGGGGCCCCAGTGGGCCCCGGGCTGAGCCACCGGGGCCTCTACTTCCCCACCTGTGAGCCAGGAGACGGCGTTCCCAGTGCTCACAGCTGTCGGCAAAGGGACAAGGCCCTGAGGAGCAGGGGTGGGGGCAGCCAGTCATGGGGGTGCTAGGGTCCTGGGGTGGCCTTGGGACCCCTGGTACGGACACTGTCTGCCCTGTCCCTCCCGCCACGCCCTCCACCTCTGCAGCACCCACGGGAAGGTCTCTGTGGCCCTGCCTGTGACCTCCAAAGACTCGGATACAGGCCCCGCCCAGCTGCAGCAGGATGCAGGCGGGGGAGGATGCTGACCCCCACCCCTGCCCTGCCGGCCCAGCCCTGGGCAAAGGCCCCCAGAGCCCCCAGGCTTCACACAGCTGGCGTGTGAAGTGAACGTGGCTCAAGGGCCTGGAGGCCATGTGAAAGCCTGACCGCCACCCCCAACACTGGACGCAGAGGCCACGCAAGTGTCCCACTCAAGCGTTTATTTCGGTGACAGCTGCAGGGACTGCCCAGGGGTGGGCACAGGCTGCGTGCGGAGCTGACAGCAGCGAGAGCAGACGTCAGACCAGGGGCCCCAGGCCCGTGGCCATGGCTGGAAACTAGGCAGGCCGCAGCCCAGATGGCGTTCCCTCGGGGCGTGGAACGCGGCCTCTGGCCACCGCTTCTCAGCAGGGGCTCTGCTGGGCAGAGAGGGGTGGCCGCACACCAGGCCATGGCAGCAGACTTGGAAATGCGGGGTCCAGTGAGTGGGGCTCCCCGTGACAGCTCAGGCTCGCGCTCAGGGACCACCGCGGGGGGCTGGCAGCCTCCTCTTCCCAGGGTGGTCTTACGAGGGGCACTGAGGTTTGCTCATTAAGCTGTGAAAGGAAGGAGGCGCTGACCTCAAATGTCATCCCAGGACCGGGTGGAGGGTGGCCGCAGCCCAGGGGCAGGGCCCACAGGGGCAGGAGACGGCAGTGCTCACTTCTGCAGGGGCTGCAGCTCGGGCGGCAGGTTGCATCCCGTGTAAACCCCATTCGCGATGCTGTACTCCAGCAAAGCCCCGAAACACGGATCCTGATGACACACGAAGGGGCGGGGCTTGTACCTGACAGCCATCCCGCTGCCCCACTGGGCCCCTCTCCCTGAGCCCTGGGCCGCAGCTCACCCTGACAAGAACATGAGGATTTCCCACCACAATCAGCAAGGCTTTGGGTCTGGTGATTGCAACATTAAATCTTTTTGAGTTGGACAAGAATCCCAAAAAATATCTATCATCTTCAAATATGTCTTCATTTGACCGCACCTCAGAAACACAGAGATGGATAAAAATAGTGTTTAAAATTTTTCGGTGTGGAAAGGAACTCAACATATAAAAGCATTTAAAAACGTTAAACATCAGTATGACTCCATCTGTGGTCAAAGAAGAGAAAGACAGTGGGCAAGGAGCAGGCCTCACCGCGTTCTGTCTACACCCAAGGGGATACTCCAAACACCAAGGGGTGACCTCCGGGTGCGGGGTTTGAGGCAACGCTGCTTTTCCTCCTACCTGAACTCCCCAACCTGCCTGCAGTTAACACGCACTGTTCATAAAGGGAATTTTAAAGAGAAGAACAGACTTCCGAGAGCCGAGCCACCCTTCCCGGCCCGCAGGCTCCTTGCCAATCCCGCCCCTTCCACATCCCAGCCCTCCTTCTCCAACATTTAACTACTTCTTCCTGGGTTTCTGTACTTCTTCGTTTTGTTTTTTCAAAAAGAACACCCTACAGTTAACTGCTCGAGGTGACGGCCCAAGGCCCCTCCTGCCCCCGGGAGGCCCCGCACGGCAGCCAGCCTGGCGCGGGCCCCTGGGACAGGGGTACCTACAGTTGAGATGATGATAGCCAGATACTCTTGCCCTTGAAACTCCTCCACGGATCCAACCTTTACATCCATCAGATCAACATTTCGCAAAAGAATTCTGATTTTCTCCACCTTTGAACGAGATGAGATCAAAGATAAAATTTCACACATCTGACCATTCTTTACATCGTACAGCGTAAGCTGAACGTTAACCACTGAGCCCCCGTGGCCTTTCAACCCCTGGTCTCGGTTCATCAACTCGAAGCTGCTCACAGCACAAACCCCGATCTCAGGTGGGGTGTACGGGGCCGGGGCAGCACCCCCCAGGAGCAGGGCTTTGCGTCAAGAGGTGAGGACTCCCTGTGCTGAGAGTGGGGGCGGGGCCAGAGCGCCCCCTGGGGTTGGCGGGGAGAGAGCGCCCATCCAGGGGATCCCACCCCCGGGGCCTGAGTGGTTATGACAGGAACCAGGCTGTGTGGCCACAACAGGAAAGCCAGGAGGAAGAGGACGGGGGGACGGTCCTGAAGGGGGGGGCAGCTGATGAGCTGAGCAAGACCGGGGGTGTGTGAAGATCTCCAGAGGGCGCTAGTGAAGGAGAAGCAACTTGAAATTGTGAAAAGGAACATATAGTACTTGGACAAAAGCTCAGCTCCTGCCAGCGCAAGAGGCTGGAGGGCGGGGACCAGAGGCGGCTCCCTCAGCACCCAGGGGATGGGCCTTCTCACACCCAGAGACCGCACGCGCGCCGAGGTGAGGTCACCATGTGTCCCCAGCCCCCGCCCCCCACCCCACCCCACAGATGCAGAGAGCGCCGTGTCCACCTTCCTGCCTCAGACCCCCGAGGAAGGCAGGAAGGCGCAGAGGAGCTGGCTGGAGCAGACCCACACCTGCTTCCGGTAAGGCGTGATCACGCCGATGTCGCCGGCGGACACCGGGCTGGAGATGCTTCTGGCCAGCAGGCAGCAGTAGCGCATGACCTGGACGGCCTCGGCAGGGCTGAACCACGACGGGCTTCGCCCCTCTCGAGCTTCGTCGCCCTGCGTTAGCAGGAAGACAAGAGAATGGCAGGTCCGTCACAAAACGCCCTTTTCTCGACAGGAGTCTGTGAAGGGCCTATGAATTAGGGGAGGCGTCAGGGTGATGGCTCAGCAGAGACAGAGGAGCCCTGCTCTCGTGCAGACCTGTGTTCCAGCAGGACAGACGGACGCTCAGCAGTAAGGACTCGTCCTGGGTGCACAGATGCCGGGGCAGGAGGGTTGGCTGGGCGTGTCTGTGAACTGGGACCCCACCCCCTGCCAAAATGCCCCTGCGTCCTGGCGAGAGCACACCTCGTGGACTGGGGGAGGCGGCCGGCTGGCTGATACCTATTTGGCCACAAATTTTTAAGAGCAGAATTTACAGGCCCTTGTTCTTGGTCAGAACCTAATAAAATTAGAAGTAAAATATAGGTCACCCAAACAATCTTAACCGCGTGGAAATATACTTCTTTAGAACTCCTGGGTCAAAAAGGAAAATAAAGTCACAAGCACCTCGACAGACATGAAGACACACGTGGAAGGGCAGAGCTGGGAGGGCGCGGCCACCCGAGCCCCTGTGAGGAGGACACGGAGCACAGGGGCCAAGCGTCCATCTCACAGGAATTACGACAAACGAAGCAAAGATGAGCAAGTCAGCGAGGGGAAGGGGTCAAGAGAAAGCTGAAATTCATGAAGCAGAAAACAGGTGAAGATAAAGTCCAAAGCTGGTCTTCCAAGTAGACCAAAGGCCGGTGCCTCTCCTGTAAGGGGCCAGACGGTAAGAACCCGAGGCTTGGCTGCAGCCACGCTGCCCACTCAGCCCTGCCGTCTGGGCGCAGGCTCCCGGCTCCCGGCCGCACTTCCTTTAGGACAAGACCCCAGTTGCCTTGGGCCCGGCCCCCCTTGGGCGCTCCTGGGGCTCAGCTGCCCCCTCGACTGGGCCCCTCTGCGAGATGCCCTGGGCTGGGGACAGAGCAGTGAGGCAGATGGGGGTCCTTCTGGAGCTCTGGGGGAGGGGCTGACGAGGGGAGCATATAGGTGACACCTGGAGGTCTCATTCCAGGGACGGAGCGCCCTGCCGGGGAGCGAGGGCCCTGGCAGTGCTGCAGCCTTGTCACAACGGACGGCAATGCCCTTTTGCTCCAACGGTGGGAGCGGACCCCGCCGTTCCCTGCGAGCCAGCCCCAGAGGCCTCACCCTCATTTTCTTCTGGGGGCCCAGAATGGAGCCAGTACACGGTCAGGCCCCCGAGAAATACCCACTAAATAAGGTAACCTTTCTGGACTCTGTTCTTTTCACACCGAGCACCTCCATCTCCACAGCTCCATGGTAGGTTATCCAGTGGACCTGGAGTCTCCATTTCCTTCTACACAACGTCTCTGCACATTTGCCACTCCCTTCTACACCCAGTTTTTGTCGCGAATGAGCCTACTGTGACCCTTACGTAGCTTGCAGGAAGCACACGGGCTGCTGTGGGCAGAGCTGAGCCCTCCTCAAGGCTGTCCCTCCACCGGGAGCGCGGGTGCTCTCGGGCGGACCGCCCCTCCTTGGCTGACGGCTCTGCTGCCCCTGAAACCTGGGACGCCTTCGAGCAGAGGCTGGGGGAGCGGCATTCCTCGAGGGGCCTCGTGCCTAGCGACCACGCTGGTCTCCCCACAGAGCCCCCTCTTCCTCCAACTTGCCTCCATCCAGAGGATGGACACCCCAAGCCACACCTGGACACACGAACCCACCGCTGACAGAGCGGCTCAAGCTAAACGTCGAGGGGCCAAGCGCTGTCCCCGGGAAGGCAGGCTGCTGAGAGGACGGGCAGACACTGCTCCAGCCCCAATTCTGCAGGAGAGTTTGGCGGGGGAGGGGGTCACGCCAAACCTGACTTCTGGTTCTAACCACCAAACTCCCAGTACAAACTCCCTGGTTTTAGTGAGCGCTACCGGGCATCTAACACCTCCCTCTGGGGACCCCCCGACCCAGTGAGGTCTGGGGGAGGGCAGGCTCTGTCCCCAGGATCAGTCCTCCCACTCGACACCACCGAATCACAGGGGGAAGGGGTGGGGCGGCGGCCGGAGCTTCCTCAGGTCTGCTCACCTCCCAGCCCCCGACCAACCCTGTCAACTCCCTCAGGATGCCCCCCTTCGATGCCCACCTCGGGCCAGCCCCCTCCGGGGCCTGCTGTGCAGTCACCTGAGTGCCAAGGGGCTGGTTCTGCGGGGGCAGAGCCCCCTCCTCACTGGCTTCTCTACCCCGGGACCAGCAGGGAGCAAGCCCACCACAAGCTCTCAGGAGATGCTGGGTTAATGACACCGGGTTAAGGACCAGATTCAACATGGTAACCAGGACACGTGTAACCATGGGTAGCACTGAGGGGTCGCCCTCCTGCCGAGCCTGGCCCACACCCACCCTCACTCCGTGGAAGATGAGAGGGAAGTCCTTCCTGAGTAACTTCTCCCAGCCCAGCAAGGAGGTCACCACCCTGGGGTCTGCGCAGACTTCCAGCTCTCGGTGGTAGAACAGTCTGGACGGTAGGGCCAGCAGAGCTGAGTGGGACCTGTAGTTCTTCACGAGCTTCGTCACCTGCAGGTAGGAAGCAGGGGCAGGTCCAGGGCCAAAGCCAGCACGTGCACCCGACGTGCCTCCAGGGGAAAGGTGCCTGGTCACCTCGAATCACACCCGGGTGGCCCTGCCTGTGATGCCCGCCCCCGTCACCTCCGCGGGACTTGGAAGCGCTCTTGGCACCTCCACCTCGGACGACTGGGCTCTGACAGAGAAGAACAGGAGAGAAAGTGTCCCTGTGCGGGGCTGCAGGCTGTCTGCAAGCTGCACCCTGATTCCCTGTGTCGCGACCCCGGCCGTTAGAGCAGCCCGGGGAGCCGGGCCCTGGGCCCCGAGGCAGGATGGCTGCCCACAGCCAGCCCCCCGAGGCGCCGTGGGACGAAGCACCAGGACGGGGAGCAAGGACAACTTTGCTTCCTGCCGCCAACTGGCTGGGAAGTTCATCCTAGTCTTTCCTTTTTCCTGGGGTGAGAAGGCCAGAGGCCCGGGACTCTCCTGCTGACAAACTTCAACTCAGTCACCAAGACGGGTCCAGCCTCTGAGACACTGATCGAAACCCCAAACCCGACTCGGCAGCACGGCTCCTCCCTGGGCCGGGCTGGGCCGGGCCCCGCGGTGCTGGCCTGGACACCTGCCCGCCGCCCCATCCGCCCTGTGCCCACGTGCCCTCCCTGTTCTCCAGGGGCAAAGGGCCCGGGGCTGACAACCCGGAACGCGGAATAGGCCCCAGGCAGTTGCCCTGACCATCTGACCACCATCACCGCACCTGGCTTGCTGTTTAAAGTCCAGAGGGGAACCTCTCCTTGTCTCTGTACTGGGAGAGCCCAGAGAATAATGTTATTGGCTCACCTCAACAGGGGACCCCATGGACACAAAGCTCCCGAGCTCCAGGGTGCTGGGGGCTCCTGAAATGCAGACCCTGAGGCCCATCCCTCTGCGTCATCAGAGGTCGGCTGAGAACCCAGGAACTGGCACTTTCACCAGTACGTCGGGAGACCGCAGACACGCTGCCTTCTCTTCCAGGTAAACTTCCAGAGCTCCCTCCCGTTTCCCACAGTGACACAGACTGAAGCTCTCTTACTGAGCGGCTGGCACTGCCTGCAAGGGCCGGCCCCCCAGGGAGCCCCTCAGCAAACCCTGGAAGCAGTTCCTGAGTTCCTGGGACCGTGGAGTTGGTGCAAGTGCCTCAGGTGCACTTTGGGGGTGGTGGCAGAAGGAGGGTGGGCTGCTTGGGCCCTGCCCCTGGGTGTGGCTCGGGGGACACAGGGTGGTGAGCTCCCACGTGGGCCCCTCTGCTCGAATCCCAACAAGGAGCACGTGGGGTCCAAGCTCACCAACAAGGGGTTGTAGGCACCACAGGCTCCAAAAGCATCTTCGTCTCGCAGATACGCTGGTCGGGACATCAGTCTCTCCAGCATAGAGACGTGCAGCCCATAGGCCACGGCAAGTCTGGACTTGATGACCGGCCCGAGCTGCATGGGGTCTCCGGCCAGGACGACCTGTGGCACGAACAGGATGGCCTCAGGGTGAGTCCCCTGGTGTGTGGCGGGCAGGGGCCAAGGTTGGGGCGACCGCAGTGCGTGGGCCTCACCTGGCCGCTGACGTCTGAGACCAGCCCCAGGGGGATGAGGCACTCGGGCTCACTTGCCTGGCCCGCTTCGTCCACAAACACGTGCGTGAAGTGTCCGACTCTAGAGCAGGCACGTTCCCGGGGTCACTCTTGTCCACGTGTCCTGCCCAGAAAGGCCTCGTCTCGCTGCCCGGGGCGCCTGCCCCCCTGCTCCTGCCCGTGCCCGCGGGCACCTCCCGACTCTCCGCGAACACACCACCTCCTCCTCCCCGCCTCCGCCCGGGACGCCCCAAGAGCCCACCTCAACCCTATCTGGTAGAAGAGCCCTGCGCTGCTGCACGTGGTGACGACCACCCTGAAGCGAGAGGCCTTCCAGATGTCTTCCCCGTCTCTGCAATACGGCCTGATGGTCTCTGTGATGCTCTGTGGGGGGCAGGCCACCTGCCAGGTTACTGAGCATTTCTTTAAACTGGACATAATCACAAAGCTGAATGGAATTCTAAATGATAACCTCATCCTGCTGCCACTTCTTAGTTGTGACTCAGTATTAAGATTGTTTTTTATATCAAAACGTCTTATGTTTTCCTATCAATTTAGTCCACGTTTTACAGACTCTGGAACCATGAATATAACAGAGAATCCTGCAGATCCTTCCCCAAGACAACCACATACATTTTCTAGATTCAATCTCGTCTGTTAACCAAACTGGGAGCTTTTACAGCAAACCAACAGAACCAAAAAGCAACTGTACCTTTGGGGAAAAATAAGAGAGTCGCAGCAGCATTTAACAAAGCTGGGAACGCCCAGAACGTCACTAAACGTTCAGGAAGGAACGAGCCCTCGTGTTCCGGTGTGGTGTCGGGACAAGGTCCGGGGAGGACGCTCACCTCCTCGAACCTGCAGGTGGCGTTCACGCGGACCATGGCGCCCAGCCGCAGTGCCTGGCTCTCGTGCAGCCGCAGGCACACGAGGTCGGTCGCGCTGTTGGAGGGCGCGCACACCAGGATCCGACTGTCCGGCAGAGCGTGGAAGACCTTCCCCAGGACACACGGGAGGCAAAAGGGGACGGGTCAGCGGCCAGTGCCAAGCCCACCCGCGAGGGCTCCTGACGTGGACTCGCTGCGTGGGCCCACGTCACCCCTCACGCGTCTGAGCCTGGCCCTGCCACTGTGTGCAGGTGGCGGAGTCCCCATCTCCCGGACCCTAAACTGCCCGGGTCTGGGTACCCACGGGCGACCCGAGTCCCCAGCGACGCAGGACACTGAACACACAATGTCCACAACTCAATTTAAATCTCGATGGAGGCGCCAGACACTTGTGCAGTTTCTATTCTGAAGTGGAGTGATTCCTGTCTAAACCTAGGAAATGAGCTCTTAGAGTCCTATAGCCACATAACAAACTTTGCTAAACATGAAACGACTGGGATTTTCCAAACTCTTTCCAACGTTCTCACCCATGGTTTAAACCGACGCTTCCCGACGACAGGCGCGCACAGCTGCTTACCGCGCCCCCGGCCCCGCCCGCCGTCACCTGGAGAACAGCCTCTATGACGGTCACCGTCTTCCCGGTCCCAGGAGGCCCGAAGAGCACATAGGGGACCGGGCGGCAGTCTCCACTCAGGATCCTCCTCACCGCCAACTGCTGGTTTTCGTTGAGCAGGGCGTTGAAAAACTCCTTCTCTCTCGCTTTCGGGGCTCCGCTGACTGCGTCAAAGGGGAGAGACAGGGTCGGCGGAGGTCACGGCTGGTCCCCTCACGACCCGTCCCAGCGTCACTCGCGTTCAGGACAGTCGGCTGAGAGCCAAAGCGCAGGCCACCCCGCCCGCTCCCCGCGTCACCTGTGCAGTGTCACCGAGGTGTTAAGAGTGGTTGTTAACAGGTGGACAAGAGCAGCCCACCATCAGGAAGGTCAGGACACATGTCTCCTTGGCTGCCCGAGATCCCCCCCACCAAGTCCTGCAGGAGCTGGCTTGGTCCCCAGACTCACCCAGCCCGTCGGTCTCTGTGGCGAAGGCCCACGGCCCTGGTGTGTCTTGGGCACCCGCCCGCTGCTCCTCTGGGGTGTGCTTAGTTTGGTCCTTCAAGGCTTTCCTATTCTAGAAAAATCATGCAGAAAAATGGCTTAAAAAGAAAGCTTTGGGACTTCCCTAGTGGTGCAGTGGTTAAGAATCCGCCTGCCAATGCAGGGGACATGGGTTCCATCCCTGGTCCGGGAAGATCTCACATGCTGCGGAGCAGCTAAGTCCGTGCGCCACAACTACTGAGCCTGCGTGCCACAACTACTGAAGCCCGTGCGCCTAGAGCCCGTGCTCCGCAACAAGAGAAGCCACTGCAATGAGGAGCCCACGCGCTGCAAGGAAGAGTAGCCTCCACTCGCTGCAACTAGAGGAAGCCCATGTGCAGCAACGAAGACCCAGCACAGCCAAAAAAATAAAAAATAAAATAAATAAAGCAATACCTTGGAGGTGGGCTGTCCGTGGTTTTTGATGTCTTGTGCGTGTTTCCAATTCCATGTCACTTGGGGAGACTGTAAAATGATTTCTTCTGGAAACAACACTTTTAAAACAAGAAAAAGCGAGAAGGCAGACATTACTGAAAAGCTTAAGAAAGATGAATAGAGGCAGCTAGTCCTGAAGAAATTCATGTCTGTGTATTCCTCTCCTCTCTGGCCCTGTGCACTGCTTCTCACCTACAGCATAGTGCCAGCACTGCATATTCTTTGCAACAAAGCCATTTACTTGTCTATTTGTAAGTACAAAAATGAGTTACGTTTAGGAGGGAAAGCAGAGTGCAATCATTTTATTTTTAATAACTTAAGCATGCCATTTCTACATAGCTGAAATTGTAAGAAAACACTGAACATCCCCAATAGAAAGGAAACCACTGGGTATCACATAGTTTTACTTCTAATGTATGAATGAAGAGACTGTGGTTTACACAAAATTTTACGTGATGCTTCTAAAAATACTCCGGGAAGATGTAACACCGTCATCCCACAAAACTTAATACCTTTTACGCCCAAGTAGACAGCTTGTTCAAGTGCAAAGTGACACCGTCTGCTGGTGGTCCTGTGGGAGAGAGTGACGCGGGTCAGCACCCTGGGACCCTTAACAAACACTCACATGAGACCGGGCTGGAGGCACCAGCAGGAGTTTTACGAGAAAACTCTCAACACCTGTCAGGACAGCAGGGACGCCTTCCTTTCTGGGAATACTCCAGTTTTAATGTATAAAGTGGACAAGTAGAAAAAAGAGAAAACATAGCCTGTGAAGTGTCAGAGCTGCATCAATAGGGAAGTAACTTTGATGGTAAAGATTCACTCCTGTGAAATTTACTGAGAACAACAGTTAAAAAATAAACTGAAGCATGTTAAAAATGCTAAGTATTGGGGCTTCCCTAGTGGTGCGGTGGTTAAGAATCCGCCTGCCAATGCAGGGGACATGGGTTTGAGCCCTGGTCCGGGAAGATCCCACATGCTGTGGAGCAGCTAAGCCCGTGCGTCACAACTACTGAGCCTGTACTCTAGAGCCTGTGAGCCACAACTACTGAAGCCCGTGCACCTAGAGCCCATGCTCTGCAACAAGAGAAGCCACTGCAATGAGAAGCCCACGCACCGCAACGAAGAGTAGCCCCCGCTCGCTGCAACTAGAGAAAGCCCACGCACAGCAAAGACCCAACGCAGCCAAAAATTAAAAAATTAAATAAATTAAAAAATTATTAGACAAGCAAAACAGCCGGAAAATAAGAAGCATCCTCAGGGGAAAAGTTAAAAGAAACAGACCCAGAAATGAACTAGATACTCAATTAGCATACAAGAAGTTCAAAACAGTTGTTATAAATACATTTAAGATTTAAAGATGGACATAATGGTTGAGAAGATGGGGAATCTCTACAGAAAAGACCCAACACAGCCAAAAATAAAATAAAAAAAGAAAAAGTTAAGTTTATTAGGGCAAAAATTGATTCGAATCAGGCAGCAAAGCATCCCATTAGCAGACAGAAGAGCTCTGAGGGGATGCGCGGGACGCAAGCCTTCTGCAGGCAGGAGGGGGCGGGGCGGGAAGTGATTCAGGCGAAAAGTCGGGCTGGCTGGGGCAAGGTCACTCTCCTTGAGCGGACGGCAGGGGTCATTCAGGGAGATGACCCCCCAGTGCTGATCACGGGGTTCCTGGCTGACTGGTTCACGATTCCATTTCTGAGACAGCCGAGACTGCAATTCAGTGAAACCTCAATTTGGTGACGTGGGGCTCAGTATAAGCGACTCCACTGTGGGCCTGTTCTCCTTTTTTTTTTTTTTTTTGGCTTTGCCACACGTCAAACGGGATTTTAGTTCCCTGTTCAGGGATAGAACCCCCGTGCCCCCTACAGTGGAAGCGTGGAGTCTTAACCACTGGACCGCCAGGGAAGTCCCTGTTCTCTTGTATTTTAACACAACAAAAAGAACAAAAAATGGAAAATAAAATTCCACCTTCAATGGAACAAGATGACCAAAGCTCCAAAGCACAAAAGAAGAGAATGCTCAGTAAGGAGCATCTGGCCTCAAACAAGCAAAGGCACGAGAGCTGGTTCACGCCACCTCAGAACTCCGGCCACAGGCGGATCTCCGGAAAATGCAGGTCACCGTCAGGACCCGTTCCCACAGCGCAGTGTTCTGGGGGCGTGTATGGGGCCAGAAGGAACGGGAGCCTCACCTGCAGGGCCCCAGGCTCCAGGCAGCCCCATCACCCCTGGGATACAATAAACTCCACTCAAGAGGAGCAGCAACCGGAAATGACCCTCCTAGGACTTAGCAGGGCTGACTCTAGGAAGAAAAAACAACTTAGAGCAGATAAGTTACAGAGGAAGAAACCTTCCAGTGGGAAGTCACCATAATGAAGACTCTAAAACGCCCAGGAAACCAGACACCCCGTCAACCTGCAGCCCAGCGCTTTACCCCTAACAGCATGAAAACGCGAGCCAAACGTTTCCCAGTAAATCCTTGGAGCACGTTACGGAAGGAATTCACCACACAGAACACCACGTTTTTCATCTTGGGCCTATAAGAAAGGTTCGACAGAAAGTTATCCAGTCGAAATATCCATCTCCTGAATAGGCTGAACAAAAAAATTATTATCTCAAGAAATGCCAAAAAGGAAATGAATGTAATAGCTCAGAATAGAAACTGACACTTAAAATTCCTTAACACAATTAATCCGGAGGACAGCAAGACACTAGATGGTAAAATACTAGCAGTATTTACTAAAATAAAAAACAAGACGAAGACACAGGAGATGGAAACCATGAGAGAACAGTAAAGCAGCTGGGTGGGAACTAACACAACAACAGACAAGGATTCCAAAGGAGGACAAAGAACGGAAAGAAAAGAGGAATTAAAGGAAACTTTCCTAGGTACAAACTGTTGTCCAAGAGGAGACCCCATATGGCAAAGACGACAATTCTCCCTGTATTTTAACATCATGGTACAAAGATGTAAGAATGTTTATTGCTTCACTGTCTGTGATAGGAAGAAGCTTAGAACCTAAAGGTCCAGCAGGGGTAATAAAGACCAGAGCAAAACCCAACGGACTGGGAGTGCCCTGGTGGCCCAGTGGTTAGGACATGGGCTTTCACTGCCGTGGACCCGGGTTGGGGAACTAAGACCCCACCAGC
This sequence comes from Balaenoptera physalus, assembly GCF_965194825.1. Lineage (NCBI taxonomy): Eukaryota > Metazoa > Chordata > Mammalia > Artiodactyla > Balaenopteridae > Balaenoptera > Balaenoptera physalus. The sequence continues at coordinate 666,004 of NC_138892.1, forward strand.
CATGCAGTGCAGCCAAAAAAAACCCCCAAAAAACCCGATGGACTAGAGACAGAAACACACGAGAGAATACTGATGAGGCTGGAAGTCCGTCCTTCGATGATATCAGTAAAGCCGACAAAGCTCTAGCCAAACTGACAGGAAAAGAAAGGGCAGACATGTTGCCAGTCCTGGGAACGAGAGTGGTAATGTCAGCAAAGACTCTACAAACACTAAGCGAACAATAAGGAAATATCATGAGCAATTTCACACAAATACATTAGATAACTCAGATGAAACGCACAAATCCGTAAAGACACACACACTACCAGAGTCCACGCGGCAAGAAACGAAGGGATCTTAATCTCTTAAAGAAACGAGTTTGTAGTCAGGAAGCTTCCCACAGAGAAAACTTCAGACCTAGAAGGCTGTACTGGTAAATTCTACCAAGCATTCAAGAAAGAAGTGATGAAATTCATATTTTAAGGCAAGACAAGAAAAATCTAAACATAAACTTGTTCTCTGCCCTTTGGCCTCCTCCCCCCTCACCAGTGTGCATCTGCATCTGCGTTATGTGTTAACCTGACCTCCCCCATGGCAGAAATACCTGCTCAACCAAAGACTGATTTTTCTCCTTCTGGAGCCAGCCACGTAACTCCTTAGAAGATAACATTCCTTTCTCAGTCCCGTGAGGGGTCACGGTGACCCACCACTCACCTTGTGCACGTGCAGACATCTTTGGTGGACTTTATGGACAGGGCAATGTGTCGTTTCCCTTAAAGACAGTGATTGGTGCAGAACAGACAGGTCAGATGACCTGGGGAGACTCTGGGCTGCAGTGAATGGGAGTTCTCAGCTTAAATACTTATGACCTTATTAGTGTGACCAGCTCTATTACCTGTACTCTTCCTATTCTTCCTAACAACAAGATTATTGTTTCCTGCATTACCAAATGTGTGACTGAGCCCCCGATAAAAATAATGATGACTAGGTGACCTGAAACGATTGACCAAATACATAGTTCCATAAGCTCAATGACTGCAACAGAGTAACTCTAGATGTGGGAAGAAGCAGCCAGAGGGAACCATTTCCTGGACCATAAATGACTAGAGGGACAGCTGGTCCAGAGGCTCTGGGCTACTGTTAACAGGGCCTAGGCCAGCACACTGAGTGACCCAGCAATGAAGTTCTCGTCTGAGCTGGGAATGAGCAGTCCTAGCACCGTGGGACAAAATGGTCACCAAGTGCCTCCCAAACCTTGGTTGAAATTAAGACTGAAAGGGAGGGGACTGTAACGTAAAGAATGTTGTCCACCCTCCAGTTCTACAAGAATCAAGTCGTTGACCACTGCACAGTACGTCCCAAAAGGAATTCAGGGAAGATCAGGATGAAGCATTTTGTGCTCTGGGAAAACGGGCAGAACTGGCCCTCAGATAGTTAGATATTTTCAGGAGAAAATTTTTATAAACCCAGTATTCTGCTTCTTCCCATGTTTAGAAAAGCACTAAACCATTAGCTAAGGCATCTGTTCCTTGTGCATAGCTGTGTGCTTGGTTGCACGCACCCCTTCAAAATGACACCTATACTGGTCTCCTCCCTACCTCTTGGGAACGGTCCTCAGAGCCTCTGAAAGACTGTCCCCCAGGTTATAATCCTCAGGTTAGCTAAAATAAAATTCTTCATTTGTTTCTTAGACTGACTGCTGATTAATATTTTTGTCAACATAAGTAATACCCATTCTACACAAACCGTCCCAGAAAATGGAAGAGGAGGTGACACCTTCCAATGTACTGTGAGGCCAGTGTTACCTCGTACCAAAATCAGAAAGAGATACTTCAAGAGACTAAAGACCAATATTCCTCATGAACACAGACGAAAAAATTAATACAATTTTAGCAAACCAGATCTAACAACATATAAAAGGAAATTACATCAGGGCCAAGTAGGGTTTATTCTAAGAATGCAAAGTTGATTTTACAATCAATGTAACTATCTTAATAGACCAAAACTGAAAACCCACATGATCATCTCAATAGATACAGAAAAAGCATTTGACAAAATCCCATATCCATTTTTGATTAAATAAATCTCAGCAAACTAGGAGTCTATCTCCTTAACCTGACAGGGCCAAATACAAAAACCTACAGCTCACACAGCACTAGATGGTTCAAGACTGAACGCTACTGGCCTAAGATCAGGAACAAGGCAAGGACGCCACTTCCCGCCACTTCTACTTAACACCATTCTGGAGGCTCTAGCCAGCGCGAGGCGAGAAGAAACAAGATGCATCCAGATGAAAAAGGAAGCAGCAAAACTGTCTTTATTTGAATACATGATTTTACTGTATACACAGTAGATCCTATATAACCTGTAAAAAGCTACTAGAACTATTAAGTGAGTTTAGCAAGCTGGCAGGATACAAGATTAATATACAAACATCAATTGCATTTAAAGAGTCAGGGACAAATTTGACAAAAGATATACAAAACCTGTACAGTGAAAAGTACAAAACACTGCCTAAAGAAATGAAAAAATGCCTAACTAGATGAGAGATATACCATTTCCAAGGGTTAGAAAACTCAATATTAAGATGTCAATTCTCAGAATACCACTCAGCCATAAAGAGTGAAGTAATGCCACTTATAGTAACATGGATGGACCCAGAGATTATCATACTAAGTGAAGTCAGACAAAGACAAATATTATTTGATATCACTTATATGTGGAACCTAAAAAATAATACAAATGAATCTACTTACAAAAAACAGAAACAGACTCACAGACATAGAAAACAAACTTACGGTTACCAAAAGGGAGAGGGGGGAGGGATAAATTAGGAGTTTGGGATTAACAAATACACACTACATATATACATAAAACAGACAGCCAACAAGGACCTACTGTATAGCACAGGGAACTATATTGGATATCTTGTAATAACCTATAAAGGAAAAGAATCTGAAAAAAATATATACTGTATATAACAGAATCACCTTGCTGTACACCTGAAACTAAAACAATATTGTAAATCAGCTATACTTCAATTAAAAAAAAAAAGGATGTCAATTCTCCCTTAAGTGGACCTAAAGAGTCAATGTCATCCTGATCAAAATCTCAACAGGCTTTTTGTAGAAACTGACAGGCTGAGTCTAAAATCCACATGGGAATACCAAAGACCTGGAATAGCTACAACTCTGCAGGAGAGGGACACAGTGGAGGCCGTCCCCTCCCTGATTTCAAGACTTATCACAAAGGCACAGTGACCGAGACTCTGGTGTAGGCTGCAAGACTGACAGACGCACCAGTGGAGCCGAATGGACAGCTTAGGGATAGATCCACATGCGTAGGCCAATCGGCTTTCTTTTCTTTCTTTTTTTTTTGTGTTTTATAAACCTTTATTTTAAATGTTATTTTAATATATGTATTTTAATTGGAGTATAATTGCTTTACAATGTTGTGTCAGTTTCTGCTGCAGAACAAAGTGAATCAGCTATATGCATACATATATCCCCTCAACTGGTGTTCAAAAAGGTGAAAACGTCACTCACTGGACAAAGGACAGTCTGTCTTCTCAACAAATGGTGTGGGACAACCGGACAGCCCCCGCCAAATCAATCCATACCTTGCATCACTTGTAAAAATTAACTTGAAATAGATCACAGCCCTAAATGTAAAACTTCAAGCCGCAAAATTTCTAGAGGAAAACGTAGGAGAAAATCTTTGTGACCTAGAGTTTGGCAGACTTCTTAAATGCGTCACCGAAAGCATGATCCATGAAAGAAAAACCGATAAACTGAACGTCATCAAAGTTAAGAATCCCTGCTCTTCAAAAGGCACTACTAAAAATGAAAATACAAGCCACAGTCTGAGAAAATATTGGCAAAAAACATACTTGATAAAGGACTTGTACTGAGAATATGTGAACAACTCTGAAAACTCAACAATAAAGCAAACGATACAGAACATGAACCGCAGACCCGAGCGGGCACCTTCCCAAAGGCCAAGTGCCGGCCAGCGCGCGGAGGAGGCGCTCGGCGTCGGGCACCGCAGCGAGGCGAGCGCCCGCTGCACACCTAACACGGGCCTGGGGAGGGACCACCGAGCACCCCAGGGTCTGTGCATGTGGGGAGCACGGTGGGGACACAAGCAGCGCGGCCTTTCGAGGAGAGTCTGGCAGTGTCTCAGGACGCTCAGCGCACACCTGCCGCCGTGGGCAGCCATGGCGCTGCCAGGCGCTTACCCGAGAGAAATCAAAATGCCTGTCCACACGGATGTTTACAGCAGCTTCATTTCTAACAGCCAGATCTGCAAACAACCCAGCGTCCACCCACAGGTGCCTGGATTAGTAACCTCAGGTATGTTCTTATAATGGAGTATTACTCAGTCATAAAAAGGAACGAATTCATGCAAAAGCAAGGCTGAATCTCAAAATAATTAAGCTGAGTGAAAGATGCCAGGCAAAAAAGAGTAGGTCCTCACGTAAATTCTACAAAATGCACACTAATGTGTGGTGCTTGGGAGCTGGGGCGCAGAGAAGGAATGACAAGGGCAGCAGGAAACACCTGCGGGGCCAGATCTGCCCACAGTCTTCACCGTGAAGCTCGTTTCACGGGGTATACAAATGTCAACACCATCAAGCCGTATACTTTAAACAGGTATAGATTATTTTACGTTCATTACCTCTCAGTAAACCTACTTTCTTAAAAAGGAAAAATACCTGCAAACAGCATAAAGGTGCAGCCGTCTGCCCATCCAGCGGGCCCGGCCTCTTGGCTCTGTCCCTCCTGCTGCACTGTGGTGCTGCCCAGTCCTCCCGTTTGTCAAAACAAGTGGTAAATACAGATTTTTTTAAAGTGTGAAATCGCCTGATTTTAAGTAACTTAATGCAAAACCACCAAAAACTTATGTGGGGCGAGCAAACCCTCTGTGCGACAGAAGAGGCCACCGGCCCTCGTTCCCGCCTTGCTCCCCACTTGGATGGCTGCAGACAGCATCCCCTCTGAACTCAGATTCCGACATCCTGCCTCGACCTGAACTTCCTGTCTTTCCAACACTCTGGGTCAGGAAACTGCCCGGTGGTCTTCAGCCCCACGGCCCTCTGGCTTCTTCCTGCTCGCTTTCTTCCGAGGCTCACGTCCCACAGCGCATCCGTCCGCCCACCTGCCTGTGTCCTTCGGTCGGGCGGCTCTTGCTCCGACTGCAGCAGTGTTTCCCCTGCCCCCGCCCCCGCCCCAGGTCCACGTCCTCTTCTTTCTCTGCGAACACCCTCCCCTCGCATCCTAGAGCGACAACGAGCCCTTACAAATTCCCACTCACCATCAGCTCCCATCTCCTGGGTGCCCAGCACAATGGAGGACGTGCGCCTCCGCCAAAGACCACGGCCTCGGCCTGAGCCCGCATCCCCACGCATCACTCCTGCTGCCCGGTCACCACACCCACCTCATGGGCTTCACACGAGCGGTGCTGGCTCCTCTCACTGTAAGCAGCAAGCCAGGCAAGGCCACCCGGACCCTGGGCGCCTCCTCACCCACTCGTCTGTCTGTCCTGCCTTCTCTGCTTTCCCAGCCAAACACCCTTCAAAAGGGCCAACTCCACGTCTGCGCCATCCATTCACCCGCGACACCTTCCAACCTGGCTGCAGCCCAAACACTGAAAGAGTTCTTAAACAAGACATGAAAAGCACTAGTATACAAAAACCCTGATAAATTCCACTATCTTCAAACTACCACCTTCTGTTACTCAAAGGATATTTTAAGAAAGTGAAAAGACAAGTAACAAACCCAGAGAAGTTGTCTGTAACAGGTGTATCTAAGAATAGTCTAGCAAAAAGAATACACAAAGGACAGCTACAAATAATTTAAAAAATCAAATTATAGTCAATAAAAGACACGAGAAAGCATTTCACAGATGAAGGAATTTTACGGCCAATAAACAGGGGGACTCTCGACCTTAGAAGTAATCAGAGAAACATACATCAAGACCATAGCGAGACACAGCTCACACCTACCAGGCTGGCACGTGCCCAGGAGTTTCACAAAATCAGGTTTCGGGAGGGCATTACAGACCCTGACCTGCGGGGCACTTCTGCCACCACGTGTAAAGCTGGAACATTAGCATCCCCCAAACCCCGACCCCACTCCTAAGCGCGCAGCCAAGAAAACCTGGGGATGGGTGTGCACGAGGAGATAGCGGGCGTCCACAGCAGCCGCCAGAGCGCGGGCAGCGCTGTGTCCACCGGCAGGAGGGCAGACACGCGCCCGGTGGGGCACAAGTACGCTGCGGACACGGCCCGCCGACCTCCTGTCAGCAAACCCACACCTCCAGACCACAGGCGGCAAGTGCAGAAGAGCTGCAACTAACGCAAACTCTTTCCTGTGTGTGTGTCTGTGCGCAAACACACCAACTTTTGTTTTAAAAAGCAAAGGAGAGAGAAACACAAAATCCCAGCTGATGGTGGGGGCTTGGTGGAGGAGGGGGAGAGACAGCTGGTGGTGGAGTCCCCACCTCGTGACATGTGACAAGTGAGGTGAAGGAGGAGCGGCTGGTGGTGACGGCGTGTGAGGAACCACAGATTCTCACTTAAGATCCAAAAAGGAACCAACATGCAAACGTTTACCAAACGGCTGGTGACAAAGCTATGATCACAGAGGCATGTGACACGGGTGCAGGGAGCCCACTCACAACCTGCGAGCACGCAGGCCGCCACCTAGGTGTCAAGGGACTGAGGGAAGGGGAGACAGCCGCCCACCCAGAAGGAAGAGTCCCTGGAAGCGTTACCTGTTGTACGTAAATTCCACATCCATAGGTTCAGAGTTATATGCTTGTTCAAACTCTGGATTAAGTTTAAGGGTTACATCTTCTTCATGAATCTAAAAATAAACAAATCATTTACTTTTTATACTTTGTACTTGATTTCTTGGGACAATCTTCTATCCATATTCAGCAACTCATCATGAAGCATTCATCCTACAGATCTGAGCTGAAATCTGGCATCTGAAATGAGTGCAAGATGATGGGAAAGGACTCAGTCACCGCGCTGTTCCTCCCCTACCCCCAGCAGCACACCTGCCGACGCTTCCGCCGGGCGTACGGGCTCGCGAACACAGAGTGCGCAAGACAGGCCGCCGCCCCTGAAGGAGACACGTGAACGACCGCGAAGAGCAGGTGGTGCCGGCCACGAGACCCCCTCCCCCACCAGGACAGGGAACCAGACGTTCAGGGACCCTCCAGCCAAAGCTAGGTCCCGCGTAAGATCCTCAGAGGAGCAGGAAGGAAACCCCACGCTGAGAGGAGCTGAAACAGGACGGGAGCGCTAGGCAGCGGGGCCTCCCAAGAGCTGGGGGCCAGCAAGGGCAGAGGCTGCGACGTGAGGCTCACGGTGCCCCCTGCTCTCGGGAGAAGCACACACAAGCCCCTTAAAAGGAAAGCAAGCCCAGCACAGGGTCCTGGGTTTCCCAGAGATTAAGACAAATGAAAATGAATCTGTAATCACAGACCATCAGGCACACAAGGAAACCACCAGCAGTGCGGGTTGACTTGAATTGCCATCAACAGACTGAGGCCCTGAGGACATCATATACTGATGCTGTCATTTACAGAAATTTGAAAAACTATGGAAAAAAAAAAACTGGGAAAACCAAGATAAGCAAGCATAAGATAACATAAAACAACACAACAGGGCAGCTTTAATGAGTCAAATAGCGTTTAGAAACGAAAACTCTGCTTACGGAGCTAAACTCAGAGAGAAGGGAACAAGTGACCTGTTTGCTCCCAGCAGACAGGGAGGCCCTCTGCGGACGTGCGGGTGGGCCAGGGGCAGTGCTGGCTCAGCCCAAGGAGCCTTCCGTCCCCCCCCCCCGCTCCCTGAAGCACCAGGCTCTGCCCGCCCCACCACCCGGCGGCGCTCCTCAGGGCCCCGGTGCCTTCACGGTACCCAGGCCACTGTGCTGGCCACGGGGTTCCAGAGAATCACGTAAAGCAACGGCCAAGACCTGAGACAGCACAGCTTTAGCGGGCACCCATCACTCAGGAGCGGCCAGCTTCACGGACGGTCCCGTGGGAAGGTCGGTAGGGCAGCTTCAGCTCTGGACTCGCCAGCCTGGGAGTCGGGGCCAAGGGGGCCTCAGCCCTGAGATCCCTGGCCCTGCTTCTTCTGAGGTTTAGTCCACAGGGCAGCCCCTAGGGGCACAACTGGTCTACTCTCTGGAAGCTGAGATGGTCACTTGGCCATTCTGGGCTCCTCACGCCCTTGCCAACAGCTAAGGGGGCTCACGCTGGTGAGGGTGATGGGCCCTCTAGCTGAGGCTGGGCGGCTCCTGCCCTGCAGCGGAGGGGGCACCCGGCCAGGCCGCCTGTCACCGAGGAGAGTGAGCTCCTGCCCCAGGAAATCCCGGCTCTGGTTTCACAGGCGACAAGGGCTGTGGCTGTGACCATCTTTCTACAAACGCCCAGAAGACCCCCTACCCAACCTCCCGTGCTCTCCCTCCCTTCCCAGACGTGGGCCCCTGTGGCCACGGTCACGGGCCCTGAGCACGCCCTGAGGAGCACAGGGACAGGCGTCCCGAGACGCGGCCCGGGCCCTGTGGGGGGAGTGCTGAGTGAGGGACTGGGACCACCCCCTCGGGGGGTGAGAACCTTGTGTGCAGAGCCGGGTCAGTGCAGGACGTCAGTCAGGAGCAAGACGCTTCCGCAGGGAGAGGGTGACGCGGACGCCTGCAGGTAGGGAGGCTTCCGGTCCCCAGGACCTGCGCCCTCCAGGGCGGTGACTTACCCTGGCTAAGCCGCAATACGTGAGGCCTGAGGGGCTCGCCCGACCTTCAGGCCTGGTCCAGCGGCCTGGGGCGCGGACACAGCGCATCCTCTGTCTCGAGGGTGGCGGGAGCATCTGCGCCCGAGCTTCTCTGATTTGGTGGGAGCCAACGCTATCATGAGACCAGGCGGGGGCACATTTCTGCCGCAGACCAGCCTGCACCCCGACCTTGTTCTCCAGGCACAGCTCGCCCACCTGAGAGGCCCACTCGATTCAAATCACCGCCTCTTCTGCTTCCATCGGCCCCAGCGGGCTCGTCTGATACTGCGGTCCTGGCTGGCGTCCCTGCAGCCCGTATGGCGAGGTCTGTGGTGTTTGAGTCCCCAGCCTGGAATGGCAGCCCCTGTGATGTGCTCACGGCCGTCTCGCCTTCGGAAATGCCTTCTGGGCCCTTTCCACTAACAACACCCTTTCTGTCTTCTACGGTGATCAGATGCCACTTCCTCGTCTTCTTGAGGAGATGAACGAGCCTCCACACTGGATTATTCACGCCCGTCTTCCCCTCGTCCCCGGGGGCACACCGCCTGCTGCCCCAGCGAGGGCCCGGCCCCATCCTCGGCGGAGACTCTGCTGGTTCTCGTACCCCTCAACCCTGGCTCAGGGCTTCGGTGCCCTAGTTCCCACATCAGGCGGCGTGCGGGCTTCAGGGGTCCCTCCACATGGCCCCCGAGCTCCGTCCCTGCGCTGTGCCCGGCAGGGAGCAGGGAGACTAGCTGGAGAAGCCCTGAGCGTGCTTAGAGCCGCACGGGCACAGGGCCTTAAACCAACACAACCTTCCCCATGGAGACACCAGAGTATTCAACGTGTAGGTGTGTTTTTCCTTTGCAGGCTCGCTCTCCTAGAACATATTCAGAATGCCCGAATCTGACTAAATGCACGCCTTACATGTGATGTACTTAACAGGTAAAGTGTGTTTTACACGGCTGAAAGTGGTAAGATTTCTTTACACGTCACATTTATTTAAATATTCACTTGATCCTCAAATTTTCCAAACTACCATCAACACCAGGGGACCCCCGCCCCAAGCTGAGGCAGGAAGTTCACCTCTGCAACCGCCCGCTGGGCTAGCCCAACGTGAACTAACAGCGGCCTCTCACCTCAGTCACATAGCCGATGTACTCGATGACGTGTCCGCTGTACTCTTGAGTTTTTAAAATCAGTTTGTCACCTAGTTAAAAAACACATCACCACACGTAAAACTACAAACTCAATAAATTTTGTTGCTGTTCTGTAAAATCAAACACTCTGAAGAAGCGGAGTAAGACAAAAACATTCCTGGGACCAACAGCTTAAAACCACGCCAGTGCGATGAGAGGGGCTGGCCAAGCTCTGAGTGGAATTAGAACCCAAAGCAGAGAAGGTCAGGGCGGCTATGGTGCTGCCAGTTAAGAGCGTTCTTCTTCCTGCCTGTGGCTCAGCGTTTCTAGCCCATCTAGGAAGACATGACGCGCAACAAGCCTACCTGTGTAAAGAGAAGGCCGACTCTCAGCTAACCCTGGGACCTCCAGGACCAGCAAATCCCCGTTTCTTTTCAAGGTGACCCCACTCATATTATACTCTTTCAGTTCTATTTCTGCATGAATCTCCTCAAGCCAGAGCAGAGTTGAAAACTTCTCCTTGTGATTTGACATGTTCAAAAGCTGCAAAAGAAGCCAGCAGGTTAGCGAGAGCCGAGGAACACTCCACACACACCCACATCAGGAAGCCAGCAGCTCTGGGGTGGGTAAGTCCCACGGACAGATGGAACAGCCTTCAAACACTGACGACCGGGCAGTGCAGGGCAGTGGCCCTGAGATGGGGAACCGTCTGAGTGAGCCCCCAGCCGCCCAGCTCCTATCAGACAGAGCCTCCAGGCTCAGCTCGGAGAGAGCCTGGGGCAGCCCTGCGAGCCCTCAGCCGCGCAGCGGTCAGCGCACGCGCGTGAGAAACGACATCAGGTGGGGAGACGCATGTGCTGGGAGCAGAGCGGGGCTCCTCCGCCTCGGCACGTGCGGCGCTGGGGCGGGGCCGGTCTCCGGGGAGGGGCTGTCCCGGGCTCTGCACGGTGCCTAGCAGCATCTCTGGCCTCCACCCGCTGGACGCTGTTCACGCTCTCAGTCGTGACAACCAAAAATGTCTCCTAGGGGGGAAAGCTCACCTGTTGAGAACCCCTGGGTCCCAGAACTCACACGGGGCTGAGAATGCTGTGGGTCCCACCAGCCCAAATGGAAAGGCTTCAGATAAAGCGGCACTGGGTAGAGTACTCAGAAGGAATCAGCCCTATATTAAAAACAACTCTGGTCCCTCCTAACAAGGCTTTAAAGCCAGGCTTAAAAGTATCTGGCCATTTCCAAGTAACTTAAGTGCATCCCAGAACAAAGTTCAAAAATATTTTCAAGAACGGAAAAATATGAAATACCCAACAAGGTAAAATCCAGAATGTTTAGCGTCCAAACAAAGATGACCAGGCACGGAACTAAGCACACCCATAAGGAGGAGAAAAACCTATCAACAGAGACAGAATCAAAAATGACACCTGTGATGGAATCAGTATCACAAGAACATTAAAACACTTGTTGTAACTGTACTATATACATTCAAAAAGTTGAGGGAAAAAAAAACCTGAAGAAAAAAAAGGTGAGGAGACACTAAGCATATTAAGTAGAGACAGAAAATATAAAAAAAGACCCTAATTGAACTTGTGGAGATAATAACAACAACGTCTGACATAAAAAAATACACTGGATGGGACTGCACACTGCCAAAGAAAAAATCAGTGAACTTGAAGCCACAGCAACAGAAACTACTCAGAATGAAACACAGAGGAAAAAAGACCGAAGAGAAATGAACGGAGCAGCCGTGAGCTGTGGGGCAACTTCACGTGGCCTCATACACATGTAATGGGAACGTGGAGAGCGGGGCAGAAAGAATACTTGAAGACGGCATGGCCAAGAACTTTGAAATTTGAGAAGAACCGTAAATTCACTTTCTCCAGTAAGCTCAAAGAACCCAAGCCAAGGAACGTGAAGAAAACTACAGCAACTCACGCTGTAAATTAAATTCCTTAAAACTAGTGAAAAAGAGAAAATCCTAAAAGGAGCTAGAAAAAAATACAGACTCCGTGCAAAAGAACCAAGGTGAGAAGGAAAGCAGAGCCCCTGGAGAAACGCCAGGAGGGAGGAGGTGTGGGGCAGCGTCTCCGCAGCGCCTGCCCAGAGGTCAAGACCAGGCGAGACCCACAAGGCTGACAGACCAACCACTGCAGGGGATGCTCAGGTCCCCCAGAAGGATGGGAGGAGCCCCAGGAAGGGGACCTGCATAGGGGGGCGGTTACAAGGGCACAGGAAGTCAGGAAGTACTGGGGTGACACATGCATGAATTAAAGAATCACAAAGGGGCAAGTACTCTGGAACCTTAGACCATACAGCACTTTTTCATGACCATTACCATCATACTATTATGAATGCTGAAGACACCCACTTTCTTCTGGTAACTGCTACGCTCAAGAGGAGGTCCCTTCCCGGCACCCAGGCCACGTTACAGGAGAGGTGCAGGCGCACTTCCTGCACACGACGGTCCCAGAAGCTGCATTCGCACCGGCATCGATTTCTCAGCCCCGAAGTTCTTCTCTAAGGTGTTTTAGGGCTGGTTTGCTGCTCCGGCCTCAGTTCAGGCCCTACAACCATCACTGCAACAACTGCCTGGCGGGTCTCCCCGCTTCCAACCCACAGTCCTGCCCACATACCCTCCTTGGTGCTGCTCCTTCTGTGTGGCCGCGCCGCCCCTGGACGGCGCCCAGTGCCCCTGCGGCACCCTCCCCGCTGCAGGACGCCAGTGTGGCCCTGGGGTGGGGCACCTCGGGCCGGTGGCACAGGCAGCATCGCAGCACCAGCTCGGGGGGCAGCTTCTGGCCCAGCCCTGCCGCGGGCCCAAGGCCCAGCAGACAGAGGGCTCTGTCCATCAGTCCAGGGCAGGCGTGCTCCTTGGTGCCACCCAGCTTCCTCTCAAGCCTCCTTTCCTCTCCGCCTGCCACCCCAGCTCTCCCAGCTCAGGGCTCCCTCACCCTCCACGAATCTCTGGCGAGCCCCAAGTCTCCCTCCAGCCACCGTCCAGTCTCTTCCCTCCTTCTCGCCCTGATGCAGGCCCCGGCCCCCATTCCACTCACCCACTCCTCAGCCAACAGACACCCAAACCCTCGGGAAAGTGCCCTCCTGGAAAAGGGCCGCGCTCCCCCATTGCTGCCAGCGGAACAGACACTCTCCCTCCCTCCCTGGACCCCTGCCTCAGCCTTGCTCAGCGCTGCCCCTGCCCTTGGCCTCCTCTGGCAGGTCCACCCCTTCTCACAGCTCCGACCACCACCTGCCACAGCGGGCAGGCTCAGACCAGGCCTCCCCCAGAGGATCTGAGTAAGCCTGAGACCAAAGAAGCAGACGAACAGCCCAGCCAGGGAGGGTGACAAGGAGACGTCCTGGCAGAGCAGCCCTACGGGAGGCCTGGCCTCCTCCTCCTTCCACCCCCCAACACTGGTCTGTGCGGCTACAGGCCTTTTCCCAGCTCCCCTGCTTAGCTGCTCAGAGCCCTGTCACAAAAGGAAAGCTGCTGAGAGGCTCGGCCACGGGGTAGAAGAGAGGCCAGGCCGGGGGCAGAGGGTCCCCCCAGCCTCCACAGCGCCGACTATCTGCAGAGGGACACAGCGGTGGGCCCCGCCGCTCGTGCTTCTCCCGCTCCCAGCTTCCTGGGGTGAACACAGCCCACACGAGGTCTGAACCCAACAAAGGTTCACCCTGAGTTTGTTCAGAAAACAACTCGGGTGTGGTGAAGAATCAGTACTTCACATGAGACACTTTTCCTACCTCTGCGAGTAGCGGCTGAAAGGTCAGGATGTCGATTTTCTGCCGCACGCATTCTTTAAGCCTGTCTGGTATCGGGTACTGCGGGAGAAAACTCGGAAGCTGTCGTCTCAGGTTCCTTAAAAGGAGATTCGCAAGTTAGAAACAGCCCTTCAGCACCAGGCACTTCACCCCAGACGTTTCCACTTAAACATCCTTTCCTATTTCAGAAAGAGAGAGGTTCAATCACCAAAAACAACTGGTACGTGAACTGCTGGCCTCAGGCAGTGGTTTGCAAAGTGCTATTTAGCTTTGGGGCCGCTCTCCCGGGAGCTGCTTTGCCTCTAGCAGAAGAACATGCCAAACTCCCAAAAGCCCCTGGGACCAGTGAGCTTGAAAACACTGTTTCTAAGCTTCCAATAAGCTCAACTCTTACGCTTTATTTTTTTCCTTCCAGTTTCACGGACATATAATCGATGGCAACACCGTAGACATTTAAGGTGTGCAGCATAATGATCTGACTTACATGCATCATGAAATAATGACCACGGTCTAAGTGTAGTGACCACCCACCTTCACATACAAAGTTAAAGAAATAGAAGAAAATATCTCCTTGTGACGGGAACCCCCAGGCTCACTCTCCTGACACCTTTCACACATAACGCACTGCCATGTTCATTACACGTGTCATGCTGTACGTTACATCCCTAGTACTGATTCATCTTATAGCTGGAGGTTTGTACCTTCTGACCCCCTTCATCCAATTTTCCCTCCCCCAAACCTCACCTCCGGTGACCACAAATCTCATCTCTTTTTCTGTAAGTTTGTTTTTGAATCGACCTACAACACTGTTATTTCCTGTTACACAACACAGTAATTTGATATTTCTGTACATTTCAAAATGACCATCACAGTAAGTATAGTTATGGTATGTTACCACGCAAATATATTACATTGTTATTGACTATATTCCCCACAATGTGCATAGCTATCTATCCCTCCACCTATCCATCATCATCTATCCATCCATCCATTCATCCATCTATGGTTATTTAAGTTGCTGGTCTCTTAAGTTCAAATGCATTTTTCTTTAAAATTAATTAATTAATTAATTTATTTTTGTCTGTGTTGGGTCTTCGTTTCTGTGCGTGGGCTTTCTCTAGTTGTGGCAAGCGGGGGCCACTCTTCATCGCAGTGTGTGGGCCTTTCACCGTCGCAGCCTCTCTTGTTGCGGGGCACAGGCTCCAGATGTGCAGGCTCAGTAATTGTGGCACACGGGCTTAGTTGCTCTGCGGCATGTGGGATCTTCCCAGACCAGGGCTCGAACCCGTGTCCCCTGCATTGGCAGGCATTTTCACTCTCCTCCCATCATGATTATTGTTTTTTTAATATTATTTTTAATTTTGGCTGCTTTGGGTCTTTGTTGCTACACGTGGGCTTTCTCCAGTTGCGGAAAGCAGGGGCTACTCTTTGTTGTGGTGCGCGGGCTTCTCGTTACGGTGGCTTCTCTTGTTGCGGAGCATGGGCTCTAGGGCTGCGGGCTTCAGTAGTTGTGGCTCACAGGCTCTAGGGCACAGGCTCAGTAGTTGTGGCGCACGGGGTTAGTTGCTCCGCGGCATGTGGGATCTTCCTGTAGCAGGGATCGAACCCGTGTCCCCTGCATTGGCAGGCAGATTCTTAACCACTGCGCCACCAGGGAAGTCCCATGATTATTGCTTTTGACATCATATTTTACATCTTTTTGTTCTGTGTATTCCTTAACTGCTAATTGCAGATATATATGAGTTTACTACTTTTGTCTTTCAACCTTATGACTAGCCTTATACAAGGCTGGCTTTACTACCTTCACTGTATATTTCCCTTTTCCTATAAGCTTTTTCTTTCATAATTTTCATGTATGTAGTTGTGGTCTTTTCTTTTTTGCTAAAAGAAGTCCCTTTATCATTTCTGGTAAAGCTGGTTTGGTGATTCTGAACTTTTTTAGCTTTTGCTTGTCTGTAAAGCTTTTAATTTCTCCATCAAATCTGAATGAGAGCCTTGCTGGGTAGAATATTCTTGGGTGTAGGTTTTTCCCTTTCATCACTTTAAATATATCATGCTACTCCCTTCTGGCCTGCAGAGTTTCTGCTGAAAACTCAGCGATTGTCTTATAGGAGTTCCCTTCTACCTAACGTGCTGCTTTTCCCTGGCTGCCTTTAATATTCTCTATCTTTAATTTTTGCCTTTTTAATTACAGTGGGTCTTGGCATGGTCTTCTTTGGGTTGATCCTGTTTGGGACTCTATGCGTCCCGGACCTGGATGTCTGTTTCCTTTCCCAGGTTAGGGAAGTTTTCAGCTGTTATGTCTTCATGTATGTTCTCTGCCCCTTTCCCTCTCTCTTCTCCTCCGGGACCCATTTGATGGTGTCCCAGTGCCCTCTCTCTCTTTTTTTAAAATATACATTATTTGCATTTTCTTTTTTTTTTTTTTTTAATTTATTTTTTATTTATTTATTTTTGGCTGTGTTGGGTCTTTGTTGCGGTGCACGGGCTTCTCATTGCGGTGGCTTCTCTTGTTGTGGAGCACGGGCTCCAGGCACACGGGCTTCAGTAGTTGCAGCATGCAGGCTCAGTAGCTGTGGCTTGCGGGCTCTACAGTGCAGGCTCAGTAGTTGTGGCGCATGGGCTTAGCTGCTTCGTGGCGTGTGGGATCTTCCTGGACCAGGGATCGAACCGATGTCCCCTGCATTGGCAGGCGGATTCTTAACCACTGTGCCACCAGGGAAGTCCCGAGTGTTCGTTTTAGGGACGCTCCTGTACAGTGACAACGTATTAATATTCAACGGGGAAAAACTTACCAGAGGATTACATACTTGTGCTGTTGCTCTATCTCACTCCTCTAGTTAAGCCAAACTGTAACAGGAAAGCCGCTTGGTGCACCACTAAACGACAGCCAGAGGTTCTTAAAAGCTCCTGTAACTGGAGTAAAGCCATGTGGACCTGCTGCCCGCAGGCCACGTGACTTCTTGCTCCTGTGTTCAGGTTCCATCCCTAGAGCCACTCAACTACTGTTTACGTGCCCAATGACTGTTCTTACTTACTGATTGCTGTTGACTGCTCACTGCCAGAAATGGCACGTGTGGGGCAGGGGGGGACTAGCACTTTACAAATGAAACTAAGGCTCAGAGAGGTTGAGAAACTGGCCTGACATGGCACAGCTTCCTGGTGGCAGTGCTGGGGTTCAAACAATGCTCTAACCCCAAAGGTCAATAGGCACACAATACTTTAACGGATTTCCCTTCAGCCCACGAATCAGTGGAAGCCCAAAGTACCTTATCTTCAATTGTTCCCAGGTCAGATGTGATCTGAGATTCAGGACTTCCCACCACAGAAAAGCAGCACATGCCATCCCAGTGAGTTCTGGGCAGCAGCTGAGGGGGCGTGTCCACACGACTAAGTCGTGGAATGTCTTCCAGCTTATAGGTCATGACTTTTTGGCACCGAACTTAAAAAGGCAAAATCGGCTTTTCAGAGCTTTGGGGTTTATAACTGCAGACGAGAAGCGTGGGCGTGCAGCACTTTCTCCAGACGATACCCCAGATACAGTCAGGTCGTCCCCAAGCCCCCAGCCACGTGCCGCTAGCAGATTACATGCTTTTTTCTTAATTTCATTTTCCAAAGGTGTCACATCTTCAAATGGGCTTCAAACAGCCAAGCAACCCTGCTGCCCTCGACAAGCGATACTCGGGTGCTGTGAATGGCCCTCGAAAGCCATGCCAACCACGTCTCACTGACCCCTCGCTGCTCGGTGCCCTGGGTGCCCATGTGGGACACGGGCTTTCTTGGGAGGTGGGCGGCCTGGGCTGATGGGAACATGAAAGGTGGCAGGAGCCGAGGGCAAGGGTCAAATCACATCCTGCGTTGTGAGTCACCTTGAGACTAGCTGGGGTGCTGCAGCCCACCCAACGCTCGCCGTCCTCACAGTGTGTCCCCAGGACAATGGAGGGCGCTGGGCCGCAGCTGCACCCTTTTATCCAGGACGTCCACCTCCCTCCGACAACAGCAGCTACGTGCATCCCTCACACAGTGAGCCCAAGATCTGGGCTTGCATTGTCGTCTGCTCATGGTGGTACCTTTTCTGCATGGTCACGACAACTGTAGTTTTGGTGGAAGCTAACACTTGAGAACTTTTAGACTTCTTCCATGAAAAGGGTTCTCGGACAGCTATCAGTGATTCCTCCTCACTTATGACGTTCACTTCAAGGAATCGCCCGATTATGAAATTGGAGAAGCAAAGCAGAAGGAGCTCCTTGCAGCGGCCAGAATTCCTGGAGAAACAAGACACAATTTAGTGTGAGTCGTAAGTAATACAGGCAGGTTCAACACAATCTCCCTTCGTTCACACAGGGAAAGTCACAGAGCTAGCAAACCAGTCACCCTTAGCTTTTTTATTATTTGCTTAAAATTAATTTATTTCTTTATTTTTGGCTGCGTTGGGTCTTCGTTGCTGTGCACGGGGTTTCTCTAGTTGTGGCGAGAGGGGGCTACCCTTCGTTGCGGTGCATGGGTTTCTCATTGCGGTGGCTTCTCTTGTTGCAGAGCATGGGCTCTAGGCGCGCGGGGTTCAGTAGTTGTGGCACGTGGGCTCAGTAGTTGTGGCTCGCGGGCTCTAGAGCACAGCCTCAGTAGTTGTGGTGCATGGGCTTAGTTGCTCCGCGGCACGTGGGATCTTCCCGGACCAGGGCTCGAACCCGTGTCCCCTGCACTGGCAGGCGGATTCTTAACCACTGCGCCACCAGGGAAGCCCACCCTTAGCTTTTAATAATTCTATTAGAGGGAAAAAATGGACATTCTAAAATAAGCAATGTTAACGTTTTCCCAAGCTAAAATCACACACTTGAAATGGTATTGTCTGTAATTCTCACGCTTAAGAATGGAAAGAATATTTCTAGTATTCCCAAGTTTAAATCAGAGCAGTGCAACATGACCAAAGAGACACCAGCTCCCACTCTGCCTTCTGCCCACTTTCGGCTGCTGCTCGAGTCCGGCCCCACTGTCACACGTCACGGAGGGCACCTCGGGGGCTGCATCACCAACCACTGACGCGAGGACTGCCCTTGGCTCAAAGCGTCACCCGCGGCCTGAATCAAGGCGCTGATTTAATCAGAGCCACCCTCTGACAGATCTAAAATCAGCAAGTGTAGATGAGATGAGGGAGGGAAGAAGGGCTGCACCAAAGCGCCCAGCTGACAGGGGACCAGCAGGCAGAGCCGGGGGTTCTGGACATGGGGAAGGAGTCAGGAGAGGGAAGGGCCCACGAGGGCTCGGGAGCCCATGTCTGGCCGGGCTGCCCGGGTGGAGGGAGAAGGGCAGGAAGGTCTCAGGGCCGAGCTGAAGGCAGGCCTGGGGAGGAGCAGCAGGGGCCTCGAGGCCCCGGCTTCCCAAGGCTGTGGGGGCTTGGCCGTGCCCGTCCTCCATAGTCAGGAGTCAGCGTGGGTACCCTCACTCAAGCCACTTTCTGCACTAGCGCTTTTCCTCGTGATTTCGTCCCATCAAAATAGTTACCAATACTTTTTACAGCATCCAACCTAGAAGTACCATAAGCGAAACCGAACAAGACAAACGTGCAGATGCCCGCAAAGTCAACTGCCTCCATACCCTCCAGCCACGTACTTTGCATCACAGGTAACGACGATCAGGGTTTTTCCACCTGGAGGGATGAGCCCACCGGGTTCGGGCTTCTGTGACACATTCTTCTCCTTTTCTCCTTTACAGGCATAGTCATCTGGGAGATGAAATTTAAATCCAAAATTAGACCAAAGGTGAACTGTCCTGACAGTGGTGGTGCCGGTGGAAGGGACTACCACGCAGACGAGTGGCTGACACCCCGACAGGTGAGCGACGGGCAAGGGGGCGGCAGGCGTCCTCTCCCCAGTTTAGAACCATTGCAGGAAGCGGCTCGTGTAAAGCACGCCGGGCATTTCTCCAGCTGTTTTAGCCCCGAGTATCAGAGAAGGGTGCAGACCAAAGAGCCCACAGGGTAAACACTGCCACTCGCCTGCCCAGACCCTGGAGCAGCTGCATCAGCTCCCGGACCCGACTGGGCTCGCGCAGCTGATCCAACAGTAACAGCTGAAACGTCTACCTGGAGAGGCTTCTCTGTTGTTCACCAGATTGCTCTCCAATGTCTGATAGGTTTTGTTTTTCCTGCAGCTGTCTAATGAGTTAATATTTTCATCCGCAAAATTCTTCTCCTTCTCAGGAACGGAAACAAGAGACACTTCGGGGCACGTCTGGATTTCATCCAGCATCTGAAATCTGAACTGTTTAGCTTTATCCCAGCCACCCAACTTGCAGCTGACTAAGTTTTGAGGAATGTCTCCTTTATTCCTGGAAAAGGAAAATTAGCCATGAACAGAGACAGGATTTCTAAAGCTAAAATACTGTTACCATAAAACAGAATTCAATCTAATTAGTGAATGGCGATTGCAAATACTTTTATGAGTATAAGTAAAAAGGCTATTTCATGGTGGAAAATCTAGAAAGATATACATAAAGGAAAAAATAAGCAAGCAAAATGAAATTGGTTCTACAGAAGTTCTTAAATCACAGTCTGTACTTCTGTTTGAGTGGCAAACTTACTCTATCCAGATCACCACATTTTTGCTTTCTCCTTCTTTCAGCGTTCCAAAATTTGTCATCCTCGTGACTTCAATGTCACCTTTGTTTTTCAGTAAAAGGGCTCCACAGGCCTCGTCAGCAGTCTCCTCGACCGCAGAGGTGCCCCTGGATAAAGCAGCCACAGGACAGTGTTGGGGTCAGTGTGGGCGGGTGGGGCATCCTGAGGCTCTGCCTGCCTTCCCTGCCCCTCCAGGCCGCACCAACCACAGGGCGAGGGGACAAGGAGCCAACCCCAAAGAGGCGACCAAGTAAGGACGACACTTAGAACTTCGGAGCAAGACAGCAGATCACCCTGAAGAAGAAACAACAAGCCCTGCTGAATCCAGAGGAGAGGAGGGCCCTGGTGGGAGCTCTGGGGATCTGAGAACACGGGCGGCCTTCACCAGCCGCGCACCCCCCAGAGGCCCGGGACTCCTCAGCCCCCGCAACCCCTGGCCCTGGTCACAGAGGGAAGGGTGTTCAGTGCTCCTCCCCAGACCCTTCCTGGCTGCCGCGAGGGGCTTTGCTCGTCAGGGACCCACTACTAAGCTTTCATTTGGAAAAAGAGTGTGGCTTCAAAATATTTGAAACTAATTAAATGAGAATTTTTATCTTCAGAAAATGAGCAGATTCCACCCTCCCGTGAGAAGGGCCCATTCGTCCCCCTCTGTCCTCCTGACGCTGCCGTGAAGCCCGGGCGCTGTGCCCACCGCTCCCCCTCAGCTCCCGCCTCCCCTCCCTGACCCTCCCGCAGTGCCACCCGGAAACAGGCTCCTTCACGCCTGGACCCTGTCCACACCCCCACCCAGAGGCACCCCCCATCACAGCAGCCACGCCCTCAACTCCCTGCCGGCCACGCGCTCCCCACCTGCCTCGCCTCACCCACACGGCCAGGGCCGCCCCGAGATCGTGCAGCCGTGCCGCAGCCCCAGCCTGGGGTGGCCGCGGGAGCGGGCATCTGTCCTCGCAGATGGCCAGCTGTGGCGGCTTATGGACAGGCGGAGGAGCACCGACCAAGACGGGAGTCAGGAACCACCTGCGGGCTCTGGGCGGACCCCACCCACAGCCTGGAGGGGGCACGCGGGACGCCGCTGCAGGCCTGGCCCCGAGGAGCGCAGGGCCCTGCTTCGCACACGACACTGTGCTGTCCTTCAGACCCGAGCGGGCAGCCGGACGGTGCGTCTGCGTGCAGGGCGGCGTCCTCCACTTGGGGCCAAGGCCGCGGAGCCGGGACCAGGGCGGGAGGAAACCACAGCCACGACGCAGCACAGGGACCGCAGCACGCGGGGCACCTGCTGGGCGGACAGGACGCGGGGCCTGACTGCTCACCGGGCCAGCGCCCCCTCCACCGCTCACCCCAGCCCCGCACTGACGGGGGGATGCGGAGGGGCTGCACGGGAGCTGGGGTTGGCTCACGGCCAGTGTCTGAAAATGAAGGTGTGACGACTTCCCCGGCCCTGTGAAGACGGCCGCTCGAGGCAGACGCGTGGAGCTCGGGGGAAAGTGCCCGATTGGTCACCCTTCCGGGGACCAGCTCCCCTCACTGCAGCCAGGCCACCCGGGGAGGCTCACCCGAAGCTCACCGCCCACGGCCAGGGAGCCCCCCGCTCCTGCCCCCACCCGCTCCATTCGGCAGACGCGGGTCCTCTGGAAACACGCTGAGTCACAGAGCAGCTTAAGGGAAGTGCTGCGAAGAATCAGACAGACAGGGCAACAGGGACCCAGAGTCCCTTCCGACGAACACACTGGCCCTGCGGGCGAGATGGTAGCCGTTTCTCTCGCATGGTCAGTTTGCACCAGTCCTGGCCGCCCTCCCACGATCCGCCCCTGCCCACGGCCGTCAGGAGCCCAGTTAACTGTGCTGTAAAGACAACAATCACGGAGTCCGCGTTTCAACAACATGGTGCTTCCTTAAAGTGGCACAAGGTTCCGAGTGACGATACCTAATGTGGGCAGGGCCGCTGGCTTCTGCTCCAGGTGGCCGACGGCCAGCAGGGTCACAGAGCCGGCAGGGAGCCGAGGCCCCGGTTCGGCCTCCAAGACCCCGGCACCGATGCCTGGCAAACAAGCGCCTGCTTGGCCTCACGTCCGCACACCCCTGGGCCCATCAGACGGACTGAAGCCAGAACTCCCGGGCCTCCTGGGCCTTCCTGGTGGAGGAGGCGAGGGTATGCATCTCCCGCACTTCACTGTTCCGAGGACGGGCAGAGTCATTCTCCAAAAGGAGAGCAGGTCCCGTGGGGAAGGAGGACGTGCCCACCAGACAGTGCGGACACGGCAAGGCCCGCCTCACCGCGTCCCCCTTCTGCCCACACCCCGCCCCCAGCACACCCCCCCCGCCTCACCGCGTCCCCCTTCTGCCCACACCCCGCCCCCAGCACACCCCCCCCCGCCTCACCGCGTCCCCCTTCTGCCCACACCCCGCCCCCAGCACCCCCCAGCTGGGCCGGGCGGCTCAGTCCTCCTGAGATGGGCCCCGCCTGCTGCCCTGTGGTTCGTGAGACACTCCTCCCTGCACGCAGTCTGCTCCACTGAGGAGATCAGACAATTAACAGAACGACTTCAGAAACCATGCACCGAGCTCCCTGAGACGAGCACTACGGAGAAAGAGCAGCAGAGACGGGGCGGGAGCCCGGGAAGGCCTGTCGTGTTGCATAAGCACGCGTGTCGGAGGGAGGAAGTCACGGGCGCACAGAAGGAAGAACCGGATACAGGAAATCCAGTAATTTTAAGAACCGACCAGGACCTCCCTGGTGGTCCAGTGAGTAAGACTCCACGCTCCCAATGCAGGGGGCCCGGGTTCGATCCCTGGTTGGGGAACTAGATACAGCATGCAGGACGCAACTGGCATAGCCAAAATAAAAAAAAGAACTGACCACGCCCAACGTGTTCTACAAAGTGCCAACATGTGAAAGAACACAACACACAAAACCCACGAAAATATGAAGATCATCAACGTAAGATTAAGGATCAAGAGGCAACTTTTCACTCAGCCTTCAGTCAACTGTGAAGACCCCTAACCCCCAGGAGAGCTCTCCTTCCAGCCCCGCCAGCTCAGGACCTGGACAGTCTGCTACCTGCCTTGGAAAGCCGGCTCTCAGACGCACCCAGGCCCCCGTCCCCCGAGCCGCTGCCTCCTCACCGCCTCTGCACTGGGGCCATGCACAGGGCCCTCCACACGTAGCACGACTGGCTGCTCTCCACCACCACCGCGCTGACCACGTCGTGCCTCTGCGGCACGTAGCCTTCCGGGAGCTTCAGGGAGTCCAGGGTGAAAAAGATGGAGTCGTTGATCACCCCGTTCCTCCCACAGAGGCTGGACACACAGACCTGCAAGCACAGCACCAGGGGCTGGCAGTGTGCACGGGGCCGCCGCAGCCAGCGGGGCTCAGGCCTGGTCTCGGAGGAGGAGCAATGCCCCCAGCGGTACCGGCCAGGCAGGGAGCGGGGCCCAGCACACACCTCCAGCTCCACCTCCACCCGCAACCTCAATTCCCTCCTCTGTTCCAGTGCCCACTCCCCAGACCACACCTGCGGCTACGCGCGAGGCCAGAGGCCACACCCCACTCCACGCGGCCCCACCATCAGACGCTTTAACACACCTCGTCCCTCTGTGACCTAGAATTTAACTATGTGCGTGTGCAGGCCGGCCGCCGGTGATCTCAGGAAGACATCAGGGTCTTCTCTGCCCGAGACGGACCCTCATTCATCCTGACCGCCCATCGCACCCAGGACCCCGGGCCGCTCGAGGCTCAGCACCTACCCGGTCCACGCGCTTGTACCTCAGCGGCTTCACCGAGACGGCCTCACTGCTCCACGTGCCCGGCCGGATCCGGTACTCGGCCTCCACCCAGTCCCCCTTGCAGGGCTTGAAACCTCCAAGGCAGGGAAACCGGGCATGTTACTCAGTGATGTAACTTCAAAGTGTACAATTCACTCTGCAGTTATGTTTCTGTTCTGAGACACACATGACTGGTTGAGAAAGGGGCTCTCTGTTCCCGTTAGGAACCAGCGTATCCACCTGGATTCTCTTCCAGATTTACCCACGCCAACGGAGCAGAGGCTGTTACAGGCCAACCTGTCTTCCTGCCTACAAGGCACGGGCAGGGGACCTGGTCTGCACAGTCTCAGGACCCCATCTGATTTCAGATACTCCCCAAAGTTCTTACAAAGGAAAAAGTAATGAAGTGTCATCGACAACTGCAACAAAGTGGGAAGAATGGCAGCCCTCTACCCAGAGCCCTGGCTCCAGGAGGTGTGGGTACGTGTGGCACTCCTCTGCCAGCTCCTTGCAGACACTGTGAGTACCTTCCCCATCAGGGACACCCAGGGTGCACGGTGACACAGGGACATGTGCTCAGACCTGAGGCCTGGGCGGCTACGGGCATCCCAGCTCAGGAGAGGGAGCCCCTCGGTGTGCCAGGGAGCTGGCGGGGTGGCCGGTAAAGCGGGGAAACAGCAGGGGCAGTGACATGAGGTGGCAGCCGAGCCATCCTGATGTGAAGCGGGGAGAGAGTGGTCTGGACAGGTTGGGCGCGGCACGCGGTGTAGCCGCAACCGGTGATAACCTTTTGGTTGTTTTGTGATAAACGTTTTTGCAGCAGTTAAGCTCAAAAAACAACAGTGCCTAATGAAATATGGAGTTTGTTTCTCAAGAAAGCTGGTGACGAGCACACAGCAGTCCAACCATCTGCGGACACTGCTACCCAGCAGCGGGGCCGTGCTGCGCCACGTGCGGCGGCACAAGACCACTGGAGACAAAGCTCCTGAAGCACCAGCTTCCGGGTCGGTGGTGTTTTAGGCAGACTGACAGATGCACGAAGGCGACCCAGCTACAGAGCACCCACAGCAAAGCCAGCGCTCAAACAAACAGACCAGAAGGGAAGCGGCAAGGCTGGCTGGTCCGTACAGGGCAGGCCTGGGGACAGAGCAGGGGGGCATCTGGGGTAAAGAGCTCCAGCCTCAGGGTGGGGTGGGGTGGGGTGGGATGTCAGAGGCCTGGGATGAGATCCAGATAAGGGGAACCAGATGTTGGGCAGAGGCTTTAAGGGCAACACTCGGAGGACCTGGCAGATGAAAACCAGTCCCTGGTCCATCTCCAATCTCGTTATGAACATTTAAAAAAAACCTCACAAAACCTAATTTTAAACATGAACCAGAAACGCATTCCGCGTACCTTCACACACACTCTCCAGGGAGAAGTATGTGGTCTGGTTGATGTAGCCGGCGCCGTCCATCAGCGAGGTCACGCAGCCGATCAGCACGCGGGGGCTGGAGTCGCAGAGCCCTCTGCCGTGGCTCTTGCTGTTGTCTTCCCATTCATCTGAGATGGCTTCCACCTGCAAGACAGGCAAACTGCTACTTAAGACATACTGAGGACTCCAAGGAAAGCAAACTTCTGGCCGAGACCCCCTTATGAACACTGAGGTAAAAATCCTCAATGAAATACTGGCAAACTGAATGCAGCTGCATAAGAAATGCGTTGCACACCACGATGGAGGGGGGTTTACCCCAGAATGCAAACGTGGTTCAACAAATGAAAATCAGTCAGTACCATCCAGCACACTGGTAGAACAAAGGAAAAAATATATGATCATCTCAGCTGATACAGAAAAAGCATCTGACATTAACTCAACACCTTTACACGATAAATACACTCAATCCAATAGGAAGAGACTGAAACTTCCTCAATAGGATAAAGGCCACGTATGAAAAACCCACAGCTCACATGACACTCAGTGGTGAGAGACTGAAAGCTTTCCCCCGAGGATAAGGAACAAGGCAAGGATGCCTGTTTTCACCACTTCTGTTCAACATAATACTGGAAGTCCCAGCCAGAGCAATTAGGCAAGAAGAAGAAATTTTAATATCCAAATTGGAAAGGAAGAAGTAAATTATCTATTTATAGATGACATGATCTTATACACAAAAAACGCTAAAAAATCTACAAAACACCTCTTAGAGCTAATAAATGAATTCAGCAAAGTTCCAGCATATGAAATCAATATACAAAAATTAGTTGTATTTCTATACACTTAAAATGGACAATTCAAAAAAGGAAACTGAGAAAACAATTCCATTTATGATAGCATCAAAAAGAATAAAACACTTAGGAATAAATTTAACCAAGGAGGTGGAAGACCTGTACACTGAAAACTACAAAATGTGGCTGCAAGAAGCCAGAGAAGACACAAATAAATGGAAACACATCTCACGTTCACGGATTAACATTAAGACATCAATACTACCCAAAGCGATCTATGGATTCAATGCAATCTCTATCAAAATCCCAATGATGGCTTTTGAAGAAATAGAAAAACCAATCCCAGAATTCATATGGAATCTTGAGTAACCCTGAATAGCCAAAACAATCTTGAAAAGGAAGAGCAAAGTTGGAGGACTCACAACACTTTTTGATTTCAAAACTTACTACAAGGGCTTCCCTGGTGGCGCAGTGGTTAAGAATCCACCTGCCAATGCAGGAGACGTGGGTTCAAGCCCTGGTCTGGGAAGATCCCACATGCCGCAGAGCAACTAAGCCCATTTGCCACAGTGACTGAGCCTGCACTCTAGAGCCTGCGAGCCACAACTACTGAGCCCACGTGCCACAACTACTGAAGCCCACACGCCTAGAGCCCGTGCTCCACAAGGAGAAGCCACCACAATGAGAAGCACACGCACCACAATGAAGAGTAGCCCCCGCCCGCCGCAACCAGAGAAAAGTCCACGTGCAGCAACAAAGACTGAATACAGCCAAAAAAAATAAATAAGTAAAAAAAAACAAAAAAAAACCCCAAAAAACTTACTACAAAGCTACAGTAATTAAAAGAGTGTAAAGACAGACAAAATACCAATGAAATAAAGAGCCCAGAAATAAACCCTCAAATATATGGTCAAATGACTTTCAACAAAGGTGCCAAGACCCTTCAACAGGGAAAAGGTTTTCCCTGTTGTGCAGTCTTCTCAAAAAACGGTGGTGGGAGAACTGGCTCTCAGCGTGCAAAAGAATGAAGTCAAACCCTCATACAATACCATATTCAAAAATTAATTCAAAAATGGGTCAAAGACTTAAATTTAAGAACTAAAACTATAAAACCCTTAGAAGAAAGCACAGGAGAAAATCTTCATGATCTTGGATTAGTTAATGATTTTTTAAGTGTGACATCAAAGGCATAGGCTATTAAAAAAGGATAAATTGTACTCCATCAAAATTTAAAACTTTGGTACATCAAAGGATATTAATGATATTAAGAAAAAGTTAAAACATTCACAGGATGGGAGGAAATATTTGTAAACCACATATCTGATAAGGGATTAATATCCAGAATATATTAAAAAAAACTTCTACAACTCAACAAGAAAATAAACAACCTGATTAAAATATAAGCAAAGGAACTGAAAACACATTTCTCCAAAGACGATATATAAATGACCAATAAGCACATGAAAAGATGCTCAACATCACTAATTATTAGGGAAATATAAATCAAAACCACAATAAAACACCCCTTCACATCCACTAGAGTGTCTACTATCAAAAAAATGGAAAATAATTCATGTTGGTGGAGATGTGGAGAAACCGGAACCCCTGTGCTGCTGATGGGAATGTAAAATGGTGCAGCCACTGGGGAAATTTTGGCGGTTTCTCAAAAAGTTAAATATAGGATTACCATATGACCATGCAATTCTACTCCAAGGTACAGACCCAAAAGAATTGAAAACTGGGACTCAGAAAGGTACTTTTCACAGCAGCATTATCCACAACAGCCAGAAAGTAGAAACAACGCAAGTGCCCATAAACAGGTGAGTGGAGAAACAAAACGTAATCTATACATAACAGTGGAATATTATTTAGCCATAATAAGGAATGAAGTTCTGATACATGTTACACGGATATGCCTTGAAAATATTATGCTAAGTCTAATAAGGCAGACACAAAAGGACTAATATTATATGAGTCCACTTACATGAGGTACCCAGGATAGTCAAATTTATAGAGACAGAAAGTAGAATAGTGGATTATTATTTAACAGGTATAGAGTTTATATTTGGGATGATAAAAAGTTATGAAAGTAGACAGTGGGCATGAGTGCACAGCAACATGAATGTACTTAGTGCCACTGAATAGCATTAAAACATTTAAAATTAAAATTAATTTTATGTTATGCATATTTTACCACAATAAAAAAACCTGAATAAAAAATGAGCAAACAAATCCAGAGGGTAGAGCAAATGAGCCAACTCCACAACTCTCACAATGGAAGTCAGCTACTACTGTTTAATGTTGGTGAATCAAGTGATTCAAGCATCTTGCAGAAGAGCTAAAAACAACAAGGACAGCACTTCGCCTGAGTGGCCCAAGCGCAGCTGGAGAGCAAGGAGGAAGCGCCTGCTCCTCGCTGGGGGCACGTTCCCGGCCAGAGCAGCCCTGCAGGCCCTTCAGCCACCAGAGACGTTCTACGTGCGCGCCGTCCAATTTGGTGCCACCAGCTACGTTCACTGCTTGGAATGCGGCTCGTGAAACTGAAGAATTAATTCCAAATTTTATTTAATTTTAATAAATTTAAATTTAAATAGCCACACATGGCTGGTAGATGGCATTTACTAAAATGTAATAGTAACAAAGTATGTCTTGGCCATTTTAAAAAGTAGTGGAGCTCAGTAAGTTGGCCAGACACCAAATTACATAACAAAAAAACAACAGATTTCCTAGAGGGAAAGAAAAAGATTAATTTGAAAATACAAAGAAAAATTATATTGATAATGGAACAAAAACATTACAATTCTCAAAAATAAACTTCACAAGGAATCTGCAGAACTGAAGTGAACAAAAAGAACGCAAAGGAAGGCTTAAATAAGTGGACGGACATAATCTGCAGCTGGAGAAGACCTGCTATGATCCACATGTCACTTGACCTAAATGGATCCACACACTCAGCGCTGGTCCAGGTGAGTCTGAGCCGAGGAGGAGAAACAGCAGGATGACGCTAACGTTTATCCACAGCGAGGGGAGGGCCCAGAGAGGTCCATCCACCAAGAAGAGGAAGAGAGAAGCCAGCCTGCCACCCGAGGACCCAACCATGCCACGTGGGCCACGTGCAGGCAGCAGAACCGACAGGGACCCAACAGGGTCCAGACAGGGTCCCAGGCAGGTGGGATTCTGGTGTGTGAGAAGGGGACCGTCCCACTCAGTAGGAAAGAGTGGACCACTCAGCAGATGACCGGTGCGCTACCGGGGAAGGAACGTCTGGCTCCTTCTTTCAGTCTGTACATCCACTAAGTTCCAGGTAAATTAAACATTTAAATGTCCATAAACAATTTTCACAGGAAAACCTGAGTGCATGTCTAATGAAAAGTGGGAAAAGCCTCTCTAAGGATTCGTACAGAGCCCGAGAGCCACATGGAAAAGACAGACACATTAACTACATAAAATGAGACTTTGTAAAACAAAGTCAAAAGATGATCTGGGGGGGGAAATATTTGCAACACTTTCATATAATAATTTTGCTTAAAAAAGTCTAATTTCCATAATGTAGAAAGTTCAATTTTAAAAAGTTGAACCCAACAAAAAAATGATAAAAGGACACTAAAATAACTCATAGAAAAAATTTGAAAATTTAATCTACTTTAAGGCTTAAGTGCAAATTAAAATTATAAGATCCCTTTTCAAAGTGATTGGTGCAGATTTCCAAGATCAATAAATGTCCACATCCTTTTGCCAACGTGGATAACAAGTGTCTAATCCTGCTCCTGAGTATAATTAGTGCAGTGTTACTGAAGGATAATTAATTAAATGTGCATACTCTCTGGCAATTATACTTCCAGGAAATCAGAGTACAAAAACACGATTTTTTTAAAGAAACAGTTGCTGAATAGTAGAGTTCATTAATTATCTTTGCTAACTGGATAACAAAGGATCCAAATAGTTATTTTTAACAATACTTTTTTAAAAGACTAGAAGAGTGGATACAGAAGTGGTAACAGTGTTTCTCTCCATGGCATACAACTACAGGTTGTCTCTGAGAGGTAACTGAACAGGAGGACGGCGGCATGAAGCCCAAGGTGAAGAGAGGCTTCCTCATGAACTCAGGCCTTACCCGGATTGCTTTCAGTCCATTCGACACCTTATTTTCTTCCACAACCGCAATAACTTCCTGTCCAACATGCAGAAGCACTTTGCTTGTCAAAGCCTCATTGGAGAAGTAGATCAAATCGTCAATCATGCCATAATCGCTGCAGTACCTTGTCACGACACCCTGGACAGTTTTCAACTCTGTGTCACCTAAGATGGGTAAACAGAGAGGTTATGTTGACCACAAATCAAGTGCACACTACAGTTAAGCCCCCCAGAGCATCCGCGGGGCTAGGAGCCCTGTGGGCTGAGAGCCCCCCTGGACACTGGGGTGCTCAGAAGGCAGGGTTTTGGAGGCAGACTGCCCAGCTTCCTCCCAGGGGCACAGGCAGTGGGCTCGGTGGGGCGAGGCTGCCTGCGTCTGATGCCCAGCTCTTCCCCAGCCATTCGTGGAACCCTGGGCTAGGTCTTCAAGCACCCCATGCCTGTCCTCACTTGTACAACGGGAACAGTTGTAGCCTCTGTCCGAGAGAGCTGTGTGAGGGTTATTACGTGACAGAAACGTGCACTGCGTGGGCCTCTGAGTGGCTGGCACGGGTTGGGGGCACCGTAAATTGCTGTCAGCGTTACAGCAGCATCAGGGGAGTGGCTGCCGTGCATCCTCATTACCGCTGTTATCAACACCACCGGCAGCAGTGTCACGAGGTTCTGTGTTATTTCACCAAACCAGGCGCTGGAAGACATTCTGCGCCTGGGGGCAAGTCTGGCGTAGACCAGGGCCTGCCCTCATCCACTCAGAGACCCTAGCCAGAACCCGTGCTCCGAGTCTGCTCCTTCTCAGACACAGAAGACACCCAAGTGGGCACGGCCCGCCACGGAAGCCCGCGGAAGCCTGGCTGGAACTCCGACTGTTGTTGAAGGGCCACATTTTACAGGCGAGATCCACGCGGACGGACGGAGCGACTTACTCCAGGTGGCAAAGTTAGCTAAAGAGGCATGAACAACTCTGGGTAGAGATGGCTTTTAGCGTGCTGCCTTAACAAGTAACTCCACGGCTAATGTTCTGGCTTCTCTTGCAGAGAATTTCGTCTTTTTAGAGGTTAGAGAAGGCAACTAGAGAATCACTATCCGGCGTTCAAGTCTCAGATAGAAAGAGGGATTGGGAGGAAACGCCAAAAGCCTTGGGGAAAAGCAACTGTGTAATTCTGGGTGCAGGGAGGGACGATGTGGCAGAAACAGAAGTACGGTTTGTACTTCAGGAAGATGGGTTCGAAAACAATTTCAAGAAAACAGGAGGAGGATGCCACGAGACTCTAAAACGACAGTTGAAGACAGCTGGATTACACTTTTCAGAGCTGTCGAAGCACACAACCGCAAGGGACACTGACACAGAGAGAACGGGAAGCCGTGCAGGGACGACGTGTCAAGGCGCTCCCGGCGCATGAAAACACAAAGCGGAAACAAGGAGGCACAGACCCCAAAAGCCGTAAAATGCTATTACGTAATGAGAAGGCCTGTTTAAGTTACACTGCAAAGAAGAGATCATCACGGGACAGACACGCGTCAGCTTCCAGTTAGAAAACAAGCAAAAGCTCTCAAATCCCGATCTCGTCACACTAACGCCCTGGGACCCGGCTCGGACCACGTTCCTCCTCCCCCCTCCTCTCCGCCCCACCAGGCGCAGGAACCAGGCTTTGAGAGCCTCAGCGGCTCTCACTAGGTCACCAGCCGCCCACCCCCACCCCCGCGCCCGTCCACAGTCCACGGTCCACCGTCCGGCTGGGCGGCCTCGCGGGGCCGCGCGTACCGGCCCTTCCCGCGAGGCACCTTCTGCGAGCTCGGGCCCCGGCGGCCCGGCCTCCTCCTCGGGTTCTTCCGCCCTCCTCCAGAAGAAGGCCACCAGCTTGCCCGCGAGGCGCAGCATGGCCCGGCCGCTCGTCTCCGCTCCCGCCGCCACGCCCTCCGCCGCCCTAGGCGCCCGCACGCGGCGCACCACTCCCGCCGCCCTCAGCCAATGGGGTCACCGCACCCGAGCCTGCGCCTGAGCGCCCTCGAGCTTGGCCAATAGGGTTGTGGCGCCCGCGCCTGCGCCCACGCCCGGTTGAGCTCGGCCAATGGGGGTGTCGCGCGCGCCAAGCCTGTTAGCTGCGGGTGGTTGGCGGTTGCTGACCGTTAGTACGCAGTGTGGGAGTGACGTCATGCCTGGCGCTTAAGGCGTGCGCTGGTGGGCAGGGCTTCGCGCAGATGGGCGGGGCTTCGCGTAGTGGGGGCCTCCCTCCCTCCCTCTGGGGAGGGGGGAAGGCTGAGCGTTCACAGCTCTGTACTGTTAGGTGTAGCTTTGGCAGATATTCTTTATCAAGTTGAGGAAGTTCCCTCTGTTCCTATTTTTCTGAGAGTTCTTATCGCGCTTGGGTGTGGAATTTTCTCAAATGCTTTTTTTCTGTATCTATTGAAGTGATCATGTTGTTTTTCTGTTTTAGGGTGTTAATGAGAGTGAATCATACTGATTGATTTTTCAAATGTTAAGCCACCCCTGCTTTTCTGGGAAAACTCAACTTGGTCATTGTTTATTATCCTTTTTGGGTATCGATTCAACTTGGTAATGTGTGGTCAAGGGTGGCATCTTTGCTCCTGATGAAGAAATTTTCACATACTGAGGTGTGGGGAAGTCCTTCTGGCTTACACCTGATTTGGCTTGAACTCTATGCTAACTAGAACAGCCTGCCTTGTGGACTATCAGACATACATTGTACATCTGCTTTAACAGATTCAATAAATTCAATAGTTAAAGGGCCATTTAAATTACCAGTATTGATCAATATTGCATAAACTTTGGTAATTTCATCTTTTACGGGATTTGTCCATTTCATCCAAGGTGTCAAATTATTAGCATGAATTGTTCACAGTATTTCCTTACCATCCTTTTTATGTCTGTGTGATCCATTGTGATGAACCATCTTTCATGCCTGATATTGGTAATTTATGTCCACCCTCTTGTTTGTCTTCATCAGTCTAGCTACAGGTTTATCAGTTTTATTTGTCTTTTCAGAAAACACATCTTGGTTTCATTGATTTTTCTCTATTCGTTATTTCCTGTTTTTGTCTTCTTCATCCTCCCCCACCCCTGCCCCCCTCTACTGCCTCTCTCCTCCTCCTCCACCTCCTTCTTCTTCTTCTACTTTGATCTGTGCTTTTCTAACTTTTTAAGGTGGAAAATTAGATAATGAATTTTGGAACTTTCTTCATTTTTGATATAAGTGTTTAAAAGTATACATTTCTGTAAGCTCCGACTCAGCTGCATTGTACAAAATTTGACGTGTTGTATTTTCATTTTCCTTCAGTTTCTAATTTCCTTTGTGATTTCTTCTTTGACCCGTGGGGTTATTTTAGCGGTATATTGTTTAGTTTCTAAATATTTGAGGATTTTCCAGATATTTTTCTGTTAATAATTTCTAATTTAATTTTGTCATGGTCAGACAATAAAACTTGGATGAATTAATTAAAAAAAAATGTATCGAGGCTTTCCTCCTTGTCTCTTCACAAATGTTCCATGTGCTGTTGGAAACCATGGGTATCCTGGTATTGTTGGCTGGGGTCCAATTTAGCTTTGATGGGCATGTTTTTGTTTTACTGGGTCAGATCCCTCAGTCTGATCGACAGCCTGGGCCTGGCCTCTCCGTAGATGCACAGTGTAATTACAACCCCTTCCTGAGAGGTGGGGAGATACTCGTTCCTTAAATGATATGAAGCACTGCTAAGTCCCTGTCTTGGGCTCATTGCTGGGAATACACAAGGAAGTGGGAAAGGCCCTGGGGATTTATTGGATAAGTGGGGAGAGACGTCCCAGAACAAGAGCGTGCAACAAGGGGGCTGGCAGCTGGGCCGGGCTTCCTGCAGGGTGCCAGAGCCAGGGTGACATGCGCGGGAGCTTCCACGTCACAGGGCTGCCCCTCCCATCCCACAGCCCAAACCTCCCCTGGATTCTGGGCTCTTCAACTCCACCTCATCAGCAGATCCACTTGACGTCCAACAGACACCTCAGCCTCATCATCAAAACGAAACTCCTGACCTCTGTCTTCTCCATCCCAGGTGAGGCAGCTCCAGCTGCACCGCTCAGGCCGAGAACCTTCCCATCTCCCGAACTCCTGCCCTCCTCGCCCCACGTCGCTGGGACGGCAGATCAGGTTGGCTTGTGAAAGTCTATTGAGAATCCTGTCACTTCTCACCACCCCCACCGCTCTACCTCCATCCCCGCCAGGACCTGCTCTCACCTGCTGCCCCGCAGCCTGTGCTCCTCCCAGCTGGACTCTTCTGCCCAGAGCCTCCGAGCAAGTCCATCTCAGAGTCAAAGCCAAGCCTGTCTCCATGTCCGCAGGTGCCTCGTCCCCGGAGGCCTCACCTGCACCTTACCTCACGTGGTCCTCGTGCCCACCATCCTCCAGCCTTGACACCTCAGGGCCTTTGCACCTGCAGCAACTCTGCTCCCTGCCCGCTTCGCCTCCTTCCCAGTGAGGCCTGCCTTGACTCCCCAGGTAGCACCTTCATCCCCTCCCTGGACTTATTTGCCGTCACAGAGAGAGTCAAGTACGTCACCGTAGAACACACCCATTTATTCTTCTCGTGTGCGCCTGTCCCCCCATTAGATTGTGGACTCCACGTGAGAAGGACCGTGGCCTGCCCTGTTCACTTTGCAGATGTTCGCTGAACGGCGAGGTGAATGTTGAAGCATGAGCGGGACCTCGGCAGTGGAAGACAGAGGAAGGCTCTTGAGGAACCATAGTTTGTGTGAGGGATCGGGGCTTGTTCTAGAAACTAGTGTTGCCGCCAGAAACGAAGAAGTTCTTCCCAGGACGCTTTGGGCGGTGTTTGTCCCACGATCTCTAATTCAAGGCAGCTTGTTTGATTTCTTAGAGAACAACTTTGGAAAGGCACAGAAATGGTGAAACCTGCTTAATGCTTTTCTTCAAACAAAGAGAGAAGTGAAGAGTTCCATTGGTCGGACATTTCCTGCTAGTTCCACTTACTGCTTTAAAAGACAGTTAATAAGGAGGTTTGGGAGGTTTTTCAATCTATTTAAAATCCCTTCTTGACTTCACAGTTTGTGAAAATTAATTCTAATCCTTCTTGATTGGTTGAAAAACGAAGACAACAGAGCATCCCATGATTGGAAACTGAAGCCTTTGCTCAAGCCTGATGTGGGCTTGTGGTCTGAGGAGCCGGCTTTGCAGAATGCTTTGGTTTGAGCCCTTTAAGTGTTCCTGTGAGCACAAAGACTGGCGCTGTAATTGTGGGGCGCCAGTGTCTCTGGGCGAAGTGCCCTCCCGTCCTTCCCCTCTGCTTGGTGAGCAGAAAGAAAGGGCACAGCGGGACCCGGCGCTGCCCACAGGAACCCGCGGGTCAGAATCCCAAGCAGTTCAAGGGCCAGGTCAGCTATGTTGAGCGCAGATGTGTGTGAGACCTTGTGAAGGAGGTGTTCCTTGTGTGATCACAGGGGATGGAAAAGGGTTGCCAGAAAAGATGGAGAATAAGGCTTTGGATAAAAATGTGTTTGTTTCCAAAACAGGTACCCGGCCCTCCGGCCTGCCAGGATCCTGTGCTTGGTGCAGTTCTGCGCTCGGGTACACCTTTTCTTCCGAGATGCCCACCCCAGCGCCTGCAACCTGTCTGCCTTCAGTGGACCTGACGAGGCCCCTCTGCTCCTGGCGGGGTTGGCACAGGATGGGGCGGAGCTCTGGGCCAGCAGTTATACAACCACCAAGAACCTTCCAGGATCCCTCGCTTCATGCCTCATTGAAATTCAGGAAGCGGTCCTCCTTGCCTGGCTGAAGTGCAGTTCTGCCGGGCTTTTGTTTCGTCTGTGAATAGTTCTTGCTGGATGCCCAAGGCAGGGTGACTTGGTAACAGGAGCCCCTCACCCAGAGACCAGCGCTCCCACACCAGAAGCGCCGCAGAGGTAAGTGTGCAGACGGAAAACCCTCGCGTGGAGCACATCTGTGATCTCTTGTCTGGGTACCACCCTGAGTTTGGAGTAGCCAGCACATCATGGGACTCAAAAATGAAGCTGCCAGTGGACGGGAAATTGAGGGGGGCGGGGGTAGGGCGAAGCACTTAAAGCCTAAAGTCCTGCTGTGAATCTAGACTGTTCGGGTTTGTTTTCCTGGGAAAGTGATTTTATTCACTTGTGGAATTAACTGCTTATTTTCTTCTTACAGTACTTCTGTACAAATGATATCTCTTTTACTGAAAATAACTTAAAAACAAGTATTTATTGAAAATCACTTCTTTGGGAGTTTTTTCAGAGTGATCAGAAGTGAAATTTGTAATCTTATCACAAATCAGTAAGTGGCGGTGTGGTGAGTGCAGCGCTGCGGCCGCTAACGTCAGCCTTTGCCCCCGGCAGCGCCATGGCCCGGGAGGAGCTGGGCTACGACCGGGTGCCCCCGCTGGAGCGCGGGCGGCCGGACGCGGGAAGCTACGCCCCGGACACCAAGCCCAGTGACCTTCAGCTGTCTTCCAGGCTGCCGCCGTGCTTCAGCCACAAGACGTGGGTCTTCTCCGTGTTGATGGGGGTGAGCAGCTCCGCGCCAGGCCCGCGGAGACACCGTCCCGCTCCGGGGCCCGCTGCCGGGGTGCTGGTCCCAGATGGCCCGGGGAAGAGCGGCCCCGGGTTACCTCTGCCTCTGAGAGACTCGTGGGTGCTGACGTGCTTATTTGCTGTGCTCTTTGAGTAATTTTCCTCAGCCGGCGAGGCTCTGTCCTGCTGGCCCTGCCGGCCTCTGGGCCGTGGCTGCTCCGTGTCCCGGCAGGGGTCGGACAGCCCAGGGCCCACGCCAAGCCTCCGGCTCATGTGTTGTACCAGGGCGGCCTCCACGACCCTCGCCTCCTGGGGGTCTGCAGAGATGGGGAGGAGGGGCCACGCTCGCAGGACGGGCCTCTGGCGGGGTGGACCGCAGGACGGCGTCCTGAGGCAGGAGGCCAGGGCCATGGGGCCAGGGAAGGCTGAGGGGCCAGGGGCCAGGGCCAGCAGGGAGGAGGGGGCAGGCCTGAGGGGACCTGGCCTGGGGTCCCGGGACGTCTCCCTTCTGATATGCTTGGATAAGCACTTGGATGACAGAAGAAGCCCTTTTGGCCCGAGCGGGCGCGGTCACCTGGGCTGGCCACTGGACGCGACTCTCTGTGGGTGGGAGCTCGGGGGTCGGCGTGCCGGGGGCCGAGATCCAGGATCCGGGCTGGGGCCTCGCCCCTCCCTGGGCCCCGGGCTCCGCGGGCCAGCCCCGCGGCACCCCGCTGGTCCTGCCCGCCCTCCCCCCAGCCGCTACCCTGTGCCACCGAGACGGGAACTCCCACCGTGTGGGTTGAAGAGGACGCTCCTCCCTCCAGCCCCCGGGTGGGCGGCGGGCGGCCGGTCAGCCTCCTCTCATTCCCAGCTCCTGGGCTCTGTTGCCCGCAGCAGCCCGCGGCCACAGCCCTTGATCCCGCTGCCCTCTCCTCCCTGAGGGGTGCGCCTTGGCCTCCCCCGCCCCCCGGGCCCGCGGGCCGCAGCGCTCCCATTCCGTGGGGTGCGCACGGCCCTCTGCCCACACCCGGGTCTGAGTGACCTTACACCAGTGCCCTCAGCCCCGTGGCCTCCCCCTGTGCAGGGAGTTTCCAACTCCGGTGCCTTGAGCGGGGTGGGGTTGTGTGCTCGGCTCTGTGCCTGGACCGGGGGGCCCCGAGGCCCCTGAAATTGCACATGTGGGGTGAAGGCGTTTTCTGGGGAGTGGAGCCGCCGTTTCTTGCTTTGAATTTTGACAGGGTCTCCTGCCCCCCAAATAAGTGTTGATGCCCATGACCTGCCCCTGGGGGAGGGTGGGCGGCTGCCGTCCTGCAGGGAGGAGTGAGGTCCGGCGGGATCCAGGCGTGGATGTCGGTGTTGTACAGAGTTAAGTTGTAGTCAGAGGGCTAGTTGTTCAGCCTCCTGACCTTCAGGCCTGACTGTGTTGTCACCCGAATTCGTGCTGCTGTTTTGCAGAGCTGCCTGCTTGTGACCTCGGGGTTTTCCCTCTACCTGGGAAATGTGTTTCCTTTGGAGATGGATTACCTACGCTGTGCTGCAGGTTCAGTGAGTAGCAGTCCTGTGTCAGCACTGAAGTTTGAGGTTATGCACCTGGGTGTTTTGCTCTGAGATTTACCCGTTGCTGTCACTCGCCCCTCATTCAAACTCTCTTCCTATACTTTGGCTTCGAATAGCAACTGTTGCTTTTGAAAATGATCAGTGAGGCAAGTCTATCTTACCCCACAGACTCCAGAGCAAGAAACGGCACTTTGATTTCCAACACGCAGGTGCATTCTGCTCCGGGCTGCCCCATGAGCCGGCAGGGAAGCCCCTCCGTGGTGTGGGGGCCACACCCCCACCCCTCCCCGAAGCTTGTACCTGCTTCTGGACTCAGAGCCGAGGCCTGGGGAGCCACCAGTCCTCATGGGGAGACGACCAGTGACTCCCGCCAGCTCAAGCACAGGGCACATCCCCTGGGGTTTGGGGGGCCCTCTCGCCCATCTGCTCTCCTGTTCCAGCCCTGTCAGCATCCCCAAATGTCTGAAAACACAAGACAGATGCAGCTGCCCTTACCCTGTACCCCCCGCCACAGGTTGCCCAGCCTCCACTCCCTTAGAAGAAAACCCCTTGAAAGAATTTGACCCGTTTCCTGCCCTTCTCTCTGGAACCTCCTAGGTGGCCCTTTGTGCTCACCACTGGAGCAGCCCTGGTTGGGGGTCACAGGGGCCTCTGACCTCTGACTCAGATGGCTCCAGGGCCACGCTGACCTAGGCCGATGTCCC
Source organism: Balaenoptera physalus (assembly GCF_965194825.1). Lineage (NCBI taxonomy): Eukaryota > Metazoa > Chordata > Mammalia > Artiodactyla > Balaenopteridae > Balaenoptera > Balaenoptera physalus. Next base: position 705,125 of record NC_138892.1, read on the forward strand.
AGCAAAATCTTCGGTTGCGTCCTTCACCCCCAGGGGTGACGGGCTGGGGGGACCAGTCACGTGGTCCCACTGGCTCCTCCGTCGGTGCCCAGCCCCCATCCGACCCCTGCTGGGCTCGCCCACCCGCCCCCCCCCCGCCCCCCCCCGCCACCAGCTCCCACTGCAGGGTCTGGGCGGGGAGGTCCCGTTGCTGTAAGAGCGAGACCGGCACGGCCCACGGGGCCCAGGCTGGCCCCCCAACTCCCCCCCGCCCTGACCCCAGGCTGGCCCTCTCCCTTGTCCTCGGCTCCGGGGACGCAGTGGGGACCTCTGACAAGGACCCCGGGGGCTCTGGGGCCCCTGAGCATTTCTGCTCCTTCACACGCAGATGGTTTCCCCTTTCTGCGTGATTCTTACCAAGACGCGCCTGGTCTCGGGCCACAGGAAGCGACATCCGCTTCTAAGCGCGTCCAGCTAGGACAGTCTTCATTTCGGTGTCTTTTTCATCATCACAACAATTAAAACTCTTTCCAGAATAATTATTTTGAAAGACCCAGGACCCTTCAGCGTCGAGAGGGACCACTGCGTCTGATGGAGGGGGACACGTCTCGGGCCACGTGGGTTTCCAGGGCACAGAGTGACCAGCGGGGACGCTCACCGGCTCTCTCTTTTCAGTGCATCCCCTCAGCCATAGTGAGCTTCGCCGTCTGGAGGAGAAACGTCAGCGCGGTGAGTCCGGCCTTCTGTCCGCACCCTCTGCTGCCCTGCACCCGCGCCGTGGGGCTTCCTTCATCCCCCCTCCCTCTGCCCCCGGGAGGGCGGAGGGGCCCGAGCTCGCACGCATCCCCCCAGCTGACTCTAGGTGCCCTACCCTCGGGACGGGTGACTAATGCCCGGCTATGTGGTTGAACGTCATTTGGTTTCTTTCTTCACACAAAGGAGAACGAAACCCCTCCTGTCTTGTTTTCCAGATTCCCAACTTCCAGATACTGTTCGTGTCCACGTTTGCTGTCACCACGACGTGTTTGATCTGGTTTGGATGCAAACTTGTCCTGAACCCATCAGCAGTAGATGTGAGTCCCTGGAAAGCCACGTGGGTCCTCCCGGGGTCACAGGCGCCGAGCGCTCTGGTCCCACTGGGTCTGCTGAGGCCTGTGGGCTCGGAGCTGGCGTTAGTGAGCTATCTGCCGGGTAGTTACACCGGAAATGTGTATCGTAGCTCTTGAGTTTGAGAATTTCATTTAGGCTTCTGAAGAAAAGAATTGTCTTTAACGCTTTCACTGATTTCAGTGGACGAATTCACTGAGTTTTGTATCTCTTTCACAACAGTTCTTAAACATTATCAGTAATGTAATAACATCTTTCATCAGATCTGCGATACCGCTGACGTAAGTTGCCCTCTTTATGTTCCGTTAAGAAAAATGGAAGAGTCTTGTCATTTAAATTACAATGCAGCAGAAAAAAAATCTCTAGGAAACAGGACCTGATCAGAGATACCTCTGCTCTGTGTTCAACACGTTTTCTTTAAGATCAGGAAAAGGGTGTGGTGGCCCAAGGACGTCTCAGCCAGGCGTGTTAGGGCATGAAAAACGGACAGACACGTGGATCTGAAAGGAGCACCTGTGCTGCCATCTTCTGCAGAAGAGACGATTTTCTGCTTTCTTGACATTTGGATTATTAAGCCCACGTAGCAAGGTTGCTGGATGTGAAAATCAATATAAAACAATTGTTTGTGCCAGAAACAGAGATTTTGGAAAATGTTATTTAATAACAGATATCATTGTATAAAGTGCCCGGGAATAAACCTAACAAAAGGTCTGGAGACTCTTTTGCAGAAAATCATAAAGCCTCGCTGAGAATTACGATGCTTCTTTATCAAAGAAACCCTACACGGAAGTGGGCACCTGTCTCATGGGTCCGGAGCAAGTGCGCCTGCAGGCAGGACCCAGCAGGTTTAGGTGGTGACCAAGGGCCGGGGTGGAGCCCCCTTGAAGAACATGTTTGGGGACTCACCCGCACCCCACAGCCGTCCCAGCAGGACGGGAGAGCCGCCCCGGACCAGTCGGCCCAGGCAGCCCCACGTGCACGGCCGCAGCCCCGGCCCGGAGCGCAGCAGTGACCAACCTGGGGGGGGCCCTGCCCCCGGCCCGCCCACCACGAAGCCGCGGCCAGTCTCCCGCAGACACAAGGAGCACAGTCTGTACGGAAGGGGACACGTTCTCTTGGAGTGGCCGACCGGTCCCAGGGTACATGAGGAGCCTTGGGAGAAAGTCAAGGGCAGCAGGGACCGCGCCGGGCGCTCACCAGCAGGAAACCACAGCGCCAATGCGCAGCTCGGAGGAGCCACACTAGTAATCAGAGGAGGTCAATGAAAGCCACAGGAGATGCCGTTTCCAGCATCGGGACGGGCTGGAGCCCAGGGTGGTTCCCTCACGTCCGGCAACTCCTACGCGCTGCTGCAGGCTCTATGGAAAAGTCTGGAATTTGCAGGTCCTTTCTGAAGAAGTACATACACTGGGAAGCCCCGTGGCACAAACCCTGGAGAGACACGCACACATGTGACCAGGCAGTGTGTTCCTAGCAGCCCTGTGGATCGTGGCAAAAACCCCAAACCAAAACAGGTAATCTAACGTCCATTACTAGGATGGTGCCCCCCAAGTGCACAAAACGGATGAAGAAATTGTGAAAGATGCACGAAGCTTCGTGCTCACAGCCTCCTCCTACTGGATGGCCTCCCCTGGGGCTGGACCTGCATCGTCCCCCAACCCAGGCCCCAGCGCCAGAGCCCGCCGTTAACCAGACCCTCAGGCTCCTGCCCCCTCGAAGGTCCAGCCAGGCCGCGTGGAGGACACGAAGCTCGGACACCTAAACACATGGAAGGACCCCAGGACCACGATGTCAGGACCACCGGTGTCCAAACACAAGGTCACAAATGGTGAAACAGGAAACTCTGCAGCGTGAGGCCGCTCAGGAAAGGGGCTGCTCCCCTCCCCTGTCTCCCTGTTGAGCCGGGCTCTGGACTTGAACCTCCGCCCTGGGGACAGCCACGTGGGGCTTCGCTGTAGGGTCCCTGCTCCCTCTTTCCCACCCGCCGTCCCTGCCTTGGCTGCAGCATGTCTGCCGTGGACACCGCTTTCTTTAGGGAAGGATCCAGCTCCACGGCCTCCGACGCTCCCCTCCCACAACTGGGCCGACGTGGGCACGTCTTCAGGGTCCTCGTAGGCCAGGGAGGGACGTGAGTCCACCTGGATTCAGCTATGCCCAGGACACACCCTCACCGCCAGCGGGAGGCTGCCAGGTCCCATAGCCTTTCCCGCACTTGGCGTCCCCAACAGCCCCCGTTTTCCCATCTGATGACGGTGTTGTGGCTTGCTGTTACCTCAGGTCACACTCTCTGATCACTAGTACTTTTGAGCCCCTCTTCCTGGGTGTTTGCCCTCTTGGGCTTCCTTCTCGTCCTTGGCTTGTCCTAAATCAGGGATCTCTTCCTGTGAGCCGCAGCACTTGCTGTCACACCGTGTGTCAAGTTCCCCCATGAGCTGCTCGACACCACGCTTTTATTGTGGCTTCGTGACTCCAGTTGTCTTCCTTCTTCAAAACTGACAGCTCTTATTTCAAATATATTTCAGGATAAGTTCATAGAGTTCCTCAAAAAGTACAGCTGGGATTCTATTACGATTACCTGATGTTTACAGAGTAATCTTGTGAGAATTGACATCTTTATTGTGTGGAGTCATCCCACTGAGAGCATAGACTGTCTCTCTACTTACTCACATCATCTCTGTCCTTTATTAGGGTTGGAAAGTTCCGTGTATTCTTGGTTAGATAATCCCTAGATGATTCACAGATGTGTTGCTAGTATGAACGGTGTCTTATTTATTAAATTATATTTTCAGATGGCTTATTGCTAGTGCAGAGAGAGGCTACTGATTTTCATTTTTTCTTTATTTTGAAATATTTGAGACTGGAAAGAATTTGCACAAATAGTACAGAGCATTCCTGTGTATCCTTCATCCTGTGTGCTCTTCATCCCCAAAGAGAGCATCTTACGTGGTCAAATCAGGAAACTGACATTGGCGCATGTTAGCTTAGACCTTATTCATATTGTACCGGTTTTTAAAAATGGATTTTTGTAAGTGGACTTTGTGCCTGGAAGCTTTGCTGGACTCGTATCCTCTGAGTTTTCTGTAGGTTATGTTGGTTTCTCTATGTAGGTCACTCTATCGTCTGCAAATAACGACAGTTTAAATGCCCCTGTTTAGTCTAACCCTCTTGTTCCTTTTTCTTTATCGCTTTGGCCAGGACTTCTGCTACCGTGGGCCTCTCTGTCTTATTCCTGATTTTAAATAGGTTGTATCTAAAGAATTTCCAATAAGTTTTTTGTTTTTTTTTTTTAATTTATTTTTGGCTGCTTTGGGTCTTTGTTGCTACTCGTGGGCTTCTCATTGCAGTGGCTTCTCTTGTTGTGGAGCACGGGCTCTAGGTGCGCAGACTTCAGTAGTTGTGGCTCGTGGGCTTTAGAGTGTAGGCTCAGTAGTTGTGGCGCACGGGCTTAGTTGCTCCGCGGCATGTGGGATCTTCCTGGACCAGGGATTGAACCCGTGTCCCCTGCGTTGGCAGGTGGATTCTTAACCACTGTGCCACCAGGGAAGTCCCCTTTGTCTGATTTTAGAACCAGGGTTATACTGGTCTCATAAAATGAACAAGGTAGCTCTTATCTCTTTTTTGTTTTTTGCAAAACCTTGATATGATAAGAAGTCACTGCTTCTAGAAAGTTTGGTAGAACTCACCTGTAAAATCATCTCCATCCAGGGCTGTTGGTGAGGGGAGGTCTTTCATTATCAGTGTTAAAGTTTTCTGTCTCTTCTTGTGTCAAATTTTGGGTTTTATATTTTTATCAAAAGTTTATCCATATCATGCAGGTTTTCGAAATTATTAGTTTATAGTCGTTCATAATCTTGCTCACTATTTTAAATTCAAGCCAAATATAGTTATTTCTCCTTTTCATTCTGAAATGTAATTTATCTCTCTATTGTATCTCTTATTAGTCTTTTCGAAGAACTGGTTTTGCTCTGTTAACCTCACTTTGTATTTCTGGTTGTCAGTCTCTGCCTAGAACCCTGATGAAACAGACACGTGGGATTATCTTAACAAGTCACCCATTTATTACTGGTTTCTAATATCACTACATTAGGGTCAGAGTGTACAACCTATAGTGTATTGATTGTTCAGAATTTACCAGGGTTTGTTCTGTGGCCTAATAGATGGTCAATTTTTGTTAGTGTTACACAAATGCTACAAAAGAATGAAAATTCTATGTTTTATTTTGCATGTACAGTTCTGTAGATCCAACTTATTAGTTGCATTTGTTTTTAAATGTAGGATTTTTAAAAATCATTGTTGAGGGTACAGTGAGGCCAAGAGATCAGGAGACGACTGCCACTGCAAAGACAGTTTATCACAGGTGCCAAGAGGAGTGGGCCCCAGGGCCGGTCAGGAGGCAGGGAGGGGGACACGTGGGCAGGAGCCTTCACTGGGTTTCCGCAGGGAGAGATGCGAGGCAGGGTGGGCAGGCTCAGGACCGGCCAGCGTGAATAACCTCGGTGGGCTCAGGGCGGAGGGGCTGCCCAGGTGATTGGGGCAGGTGGCGGGAGAGGCCCATAGCGGCTCTCGATTGGTTGGTTTTATTTTATTTTATTATTTTTTTGGCCACGCTGCACGGGATCTTAGTTTCCCGACCAAGGACTGAACCAGGCCACGGCAGTGAAAACACCGAGTCCTAACCGCTGGACTGCCAGGGAATTCCCGATTGGTTGGTTTTATATCACACAGTTAACTCAACTTTGTTGGTGTATTGTCCTGTGGATTTAAACACAGGCATGGATTTCTGCAACTGCCAACAGTCAGGACATGCAACAGCTCCATAACCGTCAACCCCCTGGTGTTTTCTCCTTGGGACAATTACGCACAGAGCTGCTATAAACGTGGGCAGGTTTTGGTGTGAGCGTAAGTTTTCATCCCTTTAGAGTAAATACCCAGGAGAGACCAACCACCAAGGAAGGCTGAGATCAGGGCAGACTACAACCCGAGGGCCAAATCCAGCCCTTGAGCCAACAATAATTTAAAATAAAAACCCACCAACCAACAAACAAAATGATATACGTGAGTCAGAGGTGGTTTGCGTGCCTGGCATCTGGCTTTGGACAGAAAAGTTGCCGAGACTTTGAAGAGGCATCTAAGCCCCTTCGTGGGATTGTCCACGTTTACGGGATGAAAGTGAAGAAGCCGGTTTTACAGACGTGTGTGTTCTCCTTTGGCAGATCAATTTCAATCTGATTCTGCTGCTTCTGCTGGAGCTTTTCATGGCGGCCACGGTGATCATCTCTGCGCGGTCCGGCGAGGCGCACTGCAGGCAGAAGGTCGGTCCAGCCTGAGGCACGGCTGCGCCGCAGACCTGGCTGCGGAGCGAGGGGCCAACGGCCCCGGGGAGGCAAACCTGGGGATGCGGCCCCACCGCCTCCGTAGCCTGATGCTGGTCAAGTAACACCACCCCCACCCCCCAGCAGTGTTACGCGCAGAGACCAAGTCCGCCTAAAGTATCCCCCTGTAAACTAGGACTTCAGCAATCAAACACATTTTCACATGCCACGAGAAGGTCCGTGTTTGAGCTTTTGCGCTGAAGCCTGAAGCTCCAGGAGCGTCTTCCAGATGCTCACGTTTCAGACCATCGCCCGAGCGACGGCCTGGACGGACGGCCACCCCTGTGATGTGGTTTTGTTTCTTTTCAGGGCTCCGTCTCCGAGAGCACCAACATTCTGTATGAAGTGACATTTCCTGCTCGGGTCCTGAAATCCTATTCTGTAAGAAAAGCTTTTCTTTCTCCTTATTTTATTTCATTGTTGGGGGGAGTACTTGAGAAATATGGTGTAGGCGTGTCCCTGTACACGAACTGTCCTGGTTGACAGTACACCCCCTTTTACTCTCAGTGTGTCCATAAATTATATGTTAATTGTGTTTTCGCTCGTTTATGCCCTCTCCAAAATTTTTTAGTCTACTCGTTCTATTACTGAAAGATCTGTTAAAAACCTCCCAATCTGTGGGCATTATCGATTTGTCTTTGTAATTCTGTAGCTTTTCACCATAGAGTTTTGGAGCCTGGGTTTTTAGGTACACGAAAGTTTAGAATTCCTTCCTTCCTTCTTTCCTTTTTTTTTTTTTTTTAAATCATTACGAGCAACTCTCTCTAGTAATGGCTTTTGCCATAGAACATATATTGTCAACTACATCAGTTATCTCTTGGTTAATATCTTCCCAGTGTACCTTTCTCTCTTCTTCCACCTCTTTCTGTCCTTACATTTGGGCAGTTTCTGTACAGAGTGTTGGTGCCGTTTGAATTGCGCTGGTTCACTCAGAGCGCAATCCCTGACACCTTCATGTTTGTTTCTCCATCTTTTTGTTTCCTATTTCCTATGCCTTTTCCCGCCTTCCTTTGAATTGGCAGGAGCTTCTTCCTTCCCTTTCCCACGAATTTGGGTTGGAACTATGCGATTTCCATATCCCCTTGGAGGTTATCCTCAGCGTCTCAGCACGGGGCGCCCTGATGCTCTGCCCTGAACTCACAGGACCCCCCGCACCCCCGCCCCCTCCCAGGGACCCCGGGGAGCCTGCCCGTTGCCCTGGGTGACACCCTCTGCCCCCAGGTCGTCGAGGTGATCGCCGGCGTCTCCGCCATCCTTGGGGCGGTCATCGCTCTGAACGTGGATGACGCCGTCTCAGGCCCGCGCCTTTCGGTGACGTTCTTTTGGATCTTAGTGGCCGTGAGTACACCCTGGGGGGCCCTTGTCAGTGTGGCCGACCTTCGAGCTCGGTTTTGGGGCAGTCAGGCAGGAAAGCGGCGGGAGGAGGGGCGGGGGTGGGGAGTGGGCGCTGGTGGGCCGAGCAAGATGCTTCCCAGGTCCTCGTGGGCCCCAGACCAGGGCGATTTGGGAACCGAGGATTAAATGAGTCGGGATGTTAGCTGGTATTATTATTATTATTTTAAAACTGGCTTGAGGATACCAGTACCTCATACAGATGTATTTCTGTAATTATGATACTATTTACTCCCTCAGATGAGCTTTTTTTTTTAATATAAATTTATTTCTTTATTTTTGGCTGTGTTGCTGCGCGCGGGCTTTCTCTAGTTGCGGCGAGCGGGGGCTACTCTTTCATTGCGGTGCACGTGCTTCTCATTGCGGTGGCTTCTCTTGTTGCGGAGCACGGGCTCTAAGCGCGGGCTTCAGTAGTTGTGGCACACGGGCTTAGCTGCTCCACGGCATGTGGGATCTTCCCGGACCAGGGCTCGAACCCGTGTCCCCTGCATTGGCATGTGGATTCTTACCACTGCAGCACCGGGGATGTGGTAGCTGCTATTAGTAATTTATATTTTTTGTATTAGTTTCCCTGAAAAATACTTGTTTTATTATTTTATAACATATAACATTCGTATTGCTTTATAATACGTTTTAAAATGTAATACATTTATATTATTTTACATTGAATACGACTACCGTAAATGCCTAGCACCGCACCTGGTGCTTGGTAAGTGCTTACTGACTACACGGTCACTGTTTTAAACATGGACCTTTCATCCTTTTATAAGTAAGTCCGAGTTGACTTACGTAATTTAATGTTGTTTAGCGTTTAGCTGAAATGCGGCCCGGGGAACACACGGCCCCCAGGCTTCGGCCCCCCTTGGCTGTGCTGCCGGTGGGTGTGGGCCACACATCCGCTTGGAGCAGCTGCGATGGGCCCCTGCACACCCGAGTTTCCACGTGTCACGAGATGCCCCCAAACCCCAGGCTCCTGTGCTCTGTGCTCCCACACCAAGGGCCTGGGCATTTCCTTTTCCTTTGTGGGCGTGTGGATGGGTCACTGGGGCCCGGACACACTCGGGCCCAGCAGGCTGTGCTGGGCTGGGGCGGTGGAGGGTGCTGGGCGCCTGGACCCCTGGCGGGGGGCAGGTGGACGGCAGGGGGCTGGGCCCCGCACTCAGCAACCTCGAGGAAGTCGTGTGTTCCCCTGAGCTTCCCTCTGCCCGAATCGTGTAGAACTAAATCAAGCTCCTTACGATAAGTGGGAAAAGGCCTTTATTGATTACAAAGGGACAGGAGTGCTGGTCCAATGGAGGAGCCCCCAGTGGTCAAGCATGGTGGGCAGGGGCACGGTGTCTCCAGGGGCCCTGAGTCTGATAGCCCAACTGAGCCCGCCAGCGGCCAGCTGGTACTCCCTCCAGAAATGCGGCATCGTGAAGGCGGCACCGCTGAGGGTCAGCTGAGGCCTCCCCATCAAGGAGGCCAGCGAACTGACAAGAAACACGAAGCGTGGTCATCCATTGGGTCCTGAGCTGGGAACAGACCCAGCTGGACCAGGACATCATCGGGACAATTGCAAGTCCGAACACAGACCCTGCCTTGGACAAAGCTGCTGAGTCCGTGTTACGTCTCCCCGGTGCGGTGCTGAATGGAGACGGAGCAGGAGACACGCACACAAGTATTTAGGGGCGGCTGCCACATCTGAGAGAGCAGGTGTGAGGGTTCCAGGGTTCCAGCCTCTCTTGCACGGATCCCTGGCTCTCCTGGCAACCAGCATGGCCCGAATCAGAACGGGAGGGCACATGTTTGGGATCTGACTTGTTGGGCTCTCATCTCCGAAGCCTTTCTTTTTCCTTTTCTCTTAGTGTTTTCCAAGTGCCATTGCCAGTCACGTGACAGCAGAGTGTCCCAGCAGATCTCTGGTAGGTGAAGCCCGGCTGGGTTCCAGACACCCGCGGAGCGACCTGCCGGGCTGGGCGGGGTCGGGGGCGAGCATCTGAGGGGCGTCTGCCGGCTGCGGGCTTGAGGGGGGGCCTTGCGGCTGTCCGAGGGCTGGGCTGTCCGTGGAAGTAAGCAGAAAGGGCCCATTTGGCATAAGAGTCGGGAGAGATTCCTGGGACTCAGCGGAGGCGGCATCCTGTCCGGCTGTGGATGTCGGACAGTGACAGTCGCTCAACCGGCCCAAATGCCCTGCGGCGTGAGCGTCCGAGCTGGTGCTGAGCTCAGCCGACACCTGGGCCTGCGTGGCCTCTGAGCTGGTCCAGGCATCGCTCTCCGAGGCGGGAGGGCCTTGGGAGGTCACAGGAGCAGGTCGGAGGGCACTGGGAGGAGGCCATCGATTCCTAAGTGCTATTTTATCAACAGAGCGAATTGCGCATAAGTTGAGAAAACTTGCGGGACACGTGGTGAGCTTTGAATTAACGGGCAAACCGAGCACAGAGACTCAGCAGGTGCCCCACGCTGGACGCAGACACACGTCAACTCATAACTCCCGCTGTGTGGTTGCCGGGCTGCACCCTCTGTCCGGGCAGTGGCTCCCAGACCCCGACCTCCCACGCTTGTCTGCTTCCCGCCAGGTGGAGGTGCTGATAGCCATCTGCAGCCTCGCGGCCCCGCTGCTGTTCACGGCCTCGGGGTACCTGTCCTTCAGCGTGATGAGAATCATGGATGTCTTTAAAGATTACCCGCCAGCCTTCAAGGTGGGTGTTCTTTTATTTTATTTTAAAATCTATAGAAACACGATGGCGCTGAGCAGTGCTGAGCCGCTGCCCACGTCGGGGCAGGTGGCCGGAGCTGGCTTTGCACACGCCTGACGTGCACGGAGCCGGTTCTGCTAATTGGCTTTTCTCCGCGGACAGTGACGCGTCTGTGCACCGGCCTCTGGTGCCCGTTCCGCCCGGGACCGCTCCGCTGCTTCTGTCCTTCTCCTCTGGGCTGCTCTGGCCCGAGCAGCCCCCCAGACACCCCTCTTCACAGGCGCCTTACATTTTCTCGGCCCTGTTCCCATCCACTTGCGTTTAAGAGTCACCGTTTGTCCAGTTTCATGAGAGACCCCGCTGGTTCCTGGGTAAACTGAGGGGAGTGAGAGCCTCCCCTCTAAGGGGGCTTCTCGGGGGTCCAGCGTCCTCCCCGCAGGCTCGGGCTCCAGGCGAGGTTAGTCCTCAGACACCCCGCGGAGTTTCCAGTGTAGACAGTGTTTGCCCCCCAATGTTTATCATGAGAAATTTCAAACATACAGAAGAGTTGAAAGGTTAATGCAGTGAACACTGAGATTCCCTGGTGGCTTCCGTGCGTGTCCGTGCGCGTGTTTATGCTGACGGGTGGGTGGAGCACACACCCGGCATCGTTTTCCAGAAGCATCTGAAAGCGAGTGGCAGAGGTTTGAGGTGACCCCTCGCCCTTAGGTGCTCTGGCATCTCAACAGTAAGGACAGTCTCCTGCACACCTGAGGTGGCTGGCGTACTAGGTGACAGCACGTTGTCCCCTCAGACCATCCCGACAAGATGCTTCGTGGGCTGAGGTTTTCGGAGCTGTGAGGGTCACACCCTGCGCTCCGGCCTCTTTGGATCCGGGACACTTCCCACTACCCCCAGGACACTGACCTTTTGGAGTCCCGGCCAGTTGTCCGGGAGATGGTCCCACCTGTGGATCTGTTTGCAGTGGCGTCAGCGGGAGCGAGTCCAGGACCACTGGTGTTGCCATCCTGGCCGGCTTGCAGCGGCTGCCAGGGTGCCTCTCGGAAGGCAGGCGATCCCTCGCAGGACGGAAGCGCCTGTGGGCAGCACTGAGGGCTGCTCGCTGCCTGGGCCACAGGGGAGGCCGGGGCGCTCACACCTGCGCCTGCCCGAGAACCCCACGGAGGACGTGTGCTTGTCATTGTCGGCAGAGCGCTGCATCCTTTGTTCCCTGACGCTCAGGGTGACCCACCCCTGGGCTCCCAGATGCCAGCACATCATCCTCTCCCGTCAGACGCTTGAGATGGCCTGGGCTCACCTGGTCCTGGCCCTGCCCTGTCTCGCCCTCGCCCCTGGAGGGGAGCCGTGTACCCATTCCTGTGGGGGCATCATTACTCCTGAGCCCTGTCAGTGGACAGAGCTGAGAAATACATGTCTACTTAAAGATCCCTAACGTATCTTGCTATTTCCAATTCAAATTTTACATTCTAGGGTTTTTTTCCCCTTAACCTCTGTTATTTTATATTTGCATCATTTTTCTCTTAGTCCAAAAATCCTGGTAACACTGAATATAGTTACTGCTTAATTTTGCCTGACAACTCACACGTGTTCACAACTACAGGCCCCATTTTCTAGCAGCAGCGCCCCTGCTGGGTGAGGGACGGCTCCCTTACGCACTCGGAGGTACGGTCATGTGCTCCGTGAGGGAATCCCCCTTCTGTGAGGGGTCCTGCTACACAGTCAAGTTTAATGGTTTCTCTTTGTATTCAGCTTTAGGCTCTGATGCTTTTTTCCCTCTTAATAGTATTTTTGAATATATAAAACTTTCACACGGTTCAAGTCAAATCATCCGAAAGGCAACCTCAGAGGAGGTGTGGTCCCCTCCACGGCTTCCCCGATTCCTTCTACAGGCAACCGTGCATATTATTATTTTCCTTCTTTCCTACAAAACAGGTCACTCTAATCACACTTCTACACCTTACCTTTTTTTTTTTAACTTAATTTCTCCTGGGGGCTCCCGTGTTCCCTCCCGCCTACGGTATGAGAGCACCTGCTTCTCCGTAGCCGGGGAGGGTTGCCACACTGGGCTTTGTAACACAGGTGAGAGACAGAGCCTCGGGCGGGGCTGTTACGTGCATCTCTCTGGAAACGGGTGACCTCTTACTGTGTCTACAGTGTGCACTTCTCCAGTAACCTCCGTCCGTGTCTCTTGACCACCTTCTAGTGGGCTTTGAGAACGCTGCTGACACAGGGAGCCCGGCGCTCCGTCAGACACGGAAGATGCAAGCAGCGGCCTCAGCCTGGCAGCGGTTTTCACTCTGCTTGTTGTGATTTTTGTCATGTGGAAGCTTTGTCGTCGTCGTGGTTGTTGTTTTTACATAGTTAAATTTGTCAATATTTTCCTTTATTGCTTCTAGATTTTAAGTCACAATTAGAAAGGCTCGTACTTGTGTTTCCGCTGGAGTTTAGCCTGGAGTGCAGCACAAGGAGTGGGCCCCATCGGACTTTTCTCAAATGGCTCGTGGCTCAAACGCTGTTTATTAAAAAGCCCACCTTTTCCTCAGTCGTCTGAGACTCTGCCTTTATCACGCACTGAGCTTCGGTCTGTTTGCATCTGTTTCTGCCCTGACTGTCCCCCCCTCGGCCGGTCTGTGCCGCCAGGTGCACCCCGGAGATTTGCACCGGCCATCGCCACCTGGCCTGCTCGATGCCTCGCGGCCGGCTGCCCTGCGTTTCGGGGCTGACTCACTTCTGTCGCTTGCTGGTTCTTCTATATGAATGTTTGTTTGTTTGTTTGTTTATTTATTTGTTTATTTATTTATGGCTGCGTTGGGTCCTTGCTGCTGCACGTGGGCTTTCTCTAGTTGCGGTGAGCGGGGGCTATTCTTCGTTGTAGTGCGCGGGCTTCTCATTTTCTCATTGTGGCGGCTTCTCTTGTTGCGGAGCACGGGCTCTAGGCATGCAGAGCTTCAATAGTTGCGGCACGTGGGCTCAGTAGTTGTGGCTCGCAGGCTCTAGAGCGCAGGCTCAGTAGTTGTGGCGCACGGGCTTAGTTGCTCCGCGGCATGTGGGATCTTCGTGGACCAGGGCTCGAACCCGTGTCCCCTGCGTTGGCAGGCGGATTCTTAACCACTGCGCCACCAGGGAAGTCCCTATATGAATTTTAGAATCACCCTGCCTGGCTCTAGACAGCCAGCCCAATGTTGCATTTTTTAAAAAACTGGACTCATGGTTAAATGTGCACATAAACTTCAGAGGTGTTGTCTTTTTGGTTTTTTTTAACAGTGACATTTTCTGGGTTCTTCTTTGTCTTAACGTTGCATTGTTTTGTACTTCTGAGGCTGGAAGGGCACCCCTGCAGTGTGGCGAGGGGCCAGTGCTTTGTGGATGTCTTGGCAGCCACTGGGGCTTCCTCTGTGCTGGTGGAGGGCCATTTCCCGAGGCGCCCCCCGCACCACCCCGCTCCCTCTACTCCCGGGCAGACCCCTCCTCCCCAGCAGCCAGTGCCGGACCCTCCAGCCTGAAGACTGATCTGTCCCGCCGCCCCGGACTCCGCCCCTCTCTCTCGTCCGGCTCGGGGCCTCCACAGCAGACCTCCGCCCCATCTGGGCACCCTCGGCGAGGCCACGGGTGGTTTCAGTGGCTCCGCTGTGGACCCGAGTGGTTGTTGGGAGGCCTGGACGACTTGACCCGGGCAGCGGCACCATCACGGGGCCTGGCTGCCTGCGGGTCATCTTTGTGTCCCTCTGTTAAACCCAGAGCAGAAGTGATTTCCTCAACTCTCTCTCACTGAGACAGAATGTTGCTGCTCAGGCTGGTGACATAATAGGGCACAGGGGAGTGAGGGCCTGAAACCGCTCCACACAGGCTGCTGCGGGGCTCATGGTCTGTGCTGCGGGGCCACGGCCTGGAAAGCCCGTGCGTGGCCTCCCTGGGCGGCGGGCCCATGCGGTGGGGGCCTGGGGGCGGCCGAGAGCCGGGAGGAGAGGCGCTGGGCTGCCCACCGCCTGTCTCCACCCCCAGCCGTCCTACGACGCGCTCCTGCTGCTGCTGATGCTGGAGCTGCTGCTGCAGGCAGGCCTCAACACGGCCACGGTCATCCAGTGCGTGCGCTTCAAGGCGGGCGCGTCCTGGGACGCCGCACAGACCGGCCCGCAGGGACGCCCGGCGGGAGAGGTGAGTGGCCTCCGAGCGAGCGTGGCTCCCCGTCCCGTCCCGTCCCGTCCCGGTGGGGCTGTCTTCCCAGGGCCCTGGGCAAAGCGACGCCCACCTGCGCTGACTTCTTTCCAGACCTGTTGGGTCGCTTCGTATTTTTTAAAACACCCCAGAAGAATCTTGGAAAGGTACAATACGTTATACGCTTTTTAAGCCAGCCAGGCAAACGCAAATCCATTTCTGGAAAGGTGTTATGGACTGAATGCTTCCAGTTCTACTCTTACAAACGTAGACGAGAACTTGGCAAACATCTGCCTGGATCACAGAGCTTTCCCTCTGCGGCTCGTCAGGGTGCCCACTACAGACGTGGCGTCGGCGACCCCTGGCCGGCGGGCTCTGAGGGGCACGCCAGCCCCTCGGCCAGGCTCAAGGCCGCTGCACTTTCCCCAGGCCCTGCCTCTTGTCCCCCACAGCTGACAGGCTCCTCCCCGTGAGCTGCCCGCTGTCCTCCAGGGGCACGATGCTCCGGGTGCCTGGGCGGCTGCTGCAGGGCCCTCCAGGGCCACCCTGGGTGGACCGGGCACTCTTCCCGCCCAGCCACCACCCGGGCCCACCCTGTCTCACGTCCTGCTCTCCTGCAACACGTCCAGCGCGGCCAGCCTCCTGCCTCCGCCACCCTGTCGCCCCACAAGGCTGCTCCCGCCCTGCCTGGGGGACGCACTCCGGCCGTTGGCCCTTCCTCAGCCACCCTGCACGCGCCACCTCTCCCTCCGTTGCACTTCTCGTATGGCGTCGTTTGGTTGTCGTTTTTACCCGGCTGTGGTCAGTCCCCGGCGGGGCTGGCTTTGTCCCTGGGTCCCATGTGAGGCCCCCCTGGTTCTGTGTCAGGACGCCAAGGTGCAGCATCAGGCCGATGAATCCTCCCCCCACGTTCCAGAACTGCCAGCTCTGGGGGCTCGGCCGGGCAGCTGTCCTCCCTGTTCGGTGACCGCTGCCTCAGGCGTCCTCCCTCCCCTGGTGTCATGCCCCTGGAGATGCCTTCACAGCCTCCGGGGCCAGGTCAAGACCCCTTCTCTGTGGAGTGTCCAGCCTCTGCCCCCAGGAAGAGCTTGGAGGGACTTACCCCTGCACCCTGGCGTGTATCATTCCACAGTCAGCAGTATTTACTGAGCACCTACTGAATGCAGACGCTGCTCTGCCAGGTGCTGGGATGCAGACCCACAGGAAGAGGCCTCACGAGGCAGGTGCAGGTTCCACCCGAGCCCCCGGCTCCCCGGCTGTTCGGAGGATGCCCGCTCACGGCAGCCTCCCACCCCCCATCCAGAGCCCACCCCCCATCCAGAGGCCACCCCCATCCAGAGCCCACCCTGCAGCCCAGGCCCCGCCCCTGCGGAGGACATGTGCTCTGGGTCGCGGCCGGAGGTGCCGGGGCTCTGGGACAGCAGAGTAGTGAGAGGGAACTGAGCCTCCTTCCTGCTTCCTGCCGCCTGGGTGGCCCGGGACAAATAACTCTTTGCCTGTCTCAGTCACAGGTGGCCAGAAGCCCCCTGAAGGAGTTTGACAAGGAGAAAGCGTGGAGAGCCGTCATGGTGCAAATGGCCCAGTGACTGCGGACCCAGCTCATTAACTTAACACACAGACGCTAGTTGTCCCTGAGCTGCGACCTTCCAGCTCGCCCCTCCCCTCTCGTAGGGCAGGCTGGGCTGCAAGGTGTTTTCATTTCTTACCGTAGATTAATTTTGAAATAGGCAAACGTTGACTGTTTTGCTCTGACTGCGGGGGTTGGAATCAGTTCAGTGCTCCCGAGGTGGTCTAACCACAGGAGCAGTGGCACGGGGCCCCCAGGTGAGGGAGGGGCCCACGCTAGAGCTGAATTCTCCAGGCACTGATATTTGGGCAACCACGGGTCTCCGGGTTCCCGGTCCAACCAGTGACCGGATGCCGGTGTCTGCTCCTCCGAACCTCGCCCGGCCTCCCTGCCCTGCTTTTGTTGAGCACCTACTGTCCGCAGCCAGCACACACACCGTGCGTGGATCTCACCCATTTCGGCTCTTCTCTTCTTGGGGGCCCAGCCCGCTGAGTGAGCATGGATTCTTTGACGAGGGCAGAGCTGCTTCCGCCCCGTCTCGAGAGCCCGTGGAGCTACCTCCCCCAGAGCCGGGGGTGCAGGGCGGCCCCCACCCCCAATGCGCAGCTTTCCCCACGTGAAACCCACCTGCCTGCATTTCTGCTCTCTCTGTACTTAAACCCACTCTTTCCGGAAGGGCCCCCGTTCAGTGGCCCTGGTCCATGTACGGGTGTCCTACACAGCCAGTGGAGACCCAGCTCAGCAGCGGTCAGCCTGCACCCATCCTGAGCCCTCTGTCAACGATGCTGGGGTCGACCCCGTCCACTGTGGCAGCTCAGTGTTCTCTGGGGTGGGGCCGTTGTCCAAGGCTCTGAAAACTGACAGCTCACATCTCCACGTCTCGGTGGCCTCCGTGTCCCGGGCAGGCCAGGAAGACAAATGCCTTGGTCAGGCCCCCAAACAAGCACGGGGTCAGCAAGGTGGCTCTCACCTGCACACGAGCAGACCCCACCCAGCTGCAGCCCACGGGGCCACCTCCCCTTCCTGCAGCTCCCCAGCCTGGACGGGAGCCATGGGGACAGGGCAGGTGATGCTGATGTCTCCTGGGGGTCCAGAAAGTCTGAGCCTTAGAGCTGGAATGAGGTGCCTGGGGACTTAACACAGGCCTGCACTTTCTTATTTCAGAGAGAGCTTGAAAAATCCACACAAATGGGGTTTTAAAAGTGTATAGTCCTGTCTCTGTCAATTTACATTTTTGTGTGATATAGTTTAATACTGCCTGAGCAATAAATGCTAACATGTCAATGTGGCCCAGTGGCCTATTTAACTCTGGGTCTCTGGGTATTTCCATGCCCAGGTCTGAAACAACTGAGAGGTAAAGCATAGGAGGGGGATGGGGGCGAGGGCCACCTTTTAATTTATTCATGATTTATGTTGCCCTGAGCCAGGCTGCAGTGGGATCTGGTGGAGATGGGAAAGGCACTGGGGCCCACCCAGGGGAATGCCCACCACCCCTCAGTGAGTGGGCGCAGAACTTCACTTTCGGGTTATCTTGGGAAGTTAAATGCAAAATAAAGATTTTTAAACCAAATAAAGATGACATCTAGATTTGGGAAAGTTACCAGGAGGAAGGCACTGATGGGGTGGGTGGATCTTTCCTACTCACTCCCTCCCTCCACAAAGATGCTGGACCAGAGAGGCGGGACATCTGGGTGGGGTGGGACACTGGCCGATGCTGGGAACCCCCGGGGCGGCGGCTCAGGCCCCACGAGTGACCCTGGGGACACCAGAGCACACTCCCTGGTGGGCTGGGGGCGTTCTGCTGGGGGACATAGGATGTTAGGTGCGGAGGGAGGCCCGAGGTGTGGACCAGAAAGAGGCCCGAGGGTCCCAGGACAGAGCCTGCCCTGGACAGCCCGGCTGGTTCCGCAGGGGCGGGGGCCTGGGTGTGGCCCTCGGGTCTTTATGACTTGGGGGGCTCTGACGGCCAGGGCGGGTCTGTGTGACCCTGACACCCGGAGCGGGGCGGGACCGCGTGATCCCAGACGGGGCGCGCGCCACTCGCGGGCCCTCCTCCCCGCGGACACCATGCCCAGCCCCCGGCGCCCCGGCCCCCGCGCGGGCCGTGGCCGCGCCTCGGACTGCAGCCCCTGCCGGGGACCCCGCCTGGGTGCCCCCGACCGCGGCCTGTGGGACCCCACGCCCCCCGCGCGCCGTCGTCCTCGGAGCCGCACTCTGAGCCACTGCCGGAGCCGCTCCCGCCGCCCCCTGCCGCCCGCGCGCCCGCGCAGCCCCACGCCCCGCGCCGGCCGCCGCCGCTCCGCGCTCCCCGGGCCTCGCTGCCGGCGCCCCGGTGCTGCACAATGCGCCGCGCGGCCCGGGCCTGTCACCCCGGGCAACCGGAGGACGCGGGACAGCGCGACGGGGGGCGAGGGCAGGGGCCCCGGCCCGGGTGAGCACGGGAACAACCGCCCTCCGCCCCTCCGCCCCTCCGCCCTGGGATTCTAGACCAGCCCCGCGGAGTCCCGGACCTACCCTTCCTTCGGAACTCCTGACCGCCTGCCTACTCCAGACCTGCCCAGCCCTCCACCTCTGCACCCCGCCTTCGGCCCCCCCACCCCGACCCTAGCCTGCGCCCCCCCCAACCCCAGACTTCCCCCTCCACCCCAGCCCTGCTCTCGCCCCTCTGAGCTCCCTGCTTCTATCAGCACTGAACTGATACCCCCTTGCAGGGGTCCAGGCAGTGGAAGGGAGGAAGGGCGAGGTGCCCGAGGCCGAGGCCGGAATGGAACCGTCCGCGTCATCGGAAGGGGAGCAGAGAGGAGAATCTAGTCAGTATTGTCCTGCGCCCGCCGCCCTGGGTTTCCTGAAAGGGACCACCGAGCTCAGGCTCGGGGAGGGGGCATCCGTCTCTTCTGTTGATCTGTCTGCCCGTCCTTATTCTGAAGTACCTGCTTTAATTCCAGGAGCCTCGTAATAAGTCTTAATATTTCTCTGACTTTGTTTTTTCAAGATGTGCTCAGGTTTTCTTGCATTTTTAGAATCAATTGTTAATATAACCCCCCCAACACACACACACACACACACACACACACACACACACACACACACACACACACACACACATACGAGTCCTGCTGGGATTTTTGTGATTCCATTGAATGTGTAGATCAATTGGGGTGAGAACTAACATCTTAATATCCAGACTTCTGACCATGAACAATAGCTCTTTCATTCTTGTCAGTAAGGTTCCCACTTTTAGTTACAGGTGTGCAAGACCTTTTGTTAGAATCACTCCCGGATAATCCATGCTTAACACTGCTGTAGGTGGCACTTTTGAGTTTCATTTTCTAATTGTCTCTAGTGTATAGAAATACAGTTGAATTCATTTTCCTGGCTTGGTGGTTGGTGACCTTGGTAAATACACTACTAACTCATATAATTAGATTTGTTACATACACAATCATCACCTGCAGATCTTTTCAGTCTTTGTACCTCTTATTTCCTTTTCTTGCATTATTGCATGGGCTAGCACTTTTGAGTATAATGTTGAATAGATATGATATAGTGGACATCTTTTTTTGTTTCCACACTCAGGAGGAAAGTGCTCAGTGCTTCACCATGAAATATGATGTGTAAGGTTTTTTTTATTTTTTAAACATGATATTTTTTTTCACATTTCTTTGTCAAGTTTTCTTTGGCAAATTTATCTAAAATATTAAATTTTCATTTTAGAACCTAGTTTATAGTTATATAACAGAGGTCCTAAACTGATCCAGGTTCACCAGAATACCTTTCTGTAAGTCCTAATGGTTAATATTTTCCCTATAAAATGTACAAGTGTCTTTTAATTAAGTTGTCATTCACAAAAATTATAAATTAAACACCTATAAATTCTTGTTGCTATAAGTTTTAAAGGAAGTTCCCTTTATTCCTGGTTTACTGAGAGTTTTAAAACAAATAGTTATTACATTTTATCATGTTTCTTCTGCATATTTTTTCCTTTACTCTATCAAATGATTATGCTATGGATTTTCAAATATTAAACAAACTTTGTATCCCTAGAACAAATAGCACATGGTCAAGTGTCCTGTTTTATGTCACTGGATTTTGATTTACAAATATTTTAAGATTTTTGTGTCTATTTTTATGAGCAAGATTGGCTTGTAATATTTCTTTCTTTTAAAAAGGTCCTTGTCAGATTTTGGTGTTAAATGCATGACCTCATAAAAAAATCTTGAAAAAGAAAAAAAAAAGAAAGGGTTGAAAAGGCTTTTCTACTTTCCTCTTTAGTGAAAGGGTTTATATGGGGGTTCTTTTGGGTTTTTTTTTTCTGAAATATTTGGACAGATTGACCTGTAATGCCATCTAGGCCTGGCTTCATTGTGGGAAACATTTAAAATATGGAGTTAATTTGTTTAACAGAAATAGGCCCATCTGGATTTTCTGTTTCTTTTATGTCACTTTTGATAAGCAGTGTCGTTTAAGGAAAATGTCCATTTCATATGAATTGCCAAATTATTGACATGTGGATGTTCATAATATCTTTTTTTATTGAAGTATAGTTGATTTACAATGTTGTGTTCATTTCAGGTGTACAGCAAAGTGATTCCGCTATATATATATGCTTTTTCAGATTCTTTTCCATTATAGGTTATTACAAGATATTGTTCCCTGTGCTATACAGCAGGTCCTTGTTGTGTATTTATTTTGTAGATAGTAGTGTGTATCTGTTAATCCCAAACTCCTAATTTATCCCTCCCCGCCACCTTTCTCCTTTGGTAACCGTGAGTTTGTTTTCTATATCTGTGAATCTATTTCTGTTTTGTAAGTAAGTCCATTTGTATCATTTTTTTAGATTCCACATATAAGTGATATCAAATGGTATTTGTCTTTCTCTACCTGACTTACTTCACTTAATATGATAATCTCTAGGTCCATCCATGTTGCTGCAAATTGCATTATTTCATTCTTTTTTGTGGCTGAGTAGTATTTCATTGTATATGTATATATATATGTATACCACATCTTCTTCATCTGTTGATGGACATTTAGGTCGCTTCCATGTCTTGGCTACTGTAAATAGTGCTGCTGTGAACATGGGGGTGCATGTACCTTTTCAAATTAGAGTTATCGTCTTTTCCAGCTATACACCCAGGAGTGGGATTGCTAGATCATATGGTAACCCTATTTTTAGTTTTTTAAGCAACCTTCATTCTCTTCTCCATAGTGGCTACACCAATTTACATTCCCACCAACAGTGTAGGAGGGTTCCCTTTCCCCACACCCTTTCCAGCATTTATTATTTGTAGACTTCTTTTAAAAAATAAATTTATTTATTTATTTATTTGTTTTTGGCTGTGTTGGGTCTTCGTTTCTGTGCGAGGGCTTTCTCTAGTCATGGCGAGTGGGGGCCACTCTTCATCGCGGTGCGCGGGCCTCTCACTGTCGCGGCCTCTCCTGTTGCAGAGCACAGGCTCCAGACGTGCAGGCTCAGTAGTTGTGGCTCACGGGCCCAGTTGCTCTGCGGCATGTGGGATCTTCCCAGACCAGGGCTCGAACCCGTGTCCCCTGCACTGGCAGGCAGACTCTCAACCACTGCGCCACCAGGGAAGCCCCTATTTGTAGACTTTTTGATGGTGGCCATTCTGACTGGTGTGAGGTGATACCTCATTGTAGTTTTGATTTGCATTTTTCTAGTAATTAGTGATATTGAGCATCTTTTCATGTGCCTATTGCCATTTGTAAGTCTTCTTTGGAGAAATGTCTGTTTAGATCTTCTAAATCCCATTTTTTGATTGGGTTGTTTGTTTGTTTGATACTGAGCTGTTTATATATTTTGGAAATTAATCCCTTGTCAGTTGCATCGTTTGCAAATTTGTTCTTCCAGTCCATAGGTTGTCTTTTCATTTTGTTTATGGTTTGCTTTGCTGTGCAAAAGCTTTTAAGTTTAATTAGTTCCCATTTCTTTATTTTTGTTTTTATTTTCATTACTTTAGGAGGTGGATCAAAAAAATATTGCTGCAATTTATGTCAAAGAGTGTTCTCCCTATGTTTTCCTCTAAGAGTTTTATCCAGTCTTACATTTAGGTCTTTAATCCATTTTGAGTTTATTTTTGTATACGGTGTTAGAGAATGTTCTAATTTCATTCTTTTACCTGTAGCTGTCCAGTTTTCCGAGCACCACTTATTGAAGAGGCTGTCTTCTCTCCATTGTATATCCTTGCCTCATAGATTGATTGACCATAAGTGCATGGGTTTATTTTTGGTCTCTCTATCCATTGATCTATATTTCTGTTTTTGTGCCAGTACCATACTGTTCTGATGACTGTAGATTTGTAGTATAGTCTGAAGTCAGGGAGTGGGATGCCGCCAGCTCCATTCTTCTTTCTCAAGATTGTTTTGGCTATTCAGGGTCTTTTGTGTTTCCATACAAATTTTAAAATTATTTGTTCTAGTTTTGTGAAAAATGCCATTGGTAATTTGATAGGGATTGAATTGAATCTATAGATTGCTTTGGCTAGTGCGGTCATTTTAATATATTGATTCTTCCAATCCAAGAACACGGTATATCTTTTCATCTGTTTGTGTCATCTTCAGTTTCTTTCATCAGCATCTTATAGTTTTTGGACTACAGGTTTTTTGCCTCCTTAGGTAGGTTTATCCCTAGGTATTTTATTCTTTTCAATGCAATGATAAATGGGATTGTTTTCTTAATTTCTCTTTCTGATCTTTTGTTGTTAGTATATAGAAATGCAGCATATTTCTGTATATTAATTTTGTATCCTACAACTTTATACTGAATTCACTGATGAGCTCTAGTAGTTTTCTGGTGGCATCTTTAGGATTTTCTATGTATAGTATCATGTCATCTGCAAACAGTGACAGTTTTACTTCTTCCTTTCCAATTCGGTTCCTTTTATTTCTTTCTTTTCTCTTACTGCTGTGGCTAGGACTTCCAAAATTATGTTGAGTGAAAGTGGTGAGAGTGGGCATTCTTGTCTTGTTCCTGATCTTAGAGGTAATACTTTTCACCACTGAGTATGATGTTAGCTGTGGGTTTGTCATATATGGACTTTATTATGTTGAGGTAGGTTCCCTCTAAACCTGCTTTCTGGGGAGTTTTCATCATAAATGATGTTGAATTTTGTCAAAAGCCTTTCCTTCATCTATTGAGATGATCACGTGGTTTTTATTCTTCAGTCTGTTAATGTGGTGTATCATGTTGACTGATTTGTGGATATTGAAAAATCCTTGCATCCCTGGGATAAATCCCACTTGATCATGGTGTATGATCCTTTTAATGTATTGTTGGATTCAGTTTTCTGGTATTTTGTTGAGGACGTTTGCATCTATGTTCATCAGTGATATTGGCCTGTAATTTTCTTTTTTTGTGATATCTTTGTCTGGTTTTGGTATCAGGATGATAGTGGCCTCATAGAATGAGTTTGTAAGTGTTTCTTCCTTTGCAGTTTTTTGAAATAGTTTCAGAAGGATAGGTGTTAACTCTTCTCTAAATGTTTTGTAGAATTTACCTGTGCAGCCATCTGGTCCTGGACTTTTGCTGGTTGGGAGTTTTAAAATTACTAATTCAATTTCAATACTGGTAATTGGTCTGTTCATATTTTCTGTTTCTTCCTGGTTCAGTCTTGGGAGAGTGTACGTTTCTAAGAATTTGTCCATTTCTTCTAGGTTGTCCACTGTATTGGCATAGAGTTGCTTGCAGTAGTCTCTTATGATCCTTTATATTTCTGTGGTGTGGGTTGTAACTTCTCCTTTTTCATTTCTGATTTTATTGATTTGGGCCCTCTTCCTTTTCTTCTTGATGAGTGTAGCTAAAGATTTATCAATTTTGTTTACCTTTTCAAAGAACAAGATTTTAGTTTCATTGATCTTTTCCATTGTTTTTTTTAGTCTCTATTTCATTTATTTCTGCTCTGATCTTTATGATTTCTTTCCTTCTACTAACTTTGGGTTTCCTTTGTTCTTCTTTTTCTAGTTGCTTTAGGTGTAAGATTAGGTTGTTTATTTGAGATTTTTCTTGTGCCCTGAGGTAGGCTTGTATAGCTACAACTTCCCTCTTAGAACTGCTTTTGCTATGTCTGATAGAGTTTGGATTGTTGTGTTTCCATTTTTATTTGTCTCCAGATATTTTTTAATTTCCTCTTTGATTTCTTCAGTCACTCATTGGTTGTTTAGTAGCATATTGTTTACCCTCCACGTGTTTGTGTTTTTTGCAAGTTTTTTTTCTTGTAGTTGATTTCTAGTCTCATAGTGTTGTGGTCAGTCTATTTAGAGGTTTATCAATATGAAAAAAAATGTTTCAAAGATCCAACTTTTGGTTTTGCTAATTTTCTCTATAGTACATTTGTGGGTTTTTAAAAAAAATTATTTATTTTTAATTTTGGCTGTGTTGGGTCTTCATTGCTGCATGCGGGCTTTCTCTAGTTGAGGAGAGCGGGGGCTACTCTTCGTTGCAGTGCACGGGCTTCTCATTGCAGTGGCTTCTCTTGTTGTGGAGCACAGGCTCTAGGCACAGGCTCAGTAGTTGTGGCACGCGGGCTCAGTAGTTGTGGCTCATGGGCTCTAGAGCGCAGGCTCAGTAGTTGTAGTGCACGGGCTTAGTTGCTCCGCAGCATGTGGGATCTTCCCGGACCAGGGATCGAACCCGTGTCCCCTGCATTGGCAGGCAGGTTCTTAATCACTGTGCCACCAGGGAAGTCCCCCCAAAAACATTTTGTTAATGTCTCCTCTGGTAATATCTGGTATTGATAATTTGTTTGGGTTTGAATTTGCTGGTAGTTTTCTGGTGATTTCTTTGGGTTTGACTTTGAGGTGATCTTTCTAATATCTGAGATGGATGCTTCACTGACTGTCCTTAGCCTTTATTATTTTCCACTATTTGCATCTACAGCTAAAAATCGCTTTATAAACAGAACCTAGCTACAAGATTCGATACTTCGTATTTTAACTCTCATTTAGTTAAGAAACATGCATTACTTTTTATCCTGATCTCCTCTTTGACGCGGGTTATTCAGAAGCACATTTGTGAAATGTGTGTTAGTCTCCTGTTGTTACTTTGTCTTCTGATTAAACTCCCTGACTTCACGGCTCTGTGATCAGGGGACATGACCTATGTGGCTACTGTCCCTTTGAAATTGGTGAAGAACATCTCCGTGGTCAATTTTAATAAATGTTCCCTGTGTCCTGGAATGAGCAGGATGGCGGCCGTTGAGCGAGGTGTTCTGTGTGCTCGTGAGGTGAGGGTTGGACAGTCACATTCAATCCTCGTCCTCACTGACCTTTGTGGTTGTGTCAGTGACTGAGGGCACTGCCTGTCACTATCTGCAGCTGAGGCCACTTTGTCCTCCTGGTGGTCCTGCCAGCCCTGCTCTGGTTTGTAACTGGCTTTGTCCAGAACTCCCCACGTGTGGAAGCCTTCAGATGCACCCTTGGTGTCTGCTTTGTTGGTTGAATGTATTGTATTTTTCCCCCCAGTCTAGGGTTTGCCTTCTTGTTTTCTTAGCCGAGGAGAACATTTCAATTTTGATAAAGTCTGATTTGCCCATTTTAGCTTCGATGGTCAGTGCTTTTGTGGAGCATCTCGGACTTGCTGCCTTGCCCGAGGCTCTGAGAGCCCCTCCCGGCTCCTGTGCACACTTTCACACTCGCGCCTGTGACCCACCTCCGGTTATCGTGTGTCCCCAGGTGGGGCTAGGGCTCCCCTCTCCGTGTGGACGGGCCTCTGCTGCAGCCCCACCCCCGCTCAGGGCCTCGGGGCTCTCCCTTGCCTGCATCAGTTGGCTCCGTGGATGTGGGTCTCTGGGGTCCACGGGGTGGAGGGAGCTGCAGGAGGAGCAGCTGGGTGAGTGGCCGGGGTGTCCACTGCCTGTCTGCCCACCTGGGATGCTCTTTGGACGTCCAGGGACCGTGGGTCCAGGAGGCGTCGGGAGGTCGGATGGTCTGCTGGGGTGTGTACGCTGCAGGAGCATCTGCCCCGTGGAATTCAAGCCACCATCTGGGATGAGATGGCCCAGGGTGGGCGGGGAGGTGAAACACAGATGTCTGAGGTCCGGGCCTGGGCCCGGCCACAGTTAGGGCGTGGGGAGAGAGAAGGGGCGGCAGTGAGGGAGGGAGAGCGGGGCTCAGGGCAGCAGGGGCTGGCCGGCTGAGTGTCCAGCGCTGGCAGAGGCCAGGACGCAGGGAGTGACCGTGGGATTGGCCTGTGCGTGTGTGACCTTGGCCCGAGCTTGTCTGTGGTGGAGCCAGCAGACGGGCTGTGGAGAGAGGAGAGCCGAGAGGTGGAGGAGGGAGTGGGCAGGGTGCAGGGACGAGGGTTTTCATTTTAATGTTTATATGGACGCTGCTACACTTGCTGTGTGCTGATGGGAGTCTGGTGGCCAGGGTCCAGAGAGGGGCCCAGAGGGGCTGGTGGCTGGAAGGCTGGCCCAGGCAGAGGCTGAGGGCCGACCGAGCGCCACGGGGGGCTGGACACGGGGATTAGGCTGGTGTCTCCTGAGTCCAAATGTCACTTGTTCGCTCTTTCCTTTGCTTTGATGTCTGTTTCTCTTTTGTAGAATTAAAACGAGGAATTTCCCAAGACTTGATTTCTTCCCCCAAATTAGACATATACAAAATAGCAAGACAATTAACGGACAAGGCAATCAAGGTAAATGCTCTTTGGGGCTCAGTGGGAGGGGTACTTTTTAAGAACAGAAATTCGTTTTGGAATTTGGAGAGTGAGTTCGTTGCCTCTGACGCCCCCCCCACCCCAGTTGATGCACCCCCGCAGTCCTGGCCCCCCTGTGGAGGCTTCTGCCAGAGTTACTTTATGTTTCAGCTGTACTTTTGAAATAGGTAATGCTTTCAAAATTCAAAAAGCGCAGACACATACACGGTAAAAATCTCTCCTGCAGCCATGCAGTCGTGTGACTGCAGCTGTGGACACACATCCTAGACAAGGGACAGACTCCTGGTGACTCACAGACCCCCTCCCATCCGCTCCCCCCGCCCCAGGCCCCCGGGTGACATGGTGAGGACACTTGCATGTGAGAGGGGTTTGTGCCCAGGAGAGGAACTCTGGGGCTCGAGCGGGGCAGCTGGCATACCCACCCACTTCCCCAAGGGGGAGGCCTACCTTTCACCAGAATGGGAGAATTTGGGGGAGATAAAGAAGGACAAGCATTCTTCAAATGGGGGCAGATGGCTCCACGGCTACCACTTTGAGAACATGATCCTCTGTCCTTATCACACGTTCGCGTTGCTCAGGCCGGGACAGTGGGGAAGCACTGACAAATCCAACACACATTAACACGTGGAAATGTGCTCATTCCCGTAACTTTCTTCTGAAGCACAGCACACACGTGCGAGTGTACAGATCATAAATGCACAGCTCAGGCTGTGATGGGCTGGATGTACCTGGAGAGAGAAGCACAGCACAGGTGACGTATGTAATCAGCATCAACCCCTGCAGACACGACAGAGCACCTCTGCCCCCTTGGAAGCTGCCTCCCGCCCTGGTTATTCCCCAATCCTGGCAACCACGGACGTGCTTTCTGTGCTTCCTATCATGGTCCTTTCTGGGACTTCATATAAGTAGAATTTAATTTTCAGATTTTCTTCTGAGGCCTTAAAACATATAAACATTCAGGGCTACAAACATCCCTCTAAGTACTGCTTTAGCTGCATTTCAAAAGATTTCATTTTGTAGTGTTTTTGATGAGATTCAGTTCAAAGTATTTTATAATTCATATTATTGCTTTTCATTGATTGTGTGTTACTTAAAACTATAGTTCTTAATTTCTAAACTGGCGGCTATTTTTCTAGTTATTTTGTTATTGGTTTCTAGTTTGATTGCCTGTGGTTGAGAATGTAATGGGTACAATATTATTCCATTGAAATGTGTTCAGACCGGCTTTATACCCAGCATTTTGTTAATTTATATAAAAGTTGATGTAGAGTGCTATATTCACAGCCATCAGGGTAGAGCTTGTTATTTACGTTGTTGAAGTCTTCTAGCCTTATTGAAATTTTTTTGTCTCTGTGTTCTCTAATTTACTGAGAGAAGCATGTTAAATATCCTATTGTAATTGTGGATTTGTCTACTTTGTGTTTCTGCCAGTTTTTGCTCTGTATAATTTATAGCCGTCTTAATGGGTGCAAATGTATCTTTCTGGTGAACTGAATGTTTTCTTTAAATTATGGGATGATTTTCTTTACTTTAGTGATGTTTATTTGTCCCAAAGGCTATTCTGTCTCATATACAGATCCTTTTACTTTTTATCTATCTGTAGGGTTGTGCTTTTGATTTTCTCCTGTAAACAACATAGATTTAGATTAAAAAAAGATATAGTCTGGCACTCTTTACCTTTTAACTGGAGCATTTTGTGCATTTATCTATAATTAAACACTGGTATATTCCCACCGTGTTTCATTCATTTGGTTTGTGCTGTCTGCTCAGTTTTCCTCTCCTTTCATGCTTCCTTGTGGACTGATTACTTTTTATTATTCCATTTTCCCTCTCTTATGTCAGAAATCTTGTACTCTTTTTTGTTCTTTTGTAGTTGCCTTATGTATTGTACTGTGCTGACTTATTAAAGTTAATCAGATTTTCTGAAGTCGTTCCGTTCGACTCCAGTTAAGGAGAGGATTGGGGGCGGCTGGGAGGTCTTGCTGGAGCTGCAGGGCACTGACATTCCTGCTGTTTTCATACTCCCTACCCGCCTCTCCTCACAGCGGCCCCTGTCGTGGTGCACGGCCCTGTCGAGGGTGAGGCCAGGCTTCGGCCTGAGGTTCTGATTAGAAGGGGGCTTGGAGGTCTTTCATGTGGGCACTGGGACTTGAGCTCTCAGCGTCTGGCCACAAGCCCACACGTTCTTGGCATGTGTTCCCAGTCCTCCCACTGGGACCCGTGTTAGCTACCAATGCTGCTTGACAAATCACCATGAATTTAGCTGCTTAAACACACCACGTATTATCTCCTGTGGGTCAGCGGTCCAGGCTGGGTCCTCTGCTCAGTGTCTGTCAAGGGTGAAATGAAGCATCAGCCAGGTGGGGTCTCATCTGAAGGCTCAACAGGGGAAGTTTCCAATCTTCCTCAGCTTGTTGGCAGAATTAATTTCCTTGTGGCATCTTCTTCAAAGCCAGCAGTGGAGAGAGACAGTTTCTGCTGTTTTCAATCTCTGACTTGAGAGAATCCTGGACCCTCTTTTAAGTGGCACACCTGATTAGGTTAGACCCACTCAGGATAATCTGTCTTTCAAATTCAGAGTCTAATTAGGGACCCTAGTGAGTTTGAGCCTCCTCCCCCTGCTGCCCTGGCCTCCTCTCCTGCTCTCACAAGCTAATGAGGCCCTAAGCTAATGAGGCCCTAAGCTCACTGCTGACCATACCCCTGTTCCCTGACCCTGCCCTGCAGCTGCCGCCCTCTGACCCTGTCCAACGGATGTGTCCAGGCTGTGTCCTCAGCAGCATGGGCCCTGGGGCTCCAGCATGACCATCACTCTCCTGCCCACTGTCCCTCGGCTGGGAAGGCAGAGGACGCCAGCTACCAACTCCCTGCCTGGCCCCTGGCAGCTGGGCTCATTCCCACAGTGATGGGCAGAGTCCCCAGCTCCCCTGGTGCTGGCCCTGGGCAGTTCGCACTGCCCCTCCAGCCATTGGTGGGCATTTGTTCCCCCCTCTCCTCTCAAACCTCGGGCAGCTCCCCCACCCCAGGCATGAGGGATGGTCACCTTTGCAGAGAAAAGAAAGCCACAGAGCACAGGCCCTCGGGCCCTGTCCTGCATCACCTTTCAGACCTGGAGCTGCCCTGAGCTGGGGTCTGAGCCTCAGGAAGCACCGGGGTCCTGGCTGTGTTGTGCCTCCTGGCCTCCACATTTGGGGCAGCAGGCACACACGCGGCGGAGTGGGCCTGCCCGGGGGCTGCCCGGCCCCAACCCGTCGGCCGTGCCAACGCTCCTGGGTGGTCTTCTCGGAGCAGAACACGGGCGTCTCCCCACCGGTGCAGCCGGCGTCATCCTGATAGTAGACTCCTCTTACAGAGACAAAATTAACTCGTTTTCAGTTCTTTCATTCCAAATACACTCTTGCAATTCAAGGAAAAGAAGATCTTCTCCATCTATGGACACTACCCGGTGATCCGGGCCGCCCTGCGGAGGAAGGGCTGGGTGGAGAAGAGGTTCCACTTTCTGCCCAAGGTCGTTCCGAGTGTCGAAGACGAAGGGGAAGGAGCGCCAGGTAGAGTATCGGAGGCGTCTTGTGTTTCGGTGTGGGACGTTTGTGTGTATGTCACGA
Source organism: Balaenoptera physalus (assembly GCF_965194825.1). Classification (NCBI taxonomy): domain Eukaryota; kingdom Metazoa; phylum Chordata; class Mammalia; order Artiodactyla; family Balaenopteridae; genus Balaenoptera; species Balaenoptera physalus. The sequence continues at coordinate 735,649 of NC_138892.1, forward strand.
GGACCCAGACGTGAGTCGATTCTGCGGGTCCTGTGCTGTGGCCTCACCCCTGGGGAAGGAGTCACCTCCTGGCCCCCGCCCCGGGCGTCCAGGCCCTGGCGAGCCCTTTCAAACCCTGGTACTGGTCACTTCTTGGTGCCCCACCGTCCATGCCCAGACCTCCTCCTGTGCCTGGATAGCATCCATCGTCCTTTAGCGGCCTGGCCCTGGCTGTCCCTCCTCTGGCCCCAGCTCCCGAGTGGTCACTGCTTGGCCCCCTGCAGTGCCCGCTGCACCCAGCCCCTGGTCACTGGTCCTCCCTGACCCCCCCCCCCCCCGTGCCTGCCCCCTGCTCTGCAGAGTCTGCGTCCTCTTGGCTCCAGGGTCTGCACTGGGCCCCGTCCCACACGGTGCTTGAGACCCAGCTCACGGCCCTGCCCACGTCCCGGGTCCCCGAGCCTGGCATGGCCCCTGGCGGGGGTGCCATGCGGTGGACTCCCGAGCCTGACTCGACCCTGCTCCTTTCGGGACCCATGGGGGCACCTGCTCCGCGCTGGGCCCTGTCGTGGGCCCGGCTGTGGTCACGCCTTCCGGCCATGATGCACTGACATCTCCTGTGTGTTGTGTTTGCAGAAAACAAACGTGCTGAAGGCAAAGGAAATCAAGAAGTGGCTTTGGAGAAAACAGACGACATCCACGATGTGATGGTAGGTCCCCGTGGGCTCCGGAAGGGCCTCAGCTGACGTTTACCTGCCTTTGTGCCGCGTTCTGGGGGGGAGAGATGTGGCAAAGCCACGGTCACGCCCTGCCTCGAGGACATGCGTGCGTGTGCATGCGTGTGCACGTGTGTGCGTCCGTGTGCCCCGTGTCTCTGAGTGTCCACGTGTGTGCCTCCACGGGTGAGCAGGCAAGCTGGGCCTGTCGTCTGCGGAAACCCCGTGGGACAGGCTCAGAACGGCCCCCAGGCGGCGACGGCGGAGGCGGAGTCTGCGGGACGCAGCGCCTGCCTGCGGGGCGGGGCAGCCGCCACAGAGCCCGGCTCCCGGGCCGCGATGCTCCCTGCTGGCCGGTCAGCCGTCAGGGACGGGCTCTGCAGCGCTGAGCTGCCCCGGGAGGGCTCTGCTGGCCGGTAACAGAGGGTCACTGCGACTCAGGGGAGGGGAGAAAGTTAAAACGAGACCAAACAGCGTCCACCGCGAGCAAGCGTGACGCGTTGACCGCACTGGAGAGCTCCTGTCTCTCATGTGACCCCGTGAACAGAACGGAAAGACGAGCCACTCAGGGAGGTACTTGCAGGGCTTACGAGTTAAAAGATCTGATACTCAGAACGTGCGACGCGCTCACACGTCAGGAGCAGATGACGATCAAAGAGAAACGGGCAAAGACCCGACAGGCCGGGGAGCCCATCACTGCAAGTTCCCAGAGCGGATTCCTTTCTGTGAAAGTTGGCCGTGAGGCTGGGGGGCGCCCGCGGGTAGGGGGTGTGGGGAGTCGGCGGGGGTGGGTCCAGGGGGCCGGGCCTGCGCGGGAGCGTCAGCTCTGGACGGAAGGCCGTTTCTCACCCCGGGCGCCCGGGTGGCCACCAAGCCGCTGTCTAAACTTCCGTGTACGATGGTTCATCTCACACTGTGACAAATGACAGTGGCTCTCCTGGGCCCCTGCATCCTGAAGGTGCGGGGGCAGCGGAGGAGCTTGTGTCCCGGGGGCCAGGGAGGGGGACTCTCCCAGGTCCACACGTGGTGTGTCCCTGCGGCCGGCGTGGGCACCCACGGGGGGCGCAGCTCAGACCCCACTCGGGGCCCCTGCAGCCCAGAGCCCGAAGCCCCCCACCCCCGTGCCATCGGAAGCCCTGTGTGGTAGCTGCTCCCACGTGAGCCCACGGGAGACCCTTGAGGAACGTGCGAGGCCGCAGTCAGGATGGGAGAGTCACAGAAATCACACACCGCTTCTCACCTAAACCCCGGTTCCTTTAGTCCCGGGGTGTCCCATTGTCAGAGACGTGAGCCTTGGGGGCTGGGTGTGGATAAAGGTTTTTTCTTGCCAGTCCAGGTTGGTAAAAAATGAAACACCATACTTCCTCTGGACAATCAAAAGGGACATCATTGACTATCACCGTCTGAGCTGCGACCAGATGCTGAATCACTACGGGAAGACGGCGTCCTTCACCACCAAGGTGAGTGGGAGGGCTGGGGGCGCAGGCGGGGCAGCACCCTGCCTCCTGAAATGCCAGCACCTCCGGAGCTGGGAGAGCCACACGGGGACTGGTTCCCTGGGGGCGCCTCTCCAGGACTGGAGCCTCCTGCTGGCCTGGCCCGGCATCAGTGTCCAGGGCCGCTCAGGGCTGCTGCCCGCAAACCGCCCCCCCAGAGCCCCTGTGCCCCTTGCCCTGTGTTCCTGGGTGGCCCCAAGGCCACAGAAGCACTGTCCTCTGGGCGCACAGGCCAAGCCCAAGACAGGGCAGGTGACGGCTGCCACCGCAGCCCGACCCAGGCTCTGGGCCCTGGAGGGGCTCTGGATCCCAGGGGGGCCGGACCACACTCACCTGCGCTGTGACTTCCAACTGCAGGGGGGCACTGCCACACGGGCACTTCCTGCCCTCACCCCCTTTCAGCCGCCAGCCCCATTTACCCTGAAGGCTGAGGTTAGGGGCGGGGCCAGCCTGGGACGGACAGGCCTGTGTGTACCCCCTGGGAGAGACAGGGTAAAGGGGCTTCCCTGGCAACAAGGGCACCGTCCCCTAAACCCTCAAGGGTGACAGAGGGGCAGGGACAAAGTGCACGGCTGCCCCCGGGGCTCCCTGTAGGGCTCTGGCCCCCCCCACATCCTCGCCAGGCCTTGGGCCGCTGGTGTCCTTCCGGGTGTGGACGATGCCTGTGGACGGCCCAGTGGGGCCGGGCTCCCCGCAAAGACCCCCGGGTGGGCCTGGCACCAATGCTCCCAGCAGCCGACAGGGGCTACGTTTCCCGGGCACGTGGCACTTCTCTTCAAAAGCGTTGAGGAGTGGCCCCGGGCCTCTTTAACGAACAGTGCGGCGTCCAGGGGGCAGAGCGGGGGCTGGGGGCGGGGGGTGGCTGCAATGTAGACCCGTGAGCTCTCGCCTCCACCGCTCCTGGGCCTGAGCCCCAGCCCTTCGGGAACCAGGAGGTGGATGCAGCGCCTTCCGCTCTGGGGGCCCCCAGACGGCCCCGCCCGCCCTTGGGCCTGCCGTGCCTGCCACCGGCCAGAGGGTGAGCCCGAGGCCCCGGCCTGCACGTCGGGTCACGCGGCTGCTCGGCCAGCTGGCCGGGGGGTGGAGGGGCCAGGGGGCTGTGGAGGGACCGCTCCAGGAGGTGCCCTCCCAGGAGCCCACTGGAGTAGGTGCTGCCCAGCCAGCCTGCGGGCACTGACACTGGTCCGTGCTGGCCCGGCGCGTGGCCGGCGGGCCTGACGTGCCGCTGTCTCTGGAGATCGGGCTGTGCTTGAGCCTGCGGAGCCTGCCGTGGTATGTCCAGGCCAACCCCGCCTCCTTCTTCCCACGCTGCTACGGCCTCTGCACCGAGAGCGAGAAGCAGGAGTTCCTGGGTGAGTGGCTGGCGGCCTGGCCGAGGCGCCCGGCATTGAGCGCTGGGCCAGGAAACCCGTGGGGCCTCTTTCTGGCCCACCTTCCTGCAGGAGGGGCCCCAGGGCTGAGGGTGGGGGTGGGGTGATGGGGGAGGGCCCGGTCCCATCCCAGCACCTGGGAGAGGCCGGCGTGGGGTTGGTGCTGGGCCCGGGTCTGGGTGCCTGGGGCACACGGGGACAACGGGCTCTGGGCTGGGGACAAAGGCTGGTCCCTGGTCCGATCTGCCTGGAGGCACAGGAGAGAGAAGGAGAAGGTCAGGGCAGGCAGGGAGGGGGTCGTTCGGGGGGGACCCGTGTTTCCTGAGTGCCCATCTGGGAGGCTGTAGAGAGCGGCATCTGCCCAGCACCCCTGCCCTGTGCCCTGACCCCAGGCCGGGGCTCCCAGGAGCCAATGGCCGGATGCAGGACAAGGCAGGGTCGGGGCAGGGGAGAGGTGAGAAGTGCAGTGGGGGCAGGACCATGAGCGGGGACCTCGCAAGATGGGGCGCTGGGTGGAGACCCAGAGGCGAGGGAGGCTGAGGGCAGGGGAGCTCCAGGCCAGCCCTGGAGCAGGCAGTGTGCCCTCACGTCCTCGGGCAGAGGGGCTGGTGATCTCAGGAGCATTTGTTCTGATGGACGGAGGAGGGTGGGTGAGGGGCTGCATGGGGGGCTCAGGTTCTGGATGTTTCCAGGGCAGCAGTAGCTGCCAGGCAGGTGGATGCCTGGTGGGGTGGCCTCAGCTGAGGTGGGGAAGGAGCAGGTTTGGGAGAGAAGTTGCTGGAATATCCAGCAACTTGGGGTGGGGAGCAGCCTCGCCTCCCAGGCTCCTCACGGAGGCGAGGCTCCCCTGGCCGCTGCCCCTGGCATGTGACAGGCGCTCAGAGGCAGCCTGGCCCCAAGCCTGGGTCTGGGGGACCCTGAGCTGCCTCTGCGCTGGTGGATACAGCAGGGCCCCCAGCCACCCACAGTTAGAGCGGTGGGAGCCAACAAACATGTCCAGGAAGGTCCGGAGGGGCTCGTGTGATGGGGAGGGTCCCGGTGCTGTCAGCAGGGGGCACTTCTAGAAGGATCCCTCTGTGCAGGGCTGAGGACACGGGGGCAGGGAGAGGTGGTGACGGTGCCCACAGACCGTGGCCCTGGGGGTGCAGGAGAGGGGCAGGGAACGGGGTGCGTGGATTCTGCCTCTGGGCCTGTAGGCAGGGTGGATGTGCAGCTGGGGTGGATGTGCGGCTGGGGTGGATGAGACTCCCCTCCGCAGAGCAGGGAGGATGAGTGTGGAGGTGGAGGGTGTGGGCAGGGCGGGGCAGTGGGGGAGCACCCGGCCCCCGGAGGGCTCTGAGGCAGGGGTGAGGCCCCCGCACGCAGTGGGATGCCCGGGCTGGGAATGGCTGGCGCTGGCTGAGCTCCCGTCCCCAGCGCAGGCAGGGGGGCGAGGCCTTGGTGTCCTTTCAGACGACTTCCGGCTCACGGTGGCCTCCAGCATCCTCAAGTGGGTGGTCAGCCAGCAGAACTGCAGCAGGAGCACACCCAAGGGCTGGAGGGAGAAGGCCGGTGACAGTGACCCCAGCAACAGGCAAGGTGTGTGCCGCCTTGGCATGGCCAAGGCCGTGCCACCCCGGGAGGACAGTGGCAGGAGGGGCCATGGAGCTGTGCATCCAGGGTGGGGCTGCAGCTCTGCCCCGACCCCCAGTCTCTTCCAGCAGAATCCCACAGGAATGGCGCTCCTGGGTCATGTAGGGAGTCGTGGGCCACCGTGGGTTTAGGCCTACAAGACCCAAATAAGTCCTTTTTGTTGTTATTCACTTTCATAGAACAGTTTTAGGTTCACAGCAAAGTTGAGCAGGAGGTATAGAATTGTCCCGTGTACCCTCTGCCCTTTCCTCCCCTGTATCAACATCCTCCTCCAGATGGTGCATTTGTTGTAAGTGATGGACCTACACTGACACATCATCATCACCCAGACTCCACAGTTTACATCAGGGTTCCCTCTTGGTTTGGACAAATGTATAATGACATGTATCCACTGATACAGTGTCTTTCAGAGTAGTTTCACTGCCCTAAAAATCCTCTGTGCTCAGCCTGTTCATTCCTCCTTCCCCCCAACACCTTATCTTTTTATTGTCGCCGCAGCTTTGCCTTTCCAAAATGTCATACAGTTGGAATCATACGGTATATATGATTCAGACAGGCTTCTTTCACTTACTAATGTGCATTTAAGGTCCCTCCATGTCTTTTCATGACTTGATAGCTCATTTCTCTTTAGCACTGAGTAACATTCCACTGTCTGGATGGAACAGAGTTTGTTCATCCAGTCACGTGTTGAAGGACATCTTGGGTGCTTTCAAGTCTTGGCAGTTATGATTAAAGCTTCATACAGGCTTTTGTGCAGCTGTAAGTTTTCAACTCACTTGGTAAATACCAAGGATCACGACTGCTGGATAATATGGCAAGAGTATGTTTAGTTTGGTAAGAAACTGCCAAACTGTGTTCCAAAGTGGTTGCTACACCAGTTTGTGTTCCCACCAGCAATGATGAGAGTTCCTGTTGCTCCACATCCTGGTGAGCATTTGGTTATGTCAGTGCTCTGGATCTTGGCTGTCCTAATAGGTGTGTAGTGGTATCTTAACTGTTGTTTTAATTTTCATTCCCCTGACAATATATGATGTTAAACATCTTTTAATATACTTATTTCCATCTGTATATATTCACTGGTGAGAAGTCTGTTCAGCTTCCCTCCAGTTTTAAATTGGGGTGTTTGTTTTATTGTTGAGTTTTAAGGGTTCTTTGCATATTTTGGATACCAGTACTTTATTGTATGTGTCTTTTGCAAATATTTTCTCCAACTTTACAGCTTGTTTTCTAATTCTGTTGATGATGTCTTCCACATAGCAGAAGTTTTAAATTTCAGTGAAGTCCAACTTATCAATTATTTTTTTCATGGATTGTGCCTTTGGTGTTGTATCTAAAAAGTCATCATCATACCCAAGTTCATCTTGGTTTTCTCCTATGTTACCTTCTAGGAGTTTTATAGCTTTGTGTTTCAACTTAGGTCTATGATCCATTTTCAGTTAATCTCTACGAAGGGTGTAAGGTCTGTATCTAGATTCATTTTCTTTTTTTTTGCATGCAGATATCCATTTGTTCCAGCACCATTTGTTTGAAAAGACTATCTTTGCTCCATTGTATTGCCTTTGTGCCTTTGTCAAAGATCAGTTGACTATATTTGTGTGGGTCTATTTCTGGGCTCTCTATTCCACTGATCTATTTGTCTCTTTTTCACCAATACCACACTATCTTGATTATTGTAGATTTATTGTAAAGCTCAAATTTAGATGATGTCAATCTTCCAACTTTGTTCTTCTCCTTCAACATTGCATTGGCTATTCCGGATTTTTTGCTTCTCCATATAAACTTTAGAATCAGTTGGTCAATATCCACAAAATAACTTGCTGGGATTTTGCCTGAGATTGCTTTGAATCTATAGATCAAGTTGGGAAGAACTGACATGTTGACAATGAGTCTTTTCTATTCATGACCATAGAATACCTCTCCATTAATTTGTTCTTCTTTGATTTAATTAACCAGAGTTTTGTACTTTTCTTCATATAGATCTTGTACATAGTTTGTTAGATTTATTTAATTATGTATTTATTTCATATTTGGAGTGCTAATGTAATGGTATTTTGTTTTTAATTTCAAATTCCAATTATTAATTGCTGGTGTACAGGAAAGTGATTGACTATAACCACTTACTAGTTCCAGAAGTTTTTTTGTTCTTAATTCTTTCAGATTTTCTACCTAGACAATCATGTCATCTCTGAATAAAAAGTTTTATTTCTTCTTTCCCAATTTGTATACTTTTCATTTTCTTGTCTTATTGCATTAGCTAGGATTTCCAGTGTGATGTTGAAAAGGAGTGGTGAGAAAGGACATCCTTGCTTTGCTCCTGATTTTAGTAGGAAAGCCTCTGGTTTCTCACCATTAAGTATAATGTTAGCTGTAGGTTTTTTGTAGATATTCTTTATCAAGTTGAGGAAGCTCCTCTCTATTCCTAGTTTTCTGAGAGTTTTTATCATAAGTGGGTGTTGAATTTTGTCAAATGCTTTTTCTGCATCTATTGATATGATCATGTAATATTTCTTCTTTAGCCTGTTGGTATGATGGATTACATTAATTGATTCTTGAATGCTGAACCAGTTTTGCATACCTCGGATAAATGTGACTTGGTCATGGTGTATAATTCTTTTTATAAATTGTTAGATTTGATTTGCAAATATTTTGTTGAGGATTTTTGCAAATATGTTCATGAGAGATTTTGGTCAATAGTTTTCTTTTCTTGTGATACTATTGTCTGGTTTTGGTATTAGGGTAATGCTGACCACAGAGAATGAGTCACAAAGTATTCCCTCTGCTTCTATCATCTGAAGGAGATTGTAGAGAATTGGTATACATTTTTCCTTAAATGGTTGGTAGAATTCACCTGTGAATCCATCTAGGACTGGTGCCTTCTGTTTTGGAAAGTTATTAACCATTGATTCGATTTCTTTAATAGATAGAGGACTATTCAGATTGTCTATTTCTTCTTCTGTGAGCTTTGGCAGATTGTATATTTCAAAGAATCAGTCCATTTCACCTAGATTATAAAATTCGTTGGCATAAAGTTGTTCATAGTATTCCTTTATTATCCTTTTAATGTCCATGAGATCTGTAGTGATGTCTCCTCTTAGTTTTATGATACTAGTAATTTATGTCATCTATCTTTTTTTGTTTTTAGTTAACCTGAATAAAGGCTTATTAATTTTATTGATGTGTTCAAAGAACCAGCTTTTGGTTTCACTTATTTTCTCTGTTGATTTCCTGTTTTCAATTTCATTGATTTCTGGTCTAAGTTTGTTTTTTCTAATTTATTTATTTTATTTATTTATTTTTCACTGTGTTGGGTCTTTGTTGCTGTGCATGGGCTTTCTCTAGTTGCGGCGAGTGGGGGCTACTCTTCGTTGCGGTGCACAGGCTTCTCACTACAGTGGCTTCTCTTGTTGCGGAGCATGGGCTCTAAGCATGCGAGCTTCAGTAGTTGCGGCACGTGGGCTCAATAGTTGTGGCTCGCAGGCTCTAGAGCACAGGCTCAGTAGTTGTGGCACATGGACTTAGTTGCTCCACGGCATGTGGGATCTTCCCGGAGCAGGGATTGAATCCATGTCCCCTGCATTGGAAGGTGGTGGATTCTCAACCACTGCGCCACCAGGGAAGTCCCTGGTCTAAGTTTTGTTTTTTTTTTTTAATTCTTTTCCTTTTTAATTTTATTTATTTATTTATTTTATTTTTGGTTGTTTTGGGTCTTCGTTTCTATGCGAGGGCTTTCTCTACTTGCAGCAAGCGGGGGCCACTCTTCATCGCGGTGCGCGGGCCTCTCCCGTTGCGGAGCACAGGCTCCAGACGCGCAGGCTCAGTAATTGTGGCTCACGGGCCCAGTTGCTCCGCGGCATGTGGGATCTTCCCAGACCAGGGCTTGAACCCGTGTCCCCTGCATTGGCAGGCAGACTCTCAACCACTGCACCACCAGGGAAGCCCCCTTGGTCTAAGTTTTATTATTTATTTTCTTCTGTTTATTTTGAGTTTGATTTGTTCTTCTTTTTCTGGCTTCCTAAGATAAAAGCTTAGACAATTAGTTTCAGATCTTTCTTCATTTCTAATATAGGCATTCAATGCTATAAATTCCCCTCTAAGCACTGCTTTCATTGCACCCCACAAATTTTGATAAATTGTATTTTTATTTTCATTCAGTTCTAAATATTTAAAATTTTTCTTGGGATTCTTTTCATTGACTCATGTGTTATTAGATGTACGTTGTTTAATTTCCACATACTTGAGGATTTTTCCAGCTATCTGTATCTTTTGATTTCTAGTTTAATCCATTGTGGTCTGAGAGCATATATTTTATGATTTCTATTCTTTTACATTTGTTAAGGCGTGTTTTATGGCCCCAAAGTGGTCTATTTTGGGAACTGTTCCAAATGAGCTTGAGAAGAATGTGTATTCTGCTGTTGTTGGATGAAGTACTGTATAAATGTCCATTATATCCAGTTGATTGTTGGTGCTATTGAGTTCACCTACGTCCTTATGGATTTTCTGCCTGCTGGATCTATCCATTTCTGAGAGAGGGGTGTTGAAGTCTCCAACTCTCATAGAGGTCATCTATTTCTCCCTGAAGTTCTATCAGTTTGTGCCTCATGTATTTTGATGCTCTGTTGTTAGGCACATACATGTTAAGTATTGCTATGTCTTCTTGTTGTATTGACCCCTTCATCATTATGTAACATTCTTTTTATCCCTGATAGTTTTCCTTGCTCTGAAGTCTGTTCTGTCTGAAATTAATATAGATACTCCTGCTTTCCTTTATTAGTGTTAGCATGGTATATTTCTCTCCATCCCTTTGCTTTTAATCTATATGTGTCTTTATTTACAGTGGAATTCTTGTTGAAAACATACTGTTGGGTCTTATTGCTTGATCACTGTATAATTTCTTTTAATTGATACATTTAATCATTGACATTTAAAGTGATTATTGATATGGTTGGAGTAACAGCTACCATATTTATTACTGTTTTCTATTCGTTGCCCTTGTCCTTTGTTCCTATTTTTTTTCTACTCTTTTTCTGCCTCTTGTGGTTTTAATTGAGCATTTTGTATGATTTCATCTTCTTTCTTTTCCTAGCATAGCAGATATATATAGACATATATAAATTTTTTTGTGGTTATCCTATAGTTTGCAATATACATTTACAATGAATCGAACTGCATTTTCAAGTAACACTGACCACTTTACAGTAATGGGAATATTTTATAACAAAATGTTCCTAATTCCCTCCTCCTGTGCCCTGTATCTTTGCTGTCATTTATTTCACTTATACATAAGCTATAATCTGGATAAATTTTTGCTATTTTTATTTTTAATAATAATTATTAAATTATTATGTTCTGTCAGATCAATTAAGGATTAAAGAAGTAAAGTTTTAATTTTCCCTTTACTTATTCCTTCTCTAATGCTCTTCCTTTCTTTATGTGGATCTGAGTTTCTGATTTATGCCATTTTTTTCTCTCCTAAGGACTTCTTTCTTTTAACATTTCTTGCAAGCCAAGTCTACTGGCAAAAAAAAAATCCCCTCTTTATTTTTTTTTTTTGGTCTGATACAGTGCTCTGTAGTCCTGTGATCAGGTCTCAGTCTTTGGTGAGCCTGTACCCTTGGACTGTGACCTTCACCACTGCTTCTCCTTTTTTCCCCCCTTTGGTGGGACAGGATGGCTAGAGGTGGTGGAGCTGGGTATTTTCCTGCCCCAGCGTTGATTAGGCCCTGATAAAACCCTGGCAGGTCACACTCTGGTGACTATTTCTCCTGAGGGCAGCCTTGTTAAGAACAGAGTGTTCCTTTCCTCCTCTCCCTGCCAGAAACACAAGGGGATTTTCCTCCAATACTCACTGTGACCCCCAGGTCAAGCTCTTGGAGGTAAAACTGACAAAAGTATGGGGCCCCCTAAAAATGACCCCTGGGGTCTCTAACTCTCAGGGTTGTCCACGCTGAGCCTCCCGCAATCCGTCCATTGCAGCAGGTGGGTTTCCTTCCCTGGTGCTGGCTCCCACAGAGGTTTCTGCTCTGGTGACTCTCTGTACCTGCCCATCCGTCTCTCCAATTTGGGGCAGGCTTTTGCCCTGTGACCTCAATTCTCTGACAGATCTAAGAACAGCTGGCGATTTTCCGGTCTGTTCAGCTTTTCACCTGCTGTTAGGGTGGAGTGGCAACTTCCAGGCTCCTTACATGCTGGACACCAGAAGTGAATTTTCACTTTAAAATGGTTATTTTTATATTTTGTGAATTTCACCTCAGCACATTTAAGAAATGCATGTTGTAATCTCCGCAGCAACCGCAAAGCTCGAGCGCTTTCTCCCGGGTCCGTGCTCGCTGGCGGCCGCTGGGTCCATCAGGGCTGCCATCTCAGTGGCTGTGCCTGGGGCTCGTGCAGGTGTCCCCGTACACCTTCCAAGCAGCCTTGTTCTGCAGGCTCCTGCCCCATAGCCCCACGACAGGGTTCAGCTCTCACCCCGTCTCCGCATCCAGCCTGGGGACCGCTGGCTTTGTGTGGTGGGCAGGCCGCCACATGAGGTGGGGGCCAGGTACATGAGGTCTGCCTTCACCTGGGTGGGGGCCTCCCTGTGTTCAGTGCTCCCCAGACCAACAGCGATCTTGGCTCACGGGCTCCAGAAGGAGAGGGTGCTGCGTGGGAGGTCGGATGCGCAGAGCCACAAAGCCCACATGGGCTGGGCCTCTGAGAAGTGCCAGATGTACAGGGAGGCGTTCCTCCCAGCCTCCCGCAGGGCCGGCAGGCATCACTGCAGGGCTGTCCACAAACACCTGTTCTTTTCTCACTGAGGACCAAGTATGTGCTCAGAAGCAGAGGTTTTGTGGAGAGCTCATCAGAAGTGCTGTTTCATTCCCACCCGAGGGGCTGAGAGTCTAGTCGGAGGGTGGGGGGCACGGTGCAGTGGGGGGGCAGCTTCGGGAGGGGAAAGGTTACCTGCCCAGACCCAGGTGTGGCATCCAGGGCGGCTGCCCAGAGAAGCGAGAGCCCTCACCGTGAGGCCCTGAGGCACAGACAGGTGGGGTGGCCTTTGCCTGTGCCCCCAGTGGTGCCACTGCATGGGGGCGGGTGGTGGCCCAGGCTCCACGTGCTTGTCCTTGGGTTTCAGTTCCTGAGAGCCCGGGATCGAGGCTCACAGGCCTCTCAGGGCAGCTGGTGGACGTCGCGTGCAGGGTGTGCGAGGCCTACCTGGGGCGGCTGGAGCACGGGGACATCGACCTCTCTGAAGACGCCGCCAAGGACCTCACGGAGGACGAGTGGCAGGACCTGACCCAGCAGTACTACACGCTCCTTCAGTAAGACGCCTGGTCGGCGCCCTCTGGGGCCTGCCCGAGGCTCGCGTTATCCAGAGGACGCCGGGTGGACTTTAGGGGTTGTCTGGGGACGTTGGCCCCTGGGACGTCTGGGGCGCCTGTCTGGGAGTTGGGGTGCCTTTTTGGGTGCCTGCCCAGGCCCCTGTTGGCTGATAAGAGGATGACACGGCCGGGCGAGCCTGTGGCACCTTGCGCACCCTGCGTGTCCTTTGCGTCATTTGGGGCCACAGCCGCCGTGGGCGTCCCCTTTGCGGCCAGGCTGCCTGGCTGGCTCTGGGTGGTCGGGACTAGCGGGGCCGTTGCTCGGCCCAGGCCTCCTGACTCCACGACCTTCAATTGCCCCTCACTCCCTGGGGGCCCTCTGCGGAGGGCTGCGACCTTTCACAGTGGCCGACGGCGCGGAGCGGGGGCAGAGGCGGGCCAGCAGCTGCGCCGGGAGCAGCTCTCCGCCGAGGGAACAAGGCAGCAAAGCTGGAGCCCTTGTTTTGGAGGGTCTGCCTGCAGCCCACACGCACCATCCCAGGGTCGTTTCTGTTGTTCTACTCCTTTCCTTCTTTGGATCAAGTGTCTTCTTTTTTATTGGATGTAAATACAGTAAAGGGCACGCCACGTGCTGATGGTATTTCTCCAGGTGGATGAAAGTCTGCATATGTGCTCACGGTGTAGCCACCGCTCAGATCAAGATAAAGGACATTCCCAGCCCCCCAGCCCCCCTGGTAACCCTTCCCAGGCAGGACCCCACCGAGGTCACACCTCCTCTGATTCCCACCACCTCCACCAATGTTGCTGTGGAATTTCATGTTCATGGAATTCTACAGGCCGGGCTGTCTCATCTGTGACTTCTGCTCGACACAAGACCTGTGAGATTTATCCAAGTTGGTGCAGAAGCTCATTCTTTTCTGTTGCTGTGCGGAATCCCATCCTTTCAATAGACCACAGAGCCCTCACTCCTCCTGCTGTGGATGGGCAGGTGGGACACCGCCAGTTTTGAACAATTCCCAAAGTGGCTGTGCAGCTTCGTAAGCCAGCCGTGACACGTGTCCACGCGCCCCGCTCCCCGCGCCGTGGGCAGCCCTCGGCATTGTCACACTTTTTCATTTTCCCTTCTTCGTCGTCTCATTGTGGTCTTAGTTTGCGTTTCTCTGATGGCCGATGGTGATGAACATAGTTTCATATGCGTACTGGCCATTTGGCTATGTTCTCTCGTGAAGTGCTTATTCAAATCTTTTGATCATTAAAGAGAAAGAGGTTGGTTCTCTGTTTATAAAGTTGATTTCTAAGAGTTCTCTACATATTCGTCACCAAGTCCTTTGTTGGAGATGCGCATTAAGCATACCTTCTCCCAGTGCATGACTTGTCTTTTTACCTTTCAGTGGAATCTCTTGATGAGGTCCACTGTTTTCATTTTTTCCCTATTATGGTAGGTCCTTTAGAGTCCTGGTTAAGAAACCTTTGACTATTCAAGGTCATGAAGATGTTCCCCTATGATTTCTTCTACATGTTTTACTGTATTTCCATTCACTTTTAGCTTTTCATGACTAATTAATCTTAACTTGTGTGTAAGATAAGAGATAAGGATCAAGGTTCTTTTTTTGTATACAGATATTCACTGTAAATAAAAAATAAACATGAATTTTGGCAGAACTTGCTTTCAGCCCTGATCAGCACTGATCTGTTTTGGTAACTGTTTCATGTACACTTGAATACAATGCATATCTGCGTTGCTAGGTGGTGTGTTATTAAAAATGTCAATTAAGTCAAGTTAGTTATTCAAATCTATATCCTTACTGATTATTTTGCCTGCTTGTTCTCTGAGATACTGAGAGAGCCTAGTTAAAATCTCCAACTGTATTTGAGGTATTAATAGACGTAAAGAGGGTATTTCATAAGAAAAGAATCCAATCAAAGGAATCAAAACAATCTGGACTTGGATGTAGTGAATACTGCATCAGAATATATAAAACAATCACAGAATTAAAAAGAGAAATAGAAATGCAACTGATTTTTGCGTGGTGACTTTGTATTCTTCTACTTTGCTGAATTCATTTATTAGCTGTTCAATTTTCGGGAAAAGTTTGAGAAGGACTTGTATTAGTTCTTCTTTAAATGTTTGGTAGATTTCACCAGTAAAGCCATCACGTCTAGGGCATTTCTTCGCTGGGAGAGTTTTGATTACTGATTCAAGCCCCTTAGTTGTTATAGGTCTATTCGTATTTTCTATGTCCTCATGATTTAGTCTTGGTAGGTTTTGTGTTTCTGGAAATTTGTGTATTTCATCTAAGTTATCCAGCTTGTTGGTGTACAACTGTCCATAGTACTCTCTTATAATCTTTTTTTATTTTTGTAAAATCAGTAGGAATGTCCCTAATATCATTTTTGATTTTAGTAATTTGAGTATTCTCTGTTTTTTCCTTAGTCCATCTAGCTAAAAGTTCACCTACTTTGTTCATCTTTTCAATGAACCAACTTTTGGTTTTATTAATTTTCTCTATTGTTTTTCTATTTTGATTAATTCTGCTCTAATCTTTATTATTTCCTTCCTCCTGCTAGCTTTGGGTTTAGTTTGTTCTTCTTTTTCTAGTTTCTTAAGCTGTAAAGTTAGGTTATTGGTTTGAGATTTTTCTCATTTTTTAATGTAAGCCTTTATAGCTCTACATTTTCCCCTTGGTACTGTTCTCACTACATCCCATAAGTTTTGACGTGTTGTGTTTTAATTTTCATTTATCTCTAAGTATTTTCTTTTTTCTTTAAAATTTATTTATTTATTTTTGGCTGCACTGGGTCTTCGTTGAGGTGCGTGGGCGTCTCATTGCGGTGGCCTGTCTTGTCACGTAGCAGGGGCTCTAGGCACACGGGCTTCAGTAGTTGTGGATGCGGGCTCAGTAGTTGTGGCTCTCAGGCTCCAGAACGCAGGCTCAGTAATTGTGGCGCACGGGCTTAGTTGCTTCGCGGCATGTGGGATCTTCCCAGACCAGGGCTTGAACCCATGTCCCCCTGCGTTGGCAGGTGGATTCTTAACCACTGCGCCACCAGGGAAGTTCCTATCTCTAAGTATTTTCTGATTTCCCTTGTGGTGTCTACTTTTATCCATTGGTTGTTTAAGAAAGTGTTGTTGAATTTCCACAGATTTGTGAATTTTCCAGTTGTACTTCTGTCGTTGATTTCTAACTTCATCTTGTTGTGATCAGAGAGGATACTTTGTATGATATCTATCTTTTAGAACCTATTAAGAGTTAATTTGTGGCCTAACTTATGGTCTGTCTTGGAGAATGTCTCATGTGCACTTAAGAACGATGTGTATGTTGTTGTTGGGTGGAGTGTTCTGTATGTTTCTGTTAGATCTAGTTGATTTACTGTGTTAAGTCATCTATTTCCTTATTTTCCATCTTGCTCTTTTATTCATTATTGCGAGTGTGGGGTATTGAAGTCTCCAGTTATTGTAGAACTGTCTATTTCTCCCTTCAATTCTGTCAGTTTTTACTTCATGTATTTTGATGGTCTGTCATTAGATGCATAAATTTTTATAATTGTTATGTCTTCTTGCTGAAGAAGATATAACCTTTATCAATATATTATGTCCTTCTTTGTCTCTGGTAACCTGTTCGGCTGCAAGTCTATTTTGTCTGATATTAGTATAGCCACATCTCCTCTCTTTAGTTACTGTTTGCATGGAATATCTTTTCCATCCTTTTACTTTCAGTCTATTTGTGTCTTTAGATCTAAAGTGAGTCTCTTCTAGACAGCATATGGTTGGATCATGTGTTTTTAATTCATTCTGCAGATCTATGTCTTTTGATTGGGGAGTTTAATCCACTTACATTAAAAATAATAACTGATAAGAAGGGACTTCTTTTTTTTTCCAACTAAATTTTTTTTTAAATAAATTTATTTTATTTATTTTATTTTTGGCTGTGTTGGGTCTTTGTTGCTGTGTGGGCTTTCTCTAGTTGTGGTGAGCTGGAAACTCTGGAAATCAGATTCTCCTCCTTCTCCAGGGTTTGCTGTTTCATGTTATTGTTTCTGTTTATTGTTTTTGGTTTTTTGATTTCTGTAGTCTGTCTCTGTGCCTGAGGTGTAAATTTAAGGTCTTCTTAGGTCTTTTCTATGCCTTTCTCTGGGCATGCACAGTCACTTTCTAATTTTCCCTTTATATGCAGTTGTTTTTAAATGTCCTAGTCTTTTAATGTCTGGCTCTCCAAAAGGGAAGAAGAATAAAATGAAGGGGAGGGAAGGGTGCTGGCCCTGTAAATCCCCTGGAAGGCGCTTCAGCTGGAGGGGGTGGGGTTTATAACACTGCGGGGGAGGTCCAGCAATAATGGCTGCCTGTCTTATTTGTCTGTACCTCTATCATCAGGAGGAACAATCAGTGATCAGAGCACAGATCCCCAATATCTGGAGGACAGGGTTCTTTTTTCCCTGCCCTGGCTCCTGCAAGCTATGTGCAAGCTGCTCCAGGACCCATGCACAGCTGCCTGCCACGGGGGTGGGGGATGGGGAGCTGCTACGGTGCTAAGAGCTGGTATTGACCAAAATTAACTTCAATTTACGGTCTAAGGCTTCCCTCAGAGGTTGCACACCTTTAGTAGACTCCAGAGTCCCAAAATAGTTACGTCAGATTCTGCCAGTGCAATTGTTGTCTAGGTGGGGAGACAGATTCCTGGTGCTTCGTATTCTGCCATCTTCCCAGAATCCTCCCTTCCACACGTTTTAATTACATGTGAGGTATTTATTACTGCTTTAAATAGTCAGCAATTTTATGTTTTCCTACATATTAACCTTTTTAAGGGACCTTCATTCATTTCTGCAGTTTCATTATTATTTTCTTTCATCCTAAAAAACGTCTTTCAGTATTTCTTCTAGTGACAATCTGCTGGTTAAGAACTCTCTGATTATTTTGTCTGAAGAAGAAGTAGAATTTTACATTTTTTTTTAAAGTTAAGCATTTTTAAACATTAATTAATTAATTAATTTTTTTGGCTGCATTGGGTCTTCACTGCTGCGCAGGCTTTCTCTAGTTGCGGTGAGCAGGGGCTACTCTTTGTTGCGGTGCGCGGGCTTTTCATCGTGGTGGCATCTCTTGTTTTGGAGCACGGGCTCTAGGTGTGTGGGCTTCAGTAGTTGTGGCACGTGGGGTCAGTAGTTGTGGCACACGGGCTTAGTTGCTCCACGCCATGTGGAATCTTCCCGGACCAGGGCTTGAACCCGTGTCCCCTGCATTGGCAGGTGGATTCTTCACCACTGCACCACCAGGGAAGTCCTTACATTCATTTTTAAAAGATAGTTTCACTGGAATAAAATTCTAGCTTTGCAGAGGTTTTTGTTGCTTTTGCATTTTAAGATATTATTCTATCATCTTCTGGCTTTCATAACTTTTATTTACAAATCACCTGTAGTATTGTTTCTGTTCTTTGAAGGTAGTGTCTTTTTATCTGGGTGCTTTAAGATCTTCTTTCTATCTTTGGTTTTCAGCAGTTTTGTTATAATGCTTTTAGGAGCAGTTTTCTTTGTATTTATCCTGCTTTGGGTTTGTGGGGCTTATTTTATCTGTTAGTTGGAGCTTCCCATCAAATTTGGAAAATTCTTGGCCATTATTTTTTCCGATATTGCCTCTGCCCCATTCTTTCTCTAACTTCTGTCTGGGATTCCAATTACACGTGTGTTAGACTGTGTCTCACATGTCTCTTACACTGGTCTCATCTCTCATCATCATCATGGCAGTCTTTCTAATATCTTTGAGTCTAACTCTAAACTATATATTCTCTTCCACTGACCTTGCTATCTTTTACCTTAGTAATAGTACTGTACATTTTTAATTACTGTATATTTATGATTTAATTCATGGTAGAAATAGTCCATTCTCTTTACTCCCTTTTCCAGAAATTTTCTATTTATTCTCACGTATGAATTCTCCTAGGTTCATTGCCCTTGTAACTAGTGCAGTTTATCATCTTTTCATGTTTATTAGCCGTGTGGATATCCTCTTTTGTGAATTCACTATTCAGGTTTCTTGCCCATCCTTCTATTGTCTCCCATTCTGTGGATTTTTTTCATTCTCTTAAAGATGTGTTTTGATAGAGTGAAAATCTTTAGTCATCATAGAGTCCAATTATCTTAGTTTCTCTTCATGATTGATGTTTTATAATACTATTCAAAAATTCCTTGCTGTTTCCAAGTCATGAATTTATACTCCTATGTTTTCTTCTAAAATATTCATTATTTTACCTTTCATATATTTTTACACATGCCCGTTTGGAGTTGATTTTCGTGTATGGTGTTTGGTAGGTATCAAGATGTGTTTTTCCATATGAATATTGGAAATGACTTATAATTTATTGAAAAGTATTTCTTTTTCTTTTTTTAATAAACTTATTTATTTATTTATTTTTGACTGCAGTGGGTCTTCGTTGCTGCACGCAGGCTTTCTCTAGTTGCGGTGAGCTGGGGCTACTCTTCGTTGCAGTGCACGGGCTTCTCATTGTGGTGGCTTCTCTTGTTGCGGAGCACAGGCTCTAGGCGCACAGGCTTCAGTAGTTGTGGCACGTAGGCTCAGTAGTTGTGGCTCACGGGCTCTAGAGCGCAGGCTCAGTAGTTGTGGTGCACGGGCTTAGTTGCTCCGCAGCATGTGGGATCTTCCTGGACCAGGGCACGAACCTGTGTCCCCTGCATTGGCAGGCGGATTCTTAACCACTGTGCCACCAGGGAAGCCCTGAAAAGTATTTCTTTCCCCACTGTATGGCCTTGTCATAAATCAGAGTAGCATTAATGTAATTGAAATGGAACTAACCCCTTGATCAGCAAACAGTCTGGCCTATTCACAGCAAGACAGTCTTTGCCACCATAAACCTTCATAATCATACAGGAGGAATCCAATTTTTTCCACTTCTTCCAGTTCAACTTTTAAAATACATTTATTGAGTTATAATTTGAATGCCATAGACTCCATTAATTGTAAATGTACAATTCAATGATTTTTAGTAAATTCACAAAGTTGTATATAACCACAATCCAGTACTAGGACATGTCCATCACCCCATAAAATTCCCTTGTTCCCATCTTCAGTCACTCTTTGTTCACAACCCCAGTCCTTTCCAGCCACTAATCTTTTTCTGTCTCTATGGGTTGTATTTTCTGGTTTTTAATAATACTGAGTCTTCCAATCCATAGATATAGAATGTTTCTCCACTGGTTTAGGACTTTTAAAATGTGTATCAACAAAGTTTTATAGTTTTCAGAGTTCAAAATTTATACTTCTCTTGCTAAATTTATTCCTGTATGTTTTATTATTTTTAATACTATTATGAATGGAATTAATTTCTTAATTTTAATTTTAGGATTTTTGTTGGTAGCATATAGGAATGCAATTGATTTTTGTATATTGATCTTGTAAGTGTGACTTTTGCTGAACTCACTTATTAGTTCTAATAGTTTGCAGTGTGTGTGTGTGTGTGTGTGTGTGTGTGTGTGTGTTCCTTAGAATTTTCTACATACAGGATATGTCATTGTAGAAAACAATTTTATTTCTTCATTTCCAGTCTTGAGTTCCAGGAACTCAAGATTGGTCTAACATTCGGTGGCATATTCTTCAACCTTAAAAGGAAGGAAGCTCTGTCAAATGCCACAACGTGGATGGACCTTGAGAACATTATAATGCGTGAAATAAGCCAGACACAAAAAGATAAATAATGTATGATTCCACTCATATGAGGTACTCAGAGTCATCAAAATTACAGAGACAGAAAGTAGAATGGTGGTTGCCAGGGGCGAGGAGTTAATGGGTACAGAGTTTCAGTTTACAAGATGATGGTGGTGATGTTTGCACAACGTGAGTGTACTTAATGCCACTAAACTGTACACTTAAAAATATTTAAGGTAGTAAATTTAATGTTATATGTATTTTACCACAATAACATTTTTGGAAAAAAAAGTAAATTGGTAAATTTCATCATGTTTACAGAATAAAGAAGAAAAACTGTATGAGCATCTCAATAGATGCAAAACACTGATGGAATTCAATGTGTCCATGTTAAGTTTTGTTGTTGTTTTTAGCAAACTAGGAAAAGAAAGAAACCTCCTTAATTTGATAAAGTTTATCTACAAAAATCCTAAAGCTAATATATTTCTTAACGGTTATGAACTGAAAGTGTTCCCCTAGAAATCAGAATGAAACAAAAATTCCCACTATCATGACGTCTAGTCGGTACTGACTGAACAATCTGTTGAGTTTAATAGTACAAGAAAAAGAAAGAAAAGGCATAAAATCAGAAAGGAAGACATAAAACTCTTTACTTACTGATGACCTAATTGTGCACATAAAAAATTTTAACAATCATAAAGAAAGTATCATAATTAAGTCAGTTTAGCAAGGTCACTAGGTAACAGGTCAATATACAAAAGTCCACTGTATTTCTGTGTACTGTAACAATCATAACATGAAATTTTAAAAATGAAATTTATAATAACATCAAAACCCTACAAATATCCAGAAAAAATATAACAAAATACAAGGAAAACCCTAAACTGAAAATTATAAAATTATACAGAGAAATTAAAGACCCAATAAGTATGTGTGTTGTGTGTGTATGTGTGTGGTGTGTTTATGTGTGTGTATGTGTGTGTGTATAAAACCACATTCATGAATTAGAAGACTCAGTGGTATAGAGATGTTTGTTTTTCCCAAACTAATCTATAGATTCATTGTAATCCCCATCAAAATCCACGCAGGGATTTTTCTGGCGGTGGGGGATGGGAGGAGCTGACAAACTGATTCTGAAATTTATTTGGAAATATAAATGATTTACGAAAAACCAAGACAACCTTGATCAAGAAAAACGAAATTAGAGGACTTATGCTCCATATTTGAAGACAAACTGTAAATCTACAATAATTAAGACAGTGTGGTTTTGGGATAAGGTAGGTAAATAGGCCAATGTCACTGGAGAGTCTAGACATAGCTCCTCACATGTCTGAGCACTTAATGATCAAGGTGCCACTGCAGTTCAGTGAGGAAGGGTTAGTCTCTCCACTAAATGGTGCTTGAGCAATTAGTATCCTTATAAAAAGAAAGTGTACCTTGAATCCTGACTCACAAATACACAATAATTAATGTGAGATGTGGCATGTGATATGTGAAAGTTTAAAAAATAATAAAACATTGGAGTGTATCTTCATGACGACAAGGAAGGCAAAGATGTCTTAAATAGTCCTCTAAAAGCACTAATCATAATTTAAAAGTTGATAAATTTTACTTTATTGACATTAAGAACTCTGTTTATCAAGAAACACTACAAAGAGAATGAAAAGACAGGCCACAAACTGGAGGAACATATTTACAACACGTATATCCAACAGAGGTCTCGGATCTAGGATCTTTAAAGAACGCCCATAAATCAGTAAGAGAAACAATCTCATTGGAAATGTCACGTAAGAAGACAGCAAATGGCCAATCAGCACATGAAGAGACACTTAGCGTC
Organism: Balaenoptera physalus; assembly: GCF_965194825.1. Lineage (NCBI taxonomy): Eukaryota > Metazoa > Chordata > Mammalia > Artiodactyla > Balaenopteridae > Balaenoptera > Balaenoptera physalus. Next base: position 757,625 of record NC_138892.1, read on the forward strand.
ACTGAATTCATAATTCAAGGGTGAATTAAAACCACAGAGACGCCACTGCACACCCACAAGAACGGCTGAAAGGTCAGCCGAGATGTGGAGCGGCTGGAGCCTTAATCTGCTGCAGCGGCGGGAGGGTGGGTGGTGGGGGGGCGGGGGTGTCTGGAAATCGGTGCAGCCTGTCTAGAAAAGCCTCAGGCGTTTCGTATAAATTGAGGCATCTACATACCCTATGACCCAGCTCTGCCGTGCTTGGGGCGTTTGTCCAAGAGAAATGAAAACACATCTGCAGAGGGTCTTCATTCATAATCTGGAAACCACCAACGGTGTGAAGAACTTGCCACTGATGCCTGCAACGCCACACGTGGCTCTCCACGTCGTTCTGTTGACTGAATGAGCCACTGGTATGAAGTTCAGTGCCAGGAGGCGTCCACACAGGGGTGGGGAGAACAGGTCAGAGGCAGAGAGGTCTGGCCGACGTGGTCTCCAGGGCAACATTTTGAGGGGTTGGCAGTGTTTGCATCTGGACCCGGGTGGCACCTGCATGAGAGTACCTGTGCGAGAATGGTCAGCTCCCCAGCAGGGCTGTGCCCTTGGCTTGAAGTCCCAGGTGTAACCAGGGGTGGCAGCAGCAGACCCCACAAGGGCCGCTGTGGCACCTTCCAAGCTAGGGAGATTGTTAGGGAACCAGAGGGTGGTTAGCTCGGTCTGTCCCCGTTCCTTCCTTGTTGAGGCACCCAGGGTCCCCACGCGGGGTGTGCATGTCGTCAGGACCAGAAGGGCAGGTGCTGTGTCCCTTTCTTATCATCAGCATCTGGGGGGAGAGTGCTTGTTCTCTGGCGATTATGGGGGTGTCTGGGACTGGGAGCTTGGCCAGGCCTCCACCTTAGGCTGGGGTCCCGCCTCCTCCCTTCCGTCCTCTGCCCTCAGGGGGAAGCGACAGTTTTCCTATTGTGATGCACAAACTCACAGGGGACTCCATCCTGCCTGGATGACGCTGGGAGGGGCTGAGGCCTCGTTCCGAGCCCCAGGGCTTGGGCGCCCTGGGGAGACCGTGGGGACCCTTCCCCGAGGGAAGATCAACCCCTGTCTTCTTTCTGAGCGCAAGTGGAGATTGCGTTTGCTGGTCTCCTGGGCAGCTCTGCCCCTGGCCATCAGGCTGGGCTCTCGGGGACCTGCCTCATTTTGCATGGCATCCGAGCCGGTCTCTGCTGCCGGACGGGAGGGTTACAGACAGCTCGGGACTCACACCTGCTTCCGCCAGGTCCTGTCTTCTCCCTGGGGTCAGGTAGAGCGTGTGCACCACCAAGGTGGTCCAGGGGGCTCCGGGGGCTCCCCTTCTGTGTGTCCGTCTGACCCGTCACCCACGTTCCCTGCACCAAAGGGGGCTCCTGCTTTCTCACGCCCCAAACTCGGCTCCTCGGTATGGGGGCCTCTCCCCCACCATCGGGGACCCCGCTCATCACTTCTCCCTCCCTGTTGCCCCCCCTTCCCAGCAGGGTGGGCACAACACTGTGCAAAGACGTCCGTGTCCCAGAAAGCTTCTTCCCCACGCCAGGGCCATCCCCGCAGGTGGTGGCAGGTGGCCTCGGAGCCCCGCGCAGTGTCCTCTGCTGCAGTCCCCCCTCACGTGGGGTTGCGATGCGGCCCGGGGGTGGGTTTCCTGGTCCCAGGCTTCAGGGACGCACCAGCAACCGAGCTCTGAACCCGTCCAGACAGCTATGCCGTCTGCCTGCCTTATTCCCTTAAGTTATGGTGGCTTCCTGGGGCGGCCCCATGGCCAATCTGGCAGTCAAGCCCACGGGACACTAAGCTGGCATCCAGCCTGCGTGAGCTGCAGGACCCTGGGTGCTGCCGGCGTGGGCAGCTCGGCTTTCCCACACGGGCCTGCAAGGGCCACCCTGACGTGGGTCTGGCACAAGGACCCTGGCCTTCATCTCCCGGTACCTTTTCTGGGCCTAGGCACAGCGCCCCGGGGTGTCCTCAATTCGGGGGTCCCCACGACCCTACAGGCCACGTTCCCGGGCACCCGTCGGGCGGGCAGCAGGATGCTCTGCGCCTGCCCCTTGCCCTTTCCTCGGGCGGCCACTTGCTGGCACCTGGGCACCGCCCTCGGAGCCTCACGGGCTTTCTGGATCTTGCTTTGTAGCGGCGAGGCGTTCATCTCCAATTCAAGAAACTACTTTTCGCGGTGCCAAGCTCTGCTGAACAAAATCACCTCTGTGAACCCTCAGACGGAGATCGACGGGCTTCGGAACATCTGGATCGTAAAGCCCGCGGCCAAGTCCCGGGGCCGAGGTGAGTCCCGAGCGGGGCGCCCTGCGGGGCTGGGCGCCAGGCCCCCTGGGGGCTCAGGACTCGCGGGTCCCGGGGAGCGGGCGTCCCAGTGACCCTGGTCTTCATGGCTGCTGTTCCAAGTTTTGCTAAGTAATTAGGATTAATTAGGACGTTCCATCTCTAGTCCTCAGTCAGACTGTCTGTAGTTTTCTTTTTCGCATTTGCTCGCTCGCCAGCTGCTGCAACGGAACGAGGAATCCTCGTCCAGCAGCAGTGGGGGCCTGGGCCCAGGGTGGTTATAAGACCCCCAGAGGCACTGGCCTCTTGCAGGCACATCCTGAGTGCCCTGTGAGCTCTGCCCCTGGTGACCCCGGCTCAGGTCTTCTACTTCTCCTTGCGTCACGGCTGTGACCGTGCCCTCTTCTTTATTCCTAATGGTGAATACTGTGGGTTCTTCATTTAAAAAGAGAATTTCAAGGTGATTTTCCAATCTTATGAGTGTTTCCAAAGAACCGACTTTTGGTTGCATTTTTTCAATTTTCCTGTGAGGGATTGTTCCCTCTTGGTGCTGACTTAAATGCTAAGCTTATTTATTCCCAAACATCCTTGTGCAACCGTAGAAGCTTTCAGGCTATGGAAATGTCCTCCTAATACAGCCATCCCTGCATCCTCTTGTTCATTTATATGATGTTCTCTTTTCCCTGAGTATCTAAATAGACCTTACCTTTTGTTTGCATATTCTATTTGCCCCTTGAGTTATTTGAGGGGTTTTATTGTTGCTGTAAATTCATAAGTGGTTACTTTTTATGTGATTTTTTAAAAAGCTTTATTAATTTGTGACATTCCTGCATTCGGTCCTGGATATCCTGCATTCAGGATGTCCTGAAACATTCTCTTTCCTGAGCTTCTGCCTGCTCTCAGCAAGCACCCTCCCGGGCCGGGCCAATGTCCCTCCCTGGGCTCTCTCCTGAGCCCAGACCTTCCACCCACTGCCGACACTGCATCCCTGGGGACGCTCCACAGACACCTCAAACCCACCTGTTCAAAACCGAGTGCACGCCATTGTGCCTGGTCACTGGCTGTGCTCCCACCGCCTGGCCCCCAACCCAGTGCCCCCGTCTGCTCTTGGCCCAGGGGTGTGCAGCTTCGTCCTGGACTTTGTCTCAAGATGGCAAGGTCTCCACTTGCTGTAACTGAAGAGCGGGGTCCTGTGTTTTGTGAGGAAAGCTCCCTTGTGCCCCGTGCTGTCACTGCCCCTGGGCCTCGCAAGTGGCACCCCCCCCACCCCCATGCCGGCCAGGAGAGCCAGACCGCCCTGCATCTCGGCCTCTCCTCACGCTTGTCCATCGCAGGTTGGCAGGGAGGATGGCGAGTCCCCCCACCATCTTGTGACACAGTTCAGGCTTCTGGGGTGTCACGGCAGAGAAAGAGAGGGCTGGGGGGGGGTTCTGTCGGTGACATTAAATGCTGCAGCCCAGGGAAATGCACGTCACTTTGGCTCAGATGTCACTGGTCACCACCAGTCACACGGCTTAACTTTGGGGCATGCAAACCCTCCTGCAAAGTGCAGGGGTACAGACATGGGGGAAGAGTCATGCACCCCAACCCCGCCCTGTTCACCCCCACTTGTCCAGTCGCCCTGGGTGTGAGGCCTCACCAGCCCTTGGAGCCCATGGGGCCGCCCATCACGCCACCTGCTGATTTCCTGAGGCTGCAGAGCCCGACCTGCTTCCCTGCTCCCCCCGTACCCGGGCCAGTGCTCAGCTCGCTGGCTGCCTCTTCACGGGGCCTCTGTCCCCATCCCCGACCTTCCCCATTCTCAGTCCTCTCGGGAGCCCCGCGGTCGGCCTTGTGGTGGGCGAGCCTGGAGGGCTGCCCTGGCTGTGGCCTCGACCCCGAGGGCAGAGCTTTTCCCGCGCAGCCCCCCAGCGCCGGACGGCAGGCGTTGTTCTGGGGCTGGGGGCTGAGCGGTGGCCTCTTGCAGACATAGTGTGCATGAACCACGTGGAGGAGATCCTGGAGCTGGTGGCTACAGACCAAGCCCCCGCCAAGCACCACAAGTGGGTAGTGCAGAAGTACATCGAGACGCCGCTGCTCGTCTACGACACCAAGTTTGACATCCGGCAGTGGTTCCTGGTCACCGACTGGAATCCGCTGACCATCTGGTTCTACAAGGAGAGCTACCTGCGCTTTTCGACGCAGCGCTTCTCCCTCCACAATCTGGACAGGTCAGCGGGGGTCAGCTAGGTGCCATCGAGGGTGGGCTCCCACCAGCACCTGGGGTGCGAGGCAGGTCTCGTGTGCCCGGGGGGGTGCTGTGTCGTGCTCGGGCCTGGGGAGGCTACTCGATCTCCCTCTGCGAGGGGCGGGCCCAGGCCCCCCGCCCGTCAGAGCCAGTGCCTTGCGCCCCCATGGGGTGTGCATCTTCTCCAGAAAATCCTAAAAGCGCCGTCTGCCGTGTGCTCGTGGGCACCAGGCACCCTCTGCGGTGGGTGCCTCTGCCCCTCCGCGGGGGAGGCTGAGTGGCCGGCCGTGCCCCTCCGCTGACCACACGGGCCGGGCTCGGGGTGCAGCTCTGCTCGCTCTCTCGGTCCCCTCAGCATGTGGAGGGAGGGGACAGGTAGGGCTCCTTTGGGAGGCTCCTGGGGACCAGCCCCTCAAATCCTGCAGTAGACCCTGCACAGCCTTCGCTTTGTGAGCCCGCAGAGCCGTGGGGTGGGGATCCTGCAGGCGGGGAAGCTGCTGGAGTGTCTGGGGAGGTGGGAGGGCGGCTCCCCGACGAGGCAGGCTGTGGGACGTGAAGGTGGCCTGAGGGGTCCTCTGAGGATGACCCCAGCCGCGCGGGGTTAGGAGGGGCCAAGACGATGCGAGCAGTACCCGATACAGGGTGCAGGGGGTGCCGGGCAGCAGCTCAGACCTGCAGGAGTGGGTGCCGTGGGGTGGGTGAACCCAGGCCCACCAGGGTCCCAGAGCGGGCAGGCTGGGTGTGTGTCAGGACGAGAGCCCACCAGCGAAGTCTTGGGAACGTGCCGTTCTCTTGAGAGAATAGCTGCCGCCTCTCTTTCCAAATGGAGGGCCTCCGTGGCTCTGCTTTGTGACCACACGCGGGGTGCCCGGCTGGGTGCCTAGGCATCTTGGCGGGGGCTACAGGGGAGCCTGTCAGCATCACGAGGACTGAAGGTTGCTTAACAGAGACCTTGAGGGGGTTCACTGTGCTCAAGCTGGGGGCTGTGACCACACCTGGGGTCACACCTGGCAGGTGACACCTGGAGTCACACGGGAGTACAGCTACCTCATGGTCACAGGGGCGGTATCACCACCCAGAACAAGATGGCAAATCCCCAGGCCCACGGACACGTTTAAATGAAAATGACTTTGAACAGGACCCATGTATTTTATAATCTCCTAGTAGATGCTATTCAATTTAAATCCTGTTTAGAACAATGCCAGAGTATAAACAAATTAATTGTAAATTTCACTTAGCCAATCTTTCTCGCCTTGGGGGGGCTGTGGCACTCCTCCAGGGACAGGTGGGGAAACAGGCTCAGAGGGTGGTACTTGCTGGAGGCCCCTAGTTGGTGGCCCCGGGCTGGCTGGCTTCTGCCCTGCCCTCCCCTCCCCACCCCATGGTGGTCCCAGGCCGGATGGGAGGGCCGTCCTGAGGTTGCCTAGGAGGATTAGGAGGATAGGGAACCCGTCAGAACCTCTCCTGTTGCGGTGGCGGTGCGCCGGGGTCAGGGCCCGCGGGGGCAGGGTCTCGGGGGCGGAGCCTCGGGGCGGGGTCTGGGCGGGGCCTCAGGGGGGGGTCCCGGGGCGCCCGCTGGGAGGAGAGAAGCCTGCGCGCCCGCCCCCGACCCTGACGGCGGCCTTGCCTCGCAGCGCCATCCACCTGTGCAACAACTCCATCCAGAAGCACCTGAAGAACGACAAGGACCGGAGCCCCCTGCTGCCGGGTCACAACATGTGGGCCAGCACCCGGTTCCAGGAGTACCTGCAGAGGAGGGGCCGCGGGGCCGTGTGGGGCAGCGTCATCTACCCGTCCATGAAGAGGGCCATCACCAACACCATGAAGGTGGCCCAGGACCACGTGGACCCGCGGAAGAACAGCTTCGAGCTGTACGGCGCCGACTTCATCCTCGGGCGCGACTTCAAGCCCTGGCTGATCGAGATCAACTCTAGCCCCACCATGCACGCGTCCACGCCGGTCACGGCCCAGCTCTGCGCGCAGGTGCAGGAGGACACCATCAAGGTGGTGGTGGACCGCAAGGTCGACCGAAACTGCGACGTCGGCAACTTCGAGCTGCTGTGGAGACAGGTGAGGGGGCGGGGCGTCCCTCTCCCGCCGGCCACCTCGGGGTGGCCCCTCCCCACGCCCCGGGGGGGGGTCTCACCCAGCTGGCCTTTGCCGTCCAGCTTTCCAGTGTCTCCTCCCCAGCCAACCCCAACTCTGTGGCCACCAGGCAGGGGGCCCTCTGGCTGGGCTGGCGGCATGTCCGTGGCCTCCAGGCCCCTCTAGGCTGTTCCTTTTCCGACCTGCAGTGTCCTCCGTCCTCCTGGGGTGAAGATCCAGCCTTCCTTCAGGGCCTTTCCGGGGAACTGCTCCCCCAGGAGCCCTCCTGCAGGCCAGGCAGCCAAACCCTGCAACCTGGCCCCCCTGGAGGGGGGACCCAGTGGCCAGCCTAGCCATCGGGAGGTGTGGCCGGGGCTTCTCCCTGAGGCCTTACACCTGACCGGCAGACCGGGAGAGGGCCAGCCAGCACCCCTCACCTCATCCTTCCCTCCCCAGCCTGCAGTGGAGCTGCCCCCCTTCCCGGGGTCCGACCTCTTCGTGGAAGGGGTGGGTGTGGGGAAAGCCAAGAAGCAGATGCTGCCCATCTCCAACTTTGACTTTGCATCTCCACTCTTGGACGTTCATCCACTAAGAGAGAGGTGCCCCTCGGCCATGCCAGGCCTGGCTCCGGGACCCCCACGAATGGCTCTCCAGCAAGACTTGAAACTGAAAGACGAAAAGGTACTTCCTTGCACCTTGCCTGTGCCCTTAAAGAGGCTGGCGGAGAGAAGTGCTAAAGTAAAGTGCGGCCACAGGGAGTCTGGTGAGAAGATAGAGCCCCCCCACCTGTACCTTTCAGCGCCTAGACAATAAGGCCCTGAGCTCTGCTCTCGCCAAGGCCGAATCAGACGAACGCTTGGATCCAAACTTATTAAATGTGCACCCGCGGCCGTCCCTTCTTCCGAGCGTGAAGACAGCGGAGAGCGCTCAGTTTCAGCCGCCCAGACTGTCAGGTAACAGCGCCATGCTTGTGCCCGTCTGAGCCCCGGGTCTGCTTGGGGCTACCTGCTCTGCGTCCTCTAGGGCGGGGCGGGGCCTCTGGTCCAGGCACCGGCCTGAGCTCAGAGCAGGGTTCAGGGCGCCCTGGCCCCATCCTGGTCCCGGCCAGTTGTCGGGATAGTGGGGCGCCTGCTGAGCGCCGGGTCCCCTGCACAGGACCAGGTGGGTGACAGCCTTCGTGTCTCTCCCCTGTGGGGTGTGGCGCCAATGGGGCGTTGAGTTTGAGATCTGCATAGGCGCCAAGTGCCGCAGACGGGAGGGGGCCGGCAGTCACTGGGCCCTTGCGCTGTTTTCTGAAGCTTCTGGTGGAGCGGGCCACGCGAGGCCCGGGAGCCTGGCCTGGGCTTGGCCGCCGAGCACAGGCAGGCAGGTGTGGAGCAGCCCCGCGTCTCTAGGGGTGGCCCGGCTGTGTCTGCGCCCCAGTGCCGTCTCCAGTGGTCTGGCACCCAGCAGTGGCCAAGAGAGTGACACCAGCCAGGGCCACGCCCCCACCTGCTCTGCCCCAGGTGCACCTGTCTCCCTGAACTCGCCAGAACACCTGCACTGCTGTGCCCACCACCCCCCTGGGTTCTCAGTGTGTCTGTCTGTCTGTCTCTCTTTCTCCCTGGCACTAACAGCCTCTTTGCCTGTCTGTCTGTTTCCCCATGGATTGTAAGCTCTCAGGGGCTGGGCTCTTGGTGCACCCCTGCACCTGGGGCCATGCCTGGCACATAGCAGATGCTCAGTTACATGTCTGTTGCATCAGCACGTGTGTGGACCGCCCCCCAGAGTTGCCAGCTCCGGGCACGGTGAGCGTGTGCTTTCAGAGCTGGCAGGGCGCTTGGAGGCCACCTCCAGTCCGGCCCGCCATCCTCACCCCATGTCCAGTCTGGCACCAAGGTCTGTCAGCCCTACTGCTTAGCAGCTTGCCTCTCCATGGGGGCAATTTCCAGGTTTTTTCTGTAATGCACCGTGCAGCTTCCCCCAGGCATCTTCCTAGGAGTGAATGTCAACAGGGCGCACACAGCTTCTACCTAAGTAGGTGTATTAGCTGCTGTAACAGAGTACTGCAAACTTGGTGGCTTAAACCACAGACATTTTCTCTGAAGGCCAGAAGTCCAAAACCAAGGTGTTGGCAGGGCCAAGCTCTCAGAGCCTGTAGGGAAGAAACTTCCTGTCTCTTCCAGCTTCTGGCAGCCGCTGGCAGTCCTTGGTGCTCCTTGGCTTACAGACGAGTCACTCCAATCTCTGCCCTGCTTCACACGGTGTTCCTTCAGTGTGTCACTGTGTCCAAATTTCCCTCTTAAAAGGACACCAGTTGTTGGATTGGGTCCCACCCTCCTCTAGTAAGGTGACCTCACCTTACCTTGATTACATCTGCAAATAAGGTCACATTCACAGATTCCAAGTGGACATGAACTTGGCGGTGGCGGGGGGTGGGGTATTAAACCTGGTGCACTGGTCACTGAAAGCATGGCCAGAGGGACTGCACTTTGACCGTGGTCACACCGTGGCTGCACTGTGGCCATTGCTCTCATTGGTGCCAATACTTGGCGTTGACAGGGCATCTTGTTTGCCTCTGGAGGGAGTGATGGTGCTCGTTTGCATTTTCCTATTTACTAATAAAATGGCCTATTTTCAGACATGCGTTGGCCAATTAGGTCTCCTGTCCTGAAAAGCACATCTTTTGCCTGATCGTCCTTAGAACTGCACATCTTTTTTGCTGATTTGTAGGGGTGACAGCCATCTATTCTGGATTCTCCTCCTTTTTCAGTTGATTTGTGTGGCAAACACTGTCTCCCACTTTGTGATCTGTCTTTTCACTCTTTATGGTGTCTTTGGATGTAAAGCTACCTTAATTTTAATAAACTGCAATAGGTCAAGCTTTTCCTCAACAGTTGGTGATTTTTATGGCTTGTGGCCTTACCCTGAGGTCGTGAAGCCCTCTTCTTCTAGGAGCATTGCTGTGGCTCATACATTCCAGCCTTGAATGTTCCTGGAGCTGACTTGGCATGTGGTGTGAGACATGGGAGCCCAACCGCCCCTCCCCTGCTCACCTGCAGGCTGGCACTGTTGCATGTTGGCACCTCTGGACCTTCTGGTCAGCTCCACCATTTTGTTTGTCTGCCCTGGGACAGTGCCACAAGGTCTTCATTACTACAGCTTTGTAGGATGTCTTTGTGCTAGTCAGACAAGTCCTATAAGCTTGTTTTTCTTCCTTGAAAATGACTCAGCTGTTCTTGACCGCCCTACACCTCCATACAGGTTACAGAATTATGTTGTCAAGATCCACCAACATAATTTTTTATTAAAATTAAAAAATTTTTATTGCTATTAAATTCATCAGTTTGGGGAGAACTGACTTCTTTACATTATTGAGGCTTAGAATCTGTGAATATGGTATATCTCTCCATAAATAAATCCTTTAAGATCTTTCAATAAACTCCTAGAATTTTCTTCGTAATGGGCTTGCACTTTTTTGTTGGATTTAGACATATATTTTTTATTTTTTATTCTATTGTAAATAGTATCAAATTAAAAAATTTTTTCCCTACAAATTGTGGCTGGTTGATAGAAAGGGAATTGATTTTTATGAATGGATTCTTTTTTTTAAAAAATTATTTATTTATTTATTTTTGGGGCTGCATTGGGTCTTTGTTGCTGAGCGGGGCCCACTCTTTGTTGCGGTGCGTGGACTTCTCATTGTCGTGGCTTCTCTTGTTGCAGAGCACGGGCTCTAGGCGCGTGGCCTTCAGTAGTTATGGCACACGGACTCAGTAATTGTGGCTCACGGGCTCCAGAGGGCAGGCTCAGTAGTTGTGGCGCATGGGCTTAGTTGCTCCGCGACATGTGGGATCTTCCTGGGCCAGGGCTCGAGCCTGTGTCCCCTGCATTAGCAGGTGGATTCTTAACCACTGTGCCACCAAGGAAGCCCCAAAATGTAAAACTCTTAGTAGTAAATGTAGGTCCAGGAAGATCCCACATGGCCCCGTGCGCCACAGCAACTGAGCCTGCGGTTTAGAGCCTGCAAGCCACAACTACTGAGCCCACGTGCCACAACTACTGAAGCCCGCGCACCTAGAGCCCGTGCTCTGCAACAAGAGACGCCACCACAATGAGAAGCCCAAGCACCGCCACGAAGAGTAGCCCCCGCTCGCCGCAACTAGAGAAAGCCCTCGCGCAGCAACGAAGACCCAATGCAGCCATAAATAAATAAATAAATAAAATAAATTTATTTTTAAAAAAAAGAGTTTTAAATTTTGTTTTTGACATAAAAGTCCTAATCCATTTGGAGTTGACTTTTGCATATGGTGTGAGTTAAGAATCGAATTTTAGTTTTGTTCATGTAGAAAAATTTTTCAGTTATTTTTTGAAAAATTTATTTCTATCCCCCTGTGAACTGGTATCCCACCTGTGTGTATGTGTGGGTCTATTTCTGGAGTCTCTATTCGGTTCCACTGGTGAGTTTGCCCCCCTGCACCAGTGCCACACTGCCTATTGTATCTGGTAGGGCAAGTTGCCTCTCTCTGCTCATCTTCATAAGGGTCTTGGTCCTTCCTGACCTCATTCTTTTCTATATAAATGTCATAGTTGTTTTATCAAGTTCAACAAAAAAAATCTTATTGATATTTTGGTTGGATTTGCATTGAATCCATGGATCAATTTTGGGGAAATGGATAAATTAATGAAATCATATCTTTCTACCCATGAACGTGACATATCTCTCCATTTACTTAGATCACTTTAAATTTTAGAATTTTCCCATCAGAGATCATAGACATCTTTTATTAGATTTATTTTTCTTACTTGATATTCAGATACTACTGCACATGGTGTCATCTCTCTATATAAATTTTCTCATTGTTTGCTGCTGGCATATAGAATGAAACTGACTTTTATATATTAATTTTCTATCTGCCACATTTCTAAACTCTCCCATTATTCCTAAAAATGTGTATGTATCTTCTTTTGAGGTTCTATGTAAATAATTATATCCTGTGTAAATTGCTTTATATCTTCCACTCCAACCTTCTTGCCCCTATTGTCTTGTCTTATTGTACTGACTAGAACCTCCTACACAATGTTGGGCACCATTGTTGAATTCCTGATTTTAAAGAGAATGTTTCTAACATTTTCTCATTTATAATGACATTTTCTGTAGGTCTTAATAAAGCTATAGATATGATATATAGATATAAATGTATAGATACTCTAGCATGTTAAAGTAGTTTCTTTCTAATCCTTACCAAGAATTTTTATTACAAATGTGTAGTGAATTTTCTCAACAATTTTTTTTGCATCTATGAGACTATCTTAAGTTTTTTCTTCTTTATACTATTAAAGTGGTAAATAATATCAATAGGTTTTTCTTTTTCTAAGAAGTTGCCTGTAGCACCTAACATCAATCAATTTTTGCATGTTAAACCAACCTTGCATTCCAGGAATGAACCTAACTTGGTTTGATGTTGAGTTTGCTATATGTCTGGATGTGGTTTCTTGCATGTGGTTAAAACTGGTTCTCAACCACAGTTTATTTACATACTACTGTGGATAGACATTTACATTGTTTCTAGTTCAGACTATTACAAATAGTGCTGTTGTGAGCACTCCTGAATTTGGTGAACATGTATACATCTTTCTGAGGAATGGAGTTGCCGGGTCATGCATTCAGCTTTGGTAGACACTCCCAAGGAATTTTCCAGAGTGACTGTGCCAGTGTAAATTCCACCACAGTGTATGTGTCTTCCAATTACTGCACACTCTTACCAACACTAGATATTCTCTGTCCTTTTGTTTTAGCCATTCTAGTAGATGTGCAGTGGGTTCACATGACAGCTTCAATTTGCATTTATCTGATGACTGGAGAAATTCAGCACCTTTTCATGTCAACAGTCCATTTCAATGTACTCTTGCAAAGTACCTTTTTTGTATTTGGGCACGTTTTTCTGTTCCCTATTCCTGCCAACTTGTAGGAGTTCCTTATATATTCTGGATACAAGTGCTTTGGTGGGTATATATATTAAAGATACCTTCTCTCATTCTATGATTTGCCTTTTACTCTCTGAATAGTATCTTTTGGTGCACATACATTATTAATTTCAGTATATGCCAATATCAATTTCTCTTTTATGATTAGCATTTGTGTTTTCTGTTTGTGAAATCTTTGCCTACCCCGGAGTCATAAAAATAGTCACTTCTGTTTTCTTCTTAAAGTTGTATGGTTTCACCTTTCACATTTAGAGCTATGTTCCATCTGGAACTGTTTCTGGGTGTGGTGTGATGTAGGAGTTAAGACGCACGATTTTTGTGCAGACGTTCAGCTGATGCAGCGTAGTGCATTGAAGACACTACGTCCTCTTTGCTGTGTTTTACCATCGTCGCAAGACAGGTAGCTAGGTATGTTTTTCTGGTTTTGGACTCTACAGTGTCCCAATTGTCTATGTTCCTGTCTTTATTAAGTCAGGTTTTTGCAGCAGTAATGCTGCATAACAAAGACAACCCCTCCCCAACCTCAGAGGTACTTATTCATCAAGCCTCTGTTTCTCACACACCTTCAGGTCGGCTCTAGCAATGTTGGGTTCTACCAGGAAGGCTGAGCCAGGCCCCAGGCTGCAGGTTGGGCTGAGATCCACCTCACGTGTCTCCCCTTCTGGGGTCAGTGGTTCCCCAGGCATCATCTTCACGAGGCAGATGGTATCAGCATGAGAGGGCAAGTCAAACGGTGCAGGAATCTGAAAGCTTCTACTCACATCACATCTGCCCAAACTCAAATTGGTGGGCGACGAAGGATACTCCTCAGTGGGGGAGGGGGAGCGGAGTGAATATGTTCTGAACGATAATCAAATATACAACAGTCCAATCTCCAGGTCACTGGCATTCACTTACCTTCTGCAAACAAACTACGCTCACCGCCTCGCCCCCCGCACCCCACTCCAAAAGTCTCCACAGTCATAGAACCAGACTCTGAGTCTGGGATCTTGTGATTCTCCATCATTCCTCTTCATCTGGATAACTGTGCACCAGAAAAACAAGTTGCCCAGTCTGGGATTTGCTTTCCCTTCCTTACGAGCTGTGAGCGTAGCTGTGGCTGTTGCATGGAGGCTGGCAGAAGACACGCGACTCCTGGGTTGGAGACGAAGGACTTTATCATTCACATCTCAGGAAGCAGCGAGAGCCTCTGCACATCTGTGAAGCCACGTGGGGTGACGCACTGTGGCCCAGATGCCTGCTACACACGCTGAGTTTGCATCACAGCTGAGGAACGCTGAACCTCGGGCGTCTACCACTTTTGTAGCAAGCAGTAAGCAAGCCTGCTCTTGTCCTGGAGGGAAACAGCACCTCACCCCCCAGGACTGCTCACTGAGCACTGAGTCACTGCTCAAGCACGACGCTGAGAAAGGTAAATGGGTGATCAGGGCCTTGCATTCTTGGCACACCCCACAGAATATGTAGAGTGCTCGAGAGCCCCAAGGAAGACCTTCTCTCCCAGTGATCCACATGCATGCTGCACCATCTGAGCCTCTGGCCACTTTTCACGTGCCACTCTGACCTGGCCAGGAGAGATGGGCACCACTTTTCACATGCCACTCTGACCTGGCCAGGAGAGATGGGCACCAGTTTTCACATGCCACTCTGACCTGGCCAGGAGAGATGGGCACCAGTTTTCACATGCCACTCTGACCTGACCAGGAGAGATGGGCACCAGTTTTCACATGCCACTCTGACCTGACCAGGAGAGATGGGCACCAGTTTTCACATGCCACTCTGACCTGACCAGGAGAGATGGGCACCAGTTTTCACATGCCACTCTGACCTGGCCAGGAGAGATGGGCACCTGTTTTCACATGCCACTCTGACCTGACCAGGAGAGATGGGCACCAGTTTTCACATGCCACTCTGACCTGACCAGGAGAGATGGGCACCACTTTTCACATGCCACTCTGACCTGACCAGGAGAGATGGGCACCAGTTTTCACATGCCACTCTGACCTGACCAGGAGAGATGGGCACCAGTTTTCACATGCCACTCTGACCTGACCAGGAGAGATGGGCACCAGTTTTCACATGCCACTCTGACCTGGCCAGGAGAGATGGGCACCAGTTTTCACATGCCACTCTGACCTGGCCAGGAGAGATGGGCACCAGTTTTCACATGCCACTCTGACCTGGCCAGGAGAGATGGGCACCAGTTTTCACATGCCACTCTGACCTGACCAGGAGAGATGGGCACCAGTTTTCACATGCCACTCTGACCTGACCAGGAGAGATGGGCACCACTTTTCACATGCCACTCTGACCTGACCAGGAGAGATGGGCACCAGTTTTCACATGCCACTCTGACCTGGCCAGGAGAGATGGGCACCAGTTTTCACATGCCACTCTGACCTGACCAGGAGAGATGGGCACCAGTTTTCACATGCCACTCTGACCTGACCAGGAGAGATGGGCACCAGTTTTCACATGCCACTCTGACCTGACCAGGAGAGATGGGCACCGAGCCCATCTGATTTGTCTCGTGTGCGTCTGTTGAAGACAACCGTCATCAGGTCCACCAGCTGTGCAGACCCCAGCCACGTCCTCTGGGGCCCTGGACTCTGCACTGTGCGTCCCAGAGGCATCCTCGCTGCCAACCTGCCAGGACTGGGTTTGCTTCCCCTCCTTGCAAGCTGTTGGCTGTGAGCTTAGCTGAGGCTGTTGCGTGGAGGCTGCCGGAAGACATGCGACTCCTGGGTCAGAGATGAAGGACTTCGTCACCCGTGGTGACCGCGAGCGCCGGCTGGTCTGGGACGCACTGTGGCCCAGATGGATGGCGCACGCACAGTGGGCCCATGTCACGGTGGGGGACAGTGAGCTTGGGGCACTTGCTGCTGTTTCAGGAAGCTCTTTGTCCTGGAGGGAGACATTACTTCACCCTGAGACATGGCCCAAGTGAAGGGTGGTCAGGGCCTTGCACGGACGGAGCGCACCTCGAAGGACACGTAGGAGGGCACAGGAGACCAAGGGCTGTCTCTCCCAACACGAGGTACCTGCGTGCACGCGTGCTCGTGAGCACGCACGGACACACACACATGCACACACACGCACACATGCACGCACACCACATGGGCACAGCACAGGGTAGCTGGTCCACAGCACCCTGGATCCCCCCAGCAAACACTGTGCCCCCTTCCCAGGGGGAAAGCTCTGTGCCATGATTACGCTCCTTAATCCATTTTCAGCGAGTCTTGGCTCTGCCCCAAGAGGCCCTTTTCTCGTCGTCCTCCTCGGCCGCATACGAAGGAGAAAGTGGGGGACACGTTCCCCTTGGAGGCTGGCCGTTTCCTCCGCGGCTTGTAGCCTTAGGAAGCGGGGCTCTCAGGTCCTCACAGCACAAACGGGCGCTGCCTCTCTCGGCCCAGGCTGGCGGTCCTTCTGCTAATGTAACCCTTCTCCCCAAAAGCTGTGTTTCCGTCCCGCCAACTCTGTGCATCAAAATCCACTCCCACATTCGTCTTCAAGATATGTCCTTCTCTCCACCAGCGCTGGGACTCCGGGACCAGACCCACGGCCTCCCCAGGAGCCTCCTGTCCAGCCGAGGGCAACTGTCAGCCCCTTCCGAGCGCCTGGCAGAGGGCAAGGCAGCCCCGGCAGCCTGGTCGGAGGCTGAGCCCCTGGAGGCCTCTCTTCCTGTAAGCGTCTCGATTTTGTCTGTTGCTGGATCGAGATGAGAACCTGGTCCACGTCGAGGCTCTGCGGGCTCAGTGTTTCCCCACCTCCTCCTGGTGGGCCACCTTCCCACACTCAGGTCCTAATGTCCCACGCCCGGCCAGTCACAGGGAGGGACAGGAGCACAGCTGGTCTGGGGCTGTCCTCTCCTGGAGCCCAGGCGGGTGCAGGGAGGTGACTCGGCCGGGCTTAGGTGCTTCCTGCTCGTAGGAGCCAAGGTTACTCCCGAAGCCACTCCAGACGAGGTCGGGGTCCGCTCAGGGCGCACACTGGGTTTCGAGGGTCCCTCCAGGAAGGCGCCCGGCTGCACCACACTGGGCACGCGTGACCCCCCGGCCAGTCTCCCTGCCGTGTGCGGTGTCGCTGTCGTTGACGTTTGCCTCAGTCTTGGTGCCCGTGGGAGAGGGCGAGAGGGTCAGCCTCCTGCAGCCACTCTTCGCCCCCCCCCCCCACTGCTTCCCAAGCCGACACCACCTATTAGGGTCTCTCTCAGTTTCAGGGACCCCCGGGTGTGTCTGAGTGGGTCTGTGCTGCGGTGACCGCGCGTGGCGCTCACCTCGGAGTGAAGCAATGCGTGATGGTCACGCGGCTGTGGCCCCGAGGGTCCCGCGGGATTAGCTGCGCTTGCTTCCAGGCTACGGCTGTGTTCAGGCCAGAAACACAGGATCCTCAGCCGCGAGCCAGCAGCTGCCCAGGGCGAGTTTGTCTCGTGACAGCTGGGCAGCACGCCAGCGCTTGCAGCCTTCACCGCACCGTGTGCAGGTGAGGGCAGGTCACCTGGCCCGGCCCAGCCAGCAGCTCGGGAAGTACACTCCGCACCAGAGGCTGTTCTCAGCCCTTTGCGTTTCCATACGTATGTCAGGATCAGCCTGTCCTCCTCAAGAGAAAGAAAAAAAGAAAGAGAAAACAGACAGACAGAGAGAAGGGAGGGAGGGAGGGAGGGGAGAAGGGAGGGGAGGGAAAACTGCCAGGATTTTGATTGGGATCACCTTGAATCTGCAGAGGGGAGAATTGACATCTCTTTATATTGTCTTTCAAATCAAAATCATGACCTACTCTACTTAATTAGGGCATCTTTGATTTTCTCTGGATTGTGTCTTGTGGCTTTTCAGGGTAGAGGTCAGGCACATCTTTCATTAGATTTTTTTTCTGGCTATTTGGTGGTTTTTAATGCCACAGTAAATAATATCTCTTTTGACACAATGTTCTTAAGGCACAACTTACAAATAGCAAGGACAGGTCTCCAGCAGACACGGTGCGATGTGTTTGCCTTCATGACCACCACCCGGTTGGAGAGAGGGGACATTTCTCTACAGAAAGTTTCCCCTGCCCCTTCCCACCCTGTCCTCCGGCCATGCGATGACCACTCTCTGACTTCAATCAGCCCAGGCTGCCGGGCCACACGTGGACCCGCACGGCACATGCTCGCCTGTGTCCGGCCTCTTTGGCCTTGGGCAGCCATGCTGAGGGCACCTGTGTGCACGTTTTCCTCGCCAAGCAGCGTCCAGGCTTGAGTGTGCTGATGGGAGGGTGGGTTGCTTCCCGCTGGGGACTGTCACAAATGGAGGTGCCCGGTCACGCCAGAGCAAGCCTCCACGCGGACCTGTGCGTCGTTTCTCCCGGGTTTGTACCTGGGAGTGGATTGCGGGTCGCGGGGGACGCTTAGACTTTGCTTTAGAAGAAACTGCCCGCGGCCTTCTACGGCGTTTGCGGTGTCTCCACCCAGCAGATCATGGGAGTCCTGACTGAGCCACATCCCCGCCACCACTCGGCATCGTGAACTTCGTATTTTTAGCCATTCTGGTAGGTGTGTTCTACTTTGTGTTTCCCTGGTGACTAGTCATGCTTTATGTTTACTGGCCGTTCAGATGCCTTTTGCTGTGAAGTGCCTGTTGAAATCTTTTACCCATTTTAAAATCAGGTCGTTCGTCCTTTTGTTATTTATTTGTAGTGGTTTTTAGATAATCTGTATATTTGTTTCTCAGATATGTGTACGGGTAATATTTTCTCCCAGTCTGTGGTTTGCCTTTTCACTTTCTTAGTGATGCCTTTTGAAGAGTAGAAATATTTTATAAAGGGCAATTGATCAGTTTTCCTTTTGTGGCTAGTGCTTTTGGCATCCGGCCTAAAATAACTTTGCCTCCCCCAGGGTCATGAAGATGTTCCCGTATATTTCCTCCTAGAAGCTTTACGGTTTTGACGTTCACACGTGGTCTCTGATCCACCCTGAGTTAGGTTTTGCACGTGGTGTCAAGTCTGTTTGCTTTCATCTGGACGTCCAGCTGACCACCCCCCCACAACCATTATCGAAAATACTCGCCTTCTCCCGTTGAGTTGCTTTGGCATCTTTGTCAAAATAGACTCTCCAGAATGAATTCTGGTTCTCTGTTCTGTTCCATTGATCGTTTGCTTATCCTTATACCAATACCACAATTAAGTCTTAATTAGTGCAGTTTTGAAATAAGTTTTGAAAAGCGATAGGTAAGTTCTCCAACACTGTTTCCTGCCCAGGATCTCCTGGACTGTTCTGTCTTTTGAATTTCCATTTAAATTTTATTTATTTTATTTTATTTTATTGTTCTGGCCGCGCCATGTGACATGTGGAATCTTAGTTCCCTGACCAGGGATCGAACCCATGCCCCCTTCCCTGGAAGCACGGAATCTTAACCACTGGACCGCCAGGGAAGTCCTCCATTTAAATTTTAGAATCAGCCTGTGGATTTCTAGAGACAGCCTGGTGGGATTTTGATGGGGATCGGGTCAAAGCTATCGATCATTTCAGGGAGAATTGACGCCCTTACCACACTGAGACTCTCAATCTACGCGCATGATGTATCTCGACATTTACTTAGGTATTCTTTAGTTTTTCTAAGCAATAATTTTAGTGTGGGTTTTTTCATCAAATGTATTCCTATGTATTTGATGTATTTTTGGTACTTTTATACATGTATTTTTATCAATAAACTGATACTTTAGTAAATGGTGGGGTTTAATCTTTTTCTCTTTTTCTGGTGAGGACATTTCAGATCCACTCTTAGCAAACTTCAGTGACGCAACACGTGGTTATCAACTGTGGCCGCCACGTCTTACGTCTGGTCCTCAGGCCTCGCTTACCTTACAGCTGAGTGTTTCTCTCCCCTCCACCCCACCTCCCACACTCTGGCAGCCGGTTTTCTACTCTCTGTTTCTATGAGTTTGACTTATTTTTTTAAGATGCCACATATGAGTGATATAAATAGTGTTTTAAATTTTATTTTCCAATTATTTGTGCTCATGTTTAGAATATCCCCATGGCTTTTGCACGCTGACCCTGTAGCCCACAGCGCTGGTGAATTGACCTCCGGGTCCCACACTAGTTTGTAGATGCCTTGGATTTTCTATGCAATCCCATCACCTCCAATGACGTCCATCCTCCTTTCTTTCTGGTCTCTCTGCCTTGTCCCTGTTCCTGCCTCACTGCACTAGCTGGAACCTCAGTAGGGAGGGGGGCAGGAGTCAGCGGTAAGGTTTTCGCAAATACACGCTCTCAGATCGAGGACATTCCAGCTATTCCTTGCTTGCTGAGAGGTGTTTTCTTTTCTCTGTTTATCATGAATGACATAGAATTTCTCCACTGTTTCCCCTGAATCTAATGAGATGGTCGTATTATTCTGTTCATGTGAGTGGCATCAATTGATGCAGGAATGGGAAGCGGACCTTGTCTTCCTTCATTATCTTTCTAACGTCTGCAGAATGAGAGATGACGTCTTGCTTTTATTCCTAATATTGTCCCCTCCCCCCACCCGGCCCCCGCCGCCATCAGTCTCTCCACGGTGTGTCACTTTATCCAGCTTCTCAGAGAACCAGCCTTAGGCTTTGTTGAACTTTCTATTTGCTTACTTCTGCTCTTACATTTGTTATTTGGGTTTGTTCTTTTTCTAACTTCTTGAACTAGACGGTTGGTTCTTAATTTTCAGCATTTCTTCTTTTCAATATGTACATCTAAGGATGACAATTTCCCTTTATTTTCTACTTTAACTGCATCTGAAAATTTTTGAAATGCAGTATTTTGGGTATTATTCAGACCAGTGTTTTTAAATTTTCATTACAATTATTTCTTTGATCTCTAAGTTATTTAGAAATTGGTTTCCTATAAATACATTTGCATCAGATTTTGTGATTAGCTTGTATTTTCTTGTTAGCATAATCGTATTTGATTGGAGCTATGTCACTTCAACACCCAGACACTTGTTGTGAGTTGCTTTATGTTGTCAGTGCTCGTGGTGCCTGAAAATAGTGTGTGTTCCACGATTACTGGGTGTCAGAAGTGGGGTTGAGCTTGTTTATTGTGTCTTTCAGATCTTTTATATCTTTCTGATATTTCTTGTCTGCGTGTCCCATCAATTACTAAGCCAAGTAGGGTAACAATCTTTGGGATGCATCACCTTCTTATAATCCTGGCAATTTTTACTTTATATTTCTTCAGCCTCTGTTTTATTTTGGTTAGAATTTGCCTAGTATATCTTTTCCTTTCAGTCATTCTCTAATCTTACGTTTTAGATATTTCTCTGCATAAAATGTGATTTTTTTTTTTTAAGTGAAAGCGGGTTTATTCAGGGAGATGCACACTCCATAGACAGAATGTGGTCCGTCTCAGAAGGCAAGAGCGGCCAAAATTTAAATTCAGATTGACCACACTCTTTTAAACAGCACATTTAACATTTGCATTTTATGTGATCGTATATACACACAGATACATGGATTCTACACAACAAATTACTCCAGACGACAAATACCTGTTATCCCACATATTTCTGAGGGTCAGGGACCCAAGAGGGCCTTAACCGTGAGGTACTGGCTTGAGGTCTCACACGAGCTTCGGGCAAGACGTTGGCAGAGGCTTGGCTGGGGCAGGGATCCACTCTGTGACGGCTCACCCACACGGTGAGGGGTGGAGGCCTCACTTCCTCCCCCTGTGGACCCTCCAGAGGGCTGCCTGAGCGACCTCACCATGGGCGGAGCGTCCTCAGAACAAGGGGTTCCGGACCAACCACTGGAGACACGCTTCCGTGGCCCGGCCTGAGAAGTCAGGCTCCATCACTTCCGCCGTGTTCTGCTGGCCACACAACGCCTCCTGATGTGACGTGGGGGGGCCTGCCCACGGGCCCGGAGGCCGGCTCTCGGGGCGTCTTGGAGCCTGATGACCTCAGCACCTCTCATCTGATTGCATTTGATTTCTGTCTGTTCTCCTCCCTTTCACGTCCCCCTTTCTCTTTGTTCTGGCCTTATTTTCAGTAACTGTTTTGTCATTTTGGTTTTTCCTTCTTCTCGTTTGGAGGTTACACACTCTGTCCCTGGGCTTTTAGTGGCTGCCTAGAAATTGCTCGTTGCTTCCTGAGGTTATCAACATCCGCAGTGCGAGAAAATCATACTTTTACTCACACCCAGACGATACAGTGACCTTCAGTCTCGGAGACACGAGACGTGAGCATCGTGTGTTTAGGCCGCACCCCTCGCTCTCCTCCCTGCACCCTCCGCGTGTCTCAGGCTTCCAGTACGGGAGCTCTTCTTTATTCTCTCTTTTGCACACTTATCTTGAAAGCGACGGGCTCTCAGCCGTGGGAGTCCAGCCGTTTTCTCTCAGCATCTTTCTGCCGTCCTGGCTTTCACTGCTGCTCTCAGAGATACTCAGCCAAGTCCACGGCTTTCCAAAAGTCAGCTGTCTTACCTGCCTGCGCCATTTACGACTGTTTTAATAAGACAGGTCTGGGTGTGGGATTTCATTTGTATTTATTCAAACTGGGAATCTTGGGACATCTTTATCTCACACTCGTGTCATTAATCGTTTATGAGAAACTTTCAGCCTCTCTCACTCTATGCACTGCCTCCACCCCATCCTCTCTCTCCTGGCCTTTGGGGCTCAGGTGTGACGTTGCCCCCACCTTCGCCGCCCCTCAGCCCGTATCACTTCGTCTCCCGTTCACTGTCCGGTTTCCTGTGCTCACTTGTCTTCCAGGTCATTCTGTCCTCATCAGTGTCTAGAGCCCTGTGAATCCCATCCATTGAAACTTTAACTTTAGTTATTATAGTTTCATTTTTTAGAAACTTTACTTTTCAATAAAGTTGGTTATTCTTTTTTTTTTTTAAATTATTTATTTTTGACTGTGTTGGATCTTCGTTTCTGTGCGAGGGCTTTCTCTAGTTGCGACAATCGGGGGCCACTCTTCATCGCGGTGCGCGGGCCTCTCACTATCGTGGCCTATTTTATTGCGGAGCACAGGCTCCAGACGCGCAGGCTCAGTAGTTGTGGCTCACGGGCCCAGCTGCTCTGCGGCACATGAGATCCTCCCAGACCAGGGCTCGAACCCGTGTCCCTTGCATTGGCAGGCAGATTCTCAACCACTGCGCCACCAGGGAAGCCCTGGTTATTCTTTATAGTTCCTTTCCTTTGCCTAAAACCTCTAAATTGTATGAAATTACACAGTTAGCTTATATTCTGTGTCTGATAATGTCTGATAATTCTATCAGCTGAAGTCTTTGGTCATGTCTGTGCTGTTTCTGCCGGCACTCTCACATTTTATTAGAGACAGATCATTTTCTTTAAAACGTTAGTTGTGGGGATTCTTTGCACTCCTTCCAGAATGCAGGTGAGCCCCTCAGAGGGTGGTGTTTGCCCCAGGCCCCGCATCTCCCGCCTCCTGAGGAAAGCTGCCCGCGTCGCTCTAAATTCATAGGTTGATGCTTTGTGCCCTCACCGCCCTGCCTGCAGCCCAGGGATAAGAAGTCATCACTCAGACCTGTTTGGGACTAGCTCGGGACTCCAGTTTCTCTGGGATTTCCACCCACATTGCTCAGCACCAAGAACACGCCTCGCACTCTCTGGGGCAGGGAAGGTGTGTGTTGGGCTCACCCTTGCACCCGGGGTGTAACCTTTTGGCCTTGCTGCTTCTTTGAGGGGTGGGTTGTCTCTCACCCCTCTTGGGGGTGGTCTTCTGCCCCCATACCCCTAAAGCCTTGGCAACTCGAGCCTCGAGTGATACTGGTCTGCAAAGCCTCTGAAGGAAGGGCTTCCCCGCAGCCTCGACCTGATCATTCCTTGCTTTTTGCCAGCTTTTTGTTGCTTTTAAGATGTTTTTCATGCTTTATGCTCAGGTTTGGTGTTTTTCCCCAGAAGGGCTGGTCTGGATCCCAGAGCACCGATTCCTGAGCGGACACCCCGTCCGCTTTGGTGATGCCCCCCGTCCCCGGTGCACCTTAGACCTCACCCCCTCCTCCTTCACCCCCAGAATGCACGATGCATGGCTCTCCTGCTTCTCAGCCCCTCACGCCAACCCCTAAACGGATGGCTCAGCCCCTCCTGCCTGCCTCATGCTGCCCCTCTGCCGCAGGGGCCTGGCCCTTCCTCAGCTTGGAGTGGGCCCAGGGCTCTGTCCCATCCAGCCCTGCGCTAGGCCTGTTTAGGCCTGGGGTACACTGGTGGGCAAAGCACCGCCGGCAGAGCTGCCCCCTTGGCCGCTGTACCTGCTCACCCCTGAAGATTTGGCCTCCCCACCCTGTGCCCAGGCCTGCAGTCTCCCACACCCTCATTTGCCACACAGGCCCTGGCGTGTCCTGCGGGTCAGGCTGGCCCCAGGCCCTGGGGAAGGCCCCATTCCTGGGCTCTGGCTCAGCCTCCGCTCAAGGGTCCAGGAAGCTGTGGGCTGCTTTGCATAGGTGCTAGGTGGCCCCCACTCCTGCCCACCCAACCCAGACCTACCTGGACCCCGGGGAAGAGTGACTCAGCCCAGGGCATTGGCAGCGGGTGGCTCTGGCAGGCGTGGTGTCTCGGACCGTGGCATTCCTGGGCTGGGCCATTGCTGGCTGGGCACTGCCCTGGGCCCAGGGCCACTGCCCAGGGCTTGCTCATTCCCCCTGACTGGGGCTGCGCCCCCTTGCGGGTGGAGAAAGATGAGCAGGGCCAAGGGGACCTGAAACCTCGGCTTTGAGTGGAGGTCTGGGCTTTTCTGAGAGCTGCAGAAAGCCGGGTGGGTTCTGTGTGGGAGCAGGTGGGCTTGGGAGCCAGCTGGGACGGAACTTCCAGCCAGGTGCACGCCTTGCAGCGGGGGGAGGGCCGCCGTGAGGTGGGCGAGCCCGAGGTGGGCGTGCTGCAGGGAGCACAGTCTCAGGGACCAGTGAACGTGGCCAGAACGAGGTCTTGGGGCAGCAGGCATGGTTTTTGGTACCAGTGGGCCTGGTCTGGGGTGGTGGACATGATTTCATGCACTGATGGACGCAGTCTGTGGGCTGGTGGGTGGCCTCAGTGGGCGTGGTCTGGGGTAGGTGGGCTCTGTCTGCACAGGTGGGCGTGGTCTTGGGGCAGGTGGGCGTGGCCTGGGCAGGTGGGCGCGGTCTGGGGCCGTGGACGCGGTTTCCGGGCGGGTGGGCACCGTCTCAGGGCCCTTCTCTCTCTCTCTCTCCCCCAGGGCTGCCAAGGGCCCTCCCAGCTCCGTGCCTAGTGTGCCGCGGCTCGCTGCCGCCCGCCGGTCCCTGCAAGCGCTGCCGCTCGTTCTGCGCCGCCGTCCTGCAGGGTGCCTCCGTCGTGCCCCTCGGCAACGGGCCGGGCGGCGGCCTGTGCACCCCGTGACGCCAAGGACTGGGACCAGAGAGACGCGCCCAGGCCCCGCGGCCTCCAGTGCGTGGCGTGTTTCTCTGTAAACCTAGACATAGATGAGGGACCTTGTACACAGAGCTATTTTAGCGGAATTGTGCGATCTTCACCATGGTATTTCTTATGGAGCCTCGGTCCCGACCCTCTCCCGGTGCCTGCACCCCATACCCGCCTGCATCCCGGGCCCCTCGCCCTGTATCCCGCGTGCCACACCACACACCCGTGTCCCCAAACCCACACGTCTCTCCTCACCCCGCAACCGGCACCCCTCAACCCGCACCCCTGCGCTGGGCAGGTGAGGACGAGAGCTCCTGGTGTGCGGGCTCCCCCGCAAGACCCCCCTCCTCTGGAGCCCCTCCCTCCTTGCTGGAGGGCCCCGGCCGGCTCCCCAGCGGCCCCTTGTTCACTCATTGATTCAACAAAAGTCTGGCTGTGCTGGTCCAGGTCCTTTGCACCCAAGCACCTCCTTTCAACCTGGGCTGAGCGAGGGGGTGAAGGGGGTGCCTGCACTAGGTCAGACCCCTCAGATTGTGCCGCAGGTGGACTTCCGGGCCTCTGGCTCTCAGTGGGCCGTGCAGGCTGTGGAGACCAGAGGTGGGGGAGCCCCTGCAGCCTCTCTGGGCTCAGGCTGGGGTGTCCCAACCATCCGAGCCTACAGGGGACAGGGGGCCTGCGAGGGGTCTCGAGGGCCGGTTCTTTGTGGACATTGGGAGGGTCTGTAGCCCCCAGCCCTCAGAGACAAGACAGGAGCCCCCGGGGACAGGGGCCCGTCCCCACCATGCTTCTTCCCCATGAAGTCATGTGGTTGGATTTGCCGTCCACTTCCGATCACCTGCATCCCCTTGGCCCTGGGATGGCGTGTTCAGCACACCAGGTGTGTCACCTGGTGGGTGGGCCTGTCCTGGGGCGGCCCTGGAGAGAGGGCCACTGCGGTGCCTACTGGGCCACGTGGGGCCTCTTCGCCGCTCCGGGGAGAGTCACTGAGTACGGCCGTCCCCACCTGTCCCCTGGGTGATAATAAAACAGGTTGTGGGGCTCGCTCCCCGGCCTGGCCTGGAGGGCAGCACCTGGCCACGCAGCCTGAGCTCCCGCAGCACGTCCTCCCCTGACTCACGCCACCCGGCTGACCTAGGGGCCCAGGGAGCTCCTGCAGCTCGACTCAGAGAGGGGGCCAGAGCAGGGGCGGCGGGAGGACTAGCCTCTGACTTCCTGGCCACCCCGAAACATGCCAGCCTGCTGCTGACCGCACCCCAGGCCAGGCCCACAGGTGAACGCTGCCGGGCAGGCGCCATCCCCATCAGCTCTGCCTCACTGACAGTGCAGAGCGGCGGGTGGTGACCAGAGCCCCACGGTGCCCACGCGTGCTTTGGACCTGGTGGGAGCAGCGGTGAGGTGCCGGCCCGGAGGGAGGGAGGCTGGGCCGTGGGCTCTGGAGCCTGGGCTGGGGGGGGGGGGTGAGTGGGCAGGAGGGCGGGGCCCATGGTCTTGGGTGCTGTCTGCCTGTGGGTCCCATCCTCTGGGGCTGAAGCTCCATCAGATGTTTCCCAAGTTCGTTCCTGCCTCGGGCCTGAGTCGACTTCACGGAGCACTCAGGTCAGACAAGGGTGCGAGAGACGGGCCGGCAGCCAGAGCAGCTGTGTCTGTACTGGGGCCGCCCCAGGGACCCGCCTGCCCAGGGTGCCAGCCTTGGGACGGTGCCACTCCGGGTCAGCTCCTCTCCACACTTGGGGTGCCCTGTTGTGTTTTCAAGCAGAGCCCCAGCCCCCAGGGCCAGCACAACGGGGGCAGGGGCGTCCCCGAGCTCTCCAGCCATACACCCTTTTCCATGCCCCCTTCATGGGACAGTGCCCTCCCAGGCCGGAGGCGCTTACACCTGCCCAGCGGGTGCAGCAGCAGGGCTGGACACAGGACACCAAAGGGCCCCAGAGCCACACCTTGGCTTCTGGGGCTGGACAGGGTGCTGGGAGCCGCTGCCCGGAGACATCTCCCCTGCCTAGGAAGATCCGAACGGGAGAAGGAGCAGAACGGACCTCCGCCCCCAGCAGAAGCCAGGCCCAGAGTTACAGGCCACGGGGCACTGCCCTCTGGGGTGAGGGATGTCTAGGCAAGGGCTCAGCAAAGGGGGGGGGCAGCCTCTCACATACAGGCGAGTGATGGGGGCACTCGGGGTGTCCCCAGGCTTGCGGGAGTTGGGGCTGGCACCAGCGGCCCTGGGGGGCTGGCGCCATCGGCCCTGTGGGGCAGGCGCCTGGGATGGCTCCCACCCCTCTGCCAGCCCCGCTGAGCTCGACAACCAGGACCACTGACCACCTTCCATCCCCCAACCGCAGGACGGGGGCCTGAGAGACAGGGGGACACCCAGGAGCCGTGGGGGAGGCAGGGCGGCTCCCTGATCCCACAAGCCCGCAGCCAGCCCTGCTCCCGCAGCCAGCCCTGCTCCCGCAGCCAGCCCTGCTCCAGCAGCCAGCCCTGCTCCAGCAGCCAGCCGCAGAGGAACCCGGTTCCCTGAGACCCCAGAGCCTCAAAGTTCCAGGAGTTCTTTGGCAGCCTGGAAACTGCAGGGCGTCTGACCAGAGGCCGGGCCGCAGCGTGAGCCTGCAGGCGGAAGCTGCGGGCTGTGCCCTGCCCACTGGGAGGGGCGGCACCTGCCGCAGGGAGCGAACTCACTCCGGACTCCCTCCTGCTTGTCTCTGGGGCTGAGCTGCGGCCAGGAGGGCAAGGCATCCTGCTAGCCCTTGCCCGGCCGTCACTTCCCGCGTCCAGATGCTGGCTGGGCGAGCCCTCGCCTTCCTCTCCCTGACCTGGAGCGCTTACCAGAGCCTGGCCGTCCCCAGGGTCGCGGAATGTGGCCTCTCCTGTTCCCAGGTGAGCCCTGCTCCCCAGGCTCTCCTCTTGCCCTGGTTCCCCTCGGTGGGCACTAGCCGGCCCCACCCCAGCACAGGCCAGGGAAGCCGGCCCGGGGCGGTCGGTGGCGGGGGCCTGGGATCCCCACGAGGTGGTGGCCTGGCCCCGCAGCGCCGCTCTGGGAAGCGTTTGCCAGGAGCCGGAGGGGCAGGGGCGCTGATGCACCTGTGACCTGTCCCTCGCCGAGGAGCCACGTGCTGGGGGCAGCCCGAGAGCCCCTCCTGCGGTCACAGACCCCGATTCGTCGTCCAGGGCGGCGTCCGGGCTTGTGTGGACGCGCCGCTAGGAAATGCCGCGGGCACCAAGCTAATCCTGGGTGGGAAGGAGCCGCGGGGCCAGGACGCGGCTCAGAAGTGGTGGTGTCCCGGAACTTTCACTGTCCCTGGGAGGCGTCCCGTCCGGCAGCACCTGCCCGCAGAGTGTGCCCGCGTCCCGGGAGGTCCCCCAGTGCGAGACTGGCGGGCCGGGCCGCTGGGACAGGGGCTGGGGTGCACCCGTTATGTGCACCCCTCCAAGTGTGGGCACAGGAGGGACCTGGGGAAACGCACATAAAGCAAGAGTAGGTGGTGGTGACTGCTGAACAGAGGGCAGCCTGGCGTGTGGGCTCGTAGGCCTCTCGGGGGCAGTGGCCGGGCCCCCCGGGGGACACTTGGGGACACCCGGTTCCCAGTCAGGAGGAAAGGCAGCTCCGCGAGGCCTGCAAGTGCGTCCAGCAGAGGTTCCAGGGAGCTCACGGATAGACAGAGCGGGCTTGGGTGGCCGGGGGTCAGGCTGGGCTCAGATCCGAAGTGCAGGGACCCATGGAGGGGGAGGAGGTCCGTCTGGCTCCTGGTGGGAGCCGGTGGGTGCAGAGGAAACAGCTGGGCCCAGGTGGGAGGGGGTGGTGGCCTGGACCCTTCCCACGGAGATGGAGAACGGGACGGGGCCACTTTGGGGTGTACTTTGGAGGTGGAGCTGGCAGGGCAGGGGACCCTTGACCTTGAGGGAAGGAGAAATCCAAGATGGACCTTAAAGTGTGACTGTAGCCCCTGGGCCGGTGGAGGAGATGTTTCCTGTGATGCGGTCAGGGGGGCAAGGGTTCAGGGAGGAAACTCGTTTTTGAAATATGGGATTTGAGAAGCTCGTCAGACATGAGAACTGGCGTTGGTGCAGCTGGGTGTGGGATGGGACGGCCCCATGTTGAGATGGGCCCGCATGTGGGGAGGGCTGCAAGGAGGAGGAGGGATCCCGGGCAGAAGGAGGAGGGCCAGGCCAGGGGAGGGAGGCAGGGAGGGAGGGTCCCCCCACCCCGCCACTGCCCCCCACGGGGAGGGCCAGGCCTGGGCCCCACTTTGGACTTGGCCATGGAGCTCCAGCCACTGTGGCACCCGTGGGATTACGGAAGGAGGGGCGGAGGAGAAGGGGACGACGGAGAGCCCGCGAGGCCCGGGGGGCTGCTGGCAGCTGAGGGAGGGGGTCGGAAAGGGAGAGTCACAGCTCGGGAGGAGGGGTCTGAATGGGAGGGGCTCAAGAGACCCAGGGCGGCGGGTGGGGCTGCCTCTGTGGGGCGAAGCCAGAGGACCGCTGGCACGGCTGGTGCCCCCCGCACCTGCATGGAGACCGCTGCAGCCCATCCTCCCCCAGGAGGGCTGTTCCGGGCCTTGGCAGATCCTCAGTCGAGGCAGAGGGTGGGGCGGACAGGAGCAGAGGACCGCAGGGTGCCTCAGGGCAGAGTGGGGTGGCCGGGGCCCCTCCTGCAGCATGCGGGTCCCCACCCTCTGCACCCAGTGGAGCCGCAGGGTCAGGGCCCAGACCCCACCCTCGGGTCCCTCCCCACAGACCCCCCCCACGCCTGCCCCCCTGGGAAGCCCCAAGAAGCCCGATGGAAAACCCCAGAGGCGGGGAGGGGAAGGGGGGCCACCACTTCTCCCTCCCGGCCCCGCCCCACAAAGGGCCCCAGGGCACCAGGCCAGCCTCTGCCGGGTCCCCACCCCCAGGTCCCAAGATGCCAGGGTCCCTGGGCACCGGAGTCCACAGGTACTCTCTGACCTCGACCTTCGCCCCCGCTGGTCCCCAAGGCGGGAGAGGGGTTGCAGGCACTGAAGGGCCAGCTACCAGACCGCGCCCACCCCCACTCCACTGGAAACCCAGGGGCCACAGCTGCATGGTCCTCAAGCACAGGGGCAGCAGGAGGTCCCCAGTGGGCGGGCAGTGACTCAGGGCCAGGACGCAGCTGCCCTCCAGCCCCTACCAGTTTGGGAGGGGGACGGGCTCGGGCCACAGGACGGAGGATGCCAGCGGGTGGCTCCAAGCATCTGGGGCTGTGTCAGGGAGTGACGGTGGGCCAGGACCCAAGCCACTGCCCCCCTTGTCCACTCAGGGCTGCGGCCCAGGCCCAGCTGCTGCCCTGCCTTGCTGGGTCTGCCCCGCTCTCTCCACTGGCTCCTGGGCCCGCTGCACCGGGCTGCCCTGCCCTCTGCCCACCTGCCCAGTCACTTTCTGGGTGCGGCACCCAGGTGGGTGCAGCCCCTTAGTCCAGCAGAGCCCTCCTGCCACCCTGGGCCGGCCCCGGGGTCAGGCTCCTCACCCCTGAGGGCCGTGGGCAGGGCCGCAGGGTCCCCTCTGTGGGGTTTGTGCGGCTGGAGGCCTAAGGGGGCGAGTCGGCGTCTCGGGGAGATGTCGTGGTCAGAAGACACGGTGGACGCGGGGTGACAGTTAAAAGGCTGGAGCAGAAAAGGCACCTGGGTGGAAACAGGCGAATCCCGGAGTCTGGGGCTCGCCCAAGAGTGACACCCACTTACCCGAGATGTTAACATCGGGCGTCACTGGGTAAACCTCAGTGCTATCTTTGCAACTTTTCTGTACATCTAAAATTATTCCAAAATGAAAAGGCTATTTAGAAAGGGGGGTGGAGCTGGAGCTGGACCCACCATAGTGCCTGCCCTGCAAACCCAAGGCACAGGAGCAGACCCCCTTCGCCCCTCCACCTCCCCACTTGTGCCGGCAGGGTCTCTACCTCGGGCCCCCAGCTGTCGGAGCTCCCTGGGAGCCCCCAGAGGGCCCCACTGCGGCGGAGCTCGGGCCCAGGGCAGCGACCCTCCTGACTTGTATTCCGCCACTTCGGTGCCCGTTCCCGGGTTCCCAGAACCCTGCTTGCCGACCCCATCCTCCCAAGCTTAGCGTGGAGCCCCTCGGCCCACCCACCAAAGTGGGGTCCACGGGCACGGCCCTGGTGCCTTCCCCCACCGACCCTGTCTGAGCCTGGTCCCTGGTCCCGACCCCGCGGGAAGCTGTCAGTCCAGCGGGAGAGGCAGTGTGCATGGGCTGATCCCTGCCCTTCCCCGAGGTCCCCAGGCCACACCCAGCGAGGCCACCCCCGGCAGAGTCACAGCTCCCACCCTCCTGACCCCTCGGTTATCTTCCCACACACTTTTCAACAGCTGACATTAAATGTCATTTTCTGACGTCGTGCGGCTCCCCCGGCTCAGGGTGTCGGCTCCTCCAAGGCCGGGATCTTTGCCCATTTTCTTTTCTTCCTGAAGCCCAGCACGCACCCAGCACGGGCACAAGGGGGCCAGGGGAGCTTCGGATGCCAGCATGGGAAGTCGGTGCGGTCAGGGGGTGGGGGGCCTGAAGGTCCACGGGGTCCAGGTCACACCGGGGCGGGGCTCGGGGGGGGCGGGGGACAAGAGGTGGCCAGGCTGACCTCTCACCCCCTCTCATTGTTCTGTCCCCAGGGCTTCACCTGCAAGAGCCGCATAAACCGTGAGTACATCTCAGGCCGCGGGGGACTCGCTGCCCTGCTGGTCCTCGGTCACCCTGCCCTCCCGGGAGCCAGGTCTGCCTGGCAGCCAGTCTCCCTCCTGTGCAGGAAGAGCTGCCACCACTGCCACCCCCGCTCACCTAGCAGAGCGCCGCCCGCCTTCCCTGCCCACCGCCTGGTGCAGGAGGGCAAGGGCCCCGTCAAGCCCAGTTGTGGGCTTGCTGGATATGGGAATCGTGCGTTCCTGTTTTAATGGAGTTTATTGCTTTGCAATAAATTTCTCTTATCACACTTTTTCATTTTTTCCCATTGTAAAACGATATCCCATTTTAAAAATAACTTTATTGTCTTTGCAGACATTTTATATTTCATTAAAAGGGACATAAGAGATGCAAAATATATACGGAGGAAAGTTCAAATAAATCTAGCTCCAAAGCCCCCATATAGAAATAAATATTGTTTACATTAGGAAAACATTATTCTAGACATTTTTGTAGGCAAATATACTGTTCGTGGGATAAACAGATAGCAAATATTTTATAAAGGTGAAATTACCTTATGCCATGTAAACTAAGTATTTTATTTAATTTGACTTGACTTTAATAGGAAAAACTAAAGAAATGGTTACACTTTAAATGTTTCTTCACCTCAAGAGGTGTTATTTCCTCGAGGACCCCTGCAAGGTTAAGGAGTGAGATTATGACACAGGCTGCTGACCCCCGAGCTGGGGACACGCCCCCACCCCAGGCAATACCCCGTTTTCCCCTCCTTTCTTCCATGTCTTTCCTCTCCTCCATCCTTATTTTAATTTTTCCTACACTCCGTCTGTGACATGCTTTCCGTCCTGGTCACACTTCGGCAGCTCCCTACAGACCCCCGGTTACTCAGGCTCCCTTCTCACTCTCTTTTGACCGCAGATCCATGGTGTTTCCCCCACGGAGCTGTGTGAGAGGGCTGGGTGTCAGGACGGCCCCGGGCCTGGCTGGGGAGACGGGGAACTCGGCAGGCGGGTCCTGGGGGCCGGGGAGAGGTGTGGGGAGGGGCCCTTGGCTTCTGGGGAGCCCTGGGGCCTCCACAGTCTCGTCCCTCCCCCTCCTTCCCCCGCATGCCAGTCGGAGCGGTGACAATACAGGACAATACAGGACACCCACCCGGCCTCCTTCTCTCCGGACTCGGGGAAGAGGGGGCTTGTCAAGAATTCCGAGGCTGAGTCATCCCACCAGCAGGGCTTCTGGGGAGCGGGGTCGCCAGGCAAGGATACACCACGGCATCTGGGGTGGTGCTCTGGCCTGTGCCCGTGTGCTTTGCCTGCTGCGGGGGCCGTTCTCTGGCTTTGTGCCATCTGTGTGTTCTGGCAGTTATGGGGGAGGGATTTCGTGAGGCCACAGCTTCCCCAACCCCACTCCCGTCTCAGTCCGTGTGTCTCTGACGACGCTGAGACCCGTGTGGTCTCCTGCTGTTCCTGACCCGCCCTGGACCAGCGTGCCCTGGGCCACCGTGTGGAGGTAGGTGGTCACCCCGCGTCACAGAGAGTCCTTCCACTTTCTCAGTCTCAACCTCATGGTGTGAGTCACAGGTTTCAGTTTTGATGCAACCATGTTTACAAGCCACCCCCTTCATGGATTTTGTGGATTTGGGGGGATCTTTTAAGAAAGCCTTCCCAATCCTGAGGTCAGGGAGATTTTCTCCCTGTATTTCCTATATTTCTATATTAAAATTTTGTTTTTCAGATTTAGGTCTTTGATTCATCTAGAATGTATCTCTGTGTATGGTGTGAGGTAGGAACCCAACTGTGATCTTTTGCTACCTGGAAATCCGGCTGTGGCCGCACCACGTACTGGACGCCCCCCACCCCGTCAGATTTCCACGCCGTGTGCACGGTTCTCTGACCCACCCCTATCCCTGAGCAGGGTCACACTGTCTGAGTCCATATGGAGCTCAGCTAGATACTGATTTCTGGTAGGGCAAGCCCCTCTGGTTCCTTTCTTTCCTAAATTGTCCTGGGAGATGATGGTGTGGTTGTAGCTTCCCTGAATCCTCAGACCCAAGAGCAAGGAGGATGTAAAACACAAGTGGGGTCCACGCTCCCAGACCCCAGAGATGAGCACCAGAGCCCCAGGCAGGAGAATCAGCGGGGTCTGTGCAGCAGGGGGTGGAGGGGTGTCTGAACCCCACAGACGGTGAGAATCGCTGGGAAGCACACGACCCCGTGAGGGGCTGCCCACCACCGCGGCAGGTGGGTGCAGGGACCCCTTGGGAGACGGCCCTGCACGGAGAAGCTCGGAGTGGCATCAAGCACAACAGAGGCAAGAAAAGAGCAGCTTCAGGTAGACGAAGGCAAGCAGGAAAGAGCTAAGAAACTGAACAGCGATCCACCCTATTTTTAAACAGTACCCAAAAGTGACAGCAGAGGGAGCTCTGTGCAGTCAGGAAAGCAGAACCAACTCTGCTAAGAGCTCTGGGAAACTGAATCCGCATAAATGTGGGCAACGGGAGACTGTCAAGGGCAAGTTCCAGACAAGTTATGATAATGAAAAAGAAAATAAGGAATAGAATAATGTGCCGACAGGCAAAGGAAGTGCACCAGAAGAGCATCCTGAAAACCCACAAGTGTAACATTTCATTTCAAAATGGCTTAGAATATTCAAGAAAATGATACAAGACGTTAAAGAACGATATGAACAAAATTAGAAATGTTCGGAAATGAGGTGACTAGAAATAAAGGAGAAAATCATTGTATAAATGAAGACTGCGTTGGAAGTAGTGAATAGACCCAATATTAAATGCCTTGAGAGAAATAGCAGGTGAAAAGGAGATTTTTTTAAAAATCAAAAAGCAATGTCCTACTGTATAGCACAGGGAACTATTCAACATTCTGTGATAAATCATAATGGAAAAGAATATTTTTAAAAAAGAATGTATCTATACATATAACAGAATCACTTTGCTATTCAGAAGAAATTAACACAACATTGTAAATCAACTATATTTCAACTTAAAAAAAGAATACGAGTAAAATTTGAAAGGAAAAAAATCAAAAAGAAATGTAAAAAGAGATAAAATGATGTGTGAATAATGGTAAATGTTACAGATAGGCAAAGAATGTCCAGAAGGCAGATGATATGAGACCCTAAAGAAAACCAAAGCAGCAGAACAAACACTAAAAACTACAGTTCAAGGAGAACAAACATTTTTTTTCTTGACAGTAGATATTGAAAAGGCAAACCATGAACCTGAGAATATCAGTCCTGGATACCACATCAAAACTTATTCTAGTAAAATGGCTGGATTTTAAAGAGAAAGAGAAAAATCTTTGGGCCTCTCGGCAAAAAGAGCTTTACAATTTATAATGGAAAGAAAAGTATATCAGACTTTTCAAAGAGCGACATTTTAACGCTAGAAGAAAATGGACAGAAAAAAACTATAATGCAGCTATGGTGCATAGAGACACAATACTGTATTATAATCACCAAACTTGCTAAGAGGCTAGATTGTAATTATTCCGCAAAAGAAGAAACGATAATTATGTAACTTGATGGGGTGCCTTTGCTACAATGACAATTATTACAACATATAAATGCATCAAATCAATATGTTGTACTCCTTCGATTTACACAATGTTATACGTCAAATATGTTTCCATAAAAGAAAACTGACCTTCAGGTGTAAAGGTACAACAGGCAGTGACTCACGGACTATTGTCCCATGTCCCCTCCTGGGAACTCTCGGGGGAACAAGCCTCAGGCAGCCAGACTACAGGAGGGTCAGATCAGAAACGGGTGAGAATTTAATACAGGGCTATTTGCAAAACTGAGACTGCCTGTGGAAAAGGAGACAGTGTAGTATTCACAGCTGTACACTGATGGTGGAGACAGGGAACAGCTGTAAAATGGGGAGAGAGTGAGAAAAGTCTATGCAAAGGCACGTTTCTGCTGTTTCCGGTCACCCCGATGGTTCGTGCTGTGACCCAGACTTGTGTACGGCATGTGCAGTACAGCAAATGACAGTTAGGACATATTTTCATTCTATCCTCTCCTGTGTTCTTGAGAATCAAGCACGGAAGAAAGGAGATGCAGATGTCATGTAGAAAAGGTGCTGTAAAACCTTTACTCTGAATTGGTAACCTAAGTATGACCTCATGAGGTATTGCTTTAAATACGTTGCAGCTCTGCCCACAGAAAAATCCTAGAAACAATGACCAACTCATAGTCCTGAGCCTCCCTAGTGCTGTGGCCTTGAAATACCATTTTTCACCAAAATAAACCAGGCAGGACTTCGGAGAGAAGCGACTGATTTCCAGTCTGGGGCAGAAAATGTACAAAAAGAGCCTGGGACATCTTGTCATTCCAGATGGAAGAAGCTCTCAAAGACGGTGGTGACAAGTCTGCAGTACACGGAGGCCAGAAGGAGCTCCCACTAGCCAAGAGGATATCGTTTGAGCTTCGAAAAAGAATAAGCACTGCAATGAATTGCAGCCCATACTTAAACCCATGCATTCTTAGCGATATTGTTTAAAGAAAAAAAAAAAAAGAATTGTTTGTCTCTGTGGATGACAGGGAACCAACTCATCTTGAAGATTGGGTAAATAAAGGGAAGGAATCAAGCCTTGATCGTGCCTTTCTTCTACAAATGCTCCCTTGGAACAATTACTCCGCTAATAAATGGAAGCAAAACAATAGAATTATCATATCACCATTTTGCATCTCCCAGTGAATTGAACGTCCGTGACAGCTGGCATTAAACATGGCCAAGGTCCAGACAGGACACGAAGGCATTCAACACCAGGTCTAGTCCCGCCAGAGACTCGACCCTGAACTCTTTAAATCTTCAACCGGAATTTTTGATTGTAAGTTTCCTGAAAATTTCAGCAGGCATTTTCCGGTGTGTGTATTTTTCAACACCACCAAGCAATTAACTCAGCTCTGACACCATCTACCTGGAGAGAGCCTCAGTCCCCACAGGTGAAGGGCTCAGTCCCACAAGACACCCCCACTTCGGGTGCCAGTCAAAACTCCAGGTGTCACCAGTACTTCTGAGTGACCGGCTATAAATTGGAGACTCCCGCCACCTGCTCCTCAGGTTCAATTAATTTGCTTGAGCGGCTCACAGAACCCAGAGAAACATTTTACCTACTAGATTACCGGTTTATTATCCAAGGATATAAGTCAGGAAGAGCCAGATGGAGGAGACGCCCAGGACGAGGCGTGGGGAAGGATGAGGAGTGTCCGTGCGCTCTGACTCGTCATTTCCCCGTGTTCATCAACCCAGGAGCTCTCCGAACCCGTCCTTTTGGGTTTTTATGCAGGTTTCATTACATAGGCATGATTGATTAAATCATTGGCCGTTGGTGATTGAACTCAACCTCCAGCCCCTCTCCCCTCCCCAGAGGTCTGGGGGGTGGGACTGAAAGTTCCAACCCTCTAATCCCATGGTTGGTTCCCCTGGCAACCAGCCCCCATCCTTAGGTGCTTCTAAAAATCACCTCATTAACAAACTAGGTGTGGTTGAAACAAGTTTGTTATAGATAACAAAAGACACCTTTATCGCTCATCATTTAGGAAATTCCAAGAGCTTTAGGAGCTCTGTACCAGAAATGGGGACCAAGACCAAATATATTTTTCTTAATATAAATCACAATATCACACGTTTTGCTTGGAATTAGATTGAATTTATTGACCAATTTGAGTCAGAAATGACATCTTATCAGAGGTGAGTCTTCCAACCATGAACATGGTATGCTTTCCATCTTTGAGGAAGTTAGGTCTTCCTCAAAGTATTTATTTATGCCCTTCAGAGGTTGAAGGATCCATGAATGGTTTTCTTATTTTATTACATTTTCTAGTTGGTGTTTGTTGGTGGAAAGCAATGCTAGTTTTGTATATTAATCTTGTATCCACACATTTGTTGTACTTTCTTTGTTAGTTCTAGTAGATTTCCCACTGAGTCTCTTAAGTTTTTGTATATAGATAATCACATACTCTGCAAATAATAACAGTTTATAACCTACGTTTGTTTTTGTCCTTGTGGAAGTGGCTCAAATCTCCAGGACAATGTTGAATGGGGAACCATTGTCTTAGTCCTGATATTAAATAGCAATGATTCCCAAAAACGTACCATTAAGTATTAGGTTTATTGGGCGTTTGGAGGAGATGCCCTCCATCTAGACAAGGAAGTGTCTTTCTTTTCCTAGTTTGATAAACATTCTTTCATCATGAGTAGGTGTTGAATTTTATGAAAATTTTCTGTGTCTATAAAGATACTCATACAATTTTCCTCCTTTAATCTTTTTAATGAGGTGATAGATTGTCTAATGTTGACCACACCTGCAGTCCTAAAACAACTCCTATCTGGTCATGTTTAATATATTATTAAATCAATTTGCTAAAATTTTATTTAGGATTTTGCAGCTATATTCGTAAGTGGGGTCAGCTTATACTTTTACTTTTGTGTAAGCCTTAGAAAATTTAACCACCATCTCAGATATTGCCTCTGCCCCATCCTCTCCTTTCCTTCTGGAACCTTGATGGACACACCTCAGGCATTTCACGTCTTTCTTCCTATTTCTCAGTCTCCCTTCTGCGTTTTCCATCCTTTGTCTCTTTGCTGACTTCTGTATCATTCACTGTGATCTTTCTCCCACTAATTCTCTCCTCAGTGATGTCCAACCTGCTCTCCAAACCATGTATTACATTTTTAATGTCTGTTTCTGTGGGGTTTGTTTCTAGAAATTCTATTTGTTTCTTTCAAATGTGCTAGGTCCCTCTTCATAGTTTTTTTCCCCTGCACATATTTTCAAGCTTGTCCTTTTAGCAGGTTGGTCTGCAGTCTGTGTCCGACCTGTTGTAGCACTCCGTGGACCCATCCATGGCGCGTCTCTGCTGGTTCTTTCTCTTGGTGCTTTGTTTCCCCAGCAAGTTTGTTTATCTCTGAATATGTCTGCTCCAGGGAATTCCCCGGCGGTCCAGTGGTTAGGGCTTCGTGCTTTCACTGCCGAGAGCCCGGGTTCGATCCCTGGTTGGGGAACTAAAATCCCACAAGCCATGGGGTGTGGCCAAAAAAAAAAATGTCTGCTCCATGCCCCTGAGAAATGATGCCTTCCCCACAGCCTAGGATGTAGGCGCCTTCCCCCAGACCAGGTTCCCCTTTGTTTCTGAGTGGCACCCAGGAGTGACATGTGACTATCAGGACCATTTCTAACTAAGTCATAGATTGAAGTTTCTTGGATCTTCCTGGGGGTGCAGACCAGGGCTGGGACCCAGCACCCAGGCCCACGGAGGCTGTGGGTTCTTCAGGAAGCTCCACTGCCCCTGCCCTCCCACCATGCCCCAGGATTCGGGGAGGGGGCAGGTTTCTCCTGATTCCCCTCACCGTGACGGGGCAGCCCTGGGATCCCCTGGTCCCGGCCGCACACTCGGAGCCTTCAGCGTCCAGGCTGGGAGACGCCCGGGAACGCAGCTTCCTGTGCTCTGCGTCCCTCCGCCCTTCCTCAGGGTTTATACTGATGATCTTGATTCTTTATCAGCTTTCACAGGTTTTTAAGAAGTTTTTTTACATGTATGTTTTTTTCTCCAGCATTGTTAGTTGTTTTCAGTAGAATTGGTCCAAACAGCGCGGGCTACCGTAGGGTGGGAAATGGAACTCCCAAATTGTTTTTAAACAGACAGGAGTCCTTCTTTCTCCTGCTGCCCTCCCAACACGAATTTAAATTCACCACCGTGTTCTACCCATTCCTGTGTTCACTGTTCCTTTCGTAACCCACTTCTTCTTTTTGAGTTCATATTTCTCCTTTTTAAAATACAGTTGTCAGGTCTTCTTTTAGGAAGGCTCTGTGATAGTTCTAAATCTTTAAATAAGACCAAATATATTTACTTCTTCATAAGTATTTATGATGAGTTTTGGGTTCACAGTTCTTTCCACACAGTAACAATGAATTATTTTCCCCATTTTGAACCACAAATAATTTAGTGTTTCTGCCTCACTTTTTTTTTTTTTTTTTTGGGCCACGCTGCACGGCTTGCAGGATCTTAGTTCCCCAGGGATTGAACCCCAGCCCCTGCAGTGGAAGCGCGGAGCCCTAACCACTGGACCGCCAGGGAAGTCCCCTGCCTCACTTTCTTCTATATACTCTCTCCTGTTTTGTGAGCTTAATTTGGGACAAGAGCCCGTTCTTATTTTTATTCATTTATTTACAACAAGCGACTTCTCCTTTGCATCCATTACACTTAACTATGTATTTCATCATTTACCATGGTCACCATGCTCTTCTATGGCTCTACCTTTTTTTTTTTCTGGCTTTAATCCTTTCCTTGCTTGGCTGGAATAGGTCTTTGTTTTTTTCCAGAAAAGGTCAAAAGTTGCAGACTTCTCATTTTCTGCATAGAGGAGGAAGTTTTCACACACATGAAGGACAGCTTAGATGGAGAGAGAATTCTAAAGCACAATCGCTTCTCTTGAGAAGGCTGCACACCAGGTTCTAAGGGTGACCTTCAGAACAAGGAAGCGTCAGGCTTGGGGACGCAGTCCTCCTCAGCCCCCACGTTACGTGACTAACCCACCGGGCTTGACCACGAATCCCTGTGGCCAGACAGGGACTCAGCTGCCTCCTGCAGGTGGCCTCTCCTCCGATTCCAGCCACTGCCCTGGGGTGTTGTCCACCTCTGAGTCATCCATCTGACCCCACACCTTAGGTACATCAGCTCCAAGATGACAGTGGGCGAAGGATGCAGTTGGGGGCCAGGCCGGGGGCAGGCCATCATTTAGATCTCCCACCAACAGGGAAGATTTTATCACCAATGCTGTTTAGAACTGCCAGCACATGTTGATAAAAAAAGGCAGACCCACTACTCGCTGGTTTTATTATTTTTTAAATCTGCATCAGTCTGGGGGGAGGATGGTGGAAGCCTGCGGCCCCCTCCCCCAGTCTACCCCTCCTGCGTTGAAGACAGGCAGGCACCCATTTTATGTTGCGTTGTTGGTTTCCGTATAATTGAATTTGGAAAGCTCTTTATAGACTCTGAACACAAGTTCCTTAGCAGGTGCATGATTTGCAAATATTTCCCCCCAATCTCTGACTTGTCTTTTCACTCCTCACCAGGGTCTTTCAAAGAGCAGAAGTTTTAAAGTTTGATGAAATCCAATTTATTCATTTTTTTCTCTTATGGGTCACGGTTTCAGTGTTGTATCTAAGAATTTTTTGCCTTACCTAAGGTCACAGAGATTTTTATTGAATAAAAATGTGTTTTCTTTTAATAGTTTTAGGTTTTACATTGAGGTTGACAGTCCATTTTAGGTGAACTTTGTGTGTTGTGAAAGGTGTGGACTGAAGCGCATTGTTTTGCCTGGGGACACCCAGTTGATCCAGCACCATTTGCTGAAAAGACTACCCTTTTCCCGCTGAGTTCCCAGCATGTTTGCTGAGAATCAGTCATGCATATGTGGGCAGGGATACGATGCTAGGCTGGTGGGGTTTGTTTCTCAGTCCTGGAAGGTCTTTGTCCCCATCATCTTCTCACTTGCATTGCTCCCAAAAAGAATTCTGCACCTTCCTTACCTTGGTTCCTCTGTACATCACATGTCTTTTTTCCTCCGGTGGCTTTTACAGTTTTCTATTTACCACTGGCTTTGAGCAAACTGATCCTGGTGTGCCTTGTAATTTCTTCATATTTCTTATCATTCATCAGGCTTCTTGGATCTGTGAGTTTATAGTTCTCACCAAGTTTGAAAATTTTCTATCATTTTTTCAAGTTTTTTTCATTTCCCCATTCCTTCTGGGACCCTAACTACACATACATTAGGTCACTTGAAGTTGTCCTACAGCTCCCCGATGCTCTGTTCTATTATTTCCTCACCATTGTCACCACCACCTTCACCGTCACCATCACCACCACCATCATTCTCATTATCATCACCATCATCATCACTGTTACCATCATCATTATCACCTCATCATCACCATCATCATCATCACCACCACCACCATCATCACCATCATCACCATCATCACCACCATCACCATCATCATCACCACCACCACCATCATCACCATCATCACCATCACCACCACCACCATCATCACCATCACCATCACCATCACCACCACCATCACCATCACCACCACCACCATCATCACCATCATCATCACCATCACCATCATCATCACCATCATCACCATCATCACCACCATCATCACCATCACCATCACCATCATCATCACCACCACCATCATCATCATCATCATCATCACCACCATCATCATCACCACCATCATCATCATCATCATCATCACCACCACCACCATCACCATCACCATCATCACCACCATCACCATCATCACCATCATCACCATCATCACCATCATTATTATCATTATCATCATCACCATCATCATCAACACACCTTCACCATCACCACAATCCCTCTCCACCTACTTTTGGATGTTTTCTGTTGCTATGTCCAGTTCTCCAGTGGTTTTTTTCCAATGGCTAATCTGTTATTAAACCAGCTGTTGTATTTTTCATCTCAGACACTGTAGTCTTCATCCCTAGAAGTTGGATTTGGGGTTTTTTTTTTTTAATATCTTTCATGTCTACAATTAACTTCTTGAACATGTGGAATACAGTTATAATAACTGTTTTAATGTTCTTGTCTACTAATTCTAATATCTCTGTCAGTTTTATTTGATTTTTCTCCTCATTCTGGGTTATGTTTTCCTGATTCTTTGCATGGCTTGTAATTTTCTATTATATGATAGACATGGTGATTTTTACCTGTTGTGTGCCGGATATATACTTTTATACTTACAAATATTCTTGAGCCTTTTCTGGAATACAGTTAAGTTGCTTAGAAACAGGTTAACCTTTTGGGGGTCTTTCTTTCAAGACTTGTTAGGCAAGGCCAGAGCAGTGCTCCGTCTAAGGCTAGTTATTCTCCTGCAGAAGCAAGACTCTTGCATACAGGGTACCCGGCGCCCCGTGAATCACGAAGCCCCCAGTCTCGCTGGGAATGGGGATAGTCCTGGCCCCGGGTGCGGACGAGACGCTGTCCCCGCAAACCCCCTGGGCTTCTTCTCTGCCTGCAGCTCCTCACATCCATGCGCTCATCCGGGCTCTGCCGAACACTCACTCCCCTGCTCCCTCTGCACCACCCCTCCTCCTGTGCTCATCCTGCAAGCTCTGGCCACTTCCGTCTGCCCCATTTCTCCACTTTGGGAGGGTGCCAGGGGTCCCAAATATCCCCTCCCTCTGCCACCGCCTGGACGCGCTCTCAGGACAGCAGGGCACTCGTTGGGCTCCCCGGTTTGTCCCCATCCCTCGGGCATCGCCGTCCTGTGCTTCCTCACGTCCAGTGTCTTGAGACTGTATTTCCTCTGGTTTCCAGGCTGCTTCAGGCCTGAAGCTTCAGGAAAATCTGATCCCTGTGACTCCATCTTGGCCACAGCGGGATCCACAGCGCTGGGTTTCTTTCCCAGGAACATTTCAGGCCTCGTAGTTCCTGCTGCCTCTTTGAGTTGTTTCTGATACGGTCCAGTCGGGGCTCTGCTGAGCGACGGGCCAGCGCGTCCG
Source organism: Balaenoptera physalus (assembly GCF_965194825.1). Taxonomy (NCBI): domain Eukaryota; kingdom Metazoa; phylum Chordata; class Mammalia; order Artiodactyla; family Balaenopteridae; genus Balaenoptera; species Balaenoptera physalus. The sequence goes on from NC_138892.1 coordinate 800,737, forward strand.
TCTGTGTCTCAGCCGCGGTGCCTCTGTGCCTCCTTCTCCAAGGTCTCGGTGGTCAGCCGCCGTGGATCCCTCATTCCTGCTCCACTTTCTCTGCGGCGAGGAAGCCTTTGGTGCGCCCTCGGCCTCTGCTTCCCCCCCATCACGTGCATTCAACAGTTCCACCTGGCCCCACCCGTGTCCCCTCTCCTCCTGGCGTTTTTGTCCTTTACTTCCCCTTGACTGTCAGCCCAAGAAGCTGGTCTTCCTGATATGCTCCCGGCGTTTGCCTGGGGCCCGGGCCCCCTGGAGGCACCCCTGAGCATACACCTCCCCTTCCTGGGCGCACTGTCCCGCCCGGGGTTACTCCCCAGTCTGACATGTCACCAGGCGTGAACGCCACGGTCCTGAGTGCAGCAGAGAACCGGGGCTGCCAACTCCATGGGGCGCGGGCCCCCCTGGGGTGTCGTGGCTCCCGTGGAACCAACCCCCCTCCCCGAACTTGAAGCGTCCGCCTGCAAATCTGGCAGAGCCAAGGCCGAAAATACTGCTCAGCCCCAGCGCCTGAACGTGAGAGCCCAGCTCCCTGCACAGCACTTGGTCCGGCCGCAGTTTCCGGTGCCCTGACCGAGGCCGTCGGGGCCAGGCCCAGCTGGGCCAGTGCAGCCGCCTGCCTGCGGTCAGGGCCTTAGGCGGCAGTGCCCTTGAGGTCAGGCCCCATGTGCCCCCAGAAGACCTTTGCTGTCGCCCATCTTTGTTGTCCGTGGGGCCTGCCAGCTTGCCGAGGGGGGCTCCTCTGCCCCCTTGCTGGCCAGGCGGGGGCCCACTCCTGGCGCCCAGCGGCCATCTCTGAGCGTGGCTCAGGGTGGCCCACCACTCACCGGGGGCCTGGTTCCCTGACTGCCCTGGGGCAAGTAGGGAGGACCCTCCCCCCGACTGTGCAGCCCCAGAGCCCCCCTCCCCCACCCCCACCCAACCCCCCAAAGAGCCTTATCCAGGCCCTGGGAACCGTGGTACTCACCCTCCTTCTCCCCTCCCCAGGAAATATTTTCAACAGCTTCTGCCGGGAGCCCCCCACGTCCATGTCCGGGTCCGTCCTGGAGGCCCTGACCCTCTCCACCGCCATGAAGTGTGCCCCCCCCGACGGCTGCTCCCTGCTCCTGCGCGTCAATGCCTCTCTCACACTGCGCGGTGACTGTGACGGCGGTGACACCCCGGAAGTGGGGTGGTGGGCTCAGGGCTCCTTTAATCCCCATGACAACCCGGGGGTGGGGTGGGCCAGGGAGACCCTGCTAAGTGCCCTTCACAGAGGAGGGGAGGGAAGGGGTCTGACAGCCCTGCCGGCCCCTCCCTCCACCCAGAGGGCCTGCGGGGCCTGGAGGCCTGCTCCATGAGCCTGGACACCCAGGAGACACAGTGCCAGAGCGTGCGGGTCCCCAGGGCCTCCCGCCGGCTGCAGGTGGGGCAGCAGGTGAGACCAGGGTCTGACCCGGACTTGCGGGTCCAGCCCCAAGCCGGTGCCGGGCAGCTGCACCTGTCCCCTGGCCTGCTCCCGGCTGCCCTCCCCTCTTGGCCACCTGATCCAAAGCCCGTCCTGGGGCTCTGCCACCCAAGGCCCAAGGAATGGGGGCCCCTCCTCCTCTGCCCCAGACCCTGGGTTCCAGCTGTGCAGGGTGGAACTGGCCTGGCCAGGGGTGGGCGGACAGAGGCCCCAGCTCCACCAGCTCACACCTGTCCCTACGCAGCTCCAGGTGCACTTTGACTGCTTTGAGGTGAGCGTGGCCCAGAGCCTCTACGTCACCCTGAGGACTGTCCCCCACTTCTGCGGGGTCCAGCTGGGCCAGCGGTACCATGTGGAAGGTGGGCCGGCGTGGGCACAGCTGCCGTCCAGCTTCCAGGGGCTGATTCAGGGCGGGACTCACCCAGGGCAGGGGGCAGGGCCCCACGCTGGTCAGCTCCCAGCACGTGCATTTGGCTTAATTCAGCGTCTCCGTCTCTGTTTCCCTGGAGAGGAAGGCCTCCTGGAAACCACACGGGCAGAGGCCCAGGTCGGGGGCAGCCCCTGGTGCAGAGTGGGCTGGGCCCAACGCTGCCTCTGTCATTCGCAGACTGCGCAGACGAGGACGTGGCGAGGAACGTGCCCGACTGCTTTGGTGAGGCCCCCTCCCCAGGTGGGACCTGGGCCCCATCGCTCCTGGGAAGACTCTCAGGTGGTGGCAGGCACCCACGGGCCTCCCACTGGGATCTTCTGCCCTCCCCACTAGGGAAATCATGATGGGTCCTCAGGTGGGCGACTCCCAAAATGCCTGGGTCTGGCAGGGGTCACCACTTGGAGGCTGTCAGCACAGGTGGAGTCCTGTGCCTGGTGACCTCTGGCCCCAGCGTGACCTCACCTGCTGCCCTCCTACAGCTGGGAAGCTCTCCTACTGGGTGGACCGCAGCCGCAAGGTCGTTCTGGTACAGGTGCCAGAGTCAGGGGGCCCCGACTACTACGTGCGGCTCTGCCTCAAGTGGTTCACCTGCGAGGACGCGGGCGCCCCGGTGCGAGTGAGCCCCTGCCCCGGCCCCGCCCCCCGGCCCCAACCCCGCCCACACTGGCCCAGGCCCCGCCCGCACCCCGCCCACGCCTCTGGTCCTCGCTTGCCGCCCCCCCACGGTGCCTTCACTCCCCTGCAGGTGACAGCGAACAGGGTCTCCCGGAGGGTCTCTCTGCCCTACAAGCAAGAGTTGTCGTGCCTGTGCCTTGAGGTCAGTAAGGATGTGGCCTTGACAGCCCAGCTGGGAGTGGACAAAAGGATGGGCAGACCCTGCGCTGACCCCAGTCCTTCCCACAGGGCTGGCCTGCGACGCCTGACGCCGTGCGGATCCAGACCTGCCCCTTCAAAGATGGCAAGTGCCCTATGGTGCCAGGCGAAAGGAGGGGGAAGCGAGGAGAGAAGGGTGGGAGATGGGCGGGTCAGAGGTGCCCAGCAGGGTAGGGGCTGGCCTGTCCAGCTGGGATGGCTGACTCGAGGTGGGGTGAGACAGGGGGCAGGCCCAGCCTCAGCCCTTGAGCCTGCTTCAGACGGCAGGCAGCCAAAAGTGTGTTCCAGGCAAGCCGTCCAAGGTGGCAGAGCCTGTGCGTGGACGTGAGCGTGCACGAGAGCGCGTGTCGGCCGATGCACAAGCACGCACGTGTCACAGCCAGGCCACCTGGAAGAGCCAAGGCTGCTGGGAGGGGCTCCCAGAGGGGTGCGGGGTGCTCTTGGCTCTGCTCAGCGATGCAGCACACACACAGACTCGGGCCAGGGCCCAGAGACCCTGAGAGAAGGCACCTGAGTCCTGGACCCAGCCCGATGGTTACTCTAGCAGGTGCTCAGTCCCGTGGCCCATTGGCAGCTGGGGAAGCGCCAGCTGACGCCAGCCCTGGGGCAGGGTCCCTGCAGACACGGAGACCCTGTGGGACGCCATCCACTACCACCCGGGGAGCCAGGCGCTGAGTTGGGAGCCTGCCTGTCCCATGAGTGGCCGTGTGAGTCTGTGCTGGCGCCCAGGGCCAGGGCCCCAGTGCCTGGAGCTGGAGCACTCCGGCCGGCCCGCACACAGCAGGGTGAGTGCCCCCCAGCAGGGATGGGGCAGGGGTGGGCGGCCAGGGCCCTGACGTGAGTGCCCCTCAGGTGCAGTACCCTCTTGTGGACACCCAGCCCCAGCTCTGCCTGAAGGTGAGTGGGCTGGTCCGCAGCCCGCCTCGTGCACTACCAGGGCTTGGGGAGGGGGCTGAGGAGCCAGGGGAGGGGCCCCGGGCATTGGGGCAAGGGGCCCGCAGCCACATGTCCCCCTGTGCCTTGCCCAGCCCTGTGGTCCAGCTACTCAGTGGCCCCTCTCACCCGCTCCTGGTCCGACGGGGGCGGGGCGGGGGTAGTGTAACCAGTCCCAGAGGGCCACGAAGGAGGCCCGCCTGTCCCGGGCCCCCCGTCCCTGCACACACGGCCACACCCCGTCCCTCGGCCTCCCTGCAGTTCTCCACGAGCCTGGGCTTCCCGGTGAGGTGCCCTTTTGAGCAGCCGCACTTCCCAGGTGAGCCCTCCGCGGGGCGGGAGGGAGGCCGGCTGGGGCCTTCGCAGGGCGGCCGCAGCAAAGAAGGCCTTTTTCTTTGCTTGTGTAAATGCCTCTTGGTCCGGGGGGCAAGACGACAGGGTGCTGGTCACTTGTGGGGTGGCATGCTGGGCCTCACCCCTGCCCCCCGCAGCCTGGAAGATGACCGTCCAGCTGGCACCCGCTCCGGGCCACCTCCGGGTGGCCTTCTTCTCGCCCAGCCCTGCCCGCTTCCAGGTGTGCCTGTGTCACCGAGGGAAGACGTGGCCCCCCGCGTGCCACCGAGTGCTCCAGGCCACCCCCACCCCTGCGGTGAGCTGGGTGTGGTGGGCACCGTCTTGGGGACCTGGGGGGGGGGCGGTGCTGACCCCTTCACTTCCCCGCAGTCCCCAAGCCAGTCCTGGCGGGGAGGGTGCTGAGAGGGCTGGCTCGAGGGTTCCGCAGGGACGCAGAGGAGCCTGGTCTGCACCCCCGCTGCCCGTGACCTACCCCTCTCCCGCCCAGGGCGACCCCACAGACGACCCTGCAGTGGCCTTTGTGGACATTCCCGGGGACCAGGCCTGTGCACCCGGCACCTGCATCCAGGTGGGTGGTGCTGTCCTGCCCACCTCCTCCACTCTCAGACCTCAGGGGGGCCCTGGCCTGCCCCGGGGCCCCTCCAGCCACGCAGTCCCTCCAGCCGGTGCCTCTGGGGAATGCGGGCGGGTGCAGGGAGCTGCTGCAGGCTGTGCTGACCCGCTCTCGCTGCCCCCGACCCCCGGCCTGCAGGGCAGGAGGACCGACGTCCAGTTCTCCACCCCCCAGCAGCTGTGCGACCTCCAGTGCGGTGAGCGCCGGGGCCAGGCCTCAGCCAGAGGGGGCAGGGAGGACAGGCCCTCGGGGGCTGCAGGAGGCCCAGGCCTGGACCCCAGACTGGCCCCTGGCAGCCCCGTCTCCCATGTCGGAGTGGGCGCACTGGGGCTTGGCGGGGGACAGAGGGGCCACCCGCCTCGGAGTCAGGCCAGGCCAGCCCGGCCCCGCCCTGACTTGGGCGGTCAAGGCCCCCCCAGGGCCTCCAAGCGCCCAGCCGGGTCCCGCGGCGTCAGGTGTGCTGCGCCCTCCTCCCTGAGTGCTCCGACCCCAGTCAGGGCTCTGGTTCCAACTGTGCAGGAGCTCGATGTCCCCAGCCCACCCTTCGCCCAGCCAGCCACCGAGGTCCAGACTCCTGGGCCCTCAGGCCCGGCAGGAGACAGAGCTAAGCCTAACCGTGCAGGGCCTGGGTGTGGCCCAGCAGGGTGGTTCCTGCCGGAGGCGGGGGTGGGGGGGGGAAGGCGGGAGGGGTGACACCAGCGCAGGGTGAGCGAGGGGCGGTCACAGCCACCTGCAAGCACAGAGCCTCTCCTGGTAGCTGTGGAGGGTGGACCCCCTGGTCGCGGAGGGAGCATTCCGGCGCCCAGGGCTCTCGCAGCCCTTTCCGCAGATGGGCAGCTGGGCAGGTCTTGAACGGCCTCTGAACTCAGCTGAGTCACAGCCATTCCAGGGCAGCCCCAGTCATGCCCGCCTTGCCCCGGGACCTGCGGAGGCTGCTCACACCTGTACCCCCGACTGCCCCCCACTCCCTGCCCCAGCAGAGCTTCTCAGCCGAGTCTGGGTCCCATTCCCCTGCAAAGGTCACCTCCAGCAGAGCACAGGTCAAAGGGGCGACGGTCACCCCTAGGGGCCTCGTGTCTGGACTGGGGCTCTAATACCTGCCAGCCAGGTGGCCCGGTGGCTGGCCTGGGGCCACGGCTGGAGCCCCAGTGTTGTGCTGGGCGAGTCCCAGAGTCCCAGGGAGCAGTGAGAGTGACTGGGCCCAGCTCAAGTGGTGGGCACCTGGGGGGCACACTGCCCGTGGGGTCTGGGCGGACTCCCCCGGAGACGGGACACTTGCCTGCTGCACGGGCACGGGCTCGGCTGGACTGGGCAGTGCGCCCTGAGCGACTGGGGTCTCGGATCCCTCTCCTTCCTTCCACCGCACAGTCAGGGCTGGGCTGGGCTGGGGGCGGGTGTGCCCCCAGACAAGGGTGGCACTGGGCCACCTGAGCCAGCCCCCACTCCTGTCTCCCCAGCTGCCACCCAGGGGACAGCAGCCTGAGGCCAGGTGTCTCACCAAGAAGAAGCAAGTACCAGGGCCTGACTGCTGGGATGTGGTGAGGGGGCAGCTCACGCCTGGGCACGCCAAGCCTCTGACTGTGAAGGCTAGGCCTCAGAGCAGGTGGTGGGGCGGGTCTCACCTGGGCCCAGACCGTGGCACACATGTGCCTCAGCTCTCCAGAGGCCTGCGGCTGCCAGGGGCCCTTGGGCCATGCCGGGGCTTCCAGTCAAAGGACCTTCAGCCCCTCTGAACCCCCTGAGTGGGGTCCAAGAGAACGGCTGGGTGGGATGCGCCCTTCCCCGGATGGCCCAGCCCCTGACCTGCCCCGTCGCAGCGTGGTCCCGGCTCCCTCTGGACAGCCGGGGGCCACGGCCTGCATCCCTGGTCCTGAGGACGAGGTTCTCTGGAGTGCAGAGTGTGCCCACACCCCTTCTGTAGTTGGCCAGGTCCGGGAGCCAGGACACACCCACAATGGCTGAGCTCCACATACCGGGTGGCCCCCTGCTGCCCAGGCTGGGCCTTCACTGGCCCCCCAGGCTCCCTCACACAGCTCTCCCTCGACCCTTCAAAGACTCCGCTAAGAGCTCGAGGGAGCCCACGGCCCGAACACCACCCTGCACCAGCCCCCGGCAGAGCTCAGACCACCTTCCACTCCCCAGGCCCCCTGCGAGGCCAGTCCAGTGAGGGCTGGCCGCTTCCATCGGCCTCAGGGGCCACGTGCCAGGACGAGCTATTCTCAGACGGTCACACTCCCTGAGGGCCACTATGTGCCATCTGTGCTCAAGGACCACAGGGGGACCCTTGGCCCTGCAGCGTCACTTCCGTGTCCCAGGCCAGGGGTCACCCAGCAGTTGGCCGCCTGGGTCTGCCCTCCCAGGACCTTCCTGCCGGCTCACAAGGACCACCGGGCCACGCCTCCCGAGCTGTGTCTGGAGTCACCTCCACGAGACCACGGTGCATCCAGGCCCCGCCCTGGATGTCAGCTGCGCTGCGTCTGCAAATGCACCCCTACCCCCAGGCCCTGGCTGGGCTGTCCCTCCTTCAGCCACCGGGCCTTCTCCTCATCCCTCCCTCAACGGGGCCTGCTGCCCCCAGCCGACTAGGGGGCCGGGCAAAGCCAGCATGGCCCCTCGCTCAGTAAACACTTGTCCACCTGGCTCGCCTCTTTCCTTGAGGACAGAGGTGGGGTCTGCAGGGCAAGGTGGCCCTTACTTAGGGTGGGGGTGGGAGGGCCACGGGCCTGGGTATACCTCCTAAAACGGGATGGAGGTCATGACTGCAGCTGGGGCGAGGGTGGAGCCACGGACACGGGTGGAGCCTGCCGCCCTCCACCACGTACAGCCCTGCCTGTATCGGAGGACATCCCCAGGCTAGGAACGCCAACAGCCCCGCGGTCGCCCCCGTGAGTGGGGGGAGAGTGGCGCCCACGGGTGGGTCAGGGCCGCCCCGTGCCCACTCAGCCCGCAGGCCCGCCCCCTGATGATTGGCAGGGGCTGAACCACCCCTCGAGCCCCAGGCTCCCACTCCCCTACCCCAGCCAGGCCCGGTACCCCGCCCACGGGCTGGGGCTTTGGGCTCCTGCGAGTACTCCTGGCGGTCCTCTGGAGACCCCTGTCTGCCCCAGGTGTCCCCTCCCCATCAAGGCACACGGGAAGGTGGGGGACCAAGGTCCCAGCTCTGGCTGAGGCCCCCTCTCCCCGTGCCACAAGTTCCTGCTTCCCATGCCTGGACCATCCAGGGGTCCCCTGGTCCATGCGCAGAGACCCCGGCCGGGACCCAGGGCCACCCCAGGAATCCTTTCCCGCCTGGAGGTGGGATGGCAGATTTGCTGGCAGGGCTTGCCGGGAACTGACCAGATGCAGGTTCCCCCAAGACTTCTCAGCAGCCCTGGCCACCCCAGATGGCGGAAACAGAGGCCCACACAGAGGCAATGGCCGTGCTCCTCTCCAGGACTAAGGATGTGCAGGGCTACAGGGGATGGGGAGGGGAGGGACACGCTCTGGTCCCAGCTGCCCCGCTGTCCAGTGTGTGCTGCCACCAAGTGGTGGTGGCACTCAGCACCCGGTTCTGAGCTGGACCTTACATCCCGCCTCCACATCAGGATCTGGAACCGCACCCAGAGCCCCATGGCCCAGCAGGCCCACTGCCTTGGCCATGGACCAAGCAAGACTGGCCCCCCCACCCCGCCAAGCAGGAAACCCCATCCCCACCCCTGCCCAGGAGAAACGTGCTGATGCACTCAGGCCCCGGATGAGGGATGACTAGGGTCACCCCCGCCAGGGCTCACAGCTTAACTGGGATGAGCCTTTGGACATCTGTGCATTCACTCATTCATTCCTTAGCAGGTTCTGAGCACCCACTGGGTGCCACCCTGCCCCAGCACTAATAACAAACGGCACTGGCCCCGGAGCTGGGGACAATGCCTGGGTCTGCCCTGAACTGCGGGGCTTCTCAGGTCAGGATTTTCAGCCCTAAACCCCAGGCAAACAGGGCCATCGGTCACCCTACCTGGAGCTGACCTTTGCATGGGGAAGACAGACCACAAGCAGCTGAACATGTCACTTATAATGGGGTGCCCAGTGCCAGTGCGAGAAGAAGGAGGCCAGGAAAGCAAATAGGAAGTGTGGAAGGGGGTGTCGTTTAGAGGAGTGTGGTCCCGGCAACGTGTGAGTCTGGTTCTAACAGGATGGACGGGTGAGGGGGTGTGGCAGGCAGGTGGGGCCATGGGGTGCCCTGGTTTGGATACGGGGTACGAGTCAAATACACCAACGTTCCTCAGTGTCTGGAGGGTGGGGCTCCGTGGGCTGGGATGGAAATGTAGCAGCGGGAGCTGGCGTTTGCACGTGGTAAGTTTGAGCTGCCTCTGTTCGCCAGTGCTTCTGTAGTGCCTTCTGGGTATCACTCCCTCAGTGAACAAAACAGACACAGATCCCTGCCCAAGGCAGAGAAGAGAGGCATAAACATTAAAAAAAAAAAAAAAAAAAAAAGAGTAAATTATCTAGGACATAAAAGGTTCATTCAGAAAGAAAAATCGGGGCAGGTTAAAGGGAAGGAGATGGTCTTGGGGGCAGAGAGGCAGACTGGGTCGCACGCCAAGACAGGAAGGAGATGGAGTTGCTGGACAAACAATTAAACCCCAGTGAGTCGGGCTTCCCTGGTGGTGCAGTGGTTAGGAATCTGCCTGCCAGTGCAGGGGACACGGGTTCAAGCCCTGGTCCGGGAAGATCCCACATGCCGCGGAGCAACTAAGCCTGTGCGCCACAACTACTGAGCCTGTGCTCTAGAGCCCGCGAGCCACAACTACTGAAGTCCGTGCGCCCAGAGCCCCTGCTCCGCAACAAGAGAAGCCACTGCAATGAGAAGCCCACGCACCGCAACGAGGAGTAGCCCCCGCTCACCGCAACTAGAGAAAGCCCGCACACAGCAACAAAGACCCATCGCAGCCAAAAATAAATAAATAAAATAAATAAATTTATTTTAAAAAACCCCAAAACCCAGTGAGTCCTTCCACAAGGGTAGAAAGGGATGAAACAGTTTTATTATTGGATGAGCATTAAGAGATTGCAAAGACAGAAATCTCACCCTTTATATGACCCAGGCAGGTACAACCCATTCCATACATGATCTCAAGGAAAACAACTGTCCTCAAGCCTATTTTGTGTGATAATAACATAGCCACCCCAGCTTTCTTTGATTCCTATTTGCATGGAATGTCTTATTCCATCCTTTTACTTTCAACCTCTTTGTGTCTTTGTACGTAAAGTGAGTGTCTTGTGCACGGCGTGTGCACAAAGATGGATCATCTCTGCCAATCTCTGTCTTTTAATTGGAGAGTTTAACCCATTTAAAGTTTTTAAAATATATATTTTATTTATTTATTTATTTATTTAGTCATTTTTGGCTGCGTTGGGTCTTTGTTGCTGCGCGCGGGCTTTCTCTAGTTGCCATGAGTGGGGGCTACTCTTCGTTGTGGTGCACGGACTTCTCATTGCAGTGGCTTCTGTGGTTGTGGATCACGGGCTCTAGGCACGCGGGCTTCAGTAGTTGTGGCACATGGGCTTCAGTAGCTGTGGGTCGTGGGCTCTAGAGCACAGGCTCAGTAGCTGTGGCGCATGGGCTTAGTTGCTCCGTGGCATGTGGGATCTTCCCGGACCAGGGCTCGAACCTGTGTGCCCTGCATTGGCAGGCAGATCCTTAATAACTGCACCACCAGGGAAGCCCTCCATTTACATTTAAAGTGAATACTGAGGGACTTCCCTGGTGGTCCAGTGGGCAAGACTCCTCGCTCCTAACGTAGGGGGCCTGGGTTCGATCCCTGGTGGGGGAACTAGATCCCACATGCATGCCGCAACTAAGAGTTCGCATACCACAACGGAGATCCTGCGTGTCGCAACTAAGACCCGGCACAGCCCAAATAAATAAATAAATATTAAAAAATAATAATAAAGTGAATACTGAAAAGAAAGGATTTACTTCTACCACAGCTATTTGTTTTCTTATGTCTTATATGGTTTTTGTTCCTCAGTTCTTCTATTACTGCCTTTTTGGGTATTCAGCTGATTTTTTCTGGTGTACTATTTTGATGTCCTTCTTCTTTCCTTTTCTGTATTTTTTCCCCAGTATTTTCTTACTGGCTTCCTTGGGAGTTACAATTAAAATCTTAAACTTACAAAAACCTAGTCTGAATAATACCAATTTGGTTTCAGTAGTATACACTCTGCTCCTACACATTGACATTCCTCCCCTGTTGTTGTCACAGATTCATCTTCATCTATTGTGTGTCCATTAACATAGATTTATGACTATTGTTTCGTGCATTTGCCTTTTAAATCATATGGAAAAAAATAGAGGAGTTACAAACCAAAACTGCAATAACACCAGCTTTTAGCTTCTCCCATGCAGTAACCTTTACTGTATTCTGTACTTTCTCGTGGTTTTGAGTTACTGTCTAGTGTATTTTCATTCAGCCCGAAAGACTCTCTTTAGCATTTCCAGTAGGGCAGGAAATGAACTCCCTGAACTTTTACTTATCTGGAAACATCTTACTTCCTCCTTCATTTCTGAAAGATAGTTTTACTGGATATAGAATTCTTGGTTGACAGGTCTTTCTTTTTCTTCAGGACTTCAAATATGTCCTCCCACTGGCTTGTCTTCTCCAAGGCTTCTAATGAGAAGTCTTCTGAAAGTCTTGTTGAGGATTTCCATGGAAAGGCCAGAAGGGCTGCGGCGGCAGAGGCCCCAGCGTGCGCACAGTGGGCATAAGGAGAGGCTGGGCGGGGGGGCCGGGGGGTGTGCGGGAGTGGTCAGAGCTGAGGAGGGGAGGAGAGTTTCCAGGAAAGGATCGACTGTCACCAGGCTGCGGGCCAAGTGAGGGGAGTTCTATCATGAGCATCTGGAGACGGGAACTCACCTCGACAAGATGAGCCCTGGCGGAGAAGCCCGACTGCAGAGGGTTCTCGGAAGGAGGGTGGGGGGACACCCCCTGAGTTTAGTCAGGAAGGAACAAAGAAATGGTCGATGCCTCAGAATTGCTGGGGTCTGACGTGTTTGGCAGTTTGGGGGGTTCTAGCTTGCAGGAACGACAACTCGTGTAGGGGGGCAGGCTGCAGCTGCAAGCTGGGTTCTGAGGAGGGCTGAAGGGCTTGTCCTTGGGTGGTCTCTGCCCCTGGAGGTCGAGCAGAGGCCAGGGTTTGGGTGTCCAGCTTGGGCCACCAGAGGAAGGGGAGGCAGCTCGGCAGGCAGGGCGGGGAGACGGGTCCTGGCAGTGGGATCTCCGACAGCAGCGCCTGGGCCTCGGTGGCATCTGCACCTCTCGGGGCAGCTGTGCGCGCCCACCTCGCCAGCCCCCAGCAACAGGTTCCCATATTCACCCTCTTCCAGCCAAAAAGCGAAGAGCGGTCAGTTCCTGCAGAACCGTCATGAGTACAGCTTCCAATAAGATTCTGATGATTTTAATGCTATTTTAAACGGCTGCTTATTACTTTGAGGCGATTGACTCTTTTTTTCTAAAACTCTTCACGTGCACGTTTAAACATACTTTTTCTACGTTTCTCTGGGCGCCACTGAGCACAGCCTTAGGACAGGACACAGTGGGCCGTGGGGGCAGACGCGGACGCGAGTCAGGCTGGGGAGTGGGCCCGAGGCTGGGCGAGCCGAGGGGAAGATGCAGCCTCTGGGCGTGGGGTGTGCGGGGAGGGGCTGGGGCCGCGCCGGGTGCGCAGGGCGCGGTGCACGCTGTGAGGCGAGAGGGATGGTCACGTGAACGTGCACTGTGGGGACGTGGGATTTGGGAGACGCCGCCGGGGACTAGGTGACTGCTGGGGAGGGGGCGGGGCATTCCGGGGCACGTCTGACCCTAGAGCGTGGACGCAGCAGTGACCACTGGGGAGGGCGTGTGTCCAGCCGGCTGGGGCAGAGGCGCTGTGGGTGAAGCAGCCGAGAGCTCGCGGTGAGGCGCGCACCTGCCTCTCCAGCGGGACCAGTGTCACTTGGCGCCTCCGGCGAGGGCTCTCCGCAGCTCCGACCCGCCCCGGCGCCCGCAGCGCTCCCAGCCCTTGCGCCCCAGGAGCCTCCGGGGCCCTGCCGGCTGCGGGCTCCGCTCAGAGCCAGAGAGATGGGCGGGGGGGCGGGGCCGGTCGCTAGGATACCCCGCCCACTACCTCGAAGTCTGGTCTCCGCCGGGTCCCCGCGGCGGGCCGGGGAGGGTCGCGCTTCCTCCGGGGGTCGGCGGCTGGGGTGCAGGTGGGGTGCGGAGACGGAGCAGCTGCCGGGGCGGGCCCGTCGGAGGAGGGAGGCTGCCCCGGGGGACGAGGCTGGGGCTTGGCTTACACGCCCTGGAGGGCGAGGGGAAGGGGCCGCAGCTGCTGGGGGAAGGGGCGGCCCCGGGAGGCCTCCGGGAGCCGGGTAGGGGCGGGGGGTTAGGGAGGGGCTGGGGAGCCTGGCGGCCCCTCCGCGGCAGCTTACGGAGGGGGCTCCAGGGCCCGCGTCTCTCCCCCCCGCCCCCCGTCCCGCCCCGCTTTGGCTTTTATTGGGGGGAACATCTTTGAGGACACCTCCCTCGTCTTGGGTTGCAAGGCTCTGTCTCGCCTTTGACCCACCCAGGAGGGACCCCACGACCATCCGCCCGGCTCCCGGGCGCATGCGCCTGGATGCCCCGAGAAAGCGCGGCCGTGGCCCCTCGCCCCCGGCGGGAGAACTCGCTGCGAGGAGGAAGCCCGGGCGCGCGTAAAAGTGGCCTGAAACATTTTAAAAATATTTTGTTCATATAATTTTTAATTATCACATAGTAAAATTGACTTTTTAAAATTTAATTTGTATTTTATATTGGAGTATAGTTCATTTACAATACTGTTAGTTTCAGTTGTACAGCAAAGTGATTCAGTTTATATATATGTACATTCTTTTTCAGATTCTTTTCCCATATAGGTCATTACAGAATACTGAGTAGAGTTCCCTGTGCTCTACAGTAGGTCCTAGTTGATTATCTATTTTATATATAGTAGTGTGTATATGTTAATCCCAAACTCCTAATTCATCCCCCTCCATTAAAAATTGACTTTCTAATTTTGGTGGACAGTTCTCTGAATTTTAACACATGCGGATAGCCGTCACTGTAACAGGTTACAGAACAGTTATATCACTCCGAAACCTACCCCCTGCCATGCCTTTCAGGCACACTTCCTCCTCCACCCATAACCCCTGGCAACCACTGATCTGTTTTCCGTGATGGTAGGTTGGTCCTGCGGATGGAATGAGACAGAAGGTAACCTTTGGGGACTGGCCTCTCTCACTCTGTAATGCCTTGAGATTCATCTGGGAGGTTGTGTGAATCAACAGTTTGTTTCTTTCGTGACTCAGTAGTATTCCATGGTCTAGATCACCACGGTCCGTTCATCCATTCACCCACTGAAAGATGTTTGGGTTGTTTCCAGCTGTTACAAGTAAAGCCACTACCAGTATTCACGTACAGGTTTTTGTGTGAACACACATTTTCATTTCTCTAGGATAAACGCCTGAGGTTGGGTTGCTGTTTCCCACGGTAAGCATATAGTTACCTGCGTAAGAAACTGAGAAAGCATCTCTCAGAGTGGCCACACCGCTTTGCCTTCCCAGCATCAGCATCCAAGAGTTCCCGTTGCTTCACGTCCTCGCCAGCACTTGGTATTGTCAGTATGTCAGTGTTTCTTCTTTACTCGTTCTGATAAGCACACAGTGGTCTCTTACCAAGGTTCTAGTTTGCGTTTCAGTCGTGGCTGATGATGCTGAACACCTTTTCATGTGCTTAGTTGCCATCTATACATCCCCTTTGGTGAAGCGTCTGTTCAAGACCTTTCTCATTTGTAGTTACATCCTTTTTTTTTTCTTTTCTTTTCTTTTTTTTTTTTTTTTTTTGCTACACTGCGCAGCATGCAGGATCTTAGTTCCCTGACTGGGGATCAAACCCATGCCCAAAGTCCCAAGACCTTTCCTATTTGTAAATTGTGTTGTTTTCTTAGCGCTGAGTTTTGTGGGGGTTTTTTAAACTTTTTTTTTTTAACTGTCCTTTTTTTAAAATTAATTAATTTATTTATTTTTGGCTGCGTTGGGTCTTCGTTGCTGTGCGTGGGCTTTCTCTAGTTGTGGTGAGCAGGGGCTACTCTTCGTTGCGGTGCGCGGGCTTCTCATTGTGGTGGCTTCTCTTGTTGCGGAGCACGGGCTCTAGGCACTCGGGCTTCAGTAGTTGTGGTATGTGGGCTCAGTAGTTGTGGCTTGCGGGCTCTAGAGTGCAGGCTCAGTAGTTGTGGTGCACAGGCTTAGTTGCTCCGTGGCATGTGGCATCTTCCTGGACCAGGGATCGAACCCATGTCCCCTGCATTGGCAGGCAGATTCTTAAACACTGCAACACAAAGGAAGTCCTCAAATTGTTTTAGTTATTCCAGTTTCATTGCCCTTCCATATAAATTTTAGAATTGGCTTGTCTACATCTACAAAATAATCTTGCTGGAATTTTGGCTGGTAGCATGTTAAATCTGTAGATCACTTTGGGGAGAAATGACATCTTTACTATGCTGAGTCTTCAAATCCATGAACATGGTAAGTCTTTCCATTTATTTAGATCTTTCTGATTTTTCCAACAGCATTTTGTAGTTTTCAGCACACAGATCCTGTACATGTTTTGCTAAATTGACACCTAGACATTTTAATGTCTATTAAATGGGAGCTATTATAAATAGTAACTTTCTTAAAATTTTGGTTTCCAATTATTCACTGCTTATATATAGGAATATGATTGATTTCTTTGTGTTGATCTTGTACCCTGCAACCTTTCTAAACTCACTTATTTGTTCTAACAGTTTGGTTCTTTTTTAAAAAATAGATTCCCTGGGATTTTCTACATAGATAATTGTGTTGCTAGAAAAAAGGACAGTTTTATTCTTCCTTTCCAGTTCATATGCTGTTATTTCCTTTTCTTGCTCTATTGCACTGGCTACAAATTCTAGTACTGTGTTGAATAAGAATGACAAGATGGGCATCTTTGACTTGATGCTGATCTTTGGGGAAAAAGCCTTTCACAGTAAGTCTTTCACAGAGAGTATGATATTAGCTATAGGATTTTTGTTGATGCCGTTTATCAAGTTACAGAAGTTTGCTAGGTGTGGAAATCTGAATTGACAGTTCTTTTCCTTCAGTGCTCAAAAAAATGTTGTATTACCAATACTTCTTTCTGGCCTCTACGGTTTCTGAAGAGAAGCCCAGTCATTCAAATCGTAGTTCTTCTATAGGTAATACATAATTTTTCTCTGGCTGCTTTTAAGGTTTTTTCTTTGTTTGTAGTTTCCAGCAGTTTGATTTTGAAGTGTCTTGGTGTGGATTTCTTTCAGTTTATCCTCGGTGGGATTAGCCCTGCTCCTTCAATTGTAAGTTTATATCTTTCACCAAACTTGCAAAGTTTTCAGTTATTATTTCCTCAAAATATTTTTTCAGTCCCACAGTCTTTCTCCTTTCCTTCTGGGACTCCAGCAACACAAATATAGCCCTTTGTTGTGGTCCCATGGGCCCCTGAGACTCTGTTCATTTTTTAAAATCTTTTTTCTATTTTTCAGATTAATTTCTTTTTTTTTTTTTCCTGGCCACACCACGCAGTTTGTGGGATCTTAGTTCCCTAACCAGTGATTGAACCTGTGCGCTCGACAGTGAAAGCGCTGAGTCCTAACCACTGGACCACCAGGGAATTCCCACAGATTCATTTCTATTGATATATCTTCGAGTTCATTGATTCTTTCCTCTGTCATCTCCATTCTGCTATTGAATCCATCTAGTGAGGGTTTTTTGTTTTGTTTTAGTTATTGAATTTTTCAGTTCCAAAATTTCTATTTGCTTTTTTATATCTTTCTATTTCTTTGCTAAGTTTTTCTATGTTAATATTTTGTCAAGACTGTTTGCAATTTGTAGTTCAAGTATTTTTATAAAATCTGCTTTAAAGTCCCTGTCAGATAATTCAAACATCTGTGTCATCCCATCATTGGTGTCTATTGTCTTATGTGAGTTGAGATTTTCATGTTCTTCATATACCAAGTGATTTCAGTTTCTATCCCAGACATTTGAGTATTATGGGTCTCCCCCTGCCCATGGAGAATGTTAGTGTCCTATGGGCTCTGGTTCCAATGTCCAATCGATATTCAGTGTTTGCTGTTCTAATCAGGTCTGCCCCCGTGGGCACCACCTAGTACTCACTCTGAGACCTGGGTAGAGGTCTACCTGTCAGATCAATTTTCCGAGTATTTGATATGCTAATTACGATCAGATCCATGCACACTCGGATTAGGGGTGACAGCAGAAGTTTACATTTTAAAGCTTTTGGCGTCATTTCACTGAACTTCTTCCTCTCCATTATTTTCCTGGTACTTTCCACGTACCTGAAGGTTCCCTTTTCCTCCACCAGAAACTATCCACTTCTGCATTTGTGACACATTTGGGGCCAAATGGCAGGAGAACATAGAGGGAAAAAGCTGCTAATATGTGAGTTCAGCAAGGTTCCAGGACCCAAGATCTACATACAAAAACCAACTGCATTTCGATATGTTACCAATGAACAATCCAGAAAGGAAATTGAGATAACAACTCCATTTACAACAGCAATGAAAAGAATACAATGAATAGGAATAAACTTAACAAAAGGAGAGCAAGACTTGTACACTTAAGACTACATAGCAATTCTAAGAGAGATTAAAGAAATCTAAATAAATGGGGAGAAATTCAGTGTTCATGGGTGGGAAGACTCAATATTGTTAAGATGCCAATACTCCCCAAATGGATTAATAGATTGAATGCAATTTCTATCAAAATGTGAGTGGATTTCTGGGGGGCAGAAATTAGCAATCTGATCATAAAATGTGTATGGAAATGCAAAGGACACAAAATAGCCAAAACAATTTTTTAAAGGAGCAAAGCTGAAGAATTTACAGTTTCCAATTTTAAAACTTACAATAAAGCTACAGCGATAAAGACAGCACGTTTTGCAGTGAGGATTCACATACAGGTCGATGGAACAGGATTGAGAGTCCAGAAATAAATGATCAGATGATTTTTGACAAAGGTGCCACAGCTTTCACTGGGGAAAAGGATACTCTTTTCAACAAATGGTGCTATGGCAATTGGATATCCACATGGAGAAAGAGGAATTTGGACCCTTACCTCACACCATACACAAACATTAACTCAAAATGAACCATAAACCTAAATGTAAGCGCTAAAGCCATAAAACTTCTGAAAGGAAACATAAAAGAAAATCTTTGTGCCCTTGAGTGGTGCATAGTGTTCTCAGGTGCAGCAAGCACTAAAGCCAGGACCCCTGGACAAAATAGATAAATTGGACTTGGTCAAAAGTAAACGTTTTGTGTTTCAAACACCAGCAGTAAGAAGGTGAAAATTGGGTTAAATGTTCACAAATCTTATATGTATTAATAATAAAGGACTTGTATTTAGAATCTATAAAGAACACTCACAACTCAAAATAAGACATACACTGAAAATTGTTGTGTATATTTTACCACAATTTACAAACATATATGATTTTAAAGAACAACAATAAGACAAGCAATCCAAGTAAGAAATAGGTTGAAAGTTTGATTAGACATTTAACCAAAGAAAGAGGAGCGAAGCTGGGTATCTTCTTTGGTGCAATGTCTAATCAAATGTGAGAAGATAACATCATTAGCTATTAGGAAAATCAAATTGAAACTGAATGCAACACCGCTTCACACCCACTAGGATGGCTACAGTCGTAATGAAAGATGATAATGAGCGTTGACAAGGACATGGAAACATTGGAAGCCTCGTACATTGCTGGTGGGAATGCAAAATGTAGAGCCAATTTCTTCAAAAGTTACACGGAAATTTCCCACATGACCCAGCAATTCCATTCCTAGGTATCTACCTAAAAGAAATGACAACGTATGTGCACGTGAAGACATGTACCTGAATGTTCATAGCAGTCTTATTCATAAGAGCCAAAATGTGGGGGAAAAAAGCAAACACACATCAACTGGTGAATGGATAAGCAAAACATGTTCCCTACAATGGAATATTTTTATGGGAACCAACTATGGACGTGTTACATCACGAATGAACTTCAAAATGCGTGCACTCAGCGAATGCAGCCAGACACCAAACACTACAAGTTGTAGATTCCGTTTATATGAAATGTCCAAAAAAGGCAAGTCTATGAGGACAGAAAACAAGTGCATGGCTGCCAGGGGCCGGGGTGGGGGACAAGTGACTGCTCGTGGGGGACAAGTGATCATCGAGGGGATGGAAATGTGCTAAAATCGGACTGTGGTGGTTGCACAACTCGGAAGTTTTACTAAAACCATTGAAGGGTGGGTGGCTCACTGAAGTCGTTGAAAGTGGGTGGACTTCATGGGATGTAAATTACACCTCGATAAAGCTGTTTTAAAAATACTTTTCACAGATTTTATTAGATTTCCATTTAACGCTCTGAGAAATGTTTAAAGTGGCCCAGAGTATTTTTAAGAGGAATTTTGCTTGTTATTAAAAAGGCAGCCAGCTGAAGGGAAGGGCCTGAACTGGACCCTGCCCCCGGGGCTCTACCCTGGCGGAGGCCTCCTCATCACCTCCGCCCCCCACAGGTCCTGAAGCGAGCAGGCCCCTCGGGAGGTGGGGGACCCATAGCACCTTTGGGGACCAGAGGGAGGCTGGGGTACTGTCTAGGGGAGGTGGGGGTGGGCCCCGAGGCGGGGGCAGCTGGCGGCTCTTGGGCGCGGGTGAGGGGGCAGGTGGGGGCAGGGTTGCCCAGGACCCCCCGGTGGCTGCGCAGGGAAAAGCCTGGTGTCTGCACGGGGCCGGGCGGGGGCGTACCCGGGCAGGCACACCTGGGGGGGCGGTGAGCAGGGCCCCGGAGACAGACACAGCCTGGAGGACCCCGGGGGGACCCCCACGAGGATGGGCAGGGTGGGCTGCCTGGGCAGAGACAAACATGGTGCCAAGGGGCTGGGCCTGCCCCACAAGTGCCACGACCCTGCCCTGGGCTCTGCCCCTCCCTGAGACCCCACCCCCAGGCCAGGGCTCCTCCACTCGATGCTCCAGTGTCCCCAGGGAAGGGACCATTGCGGTGTGGCCGGGGTGAAAGATGGCACCCACCCTGCCCACCCGACCCTGCACACCTCTGTGTTCCAGGCCCAGCTCAGCCCTTGCTTCTTGCCCCATGACAGACCCCACTAGCCCCGGGGATCCCCAAACTTCAGACCCTTTTTGCCCACTACGGAGTCAGGTACAGGGCAGACAAAACTGCTGGCCCCTGGTGACCACGTGTGACGAGGAAGGGGACAGAATGTCTCAGGGTGGGGAGGTCAGCGGACCACAGCTCTGAGTCCCCAGTCACCCCCAGGTCCTGAGATTCCCCTCCCGCACCGCAGGGCGAAGACGTGTCCTCAGGCCCAGGGCAGGTTGGCACCGGGATCGGACAGGGCCTCCCCTTAAGCACTCATCGGAGGGGGTTGCTCTGGAGGGAGGGGCCTCACTGTGCCTGGGGCTTCTGGGCACGTGGACAGGCTCCTGGGGAGCCGCCGCTTCCCTCGGGTCTGACTGCCTTCTGCTTCCCGAGTCATCGGGGGCCCACCTGCCTCCTGGACTTGGAGGACCCTGAGCCCCCCACGTGCACCTCACGCCGGGACCCCCCTCTCTCCAGCACACCCACCTCCCCTCAGCCCCCCGACCCCACCCCCCCTCAGATCTCGGCAGGGCCCTCTGGGAACCCCCACTTCCCATGACCCTGATGCCCTCATGGCTCTTGAACCCCCTCTGGGGCTGAAGACGGTTCCTACACATGGGCCAGCACGCCTGTGTGCCCTGACACCGGTGCACGCGTGTGACCGCACTGTCACCGCAGCAGGTGGCCGCTGGGGGCCAGGAGGGCTCGGTGGGCAGGACCTCACTGCTGCAGCCTCCTGCCCCCTTCTCTGCCCGGTTCCGGGCTCCTCCTCTGTCACCTCCCACCCCCCACAGGCGCTGAGTCACAGGGACTCCCCCACGGGCTGCTGTGGCATCTGAAGGGAGGGTCTGTCACCCAGCAGAGGCAGCCACGGAACACGGGGGGAGGACACCCCGAGTCTTGGCTCCGGGCTCTGCCTAGATGACGTCCTGCCCGGGTGCACACACATGCACCACTGGAGCACACACACTCAACATGCACAGATACACATGCATGCACGCACACTAACCTGTGCTGGATCACATACATGCACACACACGCGCATGCACATGCACACACGCACCCAGACACATGCACAGACCACACAGATTTACACACCCACACATACTACATACACAGTCACAGGTACACACAGACACGCACATACACACGCACAGTCAAGGGCAAACACGCACCGTTTCTGTGTTCCAGGGTGTACCCCCTGGGCCTTTCTGGAGGGGAGACAGGCGGCTGCGGAGCGGCCTGCACTGGGCAGGGGCAGAGCTGGGACTCCGGGACCCCGCAGCAGCCCCTGACCTGCTCCAGGGTTGGCACGGGTCACTGGGCGCCTCCTTTGGTCCCTGGGTAGGGGGCACCCCCCTCCCCCACTGCTGTGGCCTGTTGAGAAGGACGCTGAGTCGGCCATGGCACCAGGGACCTCGGCAGCCAGCACGCTGGGGTTTGCGGACCAGTTCCATCCTAACCCTCATCTCTCAGCAGGGAGCGCTGACACTGGCAGGAAGGCCCAGAGCAGCCCCAGGGCTTTGCTCAGGGCTCAGGGCCTCTGGAGCCCCCCACCTCCTTCCCCTCAGCTTACCCACTCCCTTAGCTCACCCACGTGGAGCAGGTTGTCGGGAGAATCCAGGGCCACGTGCAGGAGCATGTGTGCGGGTGGAGGCTGTGCAGCCCCTCCTGTGTCTGTCCTTTGCTTCCAGCCTTGAGTAAGCTGCGCCTGGGCTCCTCCACCTGCCTCAGGGCCTTTGCATCTGCTGTTCCCCCTGCCAGCGCCCCCTCCCCAGATCTCTGCAGAGCTGCCAGCGCCATCTCTCGGGCCCACTCAGCAGAAAGGCCGACAGTGACCCCTAAGAACCCCACCACAGTGTCTCTGTCACACCCTGAAACCATCATGCCCATTTGTCTGGGTCACTGCGCCTCTGGCAGGGCTGAGCCCCCGGGGTCGGGAGCGTCTGCTTCCCTCCAGAGGGAAAGGGCCCTTTGAGCTGGCCTAGGGGAGGCGTGGTGAGCCAAAGCCAGCTGGCAGGGAGGGTCGGGAGGCTTGGGGCGACCCCCTTGGGGTGCTCCGCAGGGTGGGGCTGCAGACGCCTCGCCACACTCTCGCCAGGATGGGGGTGCCTCTGTGGGGACCCACCAAGCAGGCCGTGCCGTGATATGAACCCCAGTCCAGATGCCTCCGGCCCCGTTCCCCCGCCAAGGTGGGAAGTGGGAGACCAGCAAGCGGCCTGGTGCTTTCAGGCTCACACAGCCTCGGGCAGTGCCCCAGTGGTCCAGGAACCCTGACTTCCTGGCCGGCCTGGTCCAGGGGGTAGAACCTCCCAGCCTTCCTCGTCACTGAGTCCCAGGACCCAGGGCATCTACAACCCAGAGAGGCCCTGCCACTTGACACCAGCAGGGCCTTCTCATCTTCACGGTCCAGCCCCTTCCCCATAGCCCAGGCTCTGGCGGGGACCTGGGGGCCGCAAGGAATGGGGCAGATGGCCCCTGGGCTGGGCCTGGCCTGATGCCTCAGGCATCAGCAGCTCTCCTCTCCATCCTTCCAAGGAACTGGCTCAGGTTCCTGCAGGGCTGCCTGGGGTGGGGAAGCCTGAAGGCCCTGGACCAGATGCCAGCCTCCCCAGCAGGTGTGCAGGCCCAGTGATGTCAGGGTCCCCTGCCCACCAAAGGCCTGAGCCTCAGATCAGGGCAGGCAGCCTCCTGGCAGGAGGGCGGGCAGGAGGGGGCCAGAGGCCAGGTCAGAGCCAGCCCACCTTTCCGAGCTCTGTGTGTTAGGAAGATGGGGTCCCGCCCTAGGGCACCTCCCCTCCCTAGGTGGGGTGGGCCTTCTTGGCTGTTTATGACATCGGGTGGGTCCCTGGCCTCCCTGAGCCTCAGTTTCCCCCACCTGGCTCACTCAGTGCCGAGTACAGGTGACCTACCCCCAAAAGAGCTCCCTCACTCATCCATCCAGGAGCAGGCCCCCACTGTACCGCATCCTGGCCGGCATCTGCAGCCTGGCTCCCTGGGAAGGGCTGTCTTGCAGGGACCAGGCCAGGAGGAGGGCCGAAACCAGTGCTGGAGCGGCAGGCCCTGCTCCCCTCCCCGCCCGGACAGGCCTGACTGCCAGGAACCCTTGGGGACCGGGGCGGGGGGAAGGGCAGAGCGGGGTGTCAACTGTGTAATCGAAGCTCAGGGTTTTGCCAAGGCTGCCTGGAAAGCCGGCCAGCCTGGAAGCCATGTGCCCGGGGCTCAGGCAGCTCCCCCCGCCCCGCCCCAATCAGAGACCTCTGTAGAGAGGGGACAGACCCGCTGAGCAACCCCAGGGCCAGCAAATCAGCTTGGGCCCTGCACCCCTCAGCCACAGCTGCAGGTCAGGGATGTACTGGGCCCAGCGAGCTCCTCTCCCTCCCCTTGCACTGTGGGCCGCCAGGCCTGGCTGACACCGCCCCTGCCGCCTGCCCAGGACCCCAGGCCCCGCCGCTCACAGGGCGCCCTCCCCAGAGGCCCCGCTGTGCCTCCAGCTCAGCGTGTGCGCCGGTCCTGCTCCACCCCGGGCCTGTGTGGTGCCGGCGTCCACAGACGCGGGTGCCCTTCCCAGCCGCAGTGCTCATGGCCAGGGTCACGCAGGCAGGTGATGGCCCCCCAGCCCCTGCCTGTCCAGCCTCCATCGCCCCCTTGGGAGCCATCCAGCCTGTCCCCTTCGGATTTCCTTCTGTGCTGCTTTCACTAGCATGGGGATTCCCCCAGCCAGGGTCTGGATGCCCAGAGGGCTGGGTGGGGCTCCCAGGTCCTGCCAGGGTTCACTTCCCTTTTCTCAGAAGCTGTGGCACCAAAGCCACACCAAGGTTTCCTTTCGGGGGCTGCACTGGAGGAAAGAAACAGCGAGGCCCTGACAGCTGCGGCAAGTGGGTTCGGATCTGCCTCCCAGACGCTTCCCCGGAAGCCGGGCTGGCCGCAGGCAGGTGGGTGAGCAGCCCGGAGAGGAAGCCCGCCCGGCTGCCTTGTCGGCTCGGCCAGCACCCACCGGCCCCCAGGAGGCAGTGAGCGAAGCAATCACAGCGCGGGGTGTGCTGTGTCCCTCCCGTGGGTGCGGGCGCCTCCGAGCAGAGGTGCTCGCACCCCCGAGGGCCACAGCGTGTTCAGGCTTCCGGTTCTTTCCGTGATGATTTCTGGGTTCTGTGCAACCCCAAGGAAAGCCCCTGAGGGCTGGAGGTGAGCAAGTGGTTCTGAAGGAGCCTCGATACTAAACCGGCCAGGATGTTAAAAGCTGAGTGGAGACGGGGGCTGGCCTGGCAGAGCACAGCCAGAGCCCCTGGACCAGCGCAGCCTCTGGGACTGCGGCTGCTGGAAGAAGCCTGGGCCTGGCCCAGGAGCCGGCAGCCTCGAGGAGGGCAGGACAGGGTTTGGGGGGGTCGGCCCCTCCACGGTCTTCAAGCAGCCTGTCCCCTCTGCTCCAGCCCCAGGCCGTCCACACAGCCCACAGTGCCAGCAGCCTCAAGGGGGGGCTGGGGATCCTGCCCGTGGGAACAACCCCATCCTGGTCCCAAGAGGCCCTGGGCCAGAGAAGCCCCCTCCCCCAGCCCCCAGCCCCACAGACAGGGCTAGTACTGACCGGCAGGACAGATCCCACCCCGGCAGAGGGGCTCGCAGACACCAGGGGCACCAGTGGCACAGGCCACCCCCAGCAAGTGGGTCCCCAATTCCAAGAGCCCCTTGCCTTCCCAGCAGGCTGCAGTGCCTGGCGACTCAGTGGGGGGGCGCCTCGCCCTCCGCGCGCTGGACTGGGTCCCACAGTAAGGCGACCTCTGGGAGTGCTCGCTGGATGGTCTGGAAGATGGGGGGTAAATGGGCAGGGTGCACCCTCAGCTGGCAAGAGGGGGAGCTGGGATCATGGTGACACGTGGATCACTGTCACCAGGGTCGGGGGGCGAGGGCTCGTCCTCAAGCCTGAGTGCGGGGCCGCTGCCTGAGTGCCCCGCTCCGTGGAGAGGCAGGGTGAGCAACGGAGAAGAGCCCCACGGGGTCTGGGAGGACTCGGGCAGGCTGGCCAGCCCAGGGCCACGGGCACCCCACACACCGAGGGGGGCCACCCCAGCGATGCCTGGGCCTCAGCAGCAGCTCCGGGGAGAGGCGCCAGGCCCCAGGCAGGCCACGAACGCCCGCTGACTTCCTGAGCGGCCGAGCCCGGAGCCCGCACCCCAGCGCCTGCCCGCCGGGGGAAAGGCCGACTTCACTTCCTCCAGCTTCGCTTTCCAAAACCTCCTGCCTCTGCTCTAACCTTCGGCCCCCAGACTCCCTTCTGTCCAACTCTGCTCCCAGGGCCCACCAGCAGGCATGTGAGACGGGACCTGGGCCGTGGGACTCAGGGACAGGCCTCTGAGGGCTCCAGGACGTGTGCCTGGCCCACTGCGTGTTCCAGCACCTGCCCCAGCACGAGATGCCCAGCAGAGGCCTCCCGTGGAGGCGGGGCAGGGCATGGCCAGATGCTCCGCTGCACAGACTGCCCTTCACACTGCAGCCTGGCCCACGTGTCCACACCTGGACTTGGCCGTGGCTCCCACCCGCCACCTCACCCTGCACCTGTCAGGCCAGGGCCCAACCGTGCCACCTCTGTTCTCTGCACCTGGGACACCTCCCACCCCCTTCCCCTGGCAAACTTCTCATCCTTCAGAACCCCTTCCAGCCTCTCGGGGCCACTGCCAGACATGGCTCCAGACTCGTGCTGGCAACACCCCCCAGGGCCTGGCTGCCTGCTCCTCCCCCCAGGGGCCCTTGAGGGCACAGCGTGTTTCCCACTCCCCTGGGGGCAGGGGTAGCAAGAAGGCCAAAAGCTGGGAGGAAGCACTTGAGCCCCTCATGCTGCCACCTCCCCACAGGAAAATGCAGAGGGAGCTATGCAGAGACCAGAGGCCCCTTCTCCCCAAACCTCTTCTCTTACCCCAGACCACCCATCCCAGTAAACACAGAATATCCATTTAATACAAAATGATTTAATTGAAATACCTGTATAAAAAAATATGATTTCCAGACATCTCACTTTTGAACTGAAAGAAAACCCTATCCGCAGTGCCTACGCACACCGGGATCACACAAACACAACTGCTGAAATAAATTAAAGGCTTGAGACTCTGTCCCCCCACCCCCCAGCCTCCAGAGCCAACAAGCAGACTGTACAAGGTCAATAATTTAAAACCCACCCCCCGAGGGCGCAGAGCCGCAAGGTGGCGGGGTCACCCACTCCCCTTAAATTAGCCACTGTACAAGTCCACCTTCTGACAGACACGGGTAGGCCTGAGGCCTGGGGTCCACAAGCACAGCCACCCCTCCTCTGCCCACAGGCCTTGAGGAGGTAGGGCTGCTGGGAGGGAGGAACCTCGACAAATAAATTAAACAATAAATAGCCCTCCTCAGGGTCACACCATAAATAAGACGTTTGCACACGCATCGGGTGGGCAGGCGGGCAGCAAGGCCTGAACGTTGCATTGCTTGTGCACAGACGTGCCCAGACGAACACCGAGACACGAGGGGGTGGGCATGATGAGGGACCCTGTGCCCATGTGAGACGAGGCCACGGGACACGGGAGTGCTCCTGGTCCAACACGTCACACGCGGAGGGGTGGGGAGGTCAGGGCCACCTCCGGAGCAGCACAGGAGAGGGACGGTCTCGGGTCAAGCGCCGGCGGTGGGCAGGCGGGACCTGGCTTGGACCGGAGTGTCTTTGGACAGACAGAGCTTGAGAAAACTAAGTCCCGTGAGAGCAGCGTTCGAAAAGGCACTCAAAGCAAAGGAACCGGGCCGGTGCCAAAGGCAAAAGTCACCAAGGGTCAGAGATCACTGCTTTCGCAAGGAGCAGACAGCCCGGCAGAGCCGGTCCAGCGCAGGGCCCGGGGATAGGGCAGGGGTCCCCTCTGGTTCCCACAGCCAGGTGCAGGCCCTGCTCACAAGCTCTCGCTGCTGGACGTGGTGCTGGCCCCATCGTCCGTGTCCAGGGCGCAGAGCCGCAGATCACAGCTCTCCGGGGTGCCCCCCTCAGCCCCCATCATCCAGGGGTGGGCAGAGATCTGGTCCAGCGAGGGCCTCTCAGAGGGCCGCAGGGACAGACACCACTGAATGAGCTGCTGGCACTCTGTGGAGGAAGAGAGAGTCAGGACAAGGCCGCCCCGCGACACCTTGCCGCCAGTGGCAGGCCCAGCCCCTCAGCGCACCTGGGGAGACCCTCCTGCGGAAGAAGAGGCGGCCCCGGAGAATCTCCTCGTCCTGTTCGAAGGGAATGTCCCCGCAGACCATGTCGTAGAGCAGCACGCCCAGAGACCACACAGTGGCCGAGCGCCCGTGGTAGCGGTGGTAGCGGATCCACTCCGGGGGGCTGTACACGCGGGTGCCTGGGGGACACACGAGGCTTAGCAGACCGGCCGCCGGGTCAGCGCCCCACGAGGCCGGCAGCACGCGAACACCGAGACCCCTCGCTCCCAGCTGATCCTCTCCGAGGTGGAGAGGGGGAGGGATCCACCGCGAAATCCTGCCGGTCCTCATCCTGGAAAAACCCCGGCAGGCGTGGCCTCCCCCGGCGCCGGCCGCCCCGCCCCGCCCCGCCCCCCCAGCTGGCCCGGCGCGGGAGGCGGGTCACATGAGCGCGGGGTCCGGTTTCACAACAAACAGATGTGAGGTGAGGATACCGGGAAAGGGAGGGGCAGGGAGCCCCGGCTTCCCCAGCACCGCAATGCGGGGATTTCTGCGCGGCGCCCCCGCGCTCCGCACGCGCGCAAACGAGGCCCGAGGCTGCGCCGTGGTCCGAACCCGGCCAAGAAGAGTCTGGAGTCCGCCCCGCGCCCCAACCTGCCGGACCCAACGGCCCGAGGCCCCGCTCTGGGCAAGCCAGCGCGGCGCGCGGCCCCAACAGTCGCCAGCCCCTCGGCCCTCGCCGCGCGGAGAGTGCTCACCGTCGAAGTCGGTGTAGACCGTGTCGCGGAGCAGCGCGCCCGAGCCGAAATCGATGAGCTTGAGCTCGCCCGAGCGCAGATCCACCAGCAGGTTCTCGTCCTTGATGTCGCGGTGCACGACCCCGCAGCCGTGGCAGTGGCGCACGGCGGCCAGCACCTGCCCGAAGAAGCGGCGCGCCAGGGCCTCGTCGAGCGCGCCCCGCTCCGTGATGAAGTCGAAGAGATCTTGCGCCGGCTCGGGCCGCTCCAGCACCAGCAGGAAGCCGTCGGACCGCTCAAACCAGTCCAGCAGGCGAATGACCCCGCGCGCGCCTCCGGCCGCGCCCACCTTGCGTAGCAGCACCACTTCCAGGGGCACAGCCGCGCCGGCCTAAGGGACACGGAGGTCAGCGCGCTCCGTCCGGCGCCCCCAGCCCCCCACTCCGTCCGGCGCCCCCCGCCCCCCGCCCACACTTACGATGCTGCCCCACTCGGTCACCCGCTCCTTCACCACGTGCTTCACGGCCACCTGGGGAGAGGGAACCAGTGATCAGGCCCACGCGGACGCAACGACGCGCGCGGGCCGAGAATCCCGGGTGCCGGACGGCCACACTCACCGGGAGCCCGTCGGCGATGCGGCTGCCTGCGTAGACCGTGCCGAAGCCGCCGCTGCCCAGCACGGCGCCCACCTGATACACCTTCTCGAAGCTCTCCTTGTCTGCCTTAACTGTGGAGAGCGCACAGGCGGGGTTGGTGCGACCGAGGAGCCCGGCCCCCCGACCCCGGTGGACGCCCAACCCCGGTGCGCGCCCACACCCCCGGCCCCCGCATACCTGGCTGCAGGATTTTCACCGGGAGATGATCCACGCCGCCTGGTCCGCACAGGTGCGCCAAGGAACCGAACTTGGAGAGCAGCATCGCGGGCGGCGGCCGGGCGCGGGCCCCCGGCCTCCGCGCCGCCTCTCGCCCGGCCCGGCTCCCCGCGCGGTAGAGGACGCGGGAGGACGGCCTCTCCGGGCCGCGCGTAGCCCCGACGCGGACAACGGGCAGGTGCGCCAGGAGCGCCGGCCTCGGACCGCGGGCCTGTTCGGGCGAGGCCGTCTGCGCGGCGCAGTGTCCTGCCAAGCCCCGCGTGGATCACGACAACACGCGCAGCAGGCCGAGCCGCTCACACGCCCGGGCCGCCTCGCCCCGGGGTTTTGGGCCGCGGCCGCGCGTATCCCTCCGCGGGGGCGGGCCGAGCCGGGGCCCCGCCCCCTTCCGCCGGGGCTGAGCGGCGGGGGTCGCCTCTGGAACCCGCGTAAGCTGCCGAGGCGACGGCGGGAAGAGGCCGGCGCGCCTTCCGGAGTGGGCGGGGGCGGGCGGGGGGCGCGGCGAACCGCCTGGGACTAGCTGGCGGGAGCGGAGTCGCGGAGGCGCACGGCGCGGCGTGGCACGTCACCTCTCCGCGTTCACACAAGCCCCCGCGCACGCGCAGCTCCCGTGCGGGCGGAGGCCCAGGAGTGCGGGGCGGGGCCGTGGGAGCCAATGGGAGCCGGTGTTTGCAAAGGGCACATGGCCCAGCCAATGGCGTCGCGCGTGCGGGGCGGGGCCAAGGCCCCGCCCCAGGCCGCGCCGGGAAGGTCACCGGCTACACCGGCCCGGCGCGGGCGGCTGAGCCAGGAATGCGGCGGCTTGGTCCCCAGGAGCGGCGGGGTCCGGGAGGCGACCCCGATACCCCAGGCTGTGCTCGTACCTCCCCGGCAGTCCGCGCACCCCGGCGCGCCCGTGGCCTGGTGCGGCTGGCACCTCCGCCCCCTGGGGGACCCCGCCGGGCGACAGCGCCCCGGGACTCGCAGCCCCCGGGTGGGCTGAGGCTCCACTCTTCGTTCTTATCCGGGCTTGACCTCAAAGCCCGCAGCCCGAGGTCCCTCCCTGACTTCGCCTCCCTCCCAGGAACTTTGCCCTGTTGACCCCGTGCCTGGAGAGCCCTCCCCGGCTCTCCACCCACCTGGTTGCCCTCCAGGCCCAGCTGCTGTCCACCTCTACCAGGGAGGCCACCTTGACTGCCTCTGTCAGGGCCGGAGCCAGCCTGGGTCTTCAGGGCCCTTGTCTGGACCGGAGCCTGTCCTCTGCCTTTTGTATAGCACAGACCCATCCAACTCCACGGGTTGCCAACCTCAGCCCAAGTCACCGGCCTGAGCAGCTCAGGTATGAGCAGCCGTCTGCCAGCCCCAGTGGCTGAGCCCAGGACGTCCACTGCTTCCCACAGCCATCCCAGAGAGGGTTGAGGGTTGGGGGAGCCAAGAGGTCAAGGTACTGGTCCTTCTGGCATTGCAGGTACTCCCCGTGGCCCCTGGGGACCAGGCTGGGATCTAATCATGGCGTCCACATCCCTGGGCCCATCAGAGGTTGCCTTCAGGTGTGATCTCCAAGCATGTGCACTCACCTGCCTCAGGGGCCCTGGCCAGCCTGCTGGCTCCCTCAGCACACCCAGCCTACCCCAAGTGACATCCCTTAGCTGCCACGGTCACTCTCCCAGTGCAGAGAGTGGACCCTCCACTGGTACAGCTCTTAGGTTTTTATCTTTCTGGAGCTCTGTCTACCGCCCTCCTGCGATGTGGACCCATAAAGGCAGGGCCAGGGCCGGCCGGTCAACCACAGTCCCCAGGCCAGTACAGGGGTCCTCATGGGGTCAGATCCAAGGCAGGATGCCTGCCCCTGAAGTGGAATCCAGGGACTCTTGTCTTCTTGTGGGTTTTTCCAGAGGACCGCTGGATGGTCCGCAGAGCCTTCCTCCTCAGGTCAGGCTGCTACAGGTTCCTGGACCCACAGCCTGTCCTGGGCTAGGGAGGGTGGCAGTGCTGGAGAACATCCGGGGTCTAGGTGTCAGGATGTGGCTCTGAGGGCAGTTCCAACGCAGCCGACAGGGGCCGAGTTTCCCTGTGGCCTCCCCTGTGGGCCTCCAGACCCCCATGTGAACCTGCAGTCCAGTCCTCCTTGGGTGTCCTGGCCCGTGCACCCAGCTGGTCCCTGGCCTTGAGACTCAGCCTTGGGAGGCCAGCATCCTGGGGCTGAGGGCCACCCCCTGCACCCCACCAGCTGCAGAGTCTTGATCTGAAGACCTCCCCAAACTCAGAGCAGGATTCACTCTCCTTCAGGAAGGGGCAGTGTGTGTCCCTCCTCCCCCAGCCCTGAAGCTGGGCTGAGCCACCTGTGGAAGCCGCTGGGGACTCTGGGAGTGGTGAGGGGTCCCCTGCTTAGTCTGGGAGTGGAGGACAGAGCAGGAGGCAGCCTCTTTCCTGAGTGGAGGTTTACTCAGAGCCTTCATCTCGTCCAGACTCCCGTGCGTTCTGGACATGCTATTGTGTGTGTGTGTGTGTGTGTGTCCTGCACGGATTGTGGATCCCTGAGGGTCAGAATGGACTTGGACACCCCTCCCTACCAAGGGCTGTCCTGCAGGGGGGCGTCTTTCAGGCCCAATCTGGCCCAAGGAATAGGCTGGGCAGGGGGCTGGCACCTCTGCCTGTGCAGCCACCCAGGGCCCATTTTTCCTCAGGCACTGGGGGCCCCCAGTACCGAAAATGACCCCGCCTAATGGGCAGGACTCAGGCAAGGTGCTGCCCACCTCCCCCTGCCCTTACCCTGCAGGCAGGCATGACCCACCCGTTTCTCAGCTTGGCACGTCGAGGCTCTGAGGTGTTCCCCCAGGTGTTCCTCCTTGTACAGGGAGGCAAGGCCAAATCTGAGCCCCAAGGGCCTCTTGCCCTTCTGCCCTGGGCATGGCCCTTGGTCAGTAACCCCAGGCCACCCCTTCCCTGCGGGTCTGATCCACACTCCACTTCCAGCTACACCCCCAGCAGTGCAGGATGTCAAGCCCTGCCTGTTTTTTCCTGGTTCCTGGAAGGCCCATCCGGTGAGCCTTAAAAATAGCTCTGGGCCCCACAAGCAGGCCTGGTCCAGGTCAGCGACTTCATGGGCCGCAGAGCTGGGGCCACTCCTGCAGACGGCGGGGAGAGGCCCCCAGGAGGAGGGCTCAGCTGAGGTTGAGGCTCCAGGCCACCTCACTGACCGCAGAGGTCAGGCCCCGTCCCTTGGCCTCCCACCATCCCTTGGCGTGCCCGAGGCTCAGGCCAGCGTGGTGTGAGCGCCTCCCTCCATGGGGCCATCCTGCTGAGAGGGGCAGCATCAGAGCGGGGCCAGGTGCCTCTTCAAGTTCCCAGTGGCCTCTCAAGGGAGGTGTTTCCTTAGTGGGGGGAGCAGCTTGGATCTTCCCAGGGGGCTGCACCCCACCCCACCCTGGAAGCAGCCTACCCCAACCCTGCACTGCCAGCCCCACAAGGTAACCCTGTCCTGCTGGCGGGAGGGGCGGCTGTTGCCATGGTGACTGGGCTATCCTCCCCAGACTGGGGAGGAAGAGGAGGCTGGGGAGCAGATAGCCTTGGCCACCACCCTGCCTTCCATCCTCACACATCCACACTCATGGACACAGCAGACCTTCACACGCTTACAGACACGCCCACAGAGCTGGGCGTCACAGCAGGGAGCACGGGGGGGGGCCCTTACCCACCTTGTCCCCCCATGTCAACAACCAAGGCCTCCTCAACTGGCCCCTTTCCAGCTGCCCCTGGACATCCCACAGGTTTGCTCGGCCCAGCCCTGGGCCTCTCCATGCCCCTCAACCCAGGCCATGCCTGAAGGACCCCCCCCTTGCTTCTCAACCCTGTCTGTGCTCCCGTAGTCCCCAGGTCTCCCCAGCGCCCGCCATCAGCACGCCATCATCCTGCCTCCAAACCTCCAGGGCCGCTCCAGCCGTCAGGGTCCGTCCCGGTGACTTGGCCCAGAGTCACAGCTATCCCCCTGAGCCCCGTCCAGCCTCCACTCCCACTGCAGGAACCCCTGGCCCGCCGGGCCTGACCCCTCCCCAGCCCACGGGGCCTGGCTCGACAGCACCCAGCTTCACACCAGCTCCACCCCTGCCCCGACCCCAGACTGGGCTCTGGGAGCCCTGGGACCTGGCCCTGCCTGCGTGCCGCATGGAAAACCCCCCGCACAGGGCCACAGCCTGGCTGAGGCGGGAGGGGCCTTCCCTCTGGCCTGCTCTTGCCTCTATCCTGGCCTCTCACCCACCGGGGAGGGGAGCCAGCAGGGCCAAGCCAGGGTTTTGCAATGTTCCCCAAAGGCAACTGGGGTAGGGCCTGGGCTGGGGCTGGGGTGTCCATCAGTGGGAGCTGGTGGGTGGTGGCCTGTGGGAACTCTGGTCACCCCGCCCAGGAGACCCCAGCCTGGCCTGACTCAAGGCCAAGGCTGGCCCAAGTTCAAGAGCTGCCATTCCCTCTGGGCACACCCCCTGCTGCCACCATAGAGCATTCACCCCTTGAGAGCCGCCCACGGCCTGGCAATGGTCACCTGGACTCTTGGCCAAGGGGACCCCGAAAAACCAACGAGGGAGCACCCAGGCCCAACCCAGGGAAAGGCTGGGGTCCCAGGGGACCTGACCCCAAATGCAGCTGGACTGCAGCGCCCAACACCGGCCTTGGGGGTGGTGGCGATGGGCGCAGTGACAGCCCAGCAGGGACCTGCCTGGGCTGCAGGGGTCCTCTCCTCACCCGGCTTCCGGCTCGGCACTGGGGCCAGGCCCCCCCAGGCCGTGAGCACAGCCTTGGCACTGGACCACATCCCTGGCCACTTTGCTGGGGCTTCACACCTCTCACCGCCCCCCTGCCTGGGGCTCTGACCACCCCCGTGCAGGGCTGGGAGCAGGAGCCAGTGAGATGTCTGTGACGTGCTTCTGGGGCGCACAGTAAACGCGTGATACACGTGGCTGTGCCGGCTCTAGCTGTTGTCCTGTGCAGAGGCCCCAGATTTCAACGGGAGAGCCTAGGGGCTCCCTGGGATGGGGATGCCTGGGGCGGGGCCCAGCCGACTCTGGCAGCTCCACCATCTCTGTGCTGAGACCCCAAGGTCAAGGAGCCCAGCCTGGATGGGACTGGGGGAGGGCCGTCCCATCTCACGCCCCCTGCTCACCCCAGAGGCCCAGTGCACGGGGGGCTGGGGCCGGCAGGGCTGCCCTCTGCAGGAGCCCCGCGCCCTGGCCCCAGAAGCAGGTGCAGCCTCTGAGACCCGGGCGGCCTCTGTAGATGGTGCCCAGGCGGCCTGGGCTCCTCAGTCCCTTCTGCTCCGGCCCCGGCATGGAGATGAGGATGAGACACAGGAGGGGCCTCGGAGGGGCATCTCCAAGGAGCCGGAAGCTGGGCCGACCTGCCTGTGTCTGCGTCTGATTTGCACGCGGCTGTCCTGCTCTGGGCCCCAGGAGCCATGCAGGCAGTGGGTCCCACGTCGGGGCTTCCTGGAGGAGGCCCAGTTCAGCTGAGTCTCCAAGGCTGAACCAGAATGGGGAGGGTGTGGGGGGCATTCAGCCAGGTGGGAGCCACAGAGGGTCACGGGTTGGGGGTCAGAGCGGTGCAGCTTGCCTTGGAGACCTTGGGGCCCAGGGCCTGCGGCAGGAATGACCTTGTCTTGGGAGAGTTTCACTCAGTCCCAGGGCTGGCCTGGGCCACGCTCAGACCACGCTCAGGCCATGGAGAAACTGCCTCCTACAAATGGACCTGGGGTCTCCAGAGCACGGACCCGGGAGGGCCTGGTCACAGTAAACATGGGATCAGGACGAATAAGAACCTTGGAGACACGCATTTAGTGAATATTTGCTGCATACCTGCCCACGCTCAGCACACTCACATACCCCCAGTTCAGCTCTCGGTGGGCCTTGCTTTCACAGAGAGAGAGAGCAGTGGCCTGTGGGGCTGTTGTGGTAGGGAGACAGGGGCCTCAGGGCAAGGATGAGCCCGTGGGCGGTAACTGGCCCCGCGAGGAAGATAGGAGAGTGTCACTGCCAGGGCATGAACCTTGCCCAAGAATGGATCAGGCTTGGAAAGAAGCAGAGCAAGACGGATGACAGTTTCAGACCAGGCTTGATCTGGCCCCTCCCTGCCAGCCCCAGGCAGCACCCACACAGCTCAGAGCCCCAAAGCCTGGGCGCCCCCTTTAATGGACCCCTCTGGGTCCCCTCCTTTAATGGTTCAGAAATAGAGAGCTAGGGGGACTTCCCTGGTGGCACAGTGGTTAAGGATCCGCCTGCCAATGCAGGGGACACGGGTTCGAGCCCTGGTCTGGGAAGATCCCACATGCCGTGGAGCAACGAAGCCCGCGAGTCACAACTACTGAGACCGCGAGCCACAACTACTGAGCCCGCGAGCCACAACTACTGAAGTCCACGCACCTAGAGCCCGTGCTCCACAACAAGAGAAGCCACCGCAATGAGAAGCCTGCGCACCGCAACGAAGAGTAGCCCCCGCTCCCTGAGACTAGGGAAAGCCCGCGCGCAGCAGCGAAGACCCAACGCAGCCAAAAATAAATAAATTTATTAAAAAAAAAAAAAAGAAATAGAGAGCTAGAGAAGAGCCCCCCACACCTGGGCCTTGGCGGCGGGGGTCGGGGGGGGCGGTTAGTGGTTCCAAGGAAGATACAGTGCGGTTCAGCTGCTGGCGGGGAGGGGTAGGAACTGCGCTGGCGACGGCTGTCTTCATGGCGCTCAGCATCCTGCCAGCACACGTTGGCACACGAGGCTCCCTAGACCCAAGCCTCAGGCGACCCTCTCCTTCCATGCCTGCTGGGAGCAGACCCAGGCCTGTGGGCAGCGGCCAGAGCCCGGTGGACATAGCCTGGATGTGGAGCCAGGCCAGGGCAGGGGGCAAGCCTGCCAGACAGGCCCCAGGAGACCTGTGTGGTCTTCCAGACTCTCCCTACTGCAGCACTGGCTGTAGGGACCCAGGTTGGCACCCCCAGCGCCAGCCCGTGCAGGGAAGCAAGAGGCCCCGGGGCATTAGGATCCAGGACGCAGCAGGGGCGGAGTGCTGCCCACTGGGGAATGTCAATGTTCAGGAGTTGCTGCCCAGGCCTGTGGGGGATGATGGGGAGAGTCTGGTGACCCTGAAACCTGCACCCTGAACCCAGGCTGGAGGCCCTTCCTGGCTCATCATGAAGTCCTGGGGTGGGGGGGATTAAGAGCAGCTAAAGGAGGGGGGTTCAGGGCTGCTGGAGCTCGGGAGCAGCCCCCTGAGTTTAGGCTCCAACACGGACTGGGGAAGTCCGAGGGCCCACTGAAGCCCTGGGGGTGGCCTGTCCCCGTCTCTGCTCAGGGTTCCCTGGCATCCTGATCCCAGGGCCCCGAGGTGGCCTGGGCACAGCATCCCGTTCAGAAGAAGTGGCCAGGCTGGTTTCCAACCTCAGGCCACTTGCCGATTCCCAGGAAGTGACAGCTGGGGGGGAGCTCGAAAGCTGCATGGGCCTCTGGACGCCCCCAACTCTTGCCCAGCTCAGCCCTAAATGCCCCGTAGTCACTCCCGCCAGCTTCCTGGAGGAGGTGGTGGCGCCGTGGGTGCTCCAGAGCCCAGGAGCCGGGAGGCGCTCCCCGTGGCTGGTCAGCGGGGTCAGGGCCCAGGTAGCAGCCCACCCGTGCGGACACGCAGCGGGCCCCTCAGTGCATGTGTCCCTCTGGTATCTCCTTCCGTCTTCCCGAGCCCCGTCCCAGCCCGGTCGGGCAACAGGGCCCGGCGGCCTCTTGGCTTGCAGCACTGGCCCCCTCCTCCCCCGGGGCCACCCCCTCCGGAGGAAGGAGACCAGCGGGCTGCGGGACAGGAGCCCAAAGCCCAGGAGAGGCCCTCCCGCCCGCCCGCCCCGCCCTGACCCCACAGTGGGGCTGAGGGCAGGGCCTCAAAGACCCCTGCAGACCTGCCCATTGGGTGCTCCACCCCAGGGCCCAGGGCCATCTCCCCTGGGGCAGTGGGCGCCCAGCTCCCTAGAAGACCTGGCGGAGGAGGCGGGGCTGGGGCAGGAGACAGCA
Organism: Balaenoptera physalus; assembly: GCF_965194825.1. NCBI lineage: Eukaryota > Metazoa > Chordata > Mammalia > Artiodactyla > Balaenopteridae > Balaenoptera > Balaenoptera physalus. Next base: position 837,381 of record NC_138892.1, read on the forward strand.
ATGGGAGCGCCCTGCGGGTGACAGGTGGGGCGGGGACACTCCCCCGCCCCGGGGTGGGCACGTTCCTGGGCCGCCAGTGGGCCTCGCCTGCCGCAGGGCGGTGCAGCCAGTGGGCAGAGCTGCTGAGTCATCACAGACAAATGGGAAGAATGGAAAGAATTCTGCACTTTTACTCTCTGGCTAGGCTCCCCACCCCCACGAAATTCCCCATCCCAGGCCACCAGCCCCTCCCGCTTCCCGCTGCCCTGGGCGGGCCTGGCTCCCCGCCTGACCCTGACCTCGGGCTGCGTTGGCGTCCTGCCAGCTGGGGCCCTGCTGGGCTGGGGTATTTGGTGGACAGGACGCCCACCTGGCGCAGAGAGGACCCCATACCAGCACCCTCCGCCTCCTTTTGGGGGCCTGGCCTCCCAGGGTCTGACTGGGCTCAGGACGGGGGTGCTGGGTCAGGCGGCCCCCTGGGGGGGGTGCTGGGACCCGGGGCGGGGGTTCCAGGCAGAGCCCAGCTTAATATCTGCAAAATGGGGCCTTTGGTCACTCCCCAGCACTGCTGGAGGGGGATGTGATGGGGGGCTGCAGGTGCCTCCACCCCAGCTGGGCCGGGGAGCCTCCGCCCTTGCCCTTCCTGAAGCTGTGCCAGACTGGCTCCCTCTTACCTCCCAGCTGGGGCCCTGTGGGGACCCAAGCGACGCCCCATTCTAGCCCTCTGCCCCTCACCACCGTCTCTGTCTCCGCCACCCCCATCTTGGCGGTCCCGCGTGGCTCCCTGGCAGCCTGGCAACCAGGGCGCCGCTGACTCGCGGTTTCGGGGACACGCCTGTGCGGGGTTTCGACCCCGCCCTGGGGCCACACCCAGGTGGGCAGTCAGCTGCTCCGGCGCCCTGGGCTGAGGCCGCCCCACGGGCAGCAGGAGAGCGAGCGGACCCAGGGCCCCCGCCGCTGCCCTGACCCTGGTATCCATCCTGCCCCACCTGGCCCCCACCCCAGCCCCCAGGCCCGGCCACTTTTCCAGTCCCTCCGAAGCAGCATCTGGAGGCTGCTTCTGTGAACACACCACTCCCCACTCAAAACCCTTCCAGGGCTCCCTCTTGCCTGTGGAGGAGAGGCAGAGCCGCTGGGCCTCAGTTCCCTCAGCTGCAGGATGGGTATTCAGGGAGCAGGTAGGACTGCGGGGGCGAGGTGCGGGGAGGTACCTGTGCCAGGGGCAGGTGGTGGCACCTCGAAGTCCCGTGCGACCTGCTCTTGCCTCTCCCACCTTTGGTGGCATGGAACCCCTCTGCCAGCTGCCCTTCACTTCCGGGCGTGGACGCGCACTGGTCCCGTGCTGCCCTGAGCCCCCTGGCCGGGTCAGGCTGGGCAAGCAACAAAGTGCCCGCCGTACTGACCGCAACTCAGGCCTGGGGGGCTTCGGTCCAGCTCCTGGATCCCAGGTACTGGCATCCCTCCTAAAGCAGAGGCCTGTCATGCGGGGCAGCAGGGGCAGGACAGGGAGGGGGTGGCGGGGGGAGACTGTCCCCCCAGGACTTGCCCACATGGGCTCTGAGGGCAGAGCCAGGGCATGTGGTCGTCCTCTTGGTCCTCATTTACAGGTGGGGAAACCGAGGTTCGGGGACAAAAATGGCTGGCCAGGCCCCAAGTGCCAGCTGAGGCTGGGCAATGCTGCCCTGCTCACAGGCTAGAAAACCGAGGCTAGGGTTCACCAGGACAGGGGCTGGGGGACAGGCAGGGGAGCGAGGTGGGTGAGCCAGAGCCTAAGGCCGGGCCTGGGCTCACCCAGGGCCAGAGGCCAGGCAGGAGGGGCTGGGGCATCCTCATAGGCTGGCCCCGTGCCAGTCCTTGTGTAAGAACTTGGGGTCAAGGAGGCAGCTAGGGGTGGCCAGGGCAGAGAGATGGCACCGGCCAGGGCAAGAGTGTCTGGAGTTGTCGAGTCTTGGAGTCGGCGAGGACTGCTGGGCACAGTGCCCGCGGGAAGGAACCCACAGTGGGGGCAGGAGAGCAGGCTGGGCTGAGCAGTGGCCAGGGGGCCTCAGTGGAGGGTCTGCCCTCCTGAAGTCCCACCTGCCAGGACACTGGGGACCCCAGCAGAGGTGACCCGCCTGCCTGCCTGGGCCCAGAGCCCCTCGGTGAGGCAGCGTTGGGGCCAGCACCAGCTGGCCTGGCCGCTGGGGCCCTGGCATGTGGAGCAGGGCCGCCCATCTGAGCAGCACATGGAGCCCGGCCCTGCCCTCAGTGTGAGTTCAAGGGCTCTGGAGGGCACTGGCCAGACTGCCCTTGGGCTGAGGGGCGGTGGGCAGAGCTGGGGCGGGGCCCTAGAGCTGGGTCTGGGCCCCGCCCGGTAGCCAGGCCCCAGGCCAAATCTGGCCTCCCTGTGTCTCTGAGTAGTGAACAGGAGAGGAGTGGACGCTGCCTGCCCATCCCCCCCGCTGGCCTGGTGCCCTGAGGTGCCCATGACGCAGGCTGTGGCCTCTGTTCCACCTGCCTCCTGGCTGGGCTCCAGTCCACACACACACACGTGTACACACACACACACACCTGGAAAGACCAGTTCCACAGGGCCGGCTCTTGGCCTGTGTAGGCCAGGCCTGCCCAGACACTGCCCTCCCCCGCCCGCCCCAGCCTCGGTTTCCCCACCTGTGAGCTGGGCAGTCCTGCCCACCTGAGGTCCTTGCTAGGCTGGGCGCACAGAGGGGCCTCACGGCTGGGGGTGGGTGTGGGGAGCAGGAAGAGGCCCGCCCCACCTTCCCCCACCCCCCGGGGCCCTTTCAGCTGGTGGTACACACCAGCTGTGCCCTGGAGCAGGTGCCCTGGAGCTCTCCACTGCCTGAGCACTCAGCCAGCGGGGCCGGGATGGGGCTTCTGCAGGGCCGGGACGGGGCTTCTGCAGGGCCGGGACGGGGCTTCTGCAGGGCCGGGACGGGGCTTCTGCAGGGCCGGGACGGGGCTTCTGCAGGGGTGGGACGGGGCTTCTGCAGGGGTGGGACGGGGCTTCTGCAGGGCCGGGACGGGGCTTCTGCAGGGCCGGGACGGGGCTTCTGCAGGGCCGGGGCGCCTGAAGGTGACTCCTCAGTTCCTCGGCGGAGGGCTCATCAACAACACAGCTCAGACCGGCCCGCACCCCACTCTGTGCCCCATGCTCCCCTGCGGTTGATGGCGACACCCACCCCTCCCTGTCGCTGGAGCCATCCGGGTCACCCCCGCCCGTGGGTGCCCCTCTCGACCGCTTACGACTTCCTGCGCTGCGGCTTGGGCTTGTCCGAGGGGCGCCCAGGAGAGCGCTCTGCGTGAGCCCCTAAGCCAGTCTGTGGGGCTGGAGAGGTGCGGTGGGGCGCGTGCCCGAGCGGGGTGCGGGGAGAGGGGGCGCCAGAAGCGTGCGCAAGCGCCGCTGAGATATCGGTGAGCCCGTGTGCCCGCGAGCAGGATGGCGAGTGCAGAGATGCCTGTGGTCCCCTGTGTCCTGACCTGGGTGGGCCCACGTGGGTGCTGAGTCAGGATCTGGAAGGGCCCACGTGGACCAGTGTGGACCCTTGTGCCCTGACCAGTGGTCATGTCCTTCATGACCTGCAGCCCCGAGGGCCCTCTCCACTGGAAAGTCCAGCAGCCCGGCCGCCCAGGAAGTCAGGACCGTCACCCACAGGCTTCATGTCCAGGCCACACCATGGCACCGGGCAGAAGTGTGGCCCATGGAACAGAGGGCCCCGGTGCCAGCCCTGGCAGCCAGCGCCCAGGGCCTGCACCTGCCCCCAAGATGCAGACCCAACCCAAAGCATCCTGCGGACCCATCCTGCCTCCAGGCCATCCTCCTGGCCCCCCTCAGCAGGAAGCCAACCCCCTGCAGCCCGAGGGGCTCTGCTCTCCAGACCTTCTCCCAGGCCTGGGGTGGTTGGTGGGGAGGGTCTCCTGCCCCGGGGAACGTCCAGTCCGGGTGGGGGGAGGGGAGGAGGGGGGAGCAGGGCCAGGAATCCTGATCTGTGAGGCCCAGGAGTCCCAGGCCTGGAGGACTCCGGGGAGACCTGCAGGGCGGTGCGGTGGAAAGGCAGTTGGGGGGCGCGTGTCGAGGGGTATAAAGGTCGGTGGGCAGTGCGGGCGTTGGGGGGCGGCTGGGGCCCGGGGCCAGCAAGGGACAGGGCTGGAGGCGGGGCGGGATGCACGGGGCGGAGCAAGGGGGGCTGGGGCGGGGTCGAGGGGGGCCGGGGGGCGGGGAAGGCCAGAGGGAGGCGAGGGGGCCCTGGGGGGCGGGGGGAGTTGGGTTGCGGGGTGGGGCCGGAGCAGCGGGAAGTGGGGGTCGCGGCGGGGGCGCCCGGGAAGACAATGGGCGCTTGTGTGCCGATGCGGCAGCCGGCGCCCTGAGCAGACACCGCCCTGTTCCGGCCGCACACCGTGTCCTGGGCCGGGCGGCCGCGGCGCCGAGCCAGCGGGGAGGGCGCAGCAGGGCTGGGCACGCGCGGAGGCTGGAGCGTCCCGCCCGCCGGGCTCCCCGCGGCTCCACTGTGGCCGCCCCACCAGGCCCCCCGGCTCCTCTCTCAGGGGGTGGCCGTGGCCTGTGTCCCTCAGCCCGTGTCCCAGGGCCTGGCCATCCTGGCATCCTGGCTCCGTGTGGCAACTGGACTCAGAGGCCAGCCGACCCCGGCACAGGGCCCAGCCCAGGTCCGGCGGGCTCGCCCGGGCGCTGGGGTCTGCACCCCGGACTGGCGGGCGGGAGTGGGGGGCGGGGCTTACATGCCCTGCAGGCTCGGCCGGGAGGGCAGGTGGGCTGCATCCTGGCCCTGCAGGGGGGCGGGGGTAGGCACAGAGCTGAGCGCCCTCGCTCTTGCTTCACAGCCCCAGAGGCAGCTGAGAAAAGTGAAGAGGCCTGGCCCCCCCAGGCCTCCAGCCATGTTCCAGGAAGCCAGGAGGGAGCGTGTTTGCGCAAGGGTGGAGCCGGCATTGGGTAGAGGGGGTCAGATCTCAGGCCAGTCTGGGTCTGCAGCTGAGGCCCCTCTGCCACGCCCCAACTCCCACCCACTGCAGGGGAGGGGCTGCAGGACCCAGCAGGGCCCAGCGGGGGTCCTGTCTTGATCTCAGGCCCCACCCTAGACAGGCAACAGCTCTCTGGCTCCCTTGGGGAGGCCCCAGGAGAGGGCATTTGCATGACAAATGGGTTCCCTGGAAGGCTGCTGGGCCCTGGAAGCTGGCGCTCCTGTGCGTGTGTGTCTGTGTGTGTGTGTCTGCAGACGGCAGGCCTGACCGCGCTCGGCATGGGCTCACAGCATCCTCCTGCATCAGGCTGCACGGCTCGGCCGTCCTCGCAGGCCTCCTGCTCACAGAGGCAGCCCCATCTGGGCCACAGAGCCGGGGCCTAGCCCCAGTGGGCTCAGAAGTTTCCTCATCAGTTAGGAAGACCTCACCCAGGCCCCGTGTCCCTATACCCTGGTGGTGGTCCTGCAGCTCGGCAGGACAGGCCACGTCTGCTGTCGGGCCTGCAGGGCTGTGAGGCCGGTGAGGGGGATTCTGAGCAGATGCCCAGGGCTTCCTCCCAGATTCTTGGTCCCCAGCTTCTGGGGCGGGCTCGAGGTGGCCAGACCTGGCCAGGTTGGGTAAGGGGAGGTTGGAATGTGGGGGGAGCATGGGCAGGGGGCTGGCAGGGCTTGGGGAGACCAAGGTGGGGATGAACTGAGGAACCGGTGATGGTGCCAAGGAGCAGGCCAAGGTCAGCCTGGGTCAGACTGGACTGGGGGGTGTCTGGCTGCGGGGGGCGTGGTTAAATGGGGCTCCCCAGGACCCTCGGGGAGGGGAGGCCTGGCTGCGTTCTGGGGAGGGTGGGCTTGCACTTAGGGTCCAGTCTCCTGCTCTCTAAACTCTGCTATTCTGCAGGCCGTTCAAAAAAGGAAAAGAAGGACTTCCCTTGTGGCGCAGTGGTTAAGAATCCGCCTGCCAATGCAGGGGACACGGGTTCGAGCCCTAGTCCAGGAAGATCCCACATGCCGTGGAGCAACTAAGCCCGTGTGCCACAACTACAGAGCCTGCGCTCTAGAGCCCGTGAGCCACAACTACCGAGCCCACGAGCCACAACTACTGAGCCCGCGTGCCTAGAGCCCGTACTCCACAACAAGAGAAGCCACCGCAATGAGAAGCCCACGCACCACAACAAAGAGTAGCCCCCGCTCGCCCCAACTAGAGAAAAGCCCATGCGCAGCAACGAAGACCCAATGCAGCCAAAAATAAATAAATAAAATAAATAAATAAATAAAAAAAAGGAAAAGAAGGACTTCCCTGGTGGTCCAGTGGTTAAGAGTCTGTGCTTCCACTGCAGGGGGCGTGGGTTCGATCCCTGGTTGGGGAAATTCCGCATGCTGCGAAGTGAGGCAAAAAAAAAAAAAGGGAAAGGAAGATCTGGTCTTGATTCAGAGAAGAGCCCTCAAGAACAGCTCCACCCAATAAAAAGTGAATTCACATGGGTAAGTGAGAGTAGCAAGAAACAGGTGAAGTTAAGTTTCATGTTGATCTTATTTAACCCTGTATCTCCGAAATATTATCATTTCAACATGTAGTTAGTATAAACAGGCATTAATGAGACAGTTTACATCTTTTCTCCTATTGAAGCCTAAACCGCCTGTGCCTCCCATGTTGCAGTGGCTCAGTTCTCACCGGCGAGGAGGGGCCCCACAGTTGGTGCCGCTCTGGACCCTCGCTGGGGTTCGGGAGCCTGTTAGAAACGCAGAACGCCAACCAAAGACTCACTGGCCGCCCTGGTGATCCCAGGGCACCTTTGAGTTCCCAAGCCTGGGGCTGGGGGCCTCGAGGTGGTGGGGAGATATATGCCCAGGAAATGTCTTTTTTTAAAAAAAAATACATATTTTAATATTTTAATTGTTAAATGTAACATACATGCAGAAAAGAGCACAGACTTGTCATGGTCTTTTTTTTATTCGTTTATTTAATGTTCTAAATAAAGAAAGATTAAATTTAAAAATCACTAAAAAGAAATCACTATCATGAACGTTACCCTTTATTATAATATTGTGCAGGGCAAGTTTTAAAGCAGATATAAGGGCGGTGACCTCACTACAGATGCTGAAGTCACACAGTATTTCGTAGCTCGTGGGGGTGTATTTTGTTCCTACCTGAGTGGTGAAACGCTGCACCAAACTAACTCAGTTGTTTTTAGTTTTCGTTGTGGTAAAATATACGTAACGTAAAATTTGCCGTTTAACCACTGAGTATACAGCTCAGGGGCATTAAGCACACCCACCTTGGGGCTTCCCTGGTGGCACAGTGGTGAAGAATCCGCCTGCCAATGCAGGGGATACGGGTTCGAACCCTGGTCCGGGAAGATCCCACATACTGCAGAGCAACTAAGCCTGTGCACCACAACTACTGAGCCTGTGCTCTAGAGCCCGCGAGCCACAACTACTGAGCCCGCGAGCCACAACTACTGAAGCCTGTGCACCTAGAGCCCGTGTTCCGTAGCAAGAGAAGCCACCGCAATAAGAAGCCTGCACACCGCAGCAAAGAGTAGCCCCTGCTTGCCGCAACTAGTGAAAGCCCTCGCACAGCAACAGAGACCCAACGCAGCCAAATAAATAAATAAATAAATAAGCTAGGAAATATTACTGAAAAAAAACCAAGAATTCCTTTCCTTTTAAAGGCTGAGTAATATTCCACTGTGTGTAGAGACATTTTTTTTATCCCCCCATCCATTGATGGACACATGGGCTGCTCCCGTCTTTGTCTGCTGTGAAAGATGCTGCCATGAACACGGGTGTGCACGGGCTTGTCAGACGCCCTGCTTTCAGATCTCCTAGTCACACACCCGAGAACGGAATCCTGGGTCGTGTGGGACTCAAGCCCATCCTGAGGGACGTCCGTCGTGTTTTCCACGTGGCTGCACCATTCTACGTTCCCGTCAGCAGTGTGCACGAGGGTACCATTTTACTACATGCTGCCAACACTTGGTATTTTCCGTTTCTTTGGTGACAGCCATCCTGGTGGGCGTGATGTGGCATCTCAGGGGGGTCTTGATCTGCAGTCGCCCCAGGTTGTCACTGCCTGACACCCTCTCCCTGTCCTCCTCGCCCAGCTCAGACCCCTGGCCCCCCCGACCGCCCCCTTTCCCCCTTGGCCCCTCTCATGGCCACTCCCCCCCCACTTGGGGCAGCTGGATGTGGCTGGAGAAACACCCTCCCTGCTGCCCTCCCCTTCTGCTCCATCTCCCTCCCTCCCAAACCCTGACCCCTCTTGTCTGCTGCACCCCTCCTGCCCGCCCTGCGAGCCCCTCACAGGCCCCTCCCTCCCCCACCATCAATCCCCCCCCCACAGTGTCCGACAGAGGCCTGTGTGGCTTCCGCCTCATCCGACAGCCTCTCTGGACCTCCCTCCTGCTGCGTGGGGTGGGCACTGCCCCCTCGCCTGGACGCCCTGGTGTCTCCTCTCACCCCCGTAGCTGGCTCCACCTTCAACATCATCTTTTGTTGTGTCTCGAGTTACCCCAAACCCTACTGGCCTACAACAACACAGGTTTATTGTCTTATGGCTCCTGTGGGTCTGGAACCCAGGCGTGGCCGTTTCCTCGTGCTGAGCAGGGCTGCGGTCTCATGGGGAGGCTCGACCATGAAGGCATCGGTGTGGCCGGACCAGGTCCTCACTGGCGGGGCCTCCCTCAGCTCCACACACGTGGGCCCCTCCACGGAGCGACTGCCAGAGCCTTAGGAGCCAGCCGCCGGGTCCACGCTGGATGGGAGGGGACGGCACAGGGCAGGAGACAGGGAGGCTGAGATCCAGAATCTGCCTGGCACTCACCACCCACCCCTGGTCCTTGTCACCATCCCGCGTTGACTGGATGACCCCAGTGCCCCTCCTCACTGGCCTCCCCGCCTCCACCCCAGCAGGACAGCCAGGGTGCCTGCGGTGACCTGAGTCACTGCCCTGCCACTGCTCTGCCCCCGGTCCCCCCAGGGGCCTCTCGCCACCCCAGCTCCACCTCCGGCTGAAGCCCCTGGCTGCTCTGAAGAAGTGGCCGGTGCTGGGGGGAGGACGGTGCAGCCCCGCGGGATTCCAGCGGGGTATCTTGCGGGGAGGACACAGGGTGTGCATTGACGGTGGTGCCTGGAAACCTGAAGAGCGTCGAGGTCCATTAGAGCAGGGGCGCGTGGGGTCCTAGTTAGGGCAGGAGACCCATGGACCACAGTGGCCGTTCCTCCAGCCCCTGAACGTATAACCGGGTGGACATCCGTCCAGCTGGGGCGACCCCTGAACTAGATTCTCAGCCTGTGAGGGAAGGGCTCTCGTGGTGGGGACAGCCAGGTGGAAACTTCACCCCAGCCGAGACGGTAAACAGTGCCACATTCCGGGGAGGTGATGTGGCAGAGCCCAGAGCCACCCTGCAGCCCTGAGGTGCAGGTGGTCCCCACCCCAGCCCCATCCGGTCACCACGCTGGCCCTAACCCTAACTCCCGGCAGAGACTGGACGGCTGCAGACTGCCAAGGAGCTGCTGAGCAGTGCGGCGGGGAGGCCAGGGCAGCCAGTAGCCTCTGCTGGAGGTGCATCGCCCCTGATTTGGTGAACGCGTTCTTTCCCGTCCCCATGGAGAAGGAGGGCCAAGCACAGATGTCACGCAGGACAGGCCGTGTGTACGCCCCAGGCCTGTTCCAGGGCTGCGTCAAGCCTCCTGCGTTGGTATAATAAGGTCCTGGGACGGGGAACCCTCAGAAAGTCACACTGTCCCCACGGTGGAAGAGTCCAGCACGGCCCTAGGTTCTGGAGCACAGCCTGCCACCCACAATGGGACCTGGGCGGTGCTGTGCCAGGGCCCAGGAGCGGGAGCAGGAGTGGCCACTCCCGGTGTCGTCCCCCCCCACCACCGCCGGCGTCTATGCTCCTGTCCCCGCAGCTCTGGGCTCTGCAGGTCAGAGATCCTGGTGCCCAAGGAGGCCCAGTCTCTCCAGGGCGCTCAGCGAGGGACACAGCCAAGCTGCCCAAGAGCAGCAGGTGAGCGGGGCGGCCACCTTGCTGGAGGTGGCAGGCCCTGACCGGCAGGAGGTGGGGCTGCTTTCACCCCCGCCCCAGTGTGACCACCAAGGCCAGACCCCTCAGGGACGGAGGCTTGGGTCAGGGAGGAGTCACCGGCCAGAGCGTCCCAAAGGAGGGATCCTCGTTAATGGAGAAAACCTTCCGTCCCTGACACGCCTGTGGGCGCTTCCCCGAAGACCTGGGGCAGGAAGGGGGCAGGGGCTGAGGGCTGCAGGCAGGGAGGCCCTGGAAGGTCAGGGTGGCCGTGGGCTCTGTGCCCCTCCAGCCACACTGGCCCGACCCACTCACCAGCCCCCAGGTGGCCGCCGCTCCAGGGGCTCTGCTCTGGGCGTGGGGCTTCGGGGCAGGTACCTGAGGGTGATTTTCTGGGGAAGCATTCAAAACTGCCAAGGTTGCTCACAGGGTCCGCTGCAGCCACGCCTCCCTGGGCCCCCACGGCCTGAGCCTGGTGCCCGCGGACGCCCGGGCCCACGCAGGGCCCGCCCCCTCCCCGCCTCCCCTCCCACTGCGACAGCCGGCCAGACTCCGGTGAGGCCGCCTCCAGGTCTGGGGGCTCTGGTGGGTGATGATGGGCCCTCCCATCACCCATCCCTCGGCCCAGGGCGGAGCCTCCAGGGGGCTGCCCCACGCCCCTCGGAGCCCAGCCTGGGTCCAGCTGCCCCGGGCAGGACTCAAGCCTGATGGCCGCCCAGCACAAGGCCCGCTGCGTCCTCAGAAGCTCCAGGAGCGGCACTGGGGCCGCGTCTGCTCTGCCGCTTGGGAGTGTGACCTGGGGCTCGGACAGGGGTCAGCAGCGAGCAGCTTCGGGGGCTGGACGGCCAACCCATCGCTCTCGCTCACTCAGTCATTCAATAAGTAGCTCTTTCCCGAGAGCCCAGTTCAGGACCACGGTCAGGTTGCGGACGGGTCGGGGCAGTGGCTGGACAGACAGGTGGGTTTATTCATTTATCCACCATTAAACGAAAGTTTCTGGAGCACCTATGGGTCTGCAGAACTGCAGATGGCTGGACGGATGGAGAGATGGGCATATGGACACGTGGATATAATGGACGCAGGGACATATAAGTGGACGGACAGACAGACACACGGACACATAAATTCCCTGGCTTGCGGTTCCAGCCGAGGCATCCCTGAAGCAGTCACCTGAAGCCAGTCCCCTGGTGCCCGCTTTTCCCCACGTGGCATCAGCTGGCTAAGGCGTCGCCTCCGGGGGGCCTCAGCACGCCCATGGAGGACATGGCCACGGCAGCATGCAGAGGTCTGGGCGCAGGGACCACGACGCTGGACCCAGGCCACGGGCAACAGGTCCAAACTGAAGCCTCCACCTTGAACCTGGCCCTCTGACCCAAACCGTGGAGCCCTCATTCCAGGCGGGGTTTTCGCAGTAGCGCCCCCGCCCAGCCCCGCACCACGCAGCAGAAGGACCCCCTGAACCTCGGTCAGATCACGGCCCCTCTGCGCTCCCACCCCACAGGGGAGAAGCCAAGTCCTCCCAGATCCGCCCCCATCGGACCTTCCTCCCGCCAGCTCCTCCAGATGCTCTGCTCTCGCCATCCTGGCCTCTAACGCACAGGCCACGTTGCCGGGGTCTATTTCGTCCCCTCCCCCCACCCAGTGTCCCATATTCGTGTGCCCTCCACCTCTGCCAGGTCTCCTGGCACCCAGCACCCCCCGGAGACCAAGGTGGGCAGCAGAAGGATGGTGAGTGAGGGGCAGGAGTCTCCAGGAGGGACCCTCGGCCCCTGGACGCCCAGTTGTCTTCTGTGCCCAAACTGTCCCTCAGCCCTGACCGTGCCAGGGCCAGAGCTGAGCCGAGGGCCACATGGACAGTGGTGTCGGGGGAGCTCTTACCCGTCTGCTTACCCCTGCGAGCTTTCGGGCCGCCCCTCCGAGCCCCTGCAGGGGCTGTTCCCGAGGGGGCAGACCCAGGCATCGGGACCAGGGATGTCGCTGGTGTCCAGCTGCCCGTGAGCCTGGGTCACTCTCCAGGCCTCAGTCCCCACCCCGCCGGTCCAGGGCCTGGCATGAACTGGCTCAGCACCCTTCTTTCAATGGTTGAACAAAAGGAAGAACGATGGAAAATGCCAGAACGGCTTGGGTGGGGGTCCAAACACCGTCCCACCAGCAGCCTGAGGCCGCGGCGGGGCATCAGGACGAGGGAGGGGCAGGGGCTGACCGCCAGGCCCAGACAGATCCCAGCTTGGGGCTGCCCCCTGGTCCAGGACCCGCCCCCTCTGGACAGCATCGCCTCTTGCCCACCCTCAGGGACACAGGTGGGCATGTGGACGGCGGGAAGGACAGGTGGCAGGGGATGGCACGAGGGCTATCAGGCACCTGCGTGAAGGCCAGGATCCCGGGGCCCACCCAGCTTCCCACGGACTCGACGTCCTTTCTCCCTGACTCCCCTGGACACCCACCCCACAGGACTGCGGTCACAGACAGGGCACGAAGCAGGCAGACGAGCCCTGGGCCAAGGAGGGCTGGTGCCATGCTGGGTCGGGGGTGGGGAACGCTCACCCTGCGACGGTGCTGGCCCGGCTCCCGCCCTGCGCCAGGCACCCTGTGGCACTTCACAGCTGCGCCGGGCTGGGACTCACCCAGGCCAGCTCGGGCCAGTGCCCGAGGGGTGGGCTGCGGGGTGAGCCAGCTGCACCTCCCCCGCCCCTCCAGCAGATGTGCATCAGAGGTGGGGGGAGGGGGTGGGTGCAGCTGCGGTGTCCTGCTCATGGGGACGCGGTGACTATGCTGATGATTGGTGCCGGTGTGTCTACGCCTGTGCGTGTGCATGTGAGAACGTGTGGATGCATGTGACCGCACGTGCGTAGGTGTGCTCGTGTGAGTGCACACTTGCCCGTGCTATGGGGGGGTCCAGCTAGTGAGCAGTGTGTGAAGCATGGGCTGGGCGTTGGCCTGGGTAGCAGCGACATGGTGACCTTTGACCCCGAGACCCACAGGGCCCCTGGGCAGGGAGGGGCAGTGCGTGGGGACAGGAGGAGACCTTAGGCTGTCTCGTCCTCCCCCTCAGCCCCCTCCTCCCCGACCCTCCTTCCCCACGTCCTGCTGGCACTGTCCTTCTCTGTGCCCCTTGGGTCTGAGGTCCAAGGATGCCCTCGGGGGCGCCGCTGGTGGCTGTGACCTAACAGAGGCCCCACTCCCACGTGTCTTTCCTGGCTCGTGGCGGCTTGCAGCGTGGGGCTGACCTCTCTGAGGGTTTCCACATGGGTCTCTGGCCCCAGGGTGGCAGCACTCAGAGGGCCTGCTGTGCTCCCAGCTCTGCTGGAAGCCGGGCACCCAGGGGTGTTTCTCGGGTGTCCGTCCCTGTGTGACCAGGGTGCACCGTGCAGGAGACAGGTGACCTCCCTGACTACGGGCTGAGATGACAGCAGATTTGCCCCAAAGCTGGAAGCCTGGGCCTCCAGCTCAGAGGGACATATAGACAAGTAGATGGACAGACAGGCCGCTGGTGACGGGCAGAAGCTGCTGAGAATTGGCGGAAGCCGGGCGGGTGGCCGGCGGGTGGCCCGACGGGTCCTGGAAATCCTTGCTTCCTGTTTTTCCAACAAAGGGCCTCTGTCCCGCGGGGAGGCTGCTGGCCGGCAGCAGCGGACGTGCCTTTTCCGTAAACAGGGTTGTTTCCTTTCTCCTCGTGGCACAAGAACGGTGGTCTCCAAGCCCCCCATGCCAGCCACGGCCACGACCAGCCACAGGATCCTGTAGGGGAGACGGTCCTGGGACAGGGGCCACCCTGCCGCCGTGCGAATGCGGGTCGTGGCTTGACCGGCTTCGATGAGGCCCCCAGAACAAGCAGGGGACAGGAATTCAGCGGTGCCTGCCCCCTGGGACAGATGGGAGGCCAGAGCAGCCTGGGGTCCACGAGAGCCAGAGTCAGGGTGGGCAGGGGCTGTGCTGAGCCTAGGCCCCCTTGGGGTTTGGCAGGGCCCTGTGACCCCCAGGGCCTGACCCAGCAGCCCTGGGAGCAGAAAGGCAGGGCTAAGTCCCCACGGGAGCTGGGTCTCCTGAAAGGGAGCAGCAGGGGCCCGGTCTGGCCTGCGGGTGGCTCTCCGTCCAGGCTGGCTGGGAGAGCTGCCCCTGGGTGCCCAGCCCGGTGGACACCACCATGGTGCCTGCTCCCCAAATGAGAAAGCTCGAGGGTCAGAGAGGGCCTCTGACATGCCCAAGCCCCTGCGCATGGCTCTCGGGAGCAGACCGGGTGTGCTTGCCTCCCCGAGAAGGAAGGCCAGGCCAGGCCCTGCAGGGGAAGGGCCAGAACACCAGCTGCAGGCCCCTTGGCCGGGTGGCGTCAGGGGGTCACCGACATGGGGACAGAAACAACCCCCCTGGCTGGCCCTGGCTTGGGGAGGACCCCTGAGGGGTGCAGGGCCCCCTCAGCCAGGCGGCGTGAGCGGCCTCCGTGTCCCGGCCGTGCAGCCGGCCAGGGGGCAGCGCCCGGGCACGCGGCTGAGGGGGCCCGTGTGCAGGCGTGTGTGGGTGATTGTGTGCACCCAGGCGGCCGGCGCCTGGACTGGCTTGTGTGAGGGGCTGGTGGGGGCTATTTATAGTGGCTCCGCTGACGAGAGGCGCTATTAATAGTGAGGGTGGAGGGTGAATGGACAATATGCCTCCGGGTGGGGTGGGGGGCGGGTGCCATTCTCTGGCCGAGACACCCGGGGCTGGTACCCCGGCGGCTGGACAAGGGCCACTGTTATCCAGTCAGCAGCTGAGCCGGGGCCTGCGGTTCACCTGGGGCAGCAGGCTGGGGGGGGCCCGGGCTGGTGCCCCCCGCCCTGCTCTCCCACGGGGCCATTGGCCAGCCACCCTTGACCCCAAGGAGAGTCGTGCCGACGCTGGGGAGCGTGAGATGGGAGGGGCAGGGCTAGGAGGGACCCCAGACGGAGCAGCGGTGCTCAGATGGGCCCCCGCACCTGGCATCAGGTGGCAACGCGGGAGAGGGTGGAGGAGGGGTGGCAGGGGGCTGGAGCCCTCAGCCCCAGCCCTGTGCTCTGTCATCGCATTTCTAGTCCACGACCGGAAGTGGCTTTGACACAGGGTCCCCGCTGACCTCGCAGGTCGACCCCGCCTCCAGCAGGGAGCAGTACATGGGGCCGGGGCAGCAGACCACACCAAGGGATGGGGGGCCGCTGGTCACCCCGGGGTCTGCCCGACTGAGCTTCATTCTCTTTGACTGTTTTCTGAAACCACAAAGGGTTACTCAGCTCCTGACCCCAGAGAGGGTGCAGCATGGAGTGGGGATGCCCGCGTGCCTTCACTTGGATCCCCACTCTCCAGCCTCACGGGGCGGGGGCTGCTCCCCTCCTCTCCCGGAGCCCAGTCGGAGGTCCCCCGAGGCGCCCATAGGGAGGGTAGGCTGTGGTCCAGGGGCCCAGGGGCCGGCCGTAGCTTCCCGGGGAGGGAAAGCTGTGCGGGCGCAGGCCCTGTTGAGACCAGCCCTGGCGCGGCCCCCTCCCTCCCCGAGGCAGGGCCTGACCTGAGGTCCTGCAGGACACAGGGGACGGCAGGGGAATAGACCCTCAGTGTCTGGGACGGGATCTCTACGCCCCGAGAGCCAGTGCGGGTCCGCGGCGCTCATCAGGCCCGAGCCCCTGGGCCCCGCCGGGTCCTTCCGGGGCTGAGACCCCGCGCCGCCACCCCCACCGGCGGACGCGGGGGCGGATCTGCCGGGCCGCTCACCCGCGACCTCACATCTCATTCACCCGGCTGCTTCCGCCCGGCCTGTTTCTTTCGGGAACCCCCCACCCGCGATGACGTCAAGAGGGGCACGAGCATCCCGCCCGCGGCCACCTGGCGCCAAGCGCTTTCCAAGAAGGTCGCGGCCCACCGCGCACGCGCCGTGCCTATGTCCCCGAAACCTCGGGCTTTACCGTCGGCGTCATCACCCCCGCATCACTACAGATCCGGGAAGGGGGAAGGGGGCTCCCAGGGCCCAGACGCGCGGGCGGGGCGCGGGCGGATCCCCCCCTTTCCGGCCGCCCCATCCCGGACGCGACGCGCGGGACGACCGCGCCCCTCCCCCGACCTCTCCGGCTCCGCCACCCCTCCCCCCGCCCCGCGGCCCCTCCCGCGGCCGAAGCCTGGCCGACGCTTCCGGCGCCGCCCCCTTCCCGGCACGGCCGCGCCCCGCTTCCCGCCCGCGGGCCGAGCCTTTCCCCGCCCCGCCGCTGCTCCTGCTCTGCGAGGGCGGACACAGGAGCGGCGGCCAGCCCTCCCCTTCTCCGGGGGGTTAGGGGGACAAGGCATCGACGGGTCGGGCCTGGAGGGAGGAGGGGAGGGGTCTGGGGGAGGGGTGCCCCTGTCCACGCCCTCTTAGGCGCGGGGTCTCCCGAAGGGCTGAGCTGCCCAGAGGGTCCCCTGCGCCCTCGCGCCCAGGTCCGGAGCCGGGACACTGAAGCCCACGGGCTGCCCCTCTCTAAGAAGGTGGGCGCCCCGCACTGCACACGCCCCGTCAGGCCAGTGGTGTGGAGCCAGCCAGCCTGGCGTCTGGGATGATCCCAGCCACAATGAGGGCTTTGAGGACCCTGAACTGGGAGGGGGCGTGTGGCCTGAACAGCAGCCTGTCCCCAAAGAGGCCCAAGGCTGGTCCCACCCAACCCCGGAACGGAGCCGGCTGCCCCCATGGCTGCCCCCAGGACCGAGGCCTTCTGTGCTACCCGCCCTCCACCCCTGCCCAGGATTCCAGTGCCCCCTCCGCATAGTCCCTGATGTGCCCCCATCCCAGGGCCCATCGGGCTGGCTGTGGATCTACCGAGAGTGACAGCGCCACCAGGCCCTGACCCTGGTCATCCCACTTCACAGACGTCCTATCCCAAGTGGTGGGCTGGAGCCCCTCCCCACCCCTAGGCCTGCCTGTCTGCAAGACCCTGGCACCGCCGGGAGCGGATGAAGGGCAGAGGCAGGAGGGCCCAGCAGTACCTGGGGGGCTGGAGGGCAGAGCCAGCGGGGTCTGGGAAGGCAGCTTGGGTGAACATCTGTGAGCCGGAGCCGTGGCTGACGAGGCCCCAGGAGCCAGCCCTATTCTGGGCCCCCGACAGGTGGGCAGTGAGCAGCCCAGGAAGGATCACCCACAGAGGCTGGCCCTGGGCCGGGGCACCTCAGGGAGCTGGTGTAGTGGAGTTGGGGAGGGGCAGCCCCCCGCTTCCACTGTGAGCCGCACACAGGGGCACAGGCGGGAGAAGGGGAGCAGGCTCTAGGCTGGTACCAGGGTTCGGGGCCTGGCGATGGGGCGGGGGGAAGGTAAGGCCTGTGCCCAGCTGCTGGGACCTCGCCCTCGGGCACGGGACGGGTGTGAGAGGCCCGGCAGACGCAGCCATCCGGAGCGGGGAGAGGCAGCCTGCCCGGGCTCCCGCGGGCCCTGCTGCCAGCGGGAGAGGCTGTCACAGGATGGAGGGTGATGGGGGTGGTGGCGCCTGGTCATTGGGGGCAGGTGCGTGCAGCTCCCGTGAGCAGCAGGGCTGGAGCTGGGCCAAGGGCCCGAGGCGCCTGAGGTTGTGGTTGACAGAACACTGTGTTCCCGGGGCCTGGACGGGCGGCCGAGGAGGAGAAGCCACGGAGGCGTGACCGGGAGGCCCCCGTGAAAGGTCGTGACCCCTTGCCCCGTTTCCAGGCCCGAGGCAGGCCTCAGACCCAGAACCCCCACCGAAGGGCAGGCTGGGTCCCCAGTAGGCGGAGTCTGCCACAGCGTGACACCTACCCCAGCCCTTCCCTGGACCCCGTAACTGAGCACAGGGAGGAGAGATGCCGAGCATTTGAGGACTGCTAGACACGGGTGATGCTGGTACCGGGAGGCCCAAAGCGTCCTCGTGGCCCCCCAGGCTACGGGGACCCTCCAGCCCACAGTCACCTGGACCGGCTGCCCATCCTCCCTATCAACAGACCCGTGCTAATCAGGCCAGGTGACCAGGAAGTGGCGAACACACTGGGGCCTTTGTAGGACACGTGCGCTCTAGGGAGAGGTGGGCCCTGCGCAGGTGCAGAGGCCTGGGGCCCCCCAAAGCAAGGCGTGTGCCACCGTGAAGGAGGACGCACAGGTCTGGAGGCTTCGGGCTCTGGGGCAGTGCGTCCGGGCTCGGCCTCTGCTCCGATACCCGGGGCCCCTAGCGGCCCCCAGCTGGGGCTCTGCTCCGATACCCGGGGCCCCTGGCGGCCCCCAGCTGGACGGGGCCCAGAGCAGGGGGGCTGCAGCGCAGTGTCCTGCCGCTGCGTTTAATCCCACCCCGGGGCAGAGGTGTGGGTGGGCGAAGGGGAGGCCCGCCGTGCGACCCCGGGGGCCAGAGCGGCAGGCAGTCTGCGGGCCGTGGCTCCCTCCGGGGAGAGGGGGCGCCTGGCCACGGGCTGCGGCCGTCGTCTCCCCTGAGGCCGACACTGGGCGCTGGGCGTCCTGGGCTCTGGAGGGTCTTGAGCAGCGTCCCTGGTCTGCACCCACTTGAGCCAGAAACCCCCTCACGCCCTTGAGACAAGTGTCCCCAAACACTGCCTGTGTCCCCGGCGCCACCCATTGAGAACCGCTGGCTTCCAAAGCGTTTGATCCTGTGACACAGGATCCCACGTCAGACCAAGGGACTCACTTTACAGCAAAGCCAGGACAGGGCTGGGCTGGGACCACGGGCACTCAGGCACCACACTTCCAGAAGCTTCTAACCCACGGGGTGCACAGCAGCCTGCTGAAGGCCAGGTGGCTGGCCATCCTCTGTGGGGAGGGAAGCCACCCCAGGCCCTGCGTATGATGCACACCTGGGCCCAGGTGCCGAGGGCGAGTGGGAGCAGCCCCGGGAGTCTGGGCCTCCAGGGCCCGCAGAGCCGAGGTCCTGGCTCCCCCAAGGGATGTGGCCGAGTGCCCCCGCTGGGCTGCCAGCAACCTTGTGCAGGGCCCAGTGGGCAAGCAGAGGTGCCACCGGGGCAGGGTCCTTGACCCTGACTGGCAGGAGGGCAGGCCGTCCGGCTTGGAGGACGGCACTGCGCGCCGCGACCCTGAGGAGGTGTGCGGAGGGGTCCCTGCGGTGTGGAACCGTGGAGGGCACTGTGACTCACGGCCCCAGCAGCCCCGTCCCTTCCCGTCCCGGGCAGCACCCGAGGTGGGATGAGGGAGCAGAGGCGCGGCCCTTGCTGGAACCGGGTCACTCCACCAGCCAGGGGTCCGGGCTCCCGGGGCGGGGGGGGGGGGGGTGCCTCTGAGGCCCCAGTGTGATGTTCCGGCCCTGTCCCAGCCCCGCTTCCTTCTACTCCCGGGACCTCCTGGCCCAGGGCTAGCACCCCACCCCCCGGCGGTCCAGGCCGAGGGGCCCGGCATGGTCCCACAGCGCCACCTGCTGGCCGCACCCGCCCCTCCGGCCCTGGGCCCAGTGGCTGATCCACCGAGGGGGCCGGACCTGTCCATCTCCTTGGCCAGAGGGGAGGCCGCAGGGCTCGGGCAGGGGTCACCGCCAAGTCACCCCTCCCTGCCCCAGGCGGAGCCAGAGCCTCTGAAAGGACAGCATCGTTCAAGCCCCCAGCGCCCACATCCCCACACCCTTGCACGTGGACCCCCAGCCACGGTAGTCCCAGGGACCCTGCCTGCATCCTGAGCCCCTAGCCCGGCCTGGTGCGGTCCTGCTGGGGGCGAGTCCCCCTCCCTGCCCGATCCGCACCACCCACCTCCACTTTGTCTGGCCCAGCTCCCTGGGCTGGGAATATCCTCCCGTTTACAGATGAGAAAGCTGAGACTGGGGGTGTTCCACCATTGACTCCAGACCTCAGGCTCAGAGGGGGCCAGGATCCCCTGCTGGGTGCAGAGACACGGCCCTGGGGAGGGGTGGGGGCTCACAGAGGGGTGCAACGTGGGCAAGGGGCTAGGGCCGACCTCTGAGGGTGACTGCTGAGCAGAGACCCCCATGGAGGGAGGAAGCAAGAGGAGAGGGCCCTCCCACGTGTTCCCAGCAGGAGGGACAGCAGTGCAGAGGCCCTGGGGGGGGACCGTGCACGGCACTTTCAAGGACCCAGGTCAGCCTGACTTGCGCTGCCCTAGTGGGGCAGGTGCAGCGAAGGGGCAGGGTGGGGGGCCTGAGCAGGGGTCCCAGAGCAGAACGACGTGAGGGCCAAGGGACTCCCCTGGGCTGTGGCCGCAGCTGCCGTCAGCACAGAGGTGCCCAGTGGCCTCATCCCTCTCCAGGCCACCCAGGGCCAATAGTGCCCAGGAAGGTGGTCTACCAGCAGGAAGGCAGCGTAGGGGCCGGGTAGGGGACCCCTCGGGCCCCATGGACCAGCGTAGTGGTCACAGGGGAGCCAGCTGCAGGGCTCAGGCCGGGGTCCAGCTTTCAAGCGTCCAAAGCAGAGGGACCCACCCCCTCCCCACTGCCAAGTGACTGTCTGGCTCCCTCAGGACACCTACTGATGCCACCTGTAGGGGAGAGGGGGCAATGGCACCCACAGAGTTCCGGTGGTGGGAAGGCAGCCACCCAGGTGACCCCACCGTGTGTGGGGAGACAGTGCCACCCAGGGACCGTGAGCTCGGTCCCAGGGCCTGCAGTGAGGACGGGGACCATCTGGTTCCAGCTGGAAAGGGGGTCAGTTCCCCAGTGCAGTCACGAGGCCCCACCACAGGATGGCTTTGGCACCTGAGCCTGGGCCCCGCGTGCAGGACCTGAGCTGGGCAGGGACCACCTGCCCTGGCCTGGAGCTGCCCCTGCCCCACAGCCCCGCAGCTGACAGGGAAGGCTTCCCCTCTCTCCCTCTCCTGGGAGTCTTCTAGCTGCGCCTCCCCGAGGCACCCCAGGCCAGGGGCCTCCCTCTCCTCGTCCACCCATGGGTCAGCACCTCCACCGGCACCCGGCCACACCCACCCGACATCCATCCACAGGTCCCCAGCCCACACGGCTTCCTGGAAGCCCCCAAACTGCAGGCCTCCTCCTCCTCCTCCTCCTCCTCCCCCTCCCCCTCCCCCTCCCCCCTCCCCCTCCCCTCCCCCCTCCCCCTCCCCCCTCCCCCTCCCCCCCCAAGGGACCCCCATCCCCTCACCTCCGCCTGGTCCCGCGCTGCCCTCCACACGCAGCCGTCACCCCCATCACCCCCTGCTGGTGGCCGCGCCCTCCCATGGGCCCTGCCCCTCGGCCTGCTCCCCTGTGTCCGTCTCCGAGAGGACTGTGTGTCAGCTTGACGACTGGCCACCCCCCAGTGTGGACGCCCCCCAGGCCTGGACCAGACGAGAGCAGCCCCCAACCTGTGCTGCTCATTGGCCTTGCTGAACCCACTGGACTCCACGTCCCCTCTAGGGATTTGGGGCCCCGCAGGCCTGGGACTGGACGCTCCACCTCCCCCGCGGCAGAGACGAGAGGTCGGGGAGAGCCCGAGGTGCGCTGGGGCGTGGCCAGTGCCTGCGGCCCGTGGTCGCCCCTTCCCCACAGGGACCCCCAGGGCAGAGTCCCACCTGCAGGTACCCTGTCCCAGTGCCCAGGTGAGAGGGCCCAGCTCGGGCTCGGAGAGCACAGGTGCAGCAAGGGGACAGGTGGATGGTCACGGGCTCCAGGACAGCGGGAGACGTTTACAGGGATGGCGTGAGGCCTGGGGGGTCGGGGGGGGGCAGGAGGCCAGAGGGGCTGGGGGAGCCTGAGCGAGGGGAGTGGGTGGGGTGGTGGACACCGGGCGCTCACCGGGGGCAGCCCTGGGGGGCTGGAGCGGAAGCCGTGGTCTGACCGCCACACGGACCGGTGGGAACGGGCTGGGCTGGGCTGCGGGGTGGTGCTGGGGCTCCATGCCGCCTTCTTCCCACGGGACGACCTGGCCCTGGGGTTCACGACTGACGTTTTCTCCAGCTTAGCCCCCAGGGTCCCTGGCGACACTCACTCCAGGGGCCCACAGGTGGGGCCCTGACACTCACCCGCTTAAGGTTCTGATGGTGCTTGCAAGCTGGGGATGGGGGGGGCGGGAGCCCCTCGGGGCAGCCCAGCTGTGCTGCCTTGAAAACCCCCGCAGGCCCGGGGTCTCCAGCAGGACGGGGCAAACTCCGTTCTAAGGGTCCACACGCTTCCAACGAGACAAACCCACACCTGTTCTCTGCCCAACTACATTCAGTGGCCAATTTTATTATAAAGAACGGTATCAAAATATACAAATCTGTTTAAGTACAACCAAGAAATGCAGCTTTTTTAAGGGTCAAATAAGCATCAGCCGTTTCAACGAAAGCAGCTTCCCCTGGAGCGACGGTGTGACATGAAGGGCCACGTCCAGGACGACAGTCTGAATAATTTAAAGGGCGGGTGTGACTTCTGACGTGGCTGCACATCATAAATCTTCATGGGACGGCGGCTGTGTCGGGCTTGCTTCTGCGACTTCTGTCAGAAAACAAACAGATCGGTCCATAAAATCCTAGCACGAAAGGTCCTGAGGATGCGGCCATGAGGCTGGCGCTGGGGCCGCGGTAACGCGTGGACAGGCTGCCCGTGGCCGTGGGGCGGCGCCAGGCTCCCTCTGGATGCAGCAGCCCCAAGCACCCCACGGCCGGGGTGTCCCGACAGCACCCCAGAGCCGCCACACGGCTGTGGGAGAGACGGGCGATGGGAGCCGGTGAGGTGCCCCCAGAACCAGCCGGGACGAGACGAGAGCCTGCGTGACGTGTGGGGACAGAGGGTGCGTGGCTGCGGCCCTCGCTGACCGTCAGGCCCCTCGGTTCCTACAGGGCGTCTACATGTGGATTAGCCTCTCTTTATCCTGCCGGGACCCGGGGAGCTTCTGGAGCCTGAGCCAAGTCTTACTCCTTCAGGAAAACTCTCAGCCATTGTCTTTTTTAACGTGGCTTCTTTCACATTCTCCGTGTTGTTCTAGAACTTGTACGAGATGACTGTGGGAAGAACCGTGTCCCCCCCCACAAGATAAGTTGGCATCCTAATCCCCGGTGCCTGTGAACGTGACCTTACTTGGAAATAGGGTCCCTGCAGGTGAGTAGGTTAAGAGGAGCTCACTGGGGTGGGCCCTGACCCAATGGCTGGTGTCCCTATAAGTAGAGAGAACTTCGGACACAGGCTCCAGGAAGAAGGCCATGTGACAAACAGAGGCAGAGGCTGGAGGGACGCAGCTGCCAGCCCAGGAACGCCAAGAATGACAGCCACCAGAGCCCGAAGAGGCAGGAAGGCTGCTCCCCGACAGGCTTCAGGGGGAGGCAGCCCTGCCGACACCTTGATCTCAGACATCCAGCCCCCAGGACTGGGAGACAAGGGGCCTCTGGGGTTGACGCCACCGGGCCTGTGGCGCTTTGTCGCGGCTCCCAGGAGCCCCCGTGGAGCCGTCTGCCCCTCCCGCCGCCTCCCTGCATGTCTGTCTCGGCCGGACCCGGGGGCTGCTCGGCTGGCAGCCTGTCTGCTGACCTTCCTTTGCGTCTCCCTCCCTCCATGCGAGAGGGAGCCCCCCGGGGCTTTGTCCCCACAGAGAACTTTACGCTCTTGTCTTCCAGGAACCCCGGCTCCCATCATCCCAGGGCCACCTTTTGTGTAAATTTCTTAACTTGGGAACAGGTGGCAGCGCACCCAGGCCCCGTGGCCGAGGGCAGAGGGCAGAGGGCAGAGGGCGGCCGTGGGGCGAGCGGTCACTCACCGGCCCCCGCCGGCCCCGTCTGCACACAGACGCCCTCGGCCTCCTCGAAGCCCTCGGGGCACACGCAGACGAAGCTCCCGGGCGTGTTGTAGCAGTTTTCGTTCCTCCTCAGACACGGCTTTTCCGCCAGCGAGCACTCGTCAATGTCTAAATAAAAACATTCCGCTGACCAGGTGACCTAGTTCGGCAAACGTGCACATGGGGATCGAAGGATCGAGGGATTCACGCGACATGATTCACTCCCACGCAGAAAGCGCAGAGATGGAACCAGCCCATTAGAGAAAGGAGACAGAGGGGAGCATTTAACAGGAGCCCCAGAGCCAGGCCGTCGGGGGCGGGAAGAAGAGACGGTCCAGGCAAACGTGAGGGCGGAGCCCGGTGGTTCTCCAGCCGGGTTCCAGCCGGGCTTGACTGTCGAGGGGGGCGTCCAGCCGGAGCCCGCGGGCCCTCGCTCGGCCCCCACGCCCCCGGGCACGTGAGAATCGGAGCCCGCAGCCCAGGCTCCCGCCCCGCCAGCGCACGTGGTCTCTGCGAAGGCTCCCGCCCCCGAGTGGAACGCAGATGCGCCCGCTGACCTGCGCACTGGCCGCTCTCCTTCGAGTAGCCGGGGATGCACTCTTTGCACTGTCCAGGACCCTTCCCTGTGCATCCCACGCAGGTAGAATCACATTCTGGAAACGAGAGGGGAGGGAGATGATGACACGAGACCCTCGTCCTGTGAGCAAAGCGCGACCTGAAACCACACACGAGATGGCGGAGGCCCTGCGGCCGGGAGAGCCCAGTGTCCCCATCCTGGGGGCGGTGGGGAGCAGACAGCGTGCGCTCGAGGCAAAGTGCGGACTTGCTGCGATTGACCGATCGACCGTTGGCGCTGTGTTGCTAAGGGACCTCGGTGCAGGCCGGGCTGCGGAAGCAGTGCTGACGGGGCCCCTCCACGACCTCTGCCACGTGAAGGATGGGGGCAGCATCTTTTCTCAAACAAAACCCGCCTCCAGCTGTGACACTGCTGACTCACCAGCTAGGAGCTTGGGGCCAATGACAGCAGAGAACGTGTGATGCTTTGGGGGCGTCTCATTGAAGCTGTGTGTCCACAAACATGGAGACAGGACGGCATGGCCGTGGACACGGTGGGGGGGGCGGGGGGGAAGGCGAGGAATCGGCACCACCTTTCAACCTTTCGGGGGGGTGGGTGGCCCTAAAATCCACATTCCCTTGAACTGAGCAACTCGGAAACTCATCCAAAGAAAATAATGAAGAACATAAGCAGCTTTACCTACGGGGGTCTTCAAAGTTTGTAACTGTGGGAAACGGTGTATGACAAATATTCAATGATACAGATTGTTGAAGAAAACCGTGAAATAACAACATGCTCCAAAATAATTAACACGATGTACAAAAATGTGACACGCAAAGGCGGTCACGATACCGTTGAATGAAAAACAAACAGGTAACAAGGCGCCGCTCAGATCAGCACTGCCTCGACTGGCCAGCCAGGGGCCCCTCCCCAGGGAGTGGATGGTTGCCACCTTTTTTCAACTTATCTGAATTCCTGATTCTTCTTCAGGAGACATCTATCACTTGTGTTGCCACCGTAAACGTTTTAAGGTGGCAGAGCACACAGGGGTCACGCTGACAAGCCGCAAGCCTCTGGAGGGGAAGGAGGGGCTGGAGCCGGCGGGCCGGGAGGCGCGCTCACCCTGGCACACGAAGGAGCCGTTGATGTTCTCGCAGTACTGCTGGTCCTCGCAGGGGGGCGGCTCCACCGCGCATTCGTCCACATCTGCAGAGGATGGCACAGCTGTGGCGGCAGCCGCGCCCCGACCGCCAGCCAGAGGGACCACCGTGGGGAGACACACAGTCAGTCATCCTCGGGGGCCTCCGTGTGCAGGTGGGACCAGCGGCTAACCCGTGAGCGCTCCCACGGGGCCGCGGTGAAGCTCCTAGGCGGGGCTGGGGGGGGCACCACCCTCCCCACTCAATTTGGGACGTGAGGCCCCCGACTTGCCTGCGGCTGAGCAGCTGTGAGGATGAGACCAAAACCGAGGCCCTGGCGGGAGGACGGCAGCCCGGCGGCTGCCCGCCGCCCGCCCCCCGCCCCGCCGCCCCCCGCCCCGCCGCCCCCGCCAGCACCTGGGCCTGCGCGGACTCGGGCAGGGCCGAGATGCTGGCGGCCGAGCTGTAGGGCAGCACTCATGGGCTGCGGCTCGAGGAGAAGACACCCCAGGAGCAGGCGGGGCCCCAGCTGGCCGGGCACGGCGGACGGGGAGAGCCACGCGCCACGGCGAGGGCCGCCAGGCCGAGGGGCCGTGCGGATTCCACCACCGTCAGAGGCCGCCCAGGCCCTGCAGTGCCCACCTGCCGGCCACAGCCCCCCCCCCACGTCTGTCTCTTTTATGAAACCAGGGCCCGAGGACACACGATTGGGCCCAAGTCCCAGGCTTCCCTCCCGGGCCCTGAGCCAACAGGACCACCGGGGCCACCTGATGGCAAGGACGGGGGGCAGGGGCCACCTTCCCAGCCCAGAGTCCAGGCCACAGAGGGTTCACGTGCAGCAACTGGCCCACAGGCAAGATCGCACGCGGGCAAACCCAGCCTCCACGCTGTGACCCATTAAAACACGGCCTGGAACGTCAGAGGCTGCTTCCCCACGAGTCAGAAGGGGGCGGAGAGCGGGAGTGGGGTGTCCTGCGGGTAGCTGGGGCTGCGCAGACGCCACGAGAGAGTGGGGGGAAGGGGTGGGGGAGGGCAGCCCACCAGCCTCACCCACGCAGGCGTCGCCCTCCCGTGCCCAGCCCGCTTCGCACTGGCCGCAGTCTCTGTTGGTGGGGCCCGTGCACGTCTTGCAGGACTCGTCACAGGCTGGAAGGCAGAGGTGGCACGGCCGTCAGTATGTGGGGATCCCGTCTCAGGAGTGAACTCGACGCAAAGGGTGTTTCGGAAATTAGGAGCTGACGTTCATAGGGTGAAAACAAAAACCGCAAACCAGCAAAAAAATCCCAGAGGAACAAGATACGTTCAACAGCAGAGAAACCTACTCGTGTGACTCACAACGTCCCCGGATGGAACGAGAGAAGAGAGCACACGGGGGTTCCCACGCCCGGCGGGATAGAATGCTCAGCGAACGCGGACTCCAGAGGAACTGCTCGTCACCTGCCAGAGGCAGCCTCCCGAATGCTGGAGCCCACACCCAGCTGCGTGTGCGCATGCCGCCCGCCAACACGCGTGGACGTTCTGGGCCCGGGAAAGGCCTAGGGTAGGAATCGGAGGGGCCGGCCTCCCAGACACCCAGCACATTCTCCACGGGGATGCCCAGGGCGGTGCAGCCTCACCGCCAGCCCTGACGGGAGAATTCAGCACGACTGCTGACGCCCAAAAGGTCTTCCTGTACACAGTGACCACCAACGAGAAAACACATCGAGATAGGGGCCACTCGTGGCTTCCTCCCTGGATTTACACATCTACGCCCCGTCAGAGGACGCCATCCCGGGCTGACGCAGCCTCACAAGCAGGGCATGGGCCTCCCCAACCAGAAGGGAGAAGCGTGCCCATCACAGCTGAAAAGGCTCTATCTGTGCAACCCCACAGGCCCATCTCAGAACTCACGGGGGTGCCCAGAACCCAGGTGGGAGAGCCTACCTTACCTGACACCAGGGTGACCAAGACGGCGTGTCCTCTACACGGGGACCTGGGGCCAGGAGGTCACACTGCGTGGCCTCCACCGTCCTGGTTCTCACCTGGGCCACCTCCCCACCCTGCTGGTGCCCTGACGTGGCCAGACTCGGCCCTGCCTCTGCTCACTCCGAGACCCTAAGCCTGAGTGACAGTGGGGACACCAGCGTCTGATCCCCGAGTTGCACCCAAGGACACCCGAGCCTCCTGCTGGGACAGCCGCGGGGAGAGCAAGCTCGGGCCAGACACTCCAGGTGCAGGCCCGGGGCCCTGGGACCAGCGTGGACGTCACGGAGCTGGAGGTGCCACACGGTCCAGCCTCCGAGCCCTTCTCCAGAACGACATCGGGGGTAAGCAACTCACACTTCCCTCCTGGGGCTTGTTTGGGGACAGGAAGCGAGACCATCCCGGCTGCTGGTCCTGTCATGTCCCTTCTTACATCGTACAAGGGCCCGCGTCTTCGCCCTCAGCTCCCAGAAGCCTGGGTCGGCGGTCACCGGGTCCCCCTCCCGTCCACACAGGCAGCTCCGGGTACCTGAGCAGATGCTGTGCGTCTCGTTCCTCAGCGAGTTGAAGTAGCCGTCCATGCAGTCGGCGCACAGCGGTCCCCGGTACCCCGGGTGGCACTGGCACGACCCGTCGCCCTGTCTGCTGCCGTCTCCGCTGCAGTGGCCGTTCCCGCTGCAGGGCCGCTCAGACCCGCCCTGGCACGCTGCGGGGACGCCGAGCCGCTCAGAGCACACCCCGCGACACATTCATAAAACCCGCTCTCTGCGTCTCGCTGAAACCCCAGCCCTGCTTCACCCCTTCTGTCTGGGGACATAGGAGCCCCACACTGGCGAGGTGTCTGGAGGAGGCGTTGGCTTGCGTCACGCAGGACACGGGGCCAAGGACGGGACAGTGAGGACCCCCGCTGTGGTGCCACACCAGTGGGACAAGCAAGGCAGGGGCAGCCTCGGCCGGGGTGGGGCCTGAGCGCCAGGATCGTGCCCTTTGCCCAGTTGATCCACGTGAACGTTTTGGTGACGCCTGGGCGGCAGCCATGGCTTCACTCAGTCTCTTCACCCCCGGAGGCTGGACGCCCCTGGCCCTGGCCTCTCACACGGGCTTCGCTGCGTATGGGCCACCTCCCCGCACCCAGAGGGCAGCACCCAGGTGGGCGACCAGGGGGTCTGTGGAGCCCTGAATTAGGAGCATACTTGGGACCAGATACCCAGAGGCGAAGATCCCGACAGCTGGGAGGAGGCTGCACAGGGCCCACGTTCCCACCCGAGCTCCTGCCCAGCCGGGAATCACGACAGGGTTAACCGGAACCACACAGGACGCTCGCGAGTCCCCGCAGGAAACTCACCCAGGCAGTCTGGCCCGTAAGTTCCTGGAGCACAGCAAACTTTCAGTGTTTTCACACAAAACCATTCAAATAAGTCAGGATACTTCTTCTTCCTGAGGATTTTAAAAAGTGTTCAATAAATCTCACGTGGCAGATTTCCTCAAAACAAAAACACAGCTGAACGTGTAACGTGCTTCTGAGTATCATGGGATCTGGGAGACGAGGGTCTGGGTGCCAAAAGACTCTTCCAGCTGATACCCTCATCTGGATTGTCACATTTTGGTAATAAAGGATGGGAACACGGGTAAGGAAGAAAACAGGTGTGTGGAAACCCCTACTATTTTTGTAGCTTTTTAAACCTGACATCATTTAAAAAGCCAGGAGTCGCTGGCGCTGGTCCCCGGGGACGCGGGCACTCACAGCTGCAGCCACCAGGTCTCCAGGAGCCCCTCGTGCTCCTCCAGCAGCTGGTTGCACTCGAAGTCGCTGGTCCCACACAGGCCCTCCATGATCTCCAGCAGGCGGACCTCGCTGAAACACAAGGCCGTCAGCTCGGCGAGGCCGGGGCAAAGGGCACCTCACTGGTCAGCGTCCATTCCCCAGGGATGTCCCAAGGCCCCACCTGCTGCCAGGCCACAACTACAGTGGCACTGCAGTGAAAAAAGACCCTCAGCAAACACCCAAGTGGGGCCAGGGGTAGTCAGTGCCAGGCAGAGAACTAAACACGGAGGGTGGGGCTGGGCAGGGAGGCCTGTCCGTCCTCACGGTGGGACATCGGGTGTGGGGTGTGCCAGGGGAAGCCCTGCAATGGGGCCAGAGGAGGCCGGAGCTCGGGGTGGGGGGCAGGAGGGATTTAGCCCCACCTATGTTTTTAAGAAACCGCCGTGTCTGCCGAGTGGAGGGCGAGTGGGACAAGTGTGCAAGCCAACAGGCCAGCCAGGAGCCAGTGCGTCAGCCCCAGGCAAGGACAGGTGACAAGCCCCAAGAGACGCTGTGTCTGTCAGTCAACGCTCCCAGGAACACGTCAGGCACCAAAGGCAGGCGCTGGGCCAGTAAGAGCAGGGCGCCCACCTGAATTCATACTTGGACAGCGTCTTTTCCTCCCAAGCCGTGTTTCCACCACCGAAGTTCTTCTTTGCTGTGTCCACCATTCCCTGCGGGGAGACGGCCGCACAGGGCTCAGCACTGCTGCCTCACCCCGTTCACGGTGAGGTGAGCGGTCTATGGTGGGGTGACCACAGTTCATGGTGGGGTGACCCCAGATCCATGGTGGGATGACCCAGTCCATGGTGGGGCAACCCTGGGACCCTGGTGTGGTGACCACAGTTCACGGAGGGGGTAACCCCAGTCGACGGCGGGAAAACCCTAGTCCATGGTGGGGTGACCCTGGTCCATGGCGAGGCGACCCCGGCCAGACCCCTGGCTTCGTGTCCCCGCGGGGTGACCGGCCCACCTGGTTGAACTTGTCCACCAGCTCCCGGCATCGCTTGCAGGGCGTCGGCTTCTTGGTGGCCTCGCCGGGCGACAGCAGCATCAGAAGCAGCAGCCCCAGAACGGCCGGGGCCGGCGGGCGCATGGCGGGCCGACGTGGACAGCGCTGCGGGAACGCGGCCGCGCGGGCACTGGCCGAGGTCCAGCGGGAACCGGCCGAGCGCTCCGGCCTCCGGCCGCCCACCGGCTCCGAAACGCCGGCCGTTCCCGGGGCTACTTGACGGCGCCGGCCGGGGCCCCGCCCCGTGCCAGCCCTCGCATCGCTATTGGTCGGCTGGGCCCGCCCCGTCCCCATGTGGCCCAATCCGGGCTCGCCACGAGAGGCGACCAATAGGAAGGCCCCGGGTCAGCGTCCCGCCGGGAAGGTTGGGCACAGGGGGCGTGGAGATCCGAGCCCGCCCCTCGCGCCGGCCTCTCGCCTGCACCGCCCGCTGCGGCCATCTTTACTCCGGGCAGAGAGGGCGCCCGCCGCCACGGCAGCCGGGGTTTAGTGGCCATGTTAGGTTCGGGCAAGGGCGTCGCCTCTATTCTCGGTTTCCGCCGCTCGACTTCCGGCTGAGGGTAGCCCAGGCGGACGCGCTTCGAGGGACCGCGCCGTGGACTGGCGAGGTCAGCGCGCGCGGCTGGGGCTCTCGGGACGGGCTGCGGGGACCCCGGGCCGGCGCTGTCGCGGTGCTCCTTGGGCCTCACCGGGCGTGTCCACGCAGGACGACCGCTGGGCTCCTCACTTGAGGGCCAAGCTCCTCACCCGGCGGTGGGCTCCTCACCTGGGGCAGTCTCCTAACCTAGGGTTGGGGCTCCTCACCTGGGGCCTGATGAGTGTTTCTGGGCTTCCAGACATCTGCATTTCCCCACGTGCCCGAGGCCATTGGCACTGGAACCCGTGGCTTACGTTAGGAAGAACGAAGGTGGGCATTACCTGGTTTCTAGTAGGACAGAACTGCCAGAAGGAAGCAGTACAAACGATACAGAGTTTTCTCTGGCCGAATTTGTACCAGTTCCTTTGTGTTTCCAGCCAGGGATTAATAACGTGAACATCTGACTTGACCAGTTTCAGTAGAGACCTTAGAATCCGAATAGGCGGGGACAAGAAGGCCTTTGCACCTAATCTGAGGGGTGACCATCCTATAAACGACATGTTTTAAAGTCGTGGCCTGTTTTAGCCTGTGGGTGCGTCAGATTAACAACCCGAACAGCTGCAAGCGGGTGTGGACCAGTGCAGGTGCGTCTGCTCACCGTCTCGGGCCCGGTGGGGCGTCCCGGTGGGGGGTTGACCGTGGTTTCTGTACTTGCGTATGTCCTGTTTGTCTCCTCGTGGTCCGGCTGGGCATGCAGGGTGCCGCCAGCGCCTTCCAAAATAAGCTGCTTTGCCAGTTGGTTTCTGCCCTTGGTCGTCAGCACAGAGCACACTCTTACCTGGATGAGAAGCTCCTGGGGCCCGGAGCGGGGTTTGGCAGGTGCCTTTTCACCCCACAGCTTGTGAAATAACAGAGTCTAGATCTTCCCGCAGGGGAACCTCCTCTGGGCAGAGGTGTGGAGTGGGGTGTGCAGGGACTGGCCTGGGACAGCTGTGAGCCCGAGTCAGGTTCCTGCCACGGAGCACCTGCGCAGCTGCTCCACCCGCCCGGCCTTAGAGATGCTTCCTAGTTCTGTAGACTCTTTTTCCCCTCGAACAGTAAGAGGAACAGAGAGTAGTATATGAACGTTCCGTGGTCTCTTCGGCTTCACTGGAAATTAAAGCGTTAACGTTTCTTTAATGAAAATGTAAACTGGTGTGATGAGATCCACGCTTAGTTTTTTTTTTTTTTTTTTAATTTTTTTTTTTGGCTGCGTTGGGTCTTTGCAGCATGTGGGATCTTCCCGGACCAGGGCTCAAACCCATGTCCCCTGCATTGGCAGGCAGATCCTTAACCACTGAGCTACCAGGGAAGCCCCCCACGCTTAGCTTTTATGAATTTCTTCTTCAAGTAGTTTGTTGAGCACCTGCCATGCGCCAGGCTGTGCTGATACAGCAGTGAGTCAGCCCTGCCCTCAGGCTGTGAGCGCAGCAGGGGAGACAGATGCCCCCTGTGATGACCGGAGTCCATCCTTGCTGAGGTTACAGTGGGGAGCGGGGGACAGAAGGATCCCGCCCTTACGTTTGGTAAGGGAAAAGTTCTGTTACTTCCCTGGGAACTGCATGTTATTTTGGTAATTCTTAATTATTGGAGCCCTTTTGACCCCCTTACTTCCCTCACCTCACCACCACCACCATATCAAACAGGATTCCTGTTCCCCCTCAGGTGTTGATTCCCCACTTGCTATCCTAGGAGAGTACAGACTTCATACCTCTCCCTCGAACCAAAAAGTAGTTTTAACAAACAGTAAGCACCGTGGTTCTCTCCTTTCACTTCTTGCCCTTCTGGTTTTGATCAAATAAAAGCAAACCTGTTTTCAGACAAGCCAGAAACAGGAAGAACTTGCCATCTTCCTTCCCTCGCCAGATTGAAAGACAGAGGTCTTCCACGAGTAGGAACTGCCCCAGACACTTCCATGGTTTTCCCAGGAAGCTTCGTGCCATGGGGTGCCCCCCAAAGTCCTGTTGGTGTTTGGGTGGTCCGTCGCAGGCACATCTGTCTGCATCCCCGCCCCCCAGGAACACACTCTTGCTTTCTGCCGCCCACGTGTCTGTGCTATCGACCAGCGTGGTGCTCCCCGGGGCTCCAAGAGGCTCAGAACACAGCGGGTGGGTGTCCGCGGCCCTGTCTCACCATCCTTGGGGTGCAGGGCTTCGCTGGCGCCCCGAGCCCTGCGCCTCACCTCCTGTCCTCTCGTGGCTGTCCCTCTGCAGTTCTCCAGGCGCACCCCTCCCGCCCTCCTACTTCACAGTCTTCCGGCCCATCTCCCTCGGCCAGTACCGTGGGGGCCGAGCCCAGCTTGTTCCTAACTCTCCGGCCAGATTTCAGCTTCTCGAGCACGGGGGTCGTCCTGCTGCCCTCCAGCGCCGGGCTGGCCCAGGTCCCGGCTGCACAGTGGACTAAACTCGGGTTCTGCAACTCAGGTCTTTCTTCCTGGAAAAGTATTCGCACAGCTTAAAGCGTAAGAAGGCTGGTTAAAGTAGGAAAGCTTCTCTAGCATGATTTTTCTTTCAACGTTCTATTTTGATGTGTTTTCGGATTACAGAAGCTGCAGCAGTTCAAAGGATTCCCATTACCCTTCAAACACATTTCCCAGGTGTTAACTCGAGCGTGAGATTTGAAGCTCAGGGACCTGCGTCTCCATTCTCTCAAAACGATTCGAGTGGCGGTGCCGGCGGTGGATGAAGGTCTGTGAGGCTGACGTGCAGAATGGCCGGGAAGAGGCCGTCGGGCCTGGGCAAGCAGCGCTGGCTCCTGGGGCTGCTGGTGGTGGTAGCCGCCGTCCACCTGGTCGCCTGCCCCTACACCAAAGTGGAGGAGAGCTTCAACCTGCAGGCCGTCCACGACCTGCTCTACCACCGGCTGGATGTGGAGAAGGTGAGCTCCCGCCTGAGCCGTGCATCGACCTCCGCTTCCTGGGGCCTCTGCTGACCTGCCCTTCTCCCTGCAGTTTGACCATCTCGAGTTCCCTGGCGTGGTCCCCAGGACGTTCCTCGGGCCGCTGGTGATCGCGGCGCTCTCCAGCCCCGCCGTTTACGTGCTTTCGCTCTTGGAAGCGTCCAAGTTCTATTCTCAGCTAGTAGGTAAGGGGGTCTTCAAACGGGGATGGGGTGGAGAACTGCAGTGTGGTCAGAGGGTCTCAGTCACCCAGGTGGAGGGTCCCTCGTGCAGGAGGGTCCACCTGTTGGAATCTCGGCCACTCAGCAGAGGGACTCAGCGGGGACAGCGTCAGCCCCGCCGGGCTGTGCCCTCGTGACTGCAGTGGGGGCCGAGCCCCGTCCCCCGGGCAGAAGCAGTACGTTTCCCAGCTCAGTCAAACCCATCTCACGGCTGGTTGCTCCGGCCTGTATGGAGAGCTTTAAAAATCGCACATTCCTGGGGAAGAAGCAGTTCCGCTTCTTGAAAGGGCAGATGAGGAAACGGAAATCCACTCGCTCCAGGCTGTTGTGGTCACGTGGGGGGGCCAGGAAGCCTTGGACGGGAGAGTTGGGGGCCACGTCTGCGCATCAGGTCCTTGGTAAACGCGGCCCTGGAGGTATCGGCCAGGTGGCGGGGCCGCTGGGGTCAGTGCCGGGCTGCCGTCCTGATGCTCTGCCCTGCCCAGCGGCTGCGTGCCGTGGGCCCCTGCCTCGGGGCCGCCAGGCACGGTGCAGCTTCAGGGTGGGGCGGCCAGGGTCTAGGCTGTCCGTCTTCCATGGCCCGCCCATTTTTTTGACAGTTTCAATAGTGTTTAATAAACGATGTGACAGGACACGAAATGTGGCCCACCACACTCAAAATTAAAAGAATTCAGTTAATAGCGAGTGAAGCACAAAATGAACAAATTCACCTAACGCTAGTTTCAGTAAAAAATATACTGTCACTTTAAATTAATGTATTTTAGTTCCATTTGTTTTACCTGTCTTTTTTTTTTTATATAAATTTATTTATTTATTTTTGGCTGTGTTGGGTCTTTGTTTCTGTGCGAGGGCTTTCTCTAGTTGCGGCAAGCGGGGGCCACTCTTCATCGCGGTGCACGGGCCTCTCACTATCGCCGCCTCTCTTGTTGCGGAGCACAGGCTCCAGACGCGCAGGCTCAGTAGTTGTGACACACGGGCCCAGTTGCTCCGCGGCATGTGGGATCTTCCCAGACCAGGGCTCGAACCCGTGTCCCTCGCATTGGCAGGCAGACTCTCAACCACTGCGCCACCAGGGAAGCCCCCTATTTTTTTAATTGAAGTATAGTTGGTTCACAATATGGCATTGTATCAGATGTACAGCAAAGTGATTCAGTTATATGTATATTTTTCGGATTGTTTTCGTTATAGCTTATTATAAGATACTGAAGATAGTTCCCTGTGTTATACAGTGTATCTTTGTTAATTATCTATCTTATATACAGTAGCGTGTATCTGTCGATCCCAAACTCCTAATGTATCCCTCTCCTCCTTCCCCTTTGGTAACCGTAAGTTTATTCTCCGTGTCTGGGGGTCTGTTTCCGTTTTGTATGTAGGTTCCTTTGTGTCATATTTTGGATTCCACACGTAAGTGATAACGTACGATACTTGTCCTCCTCTGTCTGACTTCACTTAGTGTGATCACCCCTGGGTTCCTGCGCGTTGCTGCCGTGGCGTGGTTTCCTCCGCTGTGGCCGAGTACTGTTCTGCCGTGTACCCCCAGCCCGTTCTTAGCACCGAAGGCAGCTCCCCTCCCTCAGGGCCCTTTCGAGACCCCGTGGTCGCTAAGGGCCCCGCCCCGCCGCTGTCGCACACATGGCGCCCTCTCTGTTCAGTCAGGGCCGTCCTTGGACTCAGCGTGATCTTTGGACTCTGGACTTTACAAAAAGAAGTGAGGCGGCAGTTTGGGGCCACGGTGGCCACCCTGTTCTGCTGCGTGACGGCCTCGCAGTTCCACCTGATGTTCTACTGCACGCGGACGCTCCCCAACGTGCTGGCCCTGCCTGTGGGTATGTAGCCGCCCGGCCGGCCTGCCCGGGGGGTTCCCTCCGACGTGTCTGCCCATCGAAGGCTGCTCCCCACCGGGCGTCTCAGAAACCCTGCGAGGGGAGCAGGGCCCTGTCCTCGGTGCTGGACTGAGGCCCGGCTTCCAGGGCTCGGCTTCTCTTGAGCAGGACCGGAGCTGGAGCTGGTCCGCGGAGCTGGGAGGAGAGGAAGCCGCGTGCAGGCCTGGTGGGGACGTTCCGGGAGCCTCGGGGGGCCAAGTGCGGGGAGCAGGGACCTCGGAGGGACCGGGCGGGAGAGGCGGCCGGCGGGAGACGGGGAGGGGGCGGCCGAGGTTGGCGCTGGACGTGCGAGTGCGAGGCTGCGGAGGAGGCGGGAAGCCGCGTGGGCGCCGGCGTCCAGCACCGTCCAGCGCCGTCCGGGGCCGTCCGGGGCCGCCTGGCCTGCGGAAGTGGCTCGGGCTGCGCCACGGCGCAGGACGCGGGCCGGGCGGGGGGCTGTCGCGGTGCAGCCCTGGGCCCGCGTTGGCAGGTCTGGCTCTGAGAGGCGCTGGCTGGCTGCTGGAGGGCTCTGGGCGGCTTTCCCGAGGAGAGCACAAGCGGCCCACCTCCCGGCCTGTGCCTTGCAGTCCTGGCAGCCCTCGCAGCCTGGCTGCGGCAGAGGTGGTCGCGCTTCATCCGGCTCTCGGCCTTCGCCGTTCTGGTCTTCAGAGCCGAGCTGAGCCTGCTCCTGGGCCTGGCGCTGCTGCCGCCGCTCTGCCTGCGGAAGGTCTCGGTGGCCAGGGCCCTGCGCTGCGCCGCGCCGGCCGGGATCCTCTGCTTAGGTGAGTCGGGTCACCGCGGCCACGCGGTCTGGGGCCTGTGCTTTCCTTGCCTTGTTTCATGCAGACGAAACTCGGGAGGTTTTCTTGTTTTTGTTTTTCGTTAAATGGAATTACCTTCACCGTCAGTGGTGGTAAAACGTCTTGGTGCAGGTCCCTGGCTGCTCTGCCCAAGGGTCCCCCACGAGGGCCCCCACCCCCTGCTGCCCGGGGCCTCCATCAGGGGCTCTTCTCCTCGTGCGTCTCAGCCAGGCTGGGCGGCCACGAGGGACCTGCGTGAAGAGGCTCGTTCGGGGGGTAGGTCCCGACGCCTCAGCTCCTTTACATGAAGCTGCTGGTGGCTCCTGGTTTCTGTGCTGACGGGGCTGCGTCTCGGGAACATCTACCTGTGACCAGGACTCCGTGGCTGCTGTTCAGCCAGCTGCGTCGAGATCCGAGCTTCCCAGGTGGCCGTGTTCTTTCCTGAGGTCTTCTTTTCTTAGGACTGACTGTGGCCGTGGACTCCTATTTTTGGCGCTACCTCGTGTGGCCAGAAGGAAAGGTGCTCTGGTACAACACCGTCCTGAACAAAAGTTCCAACTGGGGTGTATCCTTCCAGTGTCTGCACAGTGGCCCACGGGGCGGGGCTGCGCGATGAGCCACTCTCCTCCTGTGTCCGCACCTGATGGAGCATGGCGGCTGCTGCAGCACCAGCACTGGCGCCTTCTTCCCCGCAGTCTGGGCCTCCCCTGGTCCAGTGGCCGCCAGCCGGTGTCTGTAGCCGAAGCGTCTCCTTTGTCCTCGTGATGATCTGCTTTCTTTTCACATTTTATCCTGGAGTAGTTAAACACAGCAAATAGAATACTGAGTCCCCAGTGGTCCCATCACCCTGGAACAGTCTGTTTTTACAGTGAAAAACGGAGGGAAAAGTTAAAGAACTCGGCGCAGCCCCACTTGCCATCCGCGGCCTGGCTCTGGCACCGGCACCCGAGTCCCGGCCTCTGTCCGCGTGTGAAGGGGTCACGCCGTGGCCCGAGGCGCGGGGGTCCCAGGTGCTGCAGGCAGGGGCGCCGTCAGGGCTGTGTCTCCCGCACGCTCCTGGCTCCCGCCTGAGCCCGGCCCGGGGACGGGCAGCTGTGGCTGGCGTGTGGCCTCCTTAACCCCCCTGCCGCAGACCTCGCCGCTGCTCTGGTACTTCTACTCGGCCCTGCCTCGCGGCCTGGGCTGCAGCCTGCTCTTTGTGCCTCTGGGCGCCGCGGACAGAAGGGCCCTGGCGCTGCTCCTGCCGGCGCTGGGCTTCGTGGCTCTGTACTCGCTTCTCCCGCACAAGGAGCTGCGCTTCATCATCTACGCCTTCCCCCTGCTCAACGTCGTGGCCGCCAGGGGCTGCGCCCGTGTGTGAGTGCCACCGCCGAGACGCTGCTGCCTGGGCTCCCCTGGGGCGGCTTACCGGTTCACAAGGGGACGGTGCTTAGGGTAAACCGACGTGTTTATTAACTGGGCGCCTGGCCAGGCTTTGGTCAAGGGTCCAGCCCGAGTGCACCGGGCCAGCATCTGGCCTGTAAAGGACAGACGGTGAGTGCCTCGCTCCGTGGGCTTCGCGGTCCTGCCCGCGCACTGCGACAGCGGCCTTATCCCGTCCGCTTCACTTACACACAGGCAGCGCGGTATTTGGCCCGGAGGCTACGCTCTGACCCAAGTAATGACGTGGGATGCTTGAAAATGTAATACAAGTTTTAAATTGGCATCTGGGTGGAATTTCAGAGAGACAATGTCACGTCTGCCTGCTTGGTGCTAACTCTCGCTCAGCGACAGCGGGCAGTGGGTTTCTGCTCCCAACGATAGGTTCTGCTCTGCTGCTGCCATTGCCTTTCCGCAAGGTGCACTGCTCTTTTACAGGCTGAATAATTATAAGAAGTCCTGGCTGTATAAAGTGGGGTCCCTCCTCGTGATAGGACACCTCGTGGTGAACGCCGCATACTCGGCCACAGGCTCGTACGTGTCCCACTTCAACTACCCTGGCGGCGTGGCGATGCAGAGGCTGCACGAGCTGGTGCCCCCCCGCACAGGTAGGCGCTCGGCCCCCCGCTGCCGGCTGCGGCTCTGGCCAGAGGTGCCGGGTTCGCGGCGCTAACCGAGCAGACGCGGTTTCCGCAGATGTCGTGGTGCACATCGACGTGGCCGCTGCCCAGACAGGTGTGTCCCGGTTTTTGGAAGTCAACAGCGCCTGGAGGTACGTCCTCGTCTCGTGCACGGGCTCCCGGGGCCGCCACGGACCCCCGGCACACAGCCTTGCTCTCGTTCGCAGGTACGAGAAGAGGGAGGACGTGCGGCCCGGCTCCGAGCGCATGCTGGCCTACACGCACCTCCTGGTGGAGGCTGTCCCCGGGCTGCTGGCCCCCTACCGGGACACGCACCAGGTGCTGGCCAGCGTCCCCGGCACCGCCGGCCTGAGCCTGAACCTCACCAGGCTGCCCCCCTTTGACGTGAACCTGCAGACCAAGCTGGTGCTTCTGGAGAGGCTGCTCGGGCCTTCCTGAGGAGGAGCCAGAGGCCCTCCAGGAACGTCGGCGTTCCGACCGACGGGACGAGACGGGAAACGCGCAGAGGACCAGGGGTTCGCCCTCACGGGGGCGCGTCCGCAGCCGGGGCAGCCACGCCCACGCCGCCCACCGCTTGTGAGGACGAGGGCCCCGGCACCCCTGCGGGGTGACGGTGGGTGGGATGCTGTTTGCCGTCCAGGCCGAGGGCTGTCACGGCTGCAGGACGTGGGTCTTGCCCGCGGAGCTGCTTTTGGGCAGCAGGCTGTGGCCTCTCGGGCCCTGAAAGGGCGTCCCCCTGGGGCAGCGTAACCGCAGAGACTCGGCACGTGCTGGACTCGTCCCCACCAGCACCCAGCGCTCGGGGCGGGGCCTTGTTTGTGGTCACAGGCGGCCGTTTCCATTTCAGATGAGGCTTTAGGAGATAAACGCGTTCAAAAGAGTGAGACTCAAATTGTAAATGTCTTCTTACTGTCGATCTCGGGTGATGCTTCCAGAGACTGCCTCCACCTGGGTTTTGTTTAAGTGATTTGGGCACTTTCCCACTTTGCTGAACAGTGTTTACTGAGTTCCTGGCACGTGTCTGACTTCACCAGGCACTGAAGACGATGCAGGGAACTGAGTGTGCTTTGCCCGTGTGCACACACACCATGCACATGCACACATGCACACACGCTACACACGTGTGCGTAGAGACAGGCAGTCTTTCCTGAGCCATTCCAGAGGCAGTTGCCTACGCCTGGCCTCCAGCCCGAGTGCCTCAGTGCCTCGGAAGGAGGTGGCGCTTCCTGACCTGTAGTTACTGTTTTTTCCACTGAAGCTGACAAGCAGGCTGTACGGGCCCCTCCCCAAACCTCGCCGACACGGCGCCCCCTGGTGATTCCTGCTGCGGCCGCCCGCCGCTCAGCGGGCGCCCACCTTCCCCTGTTGCCTGTTTCTTGTGAGCGTTTGTTACTTACCTGTCATCGGCAGTTCTCAGTGTTTAGATGTGGCCCCCAGTCGTCAGCCTGCACACGTGGACTGCTGCTGGACCTCGATGGGCCGTGAGCTGCCCTGTCAGTTGCCTTGGTGTTCAAACTGCAGATTCCCCCGGGGGGCCTGTCAAGCCGTGCGGTCCCGGCTGCGTGCCCCGTCGTTAAGGCTTTGAGCACTTCCCTGCTTGCTGGCACAAGGAGTGCGCCCCAGGCTCCTCGGGCCTCTCTGTCTCCACCCTGGAGTCGGCCGTTCGGAGGGCCAGGCTCCTTTGGGCAGGGACTGGTTTCAGAGACCGAGATCTGGGTGCAAAGCGTGCTCGTTGCTATCAGGATGCCCGTGTTTCCAGGCCCTTTCTGCGGAGAGAGGGAGGACAGGCGCGCGTTGTGCACACGCTTGTGCGCGTGCACAGGTGTGAGAGGTCACAGCAGCATGCCGACACCTCCAGCTCCACCCCACCTCTGTGGCGTCCGTTTGCCTCCCTCGTTCCACGTCTGCATGTCCTGTCCCCGCAGTGAGAATCCAACCCCGACAACGTCAACGTACGTTTGACCTGTGTCAAGGGACACCGACCCCCAC
Source organism: Balaenoptera physalus (assembly GCF_965194825.1). NCBI lineage: Eukaryota > Metazoa > Chordata > Mammalia > Artiodactyla > Balaenopteridae > Balaenoptera > Balaenoptera physalus. Next base: position 877,893 of record NC_138892.1, read on the forward strand.
ACAGTCGGAAATCTGCACATAACCTTCGACCCCCCCCAAGGCTTAATTACTAATAGCTCCTGTTGAGTGGAAGACTTACCCATAACATGAACGGTCCATGACACGTCTTGTATGTTACATGTCAGATACTGTATTCTTTCAATTATGTAAGCTACAGAAAAGAAAATGTTAATTAAGAAAATCATAGGGGGGCTTCCCTGGGGGTCCAGTGGTTAAGACTTTGCCTTCCAATGCAGGGGGTGCGGGTTCGATCCCTGGTCAGGGAGCTGAGATCCCACATGCCTCGCAGCCAAAAAACCAAAAACATAAAACAATCGATATTGTAACAAATTCAGTAAAAAACTTAAAAAAATCATAGGGAATTCCCTGGAGGTCCAGTGGTTAGGACTCTGTGCTTCCACTGCTGGGGGCCCGGGTTCGATCCCTGATCGGGTAACTAAGATCCTGCAAGCTGCACGGTGGGCCAAAAAAAAAAAAAAAAAAATCATAAAAATACTTACAGTACTGTATTTATCAACATCATGAGTTTTCGTCATCTGTTTCCAAGATGAATAGTCTGTCAGTACCTACATCATTATTGTCTTAGACCATACGAAAGGCTGTAGATGTTACACATATAACTAATACTAGACATCAATAATGAAAAGATAATGTGAAAAAGAAATTCACATTTATTTACAGGTACAATGATATATGCATTGATAATGAAGCAGCAGCAACATGATTGCTTTATGGTTGCCTAGTGTGATCGATACGATCACGTCCAGGTAGCCCAGCCTATACACTAATGGATGGAACGTCATAAAATTTTTATGGCATATAGTATTGCAGTCATATTCATCATACAGCATTGGGAACATTGTTACATTAAAAACAAAAAACCTATGATGATAGACTGTTACACGGTTTCTCCAATTACAAGTCAGGGAGGGAGGGAGACTGTACCTGATTCTTTGAAAGCAAAGTTATAAAACAAAACCACGTTGTTAATTTTATACTTAGTATCACTCAGCTTATGCCTATGTGAGGATGGACTGTCCAATATAAGTCTTTTACAGGGTGTACAGCTGTTAGTTTTTCACATCGAGACACACAGCAGAGAGGTCTCTTAACCGCAGCATGATGATTGTTTACTGTTCGTTAGGTGGAGGTGGGTCGTCACAAAGGTCTCCATCCTCCTCGTCCTCACGCTGAGGAGACTGAGGAGGAGGAGGAAGAGGAGGGGTAGGTCTTGCTGTCTCAGGCGGCAGAGGTGGGGGGGGTGGAAGCAGGGGAGGCTGGTGCACTTGGTGAACTTGGCAGAAATACATCATAATCTCTGCCCGACTTTTTTGCTTTCTCATTTCTCTAAAGTGTTTCTATATACAACCAATCCTTCCACCGTTTGCTTTAGCTTCAGTGCCCGTATCATGGAAGGATGCATTTTGTAAAACAAGTCAAAAGTCGTGTTGACTCATTAGAACCATTCTGCCAGGCTGTCTGATGTCAGTTTGTTTCCCGGCGCTGCTGCTTCTGCGCCTGTCTCATCGTCTGCCTCTGGCTCAGGAGCCCTCATCTATCTCCATCAGGTCGTCTTCTGTGGGTTCCTCTGGTGTGCTGCCTAGTAGCCCTGGAATTTTTTTTTTTTTTTTTTTTTAGACTGCGCCACGTGGCTTGTGGAATCTTAGCTCCCCAACCAGGCATCAAACCCAGGCCCCTTGCAGTGGAAGCTCGGAGTCCTAACCACTGGACCACCAGGGAAGTCTCAGTCCTTGAGTTTCTTGAAGACCCATATCTCAGAACCGTTCACCGCCCCCTGCACTTTATTTGCCAAACCCACAGTCTCATGATTTCCTTGATTTATTTTTATTTATTTATTTATTTTTGGCTGTGTTGGGTCTTTGTTGCTGTACGCGGGGTTTCTCTAGTTGCGGTGCGTGGGCTTCTCATTGCGGGGCACGGGCTCTAGGCGTGTGGGCTTCAGTAGTTGTGGCACGTGGGCTCAGTAGTTGTGGCTCGCGGGCTCTAGAGCGCAGGCTCAGTAGTTGTGGCGCACGGGCTTAGCTGCTCCGCGGCATGTGGGATCTTCCTGGACCAGGGCTCGAACCCATGTCCCCTGCATTGGCAGGCGGATTCTTAACCACTGTGCCACCAGGGAAGTCCCCCATGATTTCCTTGACTGAGTCTCTCGTAAATCCTGTGAAGTCATGCACAGCATCTGGACAGTTTTCTCCAGCAGGAATGTATTGTTTTGGGCTTGACGGCTCTCACGGCTTTTTTTTTTTTTAATAACAACGATGGCATCCTCAATGGTATGATCCTCCCAGACTCTCAGACTTTCACGATGTTCTCCGTATCAGGGTTCTCTTCCATAGCGTTGATGGTCCTTTCCATATAGTGTCGTGTGTAATGAACCTTAAAGGTCCTGTGGCCCCCTGGCCTAGAGACTGACTGGAGACATTGCGTCCGGGGGCAGGCAGGCCACTTCAGCACCTCAGCACCTTCGCTGTTGAACTCTTGGGGTTCTTGGCAGGCAGGCGCGTTGCCCAGTATCAAAAGAACTGTAAAAGGCAGCCCGTTCCTGACAAGGTGCTTCCTGAATTCAGGGACAAGGCATCGATGGAACCAATCCAGAAAAAGTGTTCTGGTTGCCCAGGCCCATTTGATGCCCAGTCAAAAGACTGGCAGCTGCTGTTCATCTTCTCCCTGCAAGGCTGGGGGTCAGCAGCTTTACAGATGAGGGCAGTCCTGGCCAGAAACCCGACTGCATTTGTACAGGATAATAGAGACGGCCCGTTCCTTCCTGCCTGAAATGCTGCTGCTCGCTTCTCCTTACTGAGGAATGTCCTTTGTGGCATTTTTCCCCAGAATAGGGCAGTTTCATCTGTATTAAAAACTTGTTCAGGCAGATGTCCTTTCTCTCCAGTGATTTTCTTAACAGCGTCTGAGAACTTGTCTGCGCTGCCTCTCCCGTTATCCTGACATTTTAAAAGCCAAACCTCTTTCTAAAATCATCAAACTATCCTTTGCTGGCATTCAATTCTCCAGCTTTACAACCTTCCCCTCCCTTTCGCTTTAAGTTGTCGTGTGATGACTTTGCTTTTTCTCGAATCATTATTAGAGTCTATATAGGTGCACCTTTCTTACGGCAATCCTGCACCCGCATAAAAGCTGCTTTTTCAAATAAAAATAAAAAGGTATTTCACAAGAAATGCAAGGTTTTCTGCCTGCTGGTGTAGCTGCAGTGCCAGCTCCATGGATTTCCTTTTCTTTTCTACATTCATCTTGAAGTGGCGGCAGCCGCAGCTGCAGACCTCACTCCGCAATGCACAACAAGCCATTCAGCTTTTTCTCTTCACGTCTTGCCTTTTCTCTGCGTCTTGGGAGCACTTGCAGCACTGCCAGGGCACTTCGTGGGTCCTGTGGTGGTGGTGGTGAAGATTCATGGTGTTGCACTAAATACAATGAAAAAATCCGCAAGAACCACAAGAGATTGCGGTTTACTGGAGAGACCACCTGCTCCGGAGGGGGTGAGCGCACACGGCGTTGTACGTGGATGCGGGGAACACGCGCTCCGGAAGCAGCAGCAGGGGTGGCTGCAGCATTATTACTGTAGGTGCTACAGTTAATTCATGCAGTGAGGACTTCATACGGCATCTTTACGTTTGCTTCCTTTCTCTGCACTTCAAATGGAGCCGTGTGTTGTGTGCCTCAGGTTTTTTTTTTTTTTAAATAAATTTATTTATTTTTGGCTGCATTGGGTCTTCATTGCTGCACACAGGCTTTCTCTAGTTGCAGCGAGCAGGGGCTACTCTTCGTTGCAGTGCGTGGGCTTCTCATTGCAGTGGCTTGTCTTGTTGCAGAGCACAGGCTCTAGGCGCACGGGCTTCAGTAGTTGTGGCACAAGGGCTCAGTAGTTGTGGTGCATGGGCTTAGTTGCTCTGCAGCATATGGGATCTTCCTCGACCAGGGATCGAACCCATGTCCCCTGCATTGGCAGGCGGATTCTTAATTACTGCACCACCAGGGAAGTCCTGTGCCTCAGGTTTGATACATTTTAGCTTTATATCATAAATTCATGTATGTTTTATGGTAGTAAATGATAAAATAGACTAACATGTACATATGTTTTATGCATTCATGACACACCTTTTTAATTTTTTCAATATTTGTAGGCTACATGGTTCATCTGTGAGTTTTTTGAAGCTGTCGAAAGTCTCCAAAAACTTTTCCAGTACATTGAAAAAAATCCACGTATGAGTGGACCATGCAGTTCGAACCTGTGTTGTTCAAGGGTCAACTGTGATTGCTCAAGATGATAAATAGTTTGGGGATCCCTTTGCCATACAAACAAGACGTCTGGATTCATGCACTTTGCTCCCTTGCCCACGACTGTCAATACTGCATTTATAAATTCCTTGGATTACCCACCTCAGTGTGTTACGTTTTTCTTTTGATTCACTTTTCATTTGCTTTAAGTCCTAGGATCCGATTCCCCCTCCTGTTTAATTGGTAGAACGTGACCACGCACTCTTCTAGACGTCCGAACTCTTCCTGAAGGCATGCTCAGGGAAGTTGCTCCCTCCCTCCTATAACTCCTCCCTGTTTTTTGTAGCGAATGGCATTGTTTTCTGGTTTATCCTTCATGTGTTTCTTTTTGTAAAGACCAGCAAATACACATATTCTTTATTCCCCTTCGTTCTTCCCCAAAGGCAGTGGCATTCCATACGCTCTTTGTTTTTTTCACATCTGGAGATCTAGAAATCACTCCATCTAGTCACAGGGATTTCTCTCATCTTTTGGAACCACAGTACTTCATTATATGGATGTACACTAATGTATTCAGTCAATCTCCTGCATGTGGGCATTTAGGTGGTTGCCCATATTTTGCAACTTCAAATAATGCTACAAAGAATAACCTTATGCATTTGTATTTTCAAATTGTTTGACGTATATCTTTAGGGCAAATTCCTGGAAGTGGGAATGCTAGGCCAAGGGTAAATGCGTGTTAGTTTTGCTAGGTATTGCCAAATTCCCCTCCACAAGGGCGGTACCATTTCCCATTTCCACAGGGCCCACAGAATATGTTAACCTTTTTCAATCTGCCAGTCTGATGGGTAAGCAGTAGCATCTCAGTATGGTTTTAATCTTCATTTCCTATGAGTGGAGCTGAATGTCTTCACAGGTTTAAGGGCCATCTGTCTTTGTAAATTGTTTGTAGCTTTTGTCCATTTTCCATTGTATTTTTGGTCATCTCTCCCTCACTTTATAAAAATTCAATTAATAGGGGTACTTGCCCTTTATATCCAATATATATTACAAATAATTTCTCCCCGTTTGTCATTTGTCTTTTGAATCTGCTTCTGAAGTCCTTTTCCCATGCAGAATTTTTGTCAATTGTATGTTTTCATGTTTATCAGTCTTTTCTTTACCTGCTCCTAGTTGGGAAGCTTCCCCACACTCAGGAGCTCAGCTCTGACTCCTTTCAGTACTTGTATATTTTCATTTTTGCATGTAGACCTGCTGATCCAGTTGGAGTTTACTTTAAAAAAAAAAAAAGAATATTTATTTATTTGTTTATTTGGCTGCGTCCAGTCTTAGTTATGGCACACAGGATCTTTAGTTGCGGCATGCGGGATCTTTAGCTGTGGCATGCGGGATCTTTAGTCGTGGCATGTGACCTCTTAGTTGCGGCATGTGGGATCTAGCTCCCTGACCAGGGATTGAACCTGGGCCCCCTGCATTGGGAGCCTGGAGTCTTAGCCACTGGACCACCAGGGAAGTCCCTGGAGTTTACTATTGTGTGCAGTGTGAGGGGTAGGCCTAATTGTGTCTTTTTCCAAACGTACCTTATTAAAGGTACATCTTGGTCTCTGAGATTTGAAGTCACAAACTGAACTTCCACATTTTAAGTTTTGGCAATTATGAATAAAGCTGCTGTAAACATGTGTGCAGGTTTTTGTGTGAATGTAAGTTTCCAACTCCTTTGGGTAAATACTGAGGAGCATGATTGCTGGATCTTATGGTTAGAGTATGCCTAGTTTTGTAAGACTCCACCAAAGTGTCGTCCCAAGTGGCTGCACCGTGTTGCATTCTCAGCAGCAACGGTGAGAGTTCCTGTTGCTCCACATCCTCGTCAGCGTTTGGTGTTGTCAGTGTTCCGGATTTTGGCCATTCTCATAGGTGTGTAGTGGAGTCTTGCTTTAATTTGCATTTTGCTGATGACGTATGATGAGGAGCATCTTTTCATATTATTACTTGGCATCTATATGTCTTCTTTGGTGAAGCAGTCTCCCTGCTTTTTTAAGCCCTTTGTTTAGTCAGGTTGCTTGTTTTCTTATTGTTGAGTTTTAAGAGTTCTTCGTATATTTTGAATGATAGTCCTTTATCAGATGTGTCTTTTGCAAATGTTTTCTCCCAGTCTGTGGCTTGTCTTCTCATTCTCTTGACATTGTCAACAGAAGTTTCTAATTTTAACGGAAGTCTAGCTATTGATTCTTTCATGGATCGTGCCTTTGATGTTGTATCTAAAAAGTCATCACCACACCCAAGGTCATCTAAGTTTTCTCCTATGTTATCTTCAAGGAGTTTTATAGTTTCTTTAAGGGATGTGGGCCTGCGGTTTTCTTTTCTTGTAATGTTTTTGTCTGGTTTTGATATTAGGGTAATACTGGCCTCATAGAAAGAGTTAGGAAGTATTCCCTTTGCTTCTATCCTCTGAAAGAAGTTGTAGAGAATTCGTATAATTTCTCCTTAAATGTTTGATAGAATTCACCAGTGAACTCATCTGGCCCTGGTGCTTTCTGTTTTGGAAGGTTATTAATTCTTGATTCAATTTCTTTAATTGATATAGACCTATTCAGATAGTCTACTTCTTGTGTGACTTTTGGCTGTGTCTTTCAGGAAATTGGCCCATTTTATCAAGGTTATCAAATTTGTGTTCACAGAGTTGTTCACAGTATTCTTTTATTATATTTTTAATGTCCATGGGATGTCACGATGACTCCTTTCATTTCTGTTATTAGTAATTAGCATAATTTCTTTTTTTCTTAGTCTGACTATAAGCTTATCAATTTTATTAATCTTTTCAAAGAACCAGCTTTTGGTTTCATTGATAGTCTCTATTCATTTCCTGTTTTCAAATTAATTGATTTCCACTCCGATTCTTATTATTTCTTTTCTTCTGCTTATGTTGGACTTCTTCTAGTTCCTTAAGGTGGAAACTTAGATTACTGATTTTACATCTTTCTTCTTTTGTAATATATGCATTGAACGCTGTAATGTAATATACGCATTAAATTCTCCTCTAAGCATGGCTTTCACTGCATCCCACAAGTTTTGGTAAGTTGTGTTTTTCGTTTAGTTATAATTATTTTAAAATTTCTCTTGAAATCTCTTCTTTGACCCATGTGTTATTTAGAAGTGTGATGTTTTTAATCTCCATGTATTTTCCAGTTATCTTTCTGTTACTGATTTCTAGTTTAATTCCACTGTGGTCTGAGAGCTGACATTGTATGAATTTTATTCTTTTAGATCTGTTAAGGTATGCTTTATGGCAAGAATGTGATGTATCTTGGTGAATGTTCCATATAAGCTGGAGATTATGTGTATTCTATTGCCGTTGGACAAAGTAGTCTGTAGATGTCCAATTGACTGATGGTGTTGTTGAGTTCATTCAACTCTGTCCTTACTGATTTTCTGTCTGTTGGATCTGACCATTTCTGAGAGAGGGTTGTTGAAGTCTCCAATTATGATAGTGATTCATCTATTTCTCTTTGTAACTCTATTAGTTTTTGCCTCATATAGTTTGACACCCTGTTAAGGCACATACACATTAAGGATCATTATGTCTTCTTGGAGAACTGACCCCTTTATAATTATACAATACCCTTATTTATCTCTGATAACTTTCCTTGTTTGGAAGTCTGCTGTCTGAAATATGGCTACTCCTGCTTCCTTCTGACTAGTGTTGTCATGGTGTACTTTCCTCCATCCGTTTACCTTTAATCTCTATGGGTCTTTATATTTGACGTGGATTTCTTGTAGACAACATATAGTTGGGTCATGCTTTTTTAATCTACTCTGACGATCTTTTAATTGAGCATTTTATATGATTCCATTCTCTCTTCTTTTTAGCATATGGGTTATACTTCTTCTGTACTTTTTCTTCTTAGTGGTTGCCCTAGAGTTTGCAGTGTATTATATATTTACAGCTAATCCAAGTCAATTTTCAAATTATTGGGTTGGCCAAAGATATGTACGGAAAAACCTGAATGAACTTTTTGGCCAGGCCAATACTATGCCACTTCCTGTGTAATGTGCAGACTTACATTTCCTCCCTCTGATCACTTGTATCACTGTTGGCAGTCATTTCACTTATATAGAAGCTACACACACACACACACACACACACACACACACACACACACATATATACATATATATAATATACACTCATATATATTCATACATGTGTAAGCATACAGAATTGAATACATTGCTGGTATTATTATTTTGAACAAACTGTCAATTCCTAGATCAATTAAGAATTTTAAAATTAATGTATTGCTTCTTTGAGCTCTTCCTTATTTTATGTAGATCCAAGTTTCTGACCTGTATCATTTTCCTTCTCTCTAAAGAACTTCCTTTAACATTTCCTGCCAGGCAGTCTACTGGCCACAAATTCCCTCGACTTTTGTTTTTCTGAGAAGGTCTTTATTTCTCTTTCATTTTTAAGAATAATTTCAAAGGGTACAGAATTCTAAGTTGGTGGGGTTTTTCTCTCAACACTTTAAATATTTCAGTCCACCTTCTTCTTGCTTGCACGATTTCTGAGAAGTCAGTTGTAATTCTTATCTTTGTTATTTTGTAGGTAAGGTATTCCCCCCTCAACCCTGCCGGTTTCTTTGAGGTTTTTGATTTGTCTTTGATCTCCTTTAGTTTAAAAATGATATGTAAAGGTGTAGATTTTTTGTTTTATTTATTTATTGGCATTTATCCTGCTTGATGTTCTCTGAGCTTCCTGTTTTGGCGTCTGACATTTCAGGTGGGGAACTTGTCAGTCATTATTTTAAATCTTCTGTTTCTTCCTCTTTCGTTCCAATATTCCTGTTATACGAGTTACACCTTATGTAATTGTCCCATAGATCTTGGACAGTGTTTTTTCCAGTCTTTGTTCTCCCTGCTGTTTGCTTTTCGAGGATTCTATTTAGACATCCTCTAGCTCAGAGGTTCTTTCCTCAGCCATGTGCAGTCTACTAATAAGCCCATCAAAGGCTTCATTTCTGTAACAGTGTTTTTTTTATCTCAAGCTTTTCTTTTCAGCTCTTTCCTGGGAGTTCCAACTCTCTGCTCACATTGTCCATCTTTGCTTGTGTGTTGTCTACTTTATCCATGAGAGCCCTTAGCATATTAATCATAGTTGCTTAAACTCCCAGTCTGACAATTCCAACATCTCTGCCATATCTGGTCCTGAACCTTGCTCTATCTCTTCAAATTGTGTTTTTTTTTTGCCTTTTAATTGTGTAATTTGCCTTGTAATTTTTTCCTGACAGCCAGACATGATGTACTGGGTGAAAGGAACTGCTATAAGTAGGCCTTAATAACGCGGAGGTGAGGTGTGGGAGAGGGGAAGCCTTCTACGGTCCTGTGATCGGGCCTCAGTTCTTTTACTGAGCCTGTGCCTCTGGACTGTGAACTTCACAAGTGCTTCTCAGTCCTTTATCTCCCCTTGGTTGGGGCAGGCTGCCCAGAGGAGGCTGGAGCTGGGCATTTCCCTTCCCCTGGTCGGTTAGGCTCTGATAACAGCCCAGCAGGTCAGGCTCTGGTTAACGAGCCTGCCTGGAGAGCAGCCTTGTTAAGGGGAGCAGGGTGTTCTGTCACATTAGGAAATGGCTCCTTCCCGCCCCTGCAGAAAGCTGGAGGGGACGCGGCTCTGATGCTTACTTGGGAACCTGCTCACGCTCCAGGGGTAAATCGCACAGTATTGTGTGGGCTCCCTCATGACTGGGTCCCCCGGAGCTTTTAACTCTCGCGGTTGCTGACGACTTTGAGCCTCCAGAAATCCATCAACTGCAGTTTAAGTTTTTCTGCCCCAGAACTGGTTTCCCAGGCCAGGTTGCACTCCTGACTCTCTACTCTGGTAAACCATGATTGACTGCATTTGCCTGTCTCCCCAGTCTTGGGGGCAACGGTTTGACTTGTGTCCGCCAAGAAGAGTTTTTGATTTTTCAGATTGTTCTGCTTTTTACTTGTTAGGCTGGAGTTGCAATTTCCAAGCTCCTTACATGCAGAACTCAAAACTGGAAGTATATATATATGTGTGTGAATGTATATATATATATATATTTTTTCTTTTTTAATGTATTATTAGTCTCTTAAACATGGGGAAAAAAAAAACCAAAAGTGGAGTTACAACGCATCTTCACAATAATACTAGGTTTTGTAGCTGCGTATATATTTACCTCTCTGAACACTTGATTTCTTCACATGGCTTTGAGTCACTGTCTGATGTCCCTTCATCTCCCCTGCAGGGCTCCCTTGAGCATTTCTTGCAGGGCAGGTCTAGTGGTCACTAACTCCCTCAGCTTTTGTGTATCTGGGATTGTCTTAATTTCTCCCTCGTTTTTTTTTTTTTGGCTGCGTCACGTGGAATACAGGATCTTAGTTCCCAGACCAGGGATCAAACCCATGCCCCCTGCAGTGGAAGTGTGGAGTCTTAACCACTGGACTGCCAGGGAAATCCCTCTCCCTCATTTTTGAAGGATAGTTTAGCCAGATATAAAATTCCTGATCGACAATTTTTTTTCATTTAGCACTTTGAATATATCAGCCCATTGTCTTCTGGGCTCCAAGGTTTCTGGTGAGAAATCTGCTAATGTCTTATTGATGATCCTTGTGTGTGGTGAGTCACTTCTCTTGATGGTTTCAAGATTCTCTGCCTTTCAACAGTTTGATTATATAACGTGTCTCAGTGTGGGTCTCTTTTGAGTTCATCTTACTTGAAGTTCATGAGCTTCTTGGATGTTTATATTTGTGTCTTTCATCAAATTTGGGAAGTTATCGGCCATTATATCTTCACATATTATGCCCCCACCCATAACTTCTTCCTCTGGGACTCCCACAGTATGTATGTTGGCTTGCTTAGTGGTGCCCACATATCCCTTAGCTCTGTTCACTTTTCTTCAATCTTTTTTCTGTTTCTCAAACTTGATGATTTCCATTGCACTATATTCATAGTTGCTGATTCTTTATTCATTCTGCTTAAATCTGCCTTTGAATCTTCCTAGTGAAATTTCCATCTCAGTTGTACTTTTCAGCTCCAAATTTCATTTTGGTTTTTTAGGTTTTCTATGCCTTTATTGATATTGCCACATTTTTCATACATTATTTTCTTGACTTTCTCCATGTCCTATTTAGTTCTTTGAGCATCTTTAAGGCTGCTGTTTTAAAGTCTCTGTCCAGTATATCCACCATCAGGTCTTTTTTCAGGGGGAGACTGTTGAATTATTTTTTTTCCTTTGGGTAAAAGGTATTTTGACCATACTTTCCTGTTTCTTTGTATGCCTTGTGATTTTTTTGTTGTGCACTGGACGTTTTCATCTAACAATTTGGTGACTCTGGAAATCAGATTCTTCCTCTTCCCTAGGCTTTGTGCTCTCCCTAGGTTTTGTTTTTGATTGTCTTTGTGCCAAGGGTCAGCCTGAGGTGTAAAGTTAATGTCTTCTTAAGTGTTCTCTGAGCTGTTCCCTGGGTACAAGTAGTCACATTCTAATTCTCCCCATATATGCAGTTATTTTTATATGTCCTTAGTCTTTAATGTCTGGCTCCTGAAAGGGGAAAAGCAAAAAATACAGGGGATTAAAAAAGGGCTCTGGGGACTTCCCTGGTGGTGCAGTGGTTGGGAATCCACCTGCCAATGCAGGGGACACGGGTTCGATCCCTGGTCCGGGAAGATCCCTCCCACATGCCACAGAACAACTAAACCCGTGCACCGCAACTACTGAGCCTGTGCTCTAGAGCCCGTGAGCCACAACTACTGAGCCCATGTGCCATAACTACTGAATCCTGTGTGCCTAGAGCCCGTGCTCCACAAAAAGAGAAGCCACCGCGATAAGAAGCCCACGCACCGCAACGAAGGGTAGCCCCCACTTGCCGCAACTAGAGAAAGCCTGTGCGCAACAATGAAGACCCAACGCAGCCAAAAGTAAATAAATAAAAAAACAATTTCTTAAAAAAAGGACTCTGGCCCTTTAAATCCCCTGGAAGACACTAGAGGCAGAGGGTCTTGCAACAATGCGGGGGGGGGGCGGGGGAGGTACAACAATGGCGCCTGCCTCTTTCTCTGCACCTGTGAGATCAGAAGCAGTGATGAGCTATCAGAGCACAGATCCCCAATATCTGGAGGACAGGGTCCTTTCTCTCCCTGCTCTGGCTCCTGCAAGCTGTGTGCAAGCTGCTCCAGGACCCATGCACAGCTGCCTGCCAGGTGGCTGGGGCTGGGGGGTGGGGCACTGCCACCCTGCAAGTCTCCCCTGGGGCTTACAAGCCGTCTGTATTCTCCAGAGTTCCCAAGAGTTAGGGCAGACCGATTCCGGCAGGGGACGGGGACTAGCGGTGCTCCTACTCTGCCATCTTCCCGGACCCTTTCTCATTCTGACACTAATGGATTTTCTTAATTGAACTATAACTGACATACGATGTAGGTATACCACAGTGATTCGATATTTTTATACATTATAAAAATGATCCCAATACGTCTAGTTACCATCTGTCACCACACAAAGCTTTTACAATATTACTGATTATATTGCCCTATGCTGTACGTTACAACCTGGTGACCCGTTTTGTCAGTGGAAGTTTGTGCCTCTTCCTCTCCCTCACCTGTTTCACTCATCCCTCATCCTCTCCCTTCTGGAAACTACAAGTTTATTCTCTGTATCTATGAGTGTGTCCCTGTTTCATTTTGTTTTTAGAGTCTACATTTGCGTGAAATCATGTGGTATTTGTCTTTCTCTGTCCGACTTATTTCACTTAGCGTAACACTCTCCAGATCTATCCATTTTGTTGCAAATGGCAAGATTTTTTTTATGGCTAAGTAATATTCCATTGTATATATATACACCGTATCTTCTCTATCCATTCATCTGTTGATGGACACTTTGGTTGCTTCCATATCTTGCTATCATAAATAACGTTGCTATGGACATGGGGGTACATATATCTTTTCAAATTAGTGTTTTTGCCTTCTTCGGAAAAAATACCCAGGAGTGGGATTGCTGGGTCATATGGTAGCATGTGATTTTTTGAGGAGCCTCCACACTATTTTCCACAGTGGCCGCTCTTCCCCTCCAGCACCACAGGCTGCACAGCACTCGCTCTGAACACAAGACCTGGAAAGTTCTCATACGTTACTGCCACTATCAGAAATGCTGTTGCAAGAATTACTCCTCCACTTCCCCTGGGTCCCACCTGGGGCTAAGGTGAAAATCCAAAGGCTGCATGAATGTGGTTTCTGTGTATGTTGGCCCCCAAGAGTAGCACTGTTTTATTATCCTAAGAATAAAAAGCCAGTGTCCTCCAGCAGTAGAAAATTGCAAATAAAAAGTTTAATTTCAGAAACTGAGTTCACCATTTATAAATACACTAAAACATAGTCAATGCAAATTCAGATTAATAATAGGTACAGTATTTTAACAAAACGACAACTTTTCTAAAAGGTCACAGGCAAATCAGTGACTTGTTTCACCCAGAATATTTACCTGGTTTGAAATAAGAAAATGAACCCTTTTCTAGACACTGAGGCAAAAACTTTGAAGACGTTATTATTATTAAAAAAAACCTGATGACTGATACTCCATTTTGATGTCATTGGGATTCTAAAATACCCCATTGATGGCTGCATCTTCCCTATTATCAAAAAGAAAATCTAAACACCTAAGGCTATTCTTACAACTGTATTATAGCAATCTTCTTCCCTGTAAATAAGCCACCTCTTCTAAAAAGGACTGTACACATAATTTGATCAAAATGGGGGGTCAGTGCACAAATTTCAAGATAGCTTCATGGTGTAGAGCCACTGAGTCAGAGGCTCGGAGATTCCACCAACAGGATGCTGTAAACGTGTCACGCTGTGCACCAGCTACGCAGCAGGCACCACCGGCGCTCACTGTGAACGGCGGGGATGTGTCCGAGCTAACGGCCCACGTGGCACCGAGGGCCAACCCCTGAAGCGGTAGTGCTCTCTCCCCTGAACCCCACACGACCGACATTCCGTGATACATGTTGAGTGCAGGCTTGTCTTCGAACGCCACGTCTCTGTTGTGTAAACAGTCACCTCCCAGAATACTCGCCGTCCCCTGAACGTACTTTAGAGCCCGCAGCCAGGAACTGCTCAGTCAGGATGGCTTGAACTCCACCTCCTATATACAGATTTTATCTGACAGCCACAAAAGCTGTTTTGTTGCAATTAAAGCAATTTTAAACTAAAATACAGTACCTGATTTGTGGTTTTTACATAATCGAATAAAAAGCCTACAGAATAAAACTGCTTATATCTCCTCTGCCATTCTAGTAAAACAAACTCCTAACCCCCAACTTTTAAAAAATTTTACAGTTACGAATGAAAACCTAATCACTGTATTTCGTAATTGACAAGACAGGCTGTTTCTACTGGACTTCTTAAAAAACACACCGTGGTACCTGGCCTGAAGGACTGGGTAAGGCACATGTGGACATGACGGCGAGGGCCGGGCCGGGAACCTCCCGTGGCTGTGGACCTGAGCGCCCGGCCTGCTGCCCCGCGGGGCCCCGACCGCAGCGAGCCGCCAGCCGGGGACAGATGCTGTTTCTCGTCTGGCGGCTCCACCGTGAGCTTCAATACTGGAAGCATATTAAGGGAAGATTCACTTTCAGAAAAATAAGTTTCTCGAAATGTTCCATCATGAGCCTGGACTGGCCAAAGCTGCCGTTCTCAGTGGGTGTGCTGAACAGCCTCTCGGAGGGCACGATGCTCGGGGGGCAGCCCAGAAACCGCACGGCCAAGGCGGAGAGGCCCGGCCAGGCCGCCCTCTTCAGGTTCCAGTAGGCGAGCGGGTCGCAGCCGTGCTCCAGCACCTCCTCCTCCAGGTAGGCGAGCACCATGTCCTCCGGGACCTTCGTCCTCCCTCTGGGCTCGGTCTTCTTCATCTTGGCCATGAGTGACCACAGGCTCTCCTCCCCGGCACAGTCTCTCGGTGGGGAGCCCGGGGCACATCCGTTGGGGACGGGCGTAGGCTCTGAGGTAGAATTCAGCGTTTCTAGTTCCCTGATCAAGTCCTGCTTGTACTGCGCGGCCTCCTCCTCGGAGAAGAGGGAGGCTTTGTAGCGCGGGTCCAGCAGGGTGGCCAGCACGTACCTGGGGTCGTGGAGGGTGGCGGACAGGCGGCTCACCATGGCCTCCCTGAGGGACTTGAGCATGGTGTCGATGCCCATGGTCTCCTCGAACAGCATCTCCACCCTCCTGTTGAGGATGTGGATCATGGGGATGACCTGGCTGAGCGTGGACACGTGGGCGCTCATCTCCTGCCGGGCGGCGTCGAAGGGCTTCAGGGCGTGGCACACGGACTGCATCACCTCCCACTGGTCGCAGCTGATGAGCTCCCGGAAGTTACACTCGACAGACAGCTCGTTCACCGCCCTCTTCTGCTCGATAAGCCGCTCCAGCATGTGAAACGACGTGTTCCACTTGGACGGGACGTCCTGGAGGAGGTGGTGGGGCGGCAGCTCGTACTCCTTCTGCAGCTCCGCCAGCTTTGCTTTCGCCCGGGGTGACCGGTGGACCCGTTCGCATATTTTCCGCGCGGTGCTGAGCAGGTTCTGGACCATCCTCTGGCTCTTGATGGCCTCGCTGACGATGAGGTTGACCGTGTGACTGAAGCACTGCACGCTCGAGCGTGCCCCCTCGTTCAGCGCCTTCCCTATGCCGGGGTTGTCGGTGACCGTGATCCCCACCTGCAGGCCGGTCGACGTCACCCAGGCCTCCCACCAGCACTCCAGCTGCTTCTGGACGCTGCTGCCGCTGTAGTCGCAGTCTACCAGCGACACGTCCAGCAGCGCCGAGCAGTGGTGGTCCTCGCAGTGCGGCCGGGCCGACGACTCGAAGGTGACCCAGTGGGCGGTGAGGGTCAGGTACTCCCGGGTCTGGCTGCTCACCCATATTCCCGACGTGAAGTGGACCACGCCGCTCTCGGCTTCCTGGAGATGTGACATGATGATGCGTTTCACATTGTCGTACATACCTGGGATGGCCGTCCTGGAGAAGTAGGACGGGGGGGGCAGAGAGTACTGAGGTTTCAAGTATCCGAGCAGCCTGTTGAAGCCAACGTTGTCCACAAACGAGTACGGCTGGAGGTCAAGTGCGATCATTTCAGCAATGAGACTTGTTATTTTTTTGGCAACTGGATGCGAATCATAAAACTTCTCGTTGACGTCATCGCAGGAGGAGGCGCCTGCCGACTCTGAGCTCGGGGGCCCACGGGCACCAGGAGGGGAGGGCGGCGCCGTCCTGGGGGCGTCGGGCTTCAGCACGCCGCCGTGGAACCTCTGCAGGTGCCTCAGGAGACAGCTGGTGCCCAGGTTTGTCGGCTTCTTGCCCCTGCTGATCGTCCGGCCACAGTGCAAGCACACGACCTTCGTGGGATCCGCGGAGCAGATAGAAAAATGATTCCACAACTTCGAGGTCTTTTTGCTGTTGACGGGAAACGTAACTTGATTGTTTTTTGTGACCATGGTCGGCAGGTCAGTTAACCTGGAGGAGGAAGTTTCTGCAGAAGCCAAGGTGGCGTACGGCGAATTCGCCAAGCTGGCCCCCAGAAAGCCCTTCTGGTCCCCAACGACCTCCGGGTGGCGCCTGTAGAGATGCCGCATCAAACAGCTCGTGCCCACGTCACCCTTCTTCCCCCGGCTGATGACGCAGCCACAGTGCCTGCACACAGCCTTGAGGCTGTCCGTGGGGGCCAGCGAGAAGTGGTGCCAGACTTCCGACTTCAGCCTCCTCATGACCTTCTTGTTCTGCTGGAACACGGCGCCGGACTCCAGTGGGCGAGGGCTGGGCGCGTCGCCCGGCTGCTTCTCGGGAGACGATGCCCACGAGGCCTCGCCCACGTCAGAGGAGGAGGACAGCGCCCACGCGTCTTCCACCGGCGCGTCTCCGGGGTTCCAGTGCGCCGGCGGGTCCTCCGCCAGCCGGTCGGGGGAGGAGGGCGCGGAGGCGGAGTCCTGGACCTGCTTCCCCGGAGACGAGGACGCGGGGCTGGGCTCTCCGTCGGGCAGCGGCGGGGTGGGCAGCAGGGTTGGGGGCGCGGAGTAGGGGGGCGGCACGCCAGCGCCCCCGCCGTTTTCCCGCAGCACGATGGAGCGGTGCGCCCGCCACATGTGCCTGATGAGGCAGCTGGTGCCCAGGTCCTTCCCATTCTTCCCCCGGCTGAACTCGTTCATGCAGTGGACGCACACGGCCTTGGAGCTGTCCAGGGGCGACAGGTAGAAGTGCTTCCAGACGGCGGACCTCCTCCTGGACCCGGATGCGCTCCTGGGCAGGGGGAGGTTTTTCTCAGCCCCGTTCTCTGCAGGCTCGTCACAGTGGAGGCTGGGGGGCTGGGGAGGCGGCCCCGCCAGGGCTTCATCCCTGCTGTGCCTCTCAGAGACTGACACGTCCGAGGGGGCCTCTTCGCAAGAAACCACAGAGCCAGGTTCCTCCGTTACCTGATGGGGAGACGGGCTCTTGGAGGGCGTTCTGGCGGCGAGTCTGCCAGGTGACAGGACGGTGCCCGGGTCTCCGGCGTCAGCGGGCGGTGGCGGGAGCCGCGGCAGAGGGGCAGGGCGGGGGGCCGGGGCCGGCGCGCTGCCGTTCTCCTCCACGAGGACGGTGGGGTGCGCCCGCCTCACGTGCCGCATCAGACAGCTGGTGCTCAGGTCCTTCTCGTTCTTGCCCCTGCTGAACTCCTTCATACAGTATGTACAGATGGCCTTCGTGCTATCCCGGGGTGAGATGAAAAAATGCTTCCAAGCCGGGGACTTCTTCCTGGAGCTGATGCCGCGGCCGGAGAGCAGGCTCTGCGTCACGGCCTCCATGGCCACGCTGTACAGGGTGCTGCTGTACTGTGACAACAGGGCCCCGTAGTCGTCCTCGGGGTCAGGAGAGACGCGCCCCCCGGGGGGCCGGCAGCCGCGGCTCGCCTCTCTGCCCTCCGCCCGCTCGTCGCCACTGTCAGCCCCTTTCCTGTCCTCCTGCTCATTTCTAAAGTCCATTCTTTCCAAACTGTGATTAGGGATTCGATCATCATCTTCCTCTTCTATTTTAAAATTTATTTTATCAGAAACAAAATCACCATCCCCTTTGGGACGAGTCTCCTGGTGATTCTCCATGACTGACCATAACTATTGCGGCTGCTTCATGATGCTGACCTCCGAGGTTGGTAGAAAACTGATCCAAATGCTCATTTGTGCCCCCAAATGTACATTATCTTCAGTTCTTTCAAAAGAATCCTATCTTTCGGGATGTTTATGAATATGGCTAATCATAAATCTTACGGAGGAGTAGACTAGGGAACTCGTGAGCATGTCATTAGGGAGCGGACTGCTGCTTTCCAGGAGTTCTACTCTTAAACACTTCACGGTGTAGACACGCATTGACGCGGTGGGAACCTGCTTGTCTCAGACACAGGATCGCCGTCATCTTGATGGCACAGTGATCCTTCTGCATCATCTACAGAAGATGAAATCAAGTCAGACACTGGACTCAGTCACATTTCAAATCTACACTGTCATGGATATATGAGCCTCAATGTATGCACAGAAAGGAATTCCATAATGGGAAATTAAAACAGAAAAGTTTGTTCCTTGACTTTTTTACAAACCAGTTACACAATGAAAATACCCTCTAAATAGACATATCCCCAAAAAAGACAAACAGATGGCCAAAAGGCACATGAAAAGATGCTCAACGTCACCAATTGTTAGAGAAATGCAAATAAAAACTACAATGAGGTACCACCTCCCACCTGTCAGAATGGTTACCATCAGAAAGTCTACAAATGCTGGAGAGGGTGTGGAGAAAAGGGAACCCTCCTACACTGTGGGTGGGAATGTAACTTGGTGCAGCCACTATGGAGAACAGTATGGAAGTTCCTTAAAAAGCTAAAAATAGAGTTACCATATGATCCAGCAATCCCACTCCTGGGCATATATCCAAAGAAAACCATAGGTGAAGATACATGCATCCCAATGTTCATAACTGCACTATTTACAGTAGCCAAGACATGGAAACAATCTAAATGTCCATTGACAGACAAATGGATAAAGATGTGGTACATATACACAATGGAATATTACTCAGCCATAAAAAAGAATAAAATAATGCCATTGTAGCAACATGGATGGATCTAGAGATTATACTAAGTGAAGTAAGTCAGAAAGAAAAAGACAAATAACATATGATATCACTTATACGTGGAATCTAAAAAAATGATACAAATGAACTTATTTACAAAACAGAAATAGACTCTCAGACATAGAAAAAAAACTTATGGTTACCAAAGGGGAAGGGTAGGGGGGAGGGATAAATCAGGAATTTGGGAGTAACATATACACATTACTATATATCCAAAAAAGTGAGAAAAAGATGGTAAAGAGAAAATACCAAGACTTGGTAAGGTCCATCATTGTAATTTTAGCGCTTCTAATTAATAGGTATGTAAAGGTATCTTATTAACGGCCTTAACTGGCAATTTCCTAAATGACTGATGATGTTGAGCATTTTATGTGCATATTTGCCATTTGTTTCTCTCCGTTGGTGAAGCATCTGTTCACATGTTTTGCCCATGTTTTCACAGATTGTGTATTTTCTTAGAGTTCTTTACATGCCTGGAGAGAAGCCCTTTATCAGGTATATGATTCCAGTCTGTAGCTTGTCTTTTCATTCTCTTAACAGTATTTTCGGAAAAGAAATGCCCTTAATTTTAGTGAAGTCCAATTTACCAATCTGTTCTTTCATGGATTGTACTTTTGGGGTTGTATCTAAGAAAGATCTTCTCCTGTGTTTTCTAGAAGTTTTATATTTTATACTTAGTTAGATCTTTGAAAGATTCAAATTCATTGTTTTGCATATGAATATCTAACTGTTCAAACATCATTTGTGGAAAAGACCAACCTTCTCAACAAAAGGATGCCTTTGTAACTTTGCTGAAAATTAGTTGCATGTGAGTGCCTATGCCCATACGATTTGTCCACAAATGTTGGCAGCAAACTGTTTACGTATATAAACATGATATAAGTGTGTGTGTATATTGAGGAAATTGTACCCTTTAAATAAGTGCAGTTTATTGTATGTCAATTACACCTAATGTGAAAAAGTATGAAATATATATGTACACTGGTCTGTGCCCCCAGTTCCTGACACAGAGCTCCTAAAACCCTTGGGAGTTCCTGAGTGACAGGAACATCTCTTGTTCTAACGAGGTGACTCCTGGATGGAGGCCCGTGACCAGAAAGAGCCGCGGCCAGAAACTTGGAACTCTCAGCCACACCCCCACCCCCCAGGATGGGCTGGAGATTGAGTTAATACCGATCACGCCCACGTGATGAAACCGCTGTAGAATCCCAATGGTCCGGGGGTTAGGGGAACTGCTGGGCTAGTGAACACAACCACGTGTCGGGTGGGTGACGCACCCCAACTCCAGGAGGACAGAAGCCCCTGCACTCGGGACCCTCCCAGACCTCGCCCTGTGCATCTTCATGTGGCCGTTCGTCTGTGTCCCTTATCGTATCTTTTTCCTACAATAAACCAATAAATGTCAGTAAGGGTTCCCTGAGTTCTGTAAGCCGCCCTAGCGCTTTATTGTGGGAACCCAGACTTAAGCCGGTTGGTCAGAAATACAGGGGACAACTGCGGTCGGTGTCTGAATGGGAGTGGTCTTGTGGGACTGGGCCCTGAGCCGGGGGATCTGACGATGACTTCAGGCGGTGGTGTCAGAAGTGAACTGGGGGACAGCCAGCTGGTGCTGGAGAACGGTCAGTGTGGGACACAAGAGCACATATCGGTGGCCAGACGTGAAGCATTCTGGGAGCAGAGCATCAGAGGAAAGAAGACACAGGACACAGCCTACACAACCAATAAAGTTGTATTTTAAGAAAGGCAGGGATTGTCAGGTTGGGTAAAAAAGTAAGACTAACTATATGCTGCCTACAAAAAACACGTTAAAACATCAAGACACAAATAGGTTCAAAGCAAAAGGACAGAAAAGGTGCAGCACACTAACACCAGCCAGGAGCAAGCGGGCATGCCTAAGCTAGCACGCGATGAGGATGTGAGAACGACACAGCAGGATGACAGGGACATCACATAAAAGGACAAAGGGGTCAGTTCATCAGACACGCACACATCTACCAACAGATTTTCCAAATGCATGAAGCAAACCTGACAGACCTAAAGGGAGACTTGACCAACCAAAATTAGATGGGATTTCACACCCCCATTCAGTAGTTAACTGAACAAGTAGACAGAACAGCAGTAAAGATAACAGAAGACTTTAAATCACTATCATCAACTTGACCTAAATGACATTTATGGAACAGTCCAAACAACAACGGAATATCACTTGAAGGTGGACACAAAACATTCACCAAGACAGACTGTTCTCCGGACAGTAAAGCAAATCTCAGTAAATTTAAAAGAACTGAAATCAAACAAAGAATGGTCTCTGACAATAAGGGAACTGAATGAGAAATCAACATCAGAATGATATCTGGAAAAATCCTAAATATCTTCAAATAAATAACACTTCTATATGAAGCCGAGGGTTAAAGAAAAAAAAAATCACAAGGAAAAGTGAAGCAAATTTAATCCCAAAGCAAACAAAGGGAAGGAAACAATAGAAGATTTGAAATCACTGAAATTGGGGGTGTGGGAGAAGAGGCAGGGCAGAAAAAAAAAAAATCAATGAAACCTAACACCGGTTCTTTGGACAGATCAACAAAATTGGCAAACTTCTACAGACTGATTAAAGAAAAAAATGGTAAAGACATAAAATTACCAATAGCAGGAATGAAAGAGGGGATTTTCACCAAAGATCTTACAGATGCAAAAAGATAGTAAGGAAATAGATGAGTGACTTTATGATGGTAAATTCAGCAGCTTAGATGAAACGGGCAAATCCTGGAAAGACACACATTACAAAAACTCACCAAAGAGATAACCTGAACAGCCCTCTATCTATTTTAAGAGCTGAACTTGTAGTTAAAAACCTTCCCTTAAAGAAACTTCCAAGCCAAGATGGCTTCACTGGTGAATTTCAACAAACATTAAAGAAAAAAAAACTGGTGAAACACAAACTCTTCCAGAAAATAGAAGAAACACTTCCCAACTCTTTTTTTTATGAGGTAGTATTACCCTGACTCCAAAACCAGCAAAGACATAAGAAAAGAATCAGATTCATATCCCTATGATCATAGAAAAACCTTAAGAAAATGTAGCAAGTTCTTAAAAATTTAACAAATCAAATTCAGCACTACATTAAAGATAATACACCGTGAGTAAAAGGGGTTCATCACAAGCATGTCTGGTTTAACATTAAAAGATCAACCAATAGAATTCACCACATTGATGGAAAAAAAGGAGGAAAACCATAGAGTCATGTCATTAGGTGCAGAAAAACATTTAACATCATTTCTATTCCTATTCACGACAGAAACTCTCAGCAAGGCAGGAAGAGAGGAAAACTTCCTCAACCTTACAAGGACTTTTAGAAACACTCTACAGTTACCATCACACCGGGCAGGGAAAGCTCAGGAACAAGGCAAGGACCCCCCCCACCCCCGCCTCACACTTGTACCCAGTGTTGCACTGGGGGTCCAGGCAAGAGGCAGGTCAGGAAGGAAAGGTCACACTGCTTTAGTCACAGAAGACACAGTCATCTATGTAATAAAGGTTCTAAGGCCTCTACGAAGAAGTACTGGATTTCAGTACGTTTAGGAAGGTCACAGGCTCAAGGTCACTCTGCCTTGCTGCTCCTTCCCTTACGACCTCGGTGCCCGGATGTCTTCTCAGTCCTGGACAGCCTTGTCCCCATTCCTCTCTCTGGGTCTGGGAGAAACCAGCTCTTCTCCCTTCACGGCAAACATTACATTCCCCGGTGACTTTGACTCTCTCTGGAGATGCTCCTGGGGTAAGAACGTGGGGTGACGAGAATGGGAGAGCCAACAGTGACTGTTCACCGTGGGTTCAACCTGTGTTGTCTCATTTAAACCACATGAAAATCTTTCGAGGAAGATTCAGTTTGGTATTTCTCCTTTTACACAAGAGGACACTGAGGCTTTCTCAGTGTTTCTCACACTGAGGGTGAGAAACGCATCCAGGGCACACGGGTGGAAACAGGCCGCTGCTCGCATCCAAAGGTGAGCACTGGAAGCCCTGGGGGGCCAGAGCGGTGACGGGAGACAAGAGAGCAGGAAGAAGAAGAGACGTGGCTGTGAGGGCAGCGACGCGGATGGACCCGGAGACGGTCACACTAAGTGAGTGAGACAGACAGATACCACATGACATCACTTATATGTGGAATCTAAAATATGACACAAGTGAACTTATCTACAAAACAGACTCAGACTTGTGGCTGCCAAGGAGGAGGGGGGGTGGGGGGAGGGAAGGATTGGGAGTTTGGGATTAGCAGGTGCAAACTAGTGTCTATAGGATGGATGAACAACAAGGTCCTACTGTACAGCACAGGGAACTATATTCAATATGCTGTGATAAACCGCAACAGAAAAAAAACAAGAAAAAAAAAAAAGCAGTTCGGATCAAAGACTTCAGACCACAGACTTGAGAATCCCTACAAACCCCAAGCAAGATTTAAAGAAAAAGAAAAAAAAAGTGTTAAAAACAAGAGATAAAGCAGACAGATAAAAATTACAAGGGATGGAGGAACATATTTAAATACCACCAGTGGGATGAAATCAGCAAAATCCAGACTATGGGAAATTCTATAGGACGAACAACCCAGTTTCTTTAACACACAAATTATACTTGAATCCTGATCTGAATTAGCAAACTGTATAAGAACATTTTTTAGACTATGTGGGAAACTTGGATACTGAATTAACATTCGCTATTAAGTAATTCTTAGTTTATTAAAGCATAAAGATATTGTAGATAAAACGTTTCAAAGAATCCCATCTTTTCAAGATACTTACTGAAAAATATCCAGATGAAATATGATTTCTGGTACCTGCTTTAACATAACTAGGTGGGGTGAGGGATACAGATAAAACAAGAGCAGCCTTGAGTTGGTAATTGTTAAAGCCAGGTGATGAGTACACAGGTCATTACACTAGTATATATTACAACACTTCCATAGGAATTATTTTAAGAAAATATAACTAGACAGACTGCTGACTTTTCAAGAGAAGCAATGTAAACCAGGAGACAAAGGAATGGTATCTTCATAGTTTTGAAAAAAATAAAAGCCAAACCAGAATTTAATACTCAGCAAAAATATTCCTGCAGGAATTAACACGAAATAAAAACACTGTCAGACAAATCAAACACAGAATATGTCACCAGGTGACCTGTACTGAAGGAAATGCAAAAGTGTTCTTCAGGCAGAAATAATCCCACATGGAAATTCAGTGATGGACAGAAAACGACAAGAGTTAACAAAAACAATAATGGTGTGGGTAAAGAGTGAGGTGCTTGGTGTGCCCACTGTCACTGGGGTGCCTTTGTTTCTAGGCCCTTTCAATGGGGTTAAGTAAAAACCTTTAATACACACATACGCCTACATGCACATGCACAGGTGGATAAAAACCACATGTTCACGCTGACGCCTCCAACTTCAATCCAACATCCCAGGATCATCCGAGCCTCCCTGTTTCCATATCTGTAACTTCTTTCTCCAATTGTGAGAAATCTGGCTCCCACTAGCCTTAAAGGATTTGCTCATTTGCTCAATCCTACAATATTCAGAAAGTAGTTTCAGAACGCTAACCCACACCACCAAGGAAAAACAAACTTTTGAACAGAAATATTAGTTTATACATTTTTGTCTTTGGGCTTGAGGGTATATAAACAAGCACTGTGTCCGAGAGTTTCTTGGGTCAGTTTTTTCTCTTAAGTGTAGTTATTTTATTCACGTGAACTACAGTTAAGTTCATTGTTTCAGTTGGTAATACAGCACAGAACTAAAAGAGCAAAGCCACAATCTCATGGACGAGACCAACAAGAAGACAAGCCTGACAAGGTATTTCCTTAACTCCAAAATATAAGCCACCAGGACAAACCAAGAATATATACAAGGCCCATGTGGTATTAGATCTGTACAGGCAGAAAAAGAAAGCAGCCCTGGGCATGTGATTACTGATAATCCCAAAGTAGCCAACAGGTATTCACCGGAAGCCCGGAGGACCAAGCTGCTGAAACTGGGAGGAGCTTTCTGCACTCATCAGAGCGGGTGTATGTCAGGGGTCCAGGGTAAGGTCCAAAGAGGCTGGAGAAAAACCACCCAGCCCGTGCTTCCTCCAGGGCAAAGACCCATTTCAAAGAGGAACTGCTGGGAACAGACTATAAATTGAGCAGTTCAGGGACAAAAGAAACAGCAAAGGAAGGGCAGAGAAGGGAGGAGGAATCTCCTGACGCAAGCACTGCTCAGAGTGGTAGGTGAGGACCTCCGTAACCCAGTGGCTGCAGGAAAGCAAACGCAGTGCTAGGCAGCTGTCAGTATCAAACTGTTCACAGCTCTGGGGGTTAAGCAAAGGCCTGCAACAATCTGAGGAGCATTTATTTAAGAAAAACTGTGGGAGCTCGTAAGAACATTCCACTCCCATCCTTCCTTCCCCACAGGAACCACAGGACCACGGCAGCTGTGAAAAGCAGCGGCCTTGCAGCCACCAGAGGGGCAGACCGGGCCTGCGGCCCCTCAGAAAGTCCCACTGTGCAGCAATGCCACCACTTGACCTTTGTCACAGGTCCCTGGAAAAGACCTGCTCACAGAGCACGGTAGTTATTTGACCTGATTCAGAGCCTGTAGTGGGAAAAGCCCTCTCCCTGGGCTTCTGCTGAAAACAGTTGCACTTCTGTAACATCACAGTTGCCTAACCCTGCAACGCCAGTGGGGCAAACAAGAGCCTGGCCACAGGCTGAGAAGGAAGATGGGGGGACGAGATGTCTGCAGGGAGATATGAAAGGCTCTGACAGATTCCTGTAGCTGTAGAAGGACAAGCCCAGGAGAGACCTGAGGGGCCACCCCATCTCTCACATCTGGCTGACCTTGAAGCCCTGTGCAAGGAGAAGGTTAATGCTTGTCCCAACACACACACACACATGCACAGGCACAGGCACACGCACAGCTCTTGGCAAAGATGGCGGGCGCATGTGTTGGCAGCATTTAAGGAAATCATTCAGCTCAGTGGATTTCAGGAAATCACTGACACCAAGCTAACCAGGCAGAGACTGAAGTGTCCAAACACTACAAGGAGTACAGACTTTTCAGAATTAGTCCAGGAAGGTCACTAAAGGAACAAACAGGCAAAAACAAAACAACCCCCCAGCAGTAACAACAAATGATGTCCAGTTTTCCACAAAAACAAAAAAATTACAAGACGTGCAAAAAAAAAAAAGCAGGTAAGTATGGCCCATACATGGGGGAAAAATAAACCAAGAAACTGTTCCTGAGGGTGTCCAGAGGTTGGACTTACTAGACAAAGACTTTAAATCAGCTACTCTAATAAGTTGCAAGAACTAAAGGGAACCACATATAAAGAAACTACAGGAAAGCAGGACAATGTCTCACCAAGTAAGTATCAGTATAGAGAGAAAAATTATGAAAAAGAACCAATTATGAAATTAGAAATTATGGAGCTGAAATGCATAACTGTAATGAAAAATTCACTAGAGGGGCTTGGTAACCAGCAGAAGAAAGAATCAGCAAATCTGAAGGGAGGTCAACTAGATCAGCAAGACAGAAGATCAGTGAGGATAAAGACGACGTGAACAGTGCTGTTAACCAGCTTGAACTGGCAGATCTACACAGGGCTCCATCCGACAGCAGCACAGTACTTGCCCTTCTCAACCGCACACAACACATTCCACAGTACAGACCAGAGGCTGGGCCATAAAACAAGTATGAATAAATTTAAAAGAACTGAAATGATACAAATATATCCTTCAACCAGAATGAAGTTAACTTGCAAGACAGTAACAAAGGAAAATTTGAAAAATCAATAAATATTTGGAAATAATAACACATTTCTAAATAATAGGTCAAAAAGAAACTACAAGGGAAATTAGAAAGTATTTTCATCTGAATGAAAATAAAAACACAACAAACCAAAATACATGAGATGCAGCTAAATTGGTGCTCAGAGAGAAATTTATAGCTTTAAATACCTACATTAGAAAAGAAAAAGGTCTCAAATCAATAATGTAAACATTCACCTCCAGATAAAAAGAAAACAAAAGCAAACTAGAAAAAGAACAGACCAAACCAAGGCAGAAGAAAGGAAATAATAAAGATTAGAGTGGATGCTAATGAAATAGAAAACAGAAAAGTGATATAGAACTTCAATGAAACTGAAAGTTGGTTCTTTGAAAACACTGACAAAATTGACAAATCCCTAGCTAGATTAACCAAGAAAAAAAGTAGACATAGGTTGCAAAAACCTGGGAGCATTACCACTGCCCCCTCAGAAACTAAATGAGGGACTTCCCTGGCGGTCCAGTGGTTAAGACTTTGCCTTCCAATGCAGGGGGTGTGGGTTTGATCCCTGGACAGGGAGATAAGATCCCACATGGCTTACGGCCAAAAAACCGAAACATAAAACAGAAGCAATCTTGTAACAAATTCAATAAAGACTTTAAAAACGGTCCACATCAAAAAACCTTAAAAAAAAAAAAAAAAAGGAACTAAATGAAATATAAGAGAGGACTATGAACAACTGTCTACCAACAAATTCAACAACTTACATGAAATGGGAAAATTCCTAGAAAGGAACAAGTTAACTAAAGTGACTCAAGAAGTAACAGAAAATCAGAATAGACCTATAACAAGTAAAAGACATTGAATTAGTAACTTAAAATTTTCCCATGAAGAAAAATGTAGGCCCAGATGGCCTCACTGGTGAATTTTATCAAACATTTACAGAAGAAATGATATCAATACTCCATAAACTCTTTGAAAGAGGATAGAATACTTTCCAGTTTATTCTAAGAGATCAGTATCACCTGGGTACCAAAGCCAAAGACATAACAAGAAAACTACAGATATTCCTAGATACACAACGTAAAACATAAAAATGGAAGCCGCCACATTTTCAGTAGTAGATAAAGACTGCAGAATAGGAAGCACCATGAGTTAGGACAAGTTATCCTCAGCCATCTCTCCTCGAATGTTAAAAACTAGTATCAGGACTTCCCTGATGGTGCAGGGGTTAAGTATCCGCCTGCCAGTGCAGGGGACATGGGTTCAAGCCCTGGTCTGGGAAGATACCACATATCACGGAGCAACTAAGCCCCACGAGCCACAACTACTGAGCCCGCGAGCCACAACTACCGAGCCTGTGAGCCACAACTACTGAGCCTGCACTCTAGGGCCCGCAAGCCACAACTACTGAGCCCATGAGCCACAACTACCGAATCCCGTGCACCGCAACAAGAGAAGCCACCGTGATGAGAAGTACGTGCACCACAATGAAGAGTAGCCCCTGCTTGCCGCAACAAAGACCCAACGCAGCCAAAAATAAAATATAAATAAATAAATAAATTTATTTAAAAAACAAAACAAAACTGGTATCAGATAAAAATGAGTGTGGCAGACAGAGTAATCGGTCCTCAAAGAAGTTCACGTCCTAATCCTCAGATCTGTGACTGTGTTAGGTTACATAGCAAAGTAGGATTATTAATAAGGATGGTTACATAGCAAAGTAGGATTATTAATAAGGATGCAGATGGAATTAAGGTTACTGATCCAGGATAATAAGAAGATTATCCTGGATTATCTGGGTGGACCCAGTGTTATCACAAGGATCTTTAAAAGTGGAAAGAAGAGGCAGAAGAGAGACAGAGGAAAATATGACTTCACAAGGTCAGAGAGATGCAGTGTTGCTGGCTTTGAAGACAGAGGGAGGGGGCCCACATCCAAGGACACAAGCGGCCTCTAGAAAGTGTAAAAGGCAAGGAAACATTCACTGCTAGAGCCTCCAGAAAGAAAGGCAGCCTGCCAACATCTTGATTTAAGCTTAGTGAGACCCATCTCAGATTTCTGACCTCCAAATTTATGCTGTTTTCAACCACTAAGTTTGTGATAATTCGTTAAAGCAGCACTAGAAAACTAAAACAATAAGCAACAGAAAAGGATTAAGGTCAAATCCTACAAAAGGATAAGAGAAAAAAAAATAAAGACCAGAAAAACATCTCTATAGATAATGAAAGCACACCAGAAAAATATAAGCACAAATTAAATAAAAACTATAATTTATTTCAAAAGAATCTAAAGAGATTAAGAAAACAATACAAAAGAACAAAATAAATCAGGATAGAAAAACACTGAAATGAGGTAATGGATCCTAAGAAAATATTACAAATAAAAGTAAAATGTCATTTTATAAATTGCAAAGCATGAGGCTAGGAGAGAAAAAGGGGAAAGTTGGAGGGGGAAGAAAGAGAAAAGAGCTCTCTCCTTTCAGACAAGAGAATGAAGCCAGCAAAAAGGGGTGGTGGGTGGTGGCCGTGGGCTGTGTATACGGCCTCCCTGTAACCTGAAATCTTCAGCAAAATAAACACACATGCTCAAAACAGTAACAAAAAGTCAAATGCCATTTTAAGAATAAAGACTAAGTTAGAAGCAACATAAGAACAAATAAACCCCACAGATGATTTCTTAAGATAAGAGTTTAGAAAATAAAGGTTTTTAATGAAGAAGAAATAAGAGCTAAAAAAGACTCGGGAGAAACTGGCCAACTGAAAACACAGGCAAAGAAGATCCAACACATGTATAAGCAGAGCACCCCCCACAGAAAAGGGGGGGACAAAGCAAAAGAAGAGACTCCTGAACACTTTGAAACAGAAGCTGTGAAACCACGTACACTGAAAGAGCATACCATAAAGCTGAGAAAATCCATCCTTAACAATGAACACTGAGGTATATTCTAGCAAAATCACTAGACTTAAAAAAAAAGAAATGCCATTGAGGGGAAAACCAAGGTCACGTACAAGGGAAAGAAAATAAAATTGTCATGAGTTTGACAGCAATGTTTTATGCTATAAAACAATAGAATAACATATTTAAGATATCTGAGGAAAAAATACATGAGCCAAGCATTTTATATCCAGTCAACCTGGCTTTCAAGTATAAGGGACACAGAAAAACTACTATCAACATGCAAGAATTCAGGAAATATTTTTCCTTGAGTCCTTCCGGAGAAATCTACCAGAGAAAGAACCTCAACCAAAAAGTCTAG
This sequence comes from Balaenoptera physalus, assembly GCF_965194825.1. Lineage (NCBI taxonomy): Eukaryota > Metazoa > Chordata > Mammalia > Artiodactyla > Balaenopteridae > Balaenoptera > Balaenoptera physalus. Next base: position 908,349 of record NC_138892.1, read on the forward strand.
AGAAACACTGATGAAAGGACGGTGTGAGTGCTCAGTATATACTTCCTCGCAGGACTAAGACTGAGTGAGGGTCTCCGGGAGACAGCACAGTAGGCAATGGCTACCGCGCTTGCACGTAGAGCCCGAATCGCTGCAAAGAGGGATGGGAAGACAATGGGAAGTCTTAGGCAAAAAGCACCAACCTGTTTTCAGTAACGACACAGCCACTGTTACTCGGAGGCTGAGGTGTGTACGGTGAGAGTGAAGCAGAGGAGTGACCAGCGATAGCACAAGACTTTCACCTCCCATGTCCTTGAGAACCAGCATCCTCAGACAGAGACAGAGACCCAGGACAAGTAAGGTCAAATGCACATCCTACAGTCGGTGAGCAGGACACCTACCCCAGCTCTGCTCACTGCAAAGACCTAAAAACAGTGACCAACCCAATGGGAATGAGCTTACCTGACATCCAGACTATGGTTGTGAAACATCATTTCCCATTAAAGAAGACCAGGGCTTTTGAAGGAATGGCTGATTGCAGGTCTTGGGCAGGAAGAATACAAAATGAGCCTAGAACATTCTGGCATACCAGAGAGCAAGGAACCTCTGAGAGAGAAGAATTGTGTCAGAAGGATCTAGGCGCCAACTTGTAAGGGCTCCCACTGTCCAAAAAAATGAGATAATTTGAACGTAAATAAGGATCATCATAATAATGCATTAAAACACATCAAATATGTTAAATCTCTGAGTGCATAACACCGAAATAAAATGCTCCGTTGGTCACCTTTGGAGGATGATAGGAAACTGATAAAGAGAAAGAAGCAAGCATTTTTCTTCAGTTTCCTACATAAACTACAGCACCAGATAACCGTGGAGGAGCTAAGGACAGGGTCCTCTTACTCCAAGCCCAGCTCATGAACAAAGACGCAGTAACTGAGCCGGAACGTCCCTGTCCCATAACTTCTTACCGATTAAAGCCTGCAGGTCTGTGTATCGCTGGCTGCCAACAGCAAAGACAGCGAGAGCCTCACACACAAGGTCCTTCCTAAGGGAGCAACACAGCAGCCAGGAAGGAGGCGGGACCTCATCAGGCCTTAGATCCACCGCCAATTTAAAGGAACCAAGAGCAGGGAAACACATTAAACCACACCTGAGGGCCATGGCCGGCAAAATCCAGACTGAGAAACATGAGTCCAGCCACCTGGCTTCTTCCACACCAAACTCCCACGGGAGGCGGGGGTGCCCTGTAGGTAAGGGACTGAAACGTCACGTGAAAAACAGGCAACACTTAACTACTGCTTAAAGACGTGCAATCCCATCATAAAACTACGAAGAAAGGGAAGTATTTGCCATCAAAGGGAGGGATGTGGCTGGGATAGGGCACGTGGAAGGATTCCAGGGAGGGCAAAATTTTCTCTCTTGACCCAAGGGATGGTTACAAAAGTGTCCACCTTATCATAACCCATCAAGCTATTAATTTATGCAGTTTGTCTCTGTGCTATATTTATTTTTATTTTAGGCTGTGTCGGGTCTTAGTTGTGGCACGCGTGATCTTTGTTGAGGTATGCAGGATCTTTTTCGTTGCAGCACACGGGCTTCTCTCTAGTTGTGGCGCGCAGGCTCCAGGGTGCGTGGGCTCTGTAGCTTGCGGCACGCAGGCTCTCTAGTTGAGGCGCACGAGCTCAGCAGTTGCCCCGCGGCATGTCAGATCTTAGTTCCCTGACCAGGGATCGAACCTGAGTCCCCTGCATTGTAAGGCGGATTCTTTACCACTGGACCATCAGGAAAGTCCCTCTGTGCTATATACTTTAAGGTAAAAAGGTTTTTTTTTTTTTTGCAAACTTTTTTTTTTTTTTTGATGGACATAGTGGTTCTTTTTTATTTATTTATTTATTTATTTATTTATTTATTTATTTATTTATTTATTTATTTATTTATTTATTTATTTATTTATTTATTTATTTATTTATGGCTGTGTTGGGTCTTCGTTTCTGTGCGAGGGCTTTCTCTACTTGCGGCGAGCGGGGGCCACTTTTCATCGCGGTGCGCGGGCCTCTCACTGTCACGGCCTCTCCCATTGCGGAGCACAGGCTCCAGATGCGCAGGCTCAGTAGTTGTGGCTCAAGGGCCCAGTTGCCCCGCGGCATGTGGGATCTTCCCAGACCAGGGCTCGAACCCGTGTCCCCTGCATTAGCAGGCAGATTCTCAACCACTGCGCCACCAGGGAAGCCCTAAGGTAAAAAGGTTTTTAAAAACCTCATGAGGGGCACCCCTGGTGGCACAGTGGTTAAGAAGCCACCTGCCAATGCAGGAGACACGGGTTCGAGCCCTGGTCCAGGAAGACCCCACATGCTGCGGAGCAACTACGCCCACGCACCACAACTACCGAGCCTGCGCTCTAGAGCCTGCGAGCCACAACTACTGAAGCCCGCGCGCCTAGAGCCCGTGCTCTGCCACGAGAGAAGCCACCGCAATGAGAAGCCCATGCACCGCAACAAAGAGTAGCAGCCAAAAATAAATAAATAAATAAATTTATTAAAAAAAAAAAGATAGAAAGGATTTTAAAAACCTCATGAGGGGCTTCCCTGGTGGCGCAGTGGTTAAGAATCCGCCTGCCAATGCAGGGGACACGGGTTCAAGCCCTAGTCCGGGAAGATCCCACATGCCGTGGAGCAACTAAGCCCGCGTGCCACAACTACTGAAGCCCGTGTGCCTAGAGCCCGTGCTCTGCTACAAGAGAAGCCACTGCAATGAGAAGCCAGCGCACCGCAACGAAGAGTAGGCCCCGCTCGCCACAACTAGAGAAAGCCCACACACAGCAACGAAGACCCAACACAGCCTATTTTCTCCAACTTTAAAAAAACACACACCCAAAAAAACACCTCATGAAACTATCGTGCCACGGGCAAGGACCACCCCAGCAAGAGGGAGGCCCTGCCCCACTGCCCTCGGCACAGACGGGAGGGTCAGGCAGGCCCTGGGTGTAAACACACCCACACATGTGAACGTGCATCTGGAACGTGGTCATCAGGAGAGACTTTCACCTTCTATTTTATATATTTCTCTACTCCTGGACTAGTTTTGTACATATTATTTCAAAATCATAGATAACAAAGATGTTTCTTTTTCTTTTCTTATTTTTTTTGGCCACACCGCGCAGCATGGGGTATCTTAATTCCCCGACCAGGGATGGAACCAGGGCCCGCTGCATTGGAAGCATGCAGTCTTAACCACTGGACTGCCAGGGAAGTCCCTGTTGTTTCTATTTTAGGAAAAATGCTGTCATTTGCTCTAGCAGCTTACTACTAAAGAAAATAATTTTTCTACTATTTTAGCACCAAATTTTTAAAAAGACAAAAAAGCACGTTAGCTTTAGTTTTCAAACCACAAAAGGATTATGTTGCTGAGGCATTTTTGATAATTTTCTATGTGTGTGAATAAAAATTTGGTTTTTGCCACCTATCCTAAAACTTTGGAGGCTACTCTGGCCTTGAAAGGCGAGGGCTACCTATTCACCGTGCATCTGGATGGCATCTGGAACCAGCCGTTCCGTGGTTCTGCTTCTATTCTCCAGCAAATCAGATTTAGTCTAAAATAAAATCAATCAGCATGAATATTAAATAGGGCGATCAATGACAATAAGGGAAATGGTCCTTCTAAAACAAATCCAGTCAGTTTCCTTGTTGTGGACGCTGCCCGCAGCCCCTGGCCCCCCCAGGGCAGAGGGTGCCCTGTCTCACTCGGCCCCGCCCATCTCTTGACAGCTAGAGGACCGCTCTGAAGCACCGAGGAGATTAAGAAAATACAGGTACACTCGAACAGTGAGCACGGCGATCCTAAATTATAAGCAGAGACTAGAGGGAGAGGAGGATGAGCGGTAGAAAGGAGGCATCCAAAACGCACATTTTCTGAAACTCACTTTACATTTTTTAGTTTCAAAGCCGAAAACACCTAAAAGTAAAAGTAGCTAATCAGAGGATCCTTTCCATGGGCTAGAAAAAAACAAAATGTACGGAAAATTCTCAATTTCAGGCATGTGTTCTGACTTAGAGAATATATGGTTATTTTTTATTTTAAGAATTAAAGAAACTGTGTTCCAAACTACTGTACTGCAGAAGTAAGTGTCAGCATGAATTCCCATGGGCAGCGTTTCCCAGTTCTCACCCTGCAGAGGCCGGCCGGGCTCCGTGACTTACAACTTTCACTCAATGCCCTCATCTGCTTTGATACCAGACATATCCAACTTAGTAAAGTATATTTTTCCATTTTTCACGTTGAAGTTGAAGCACATTAAAGGAAACTACTTCAAGTCTCACCAGATCAGACTGGAAAGACCCCAAACCTTGGTAGCACCTCTCGGTGAGGCTGAGAGGAGTGCTGATGGAGAGCAAGGCGGGACGGCACCTTTGCAGGGGAATCTGGAAACACCTTCCAAATTACATTCACCCAGGGACCCAGCAATCCCACTGCCAGGCACAGACCCCAGAGACGGCCTCATCAAATACAAAACAACACCTGCCCAAGGTCAGTCACTGCAGTTCACAGCCAGACTGGAAAACCACTCGAACACCCACCAGTAAGGACTGATACATACACAGGCTGTTGAATAAAAACCAAGACACGTAGCATAAATAGTATTTGTTACGTTTTATGAAAGGCAGGAGGGAAAACAAGGGAAGTTACAAATATATGTGCGTGTGCTTATTTTTGCAGGATAAAGTAGAAATAGAAATAAAAATGGTTGCCTATAGGGGCTTCCCTGGTGGCGCGGTGGTTAAGAATCCGCCTGCCAATGCAGGGGACACGGGTTCGAGCCCTGGCCCGGGAAGATCCCACATGCCGCGGAGCAACTAAGCCCGTGTGCCACAACTACTGAGCCTGCGCTCTAGAGCCTGCGAGCCACAGCTACTGAGCCCGTGTGCCACAACTACTGAAGCCTATGCACCTAGAGCCTGTGCTCCGTAACAAGAGAAGCCACCGCAATGAGAAGCCCGCGCACCACAACGAAGAGTACCCCCGCTTGCCACAACTAGAGAAAGCCTGTGCGCATCAACTAAGACCCAACACAGCCAAAAAATAATAATAATAAAAAATAAAATAAAAAAAGGTTGCCTATAAAGTTGCCTATAAAAAGTGAGATTTCTGATCGTATCTTTTATATAATGTTGACTTTTGAGCCATGTGATTATCTGTACATTAAAATTTAGAAAATTCCAAATCTGAAACAAATAGACCTAATTGTGTATCAAATGAGCAACCATAACGCAGACAAAGAATGTTCACCAAGGGGCTTTAACACACAGGACTTTATTCATCTAAAGCACAATATGTACTAAAGACAAAAAGAGCTTAAAAACAAAAAAAAACTTAAATTTTGCTAAGTGATTTCATTAGCAGTAGTAACATAATACTGTCATTTTACCCATTTTTTGTGTACTTTAGCATAAAACAAATAAGTAATTATGCCAATGGCATCAAGGAATCATAATTTTCTACTCAATGCCTTGTGGTGACCTAAATGGGAAGGAAATCCAAAAGAGGGGATATATGTATACCTATAGCTGATTCACTTTGCTGTACAGTAGAAACTAACACAATATTGTAAAGCAACTGTACTCCAATAAAAATTAATAAAAAAGAAGAAGAATCAAAATTTTCAGGATAAGAAAAAGACAGAGGGACCTTCCTTGGTGGCGCAGCGGTTAAGAATCCGCCTGCTAACGCAGGGCACATGGGTTTGATCCCTGGTCTGGGAAGATCCCACATGCCGTGGAGCAACTAAGCCCGTGAGCCACAACTACTGAAGCCTGCGCACCTAGAGCCCGTGCTCCACATCAAAAGAAGCCACGGCAATGAAAAACCCGCGAACTGCAACGAAGAGTAGCCCCTGTTCGCCACAACTAGAGAAAGCCCGCGTGCAGCAGCAAAGACCCAATGCAGTCAAAAATAAATTAATTAATAAAAAAAAAAAGAAAAAAAAGTTTTTTAAAAATCAAAGAAATTAAGTAAAACTATGTAATTTTAAATCTGCATTGAAAATATCAGTATAACTCTTGATGTTTTAAAAATACATTTCCTAGCTCTGTGCACCAGACCAACACTTAAAGCTGCAATACACAAACACAACAAACAGATCTAACACCTAGATCTTGGTTTCTAAATACCTTCTGCACTGAAGGGAACCAAAGCGCTCTGCAGAAGGAGCTGACTGCAGCTCTGGCAAAGGACCGGAAGGTGGCAGAAGGGAAGCGCTGCCAGGGTGACGCCAAAGCAGCACCCGGAGCTTCGCCGGGGCCCCCGACGGGTCAGTCACAGCCATCCGAACACCAAGAAAACAGAACCAGAGGACTTTAATAGATTACAATGTAACAAATAAATGAAAACCCGTTAGTCAGCACTGATACTCAAGGAAGAAAAAGGACAAATAAAAACATTTGCCACAATGCAGGTGAATATTACAGCCACTGCTCCCCAGAAAGAGGTAATACAGGGAGAGAATTCAGCATTTTTCCTGTCTTCCTTGAATGTAATGGACGAGGGAAACACAGATGAAACACAGAAAGAAAGAACAACAGCCCTACAAAGTGGGTGTCAGTCCCAAAAGGACAGCCTCTGAGGGCGGCAAGCAGGAAGCCCAGCAGCACCGGCGTGAAGACGCGCAGGTCCCAGGCTGGTGGCATCCGAGGATGGGAAGCAGCTGTGGACACCGAGGGCCAACTGTGACTTACCCTCGGGTTTCCGACTATGCGGAGGGTGGCGCCCCTAACCGCCTGCTGTGTTGTTCAAGGGGCAACTGTAGACGACCAAGAAGGAAAATGGCAAACAAACCCAGAACATGGGACATTCGCAAGACAACTGGCCTAGTCTCCTCAAAAAGTCAGTGTCATGGAAAAAAATGGGGGCAGGTTATTGTTCCAGAATAAAAAAGGCTAAAGAGACAGACTCAGTGCAATGACCTGGACTAGATTCTGGTTTGGAACAAACAAGCTAATTAAACGCAAGTAGGGAAATCTGACTGCGGCTTGGCCACTGAATGTTATGAGGGATTATCGTTCATTTCCTTCACAGCTGTACTGCTGGTGAGAGAGAACATCCCTTTGCCTTTTCTTTTTCTTTTTCTTTTTTTGGGGGGCCACGCTCTGCAGCATGCGGGATCTTAGTTCCCTGACCAGGGACTGAACCCAGGCCACGGCAATGGAAGTGTTGAAGCGCCAAGACCTAACCACTGGACCACCAGGGAATTCCTCCCTTTACCTTTCCTTAGAAGAAAAGGACACTGAGAGGTGAAGTGATATCTGCAATCTCCTTAGAGAAAGTCTGGAAGCACCAGACAGGCGAAGGTGGCAGCCATGGCCATGTCGTGACGAGCGCTCCATCTTGGGGCAGGTCGGAGAGCGCCACGGACTGTTCTTCCAACTCTCCACAACACAGCCTTTAAAGCACAGAAGCACATCTGCTTTCAACTCAAAGTCCACGTGCTCCCCAAGAGCTGCCAGGTACACCGAGGGCATCAGGGCCGCCGCCGGCACCCCTGCCTCGCTCACCCTTGGACGTGGCAGTCTCTCCACCAAGGCTATAAATTAAGATCTGGTCCACGTCTGAGAGTAACTGTAGCACTTTCTGAGGGTGGAGAACCGTGACTCACATATTCCAGCGGTGGCAGCAGCGTCAACTGCCTCCCATGCGGAAGCGCCAGCACCCACTCACACGGAGACACCACCACCCAGGCCTGGCCAAGCTGCGGCGGAGGACGCAGACTAAGAGCCAGAGCCCACTGCAAAGGGGTGAACTCAGAAGCCCAGAACCGGAGCCACTTGCACGAGATCCGGTCAGGAAACCCGATAAGGCCACCCTGGAAACAAAGCACATCCCAGAGCAGGCAAACAGATTCCGTGCGGGTCGGCTGGTCCCCGTTCTACCCCTGAAGCGTTCTGGGTCACAGACCGGGGCTATCTGGGTTGTTCCGCTCTGTCTTTCTGAGGGTCCCTTTACCCAACACCAGCACCTTCTCCCCCGGGGTACAGGGCAGTCCCACCAGTGACAGGTTTGAAATTGCTGCCGTGGCTGGAAGCTGCTGGAGGAGTGTTTAGAGTCCTTTTACTTCCGGGATGTGGCACACGGCCTGCGGCAGAGTAACCGGAGCTCTCACCAAACAGCACACAGCTCCCTCCGCTGCTGCCTCTGTGGCACGAGGGCCACAACGTAAGGCTCAGTTAGCCGTGGCCTTGGATGAAAACGCAGCCCCTTGGTTTACATCTGTTGGGGGGGTGAGGCAAGACAGAGCAGGTGCAGGCCGCCCAGATCAAAGAGCCATCGCACAGAGCACCCGGGTGGGTCAGCGGGGGACACCCCAGCCCAGCCCAGCATCGGTGGTTTCTACGACACAGACTTTGCGGGGGGGGAACGGGCGGGGCCCGGCTGCTGGAAGGCCTTCACCTGAATGCGAGCGGAAACCAAGCAGAGCGGGCACCTGATCACGGCTGGGAAGGGGGCTTTACGACAGGACATGGGCTCAGGCGGAGGGGCCAGCCTCTCCCCCACACCGCTGCTTCTTACTCAGGGCCTCCACTCCATCACCCGCAGACCCTGCAGGGCGGGGCTCAAAGGTCCTCTCCGCCTGAGAGAGGTCTGCCCGGAGCGCGCTTCTCCCACGGCCGTCACCCCGCCCTCGCCTGCCTGCGCTCCTCTTGGAGTAGCCCTCTCTGGGTTGAGTCCGTCCCACCAGCACTATGTTAAGTTCTCCTACGGCAGGGCCTTCTTCTAAAACCCACCGTTGCCCCCAGCAGGCAGAACAGCGCCAGGTGCAGAGTAGAGAGGCGAGAAAACCTCATGCAGAGTCAGGCACCTCTGTCTCTCCTGGTCCCCTCTACCTCAGAAATAGGGGGCATGAGAAGAAAAGACTTTATTTTATTCCTAACAATGCCTTCCAGGATTTGAACTACCAAAAGCACACATCAAACAATTAGCTAGGAAGTGATCTGAACTATTCCAGAACAATGCAAAGTCAGGCAATGACAAGTAGGGTAAGGAAGAGGGCAGGAAAGCCAGGGGTGTGGAAAGGGCCGAACACCTGGAAGCTGACTGACAAGAACTCTGCTGTCATCCAGACACGGAAGGGAGGCCCAACCGAGAGGCTGCAGGATGGTCAGGCCTAGAGGCAAACTGCGCCTTTTATGCTAAGCTCACTCAAACACAAAACGTAAATACGAATGATGGTTCCTACAGCTTACGTCAAGTCCTGAGATTTAAATAGCACCTGAAGGGCTTCCCTGGTGGCGCAGTGGTGGAGAGTCTGCCTGCCGGTGCAGGGGACACGGGTTCGAACCCTGGTCTGGGAGGATCCCACATGCCGTAGCGTAGCGGCTGGGCCCGTGAGCCACAACTACTGAGCCTGCGCGTCTGGAGCCTGTGCTCCGCAACAAGAGAGGCCGCGATAGTGAGAGGCCCGCACACCGCGATGAAGAGTGGCCCCCGCTCGCCGCAAGTAGAGAAAGCCCTCGCACAGAAACGAAGACCCAACACAGCCATAAATAATAAAATAAATAAATAAATAAATAGCATTCCCTTAAAAAAAATAATAATAAATAAATAGCACCTTAAATATCCAACAGTAACTAGAAGAATGACAGTCGCTGTCTCTCAGTCGCAGGCCTTGTGCAGAGAAGCTCAGAAGGAAACAGAATGCTGGTGAGGGAGAGTCGGGGGGCCCCCAACCAACCATCAGAGGCTCCTCACTGTGCTCCAGAGTCGCTCACCTGCCCCCCTCCCCTCGCCAGGCAGTCCTCACACTGAAGGAGGAGATCAGACCAGAGTTCAGATGAAGGAGTTGAAGCCAGGCAGAGAGAAACACAAACACAGAGTGAAGGACAGCACTGACCACCATCACTGCTCTTCATGCTGCAACAGCTCCACTGCCCAGTTCTGGTCACTCTCCAAATTCTACGCCGGACAGGGATCTGAAATACAGGTACACACGTTTCCTTCACTACGTAAATACCGCATCGTCTCCTTTGCGCAGGCACAGAATTCAGTCAGTGACCCTAATAATTCACTTAAAACCTTTCCCAGTGCGTTAGGAACATTCTTTGCACAGCTTGAGCCACTCACAAGCCTCCTCCTCTGTGTGGTGACACTGAAAAACAGGGCAGAGTTTTCAGGTCCAAAGACATCAGGAATTAACCAGAACAGTGGAGGGGGAAGGGGTGTCAAGTAAACACCTGTGAAGTGGACTCAAGTCTGAGCTTTCTTCCAAGATAGGAGATTACCTTCTTGAAGAGTCATAGACTCTCTCTTAGGTTTTCTAGATCTTTTCCCGAGAAAATGTAAATCATGATGAGCAGATATAATCTGTTTAAGGATTACAGGAAGTGTGCATCCCTGCATGGACAGCCCATTGGAAAACCCTGAGTACGGTTTCCTCCCACAAGATAACTTTGTATGGAAATTAATTCATAATTGAAATTTGGCTTATTCAGAGCACTTTCTAAAAACTCCAACTAAATCCTTCATCGTCTCCTAATTTTATCACCATGATATAGAGAAAACATCAAAAATTAATATAAAAAGTCACAAGGACGCGCCATTATCATACTGGTGCGTTATCATACTGGTCTCATGAAAATCTAAAGTGGATTTTTCAAAATTATGAACTTGATCTTAAAGCTGGAAGAAAAAAAAAAAAACCTATGGACTGATCTGATCAGAGTTAACTTCAAAGCAAATAACTTCCCTTTTTTATGAACATGAGAATGCCAACAGAAGTTTCTCCTGATGGCTCGGCTTGGCAGAGACTTGCTTCCAGAGAGGTGCATGTATTTGTCTACTTAAAGTCACCCAAAATACAAGGAGAGTCTAGGGGGCTGGCAATTCTCTTAAGCAACAGGGATGGTGTGGGTCACAGAAAAAACACAAAAGAAGATACACAAATGACTCCACCTTTACTTCGGTCTAGAAAAACAACCGCAATTGGAAAAAACACCTGAAATTATGCTTTGCAATTTGATTCATATTTTCACTACTTAAACTTGAATGGTCCTACCCAGAAACACGTACAATAACTAAAAAGCATCAGAAGCATGTAGTAATAAGGAAGGTCTCATCTGCTTCCTAAGACATACGTAAATAAGGCCCCTGGTTGCCTCTTCCTGGAAGTACACCGAAAATAAAATACTGTATCTAGAGGAAAATCCTAAACACGTAACTTGTAAGGCGATTCGCTGTGGTGGCGGAGGGCAAAGGACTTCAGGAAAGACGCCCAAAGAGCACCTGTCTGCTGCTGCGCGGAGCTGCCCGGCCGCCGGCCGGCGCCCCCCACCCCAGCACCGGGCTTCCCCGACGACTGCGGCGCCCGGTCCCGCCCCGCACGCACAGGCGCCCGCGTGGTCAGCCCGTAAACTTCACACCGGCCGGGCACTTCTGCCCCCGCGCTCTCCCGAGCCCCTGGGCCCGCGCCCCGTCTATCCCATCCCCGCGGCTGCGGCCGGGCCGGGTGTCCGCACCAACTTTCCACCACTTCAGGTGTTTCCTCCACCAAACCCTGCAGCCCGGAACACGCGCCCCGGGTGCGACCGTCCGCGGGCCCACCGCGCGCCAGCTGTCAGCCGGGCCGGGGGCCGGGGGCGCGGGCCCGGCGTTCGGGCACCGTGGTCGAGTCGAGCGGCCCGGGCGGGGTCCCGGCGACAGGAGGCCGCGCCCCCGCCCCCCAACCCCCGGCCCCGCGCAGGCGACATCGCGGCGACCCCGGCCGCGGCCCCGGCCCGGCTCCCCGACCCTTGCGACCTCCGGCCCCCAGCCGGACCCCCGGACCCGACCCCCGCGACCCCGGCCCCGGCCCGACGGCGCGCCAAGACGGCCGGGCCCGGGTCGCGAGCTCGCGGATGAGGCAGAGTTGGCGCCGGCCGCACACTCACCGCGGACGCCGGGCGTGGGGCGGCTCCCGCCCGGCAGCGGACAACGGCCGCGCAGGCGGACTCACTCCCATTCATTAGCCGCGGCTTTGTCTGCCCCCGCGCCCCTCCCGCCGCCGCCGCCGCCGCCACCGCCCGCCCGCCCGCGACGCCGCCGGACGCTGCACCCCTCCCAGGGCCCCGCGCGGCGCGGGGCGGGGAAGGTGGGGCGGGGCCAGCGCGCGCAGGCGCAGTGCCCATATGCCCGTCCCTCCCTGGGGCCCGGCCGGTCCGGCCGCTCCAGGGGCCGAGGCGTTGCTGACGGGGCAGGCGCAGTCCCGCCGCTCGAGGGGCCAAGGCGCTGCTGACTGCGCAGGCGCAGTCCCGCCCCCTGGCCGGTGCGGGTCGATCACGCAGGCGCAATCCCATCCCCGGGCCCGTGCGGGCCGACCGCGCAGGCGCAGTTCCAGCGCGCCGGCCCCCGCCCCCGGTTCGGGCCACCCGGGCTGGTGCGGGGTCGAGTCGTCGGCGGGGTGGGTTGCCGCGGTGTTGCTGGTGGATCGGCCGTTGGCGGCCGACCGGACGCATACGTGCCGGGGCGCCGAGGGCTGCGGCGTGACGGGCGCCCGGTTCTGCCTGTAGGTGCGCGCAGGTGCCGGCAGGTGCGCGGGGCGCGGCCCCCAGAGCGGCCGGCCGCGGAGCCTCGGGAGGTGAGAGGGTGGGAGCCCACCTGTGCGGGAGCCCTAAGCTCGGCTTACCCCGGAACAGCGCCGAGCGTCCTTCCCGTAGAGGGGCTCCGAAGGGCTCTGCGCGACGTGCTGGGTGCACTTAAGCCTTTAAGTCTAAGGCGATAAGGTGCTGCCATGCGCGGCCTCGTTCGCCGGAGAACAGGGATTAAAACTTAACCCCTGTGGGGGCCGGGGGAACAGAGCCCCTTCCTCTGAAGTGGCCGGCTCCGGAGAGGCCTCGGGCCGGCGGGCTGGGGCTTCCGAGCAGCCGCTCGGGAGAAGCCCAGCGCAGCAGGTGCTGAGCACACGGAACTCGGGCTCGCTTTCGGTATTTGTAAGATCCGGACATTTCACGTATAGTTTCCTAATACAAATTTATGCGCAGACCAAATAAATTCTGCAGAGTGATTTTGGCCCAGAGGCCCCTCCTTTGTCACCCTGTTTTAGACTACAGCTTATTTTGTATGAAAACGAGACAAATATGTTCATTTCCTAAGTCTTAATGTAATGATTAGGAAGTCTTTCTTTCAGCAATTATTGGCCTAGTTCAGAGGGGTGAGTCGGGCGTGTAAGGGGCCCTTCTCCCCAGAGCCCTTCTTCCCTCGCCACCCTCCCGTGGCCTCCATGACGACCCCCCCGTGGCTCCCCTCCCCACCCTCCCGCGGCCTCCGCGACCACCACCGCTCCCAACTCTGGCTGCCTCCTTGGCCACTGGTCGCACTCCAGCCTCAGGGACCTGACTTCTGTGCCTGAGCCAGACAGGGGAGAACTTAGGACCTCTCACACCCTCTCTAATTTACTTATTTATTACCAAATCTCAGTGGCAGCAGGGTTTTGCTCTTTTGTTCTCACCGCTGGCGCTGCCTGCTGGGTGCTGCTTGGCCCAGGGCAGTGGTGGATGTTTGTTGTAAAGCTCAGGGGGCAGCTAACTATGGCCACAGTCCAAATCCTGCCGCCACCTGTTTTGGTTCGGACTCCGAGCTAAGAATGTTTTCTCAGTTTTTAATGGCTGGGGAAAAAAAAATAATATTTCATGACATGAAAATTCTGTGAAATGCAAATGTCGGTGTCCTCACTGGAGGTTTCCTGGAGCACAGGCGTGCCCACCCATTCATGGACCACCTACAGCTGCTTTTGCCATGCAGGCCACGTTGAGGAGCTGCAGTAGAGACCCTATGACTGGCAAAGCTAGCAATATTTGCTTTCCAGCCCTTTACAGAAAAAGTTGCCAACTCCTGCTCTAGTTGAACGAGCAGCCTCTTACCCGGTTTCCCCCCTGGTCATTCCTCCACTGACTCTATCAAGGGGGTCCCTGTCTTAGAGTCAAAGCCAGAGTTCTTACCGCCATGGTGGCTAGGCCCACACTGCCTGACTCCTGCTGCCCTGGCCCTGCCCGGCCCTCGTTGACTGCTCCAGCCACACGGTCCTCTTCTGGGTCCCACCTCAGGGACTTTGCACTGGCCGTTTCCCCGGCTGGAAGGCTCCTCCCCAGATGTCTGCCCATCTCACCCCTTACCTCTTCAGATCTTTGCCCACACGTCACTGTCCTGGTGCGGGGGGCTCCCCCTGGTCTTTCCCTATAAAGCAGTGCCCCACCCGGCCTCATTCTTCTCTGACATTGACTTGTTCATGGTCAGCCTCCCTGAGTAGAATGAACGCTCCAGGAGAGCAGGGCCTTCTCTTCCCTTGCGATGTACGATGCCCAGTGCTGAGAGGAGGGAGCACTTCCTGAGTCTTGGTGGGATGGGTTGGTTGAGACCCCGCCATTGCCCGGCACTGCTCTGATGTGGACATAAAAGATTCTCCTGGCAGAATGGCTACAGCTCGTCCCCGAGGGACTCACCAGCTCCACCCTCTGTCCATCCACGTGTACCTTTCACATCCTGCAGGTCGGTCAGGTGTGGCCTGCTCTGACCTCACCTAGGAAGGATTTTTGTTCTATACCCAGGGTGGCCATATAACTTAATGCCCAGATGGGGCACCGTGGGCATGAACTGGGGCGCTACACTCATGAGACTGGCACCAGCATAAACTGGACTGTTCCAGTGAGTCAGGACGCCGTGTGGCCTTGTCAACAGCTGCGGGGCATTCATGTACCAAATCCTGGATGAGCACTTTCTGTGTGCCCAAGATGCTGGATCTTATTTTTAATATAAACGGAACAAAAGTGTGACCTCCTGGGTTTTATCCAAGTTCTGAGCACAGACTTGGAGCCCCAGGCAGGAGGAAGGGGTTTGTGCCCTGCCTGGTACCGGGCGCTATGTGTACTCCACGCTCAGGCAACATGGGGAATGAAGAGTGACCGACCACCTGCTCTGAGGTCACTGAGGCCACCGAGGCAGAGGGCTGACCTGCCGCACCCTCGGTGGCCCAGATGGCTCTCTGTCCATGCGGGCCGCACTGTGGTCCTTGGAGGGGGTTCACCCCATGCGCAGCTTCCCAGTCACGTGACCTTGGGCACGTTTCTCAAATGTGAACTGAGATTGCAAGCCCAGCTCGGGGGCCGCGAGGTTGATGGTGTCACGTGTGGAAGCAGCTGGGCCCCCTGGCCCTGGTGACCGCATCCAGGGTCCTGAGGGCCAGGCCTGAAGTGAGGGCGGCGGCACCATGGAGCGCCGTGGTTTGGGGGTGGACACCCTGTCTCCTGCTGCGGGTGCCGTGGGCAGCCCTGCAGCTGAGAACTCGGAGTCCGTGGTTACCTCCTCCTGGAGTGCGGGGCTTAGTGGTTCCGGGACCGGGAAAGGGGTCCGCCTCTGCTGTCCTCAGCACACGTCCCTGCCTTTCCTTCAGGGCAGCAAGAATGTGTGTGTGCGTGTGTGTGTGCGCGCGCGCGTGTGCGTGTGTGTGCGCTTGCGTGCGTGTTTGTGTGCGTGCGCGTGCGTGTGTGTGCGCGCGCAGGAGGGGGACTGCTCTGCCAGCAGGCCACGTGGGGAAGACCCCAGGTGGGTCCAGGTGGAAGGGAAGCCGTCAGGCTGCAGGCGGGGGCTCCAGGGCGCCGAGCACCTACCAGGCCCTCACCACGTTGTCCCCGTTGTCCGTGGGACCCCCCCACCCCACACAGAAGGCAGTGTCATTGCTCATGGCAGGGAAGAGGCCCCCGAGCTGGAGGGGGTGAGGGCTTCCCCGAGGTCACAGCGCCGGCAGGGGCGGAGCTGGTTCACACGAGGTCTGGGGCACCATCATGGGGCCCCAGCAGGAGGTTCCGAGGCGTCTCCCTGAAGTTGGTGTGGAATCGGGGCGGCGGGAACGGAACAGCCCCGGCCACGGGCGAGCTCGCGAGTTTGTCCGCGGTCTCGGGTGTGACTCTGGGTCCAGGCGGGCAGGGGCTTGGGAACCCCTGCAAGGACCACCCGCGCCACGCAGGCATCAGCGGGGTCCCCTGGGGGCCCTCCACAAGGCTCTTCTGAACTGAACCCCTGAGTCATTCTGCAGCACTGACCCCAGCTCCTCACCTGGGGGCGGGCCCTTCAAGGCCAGGCTTGGCCCTCCCCGCCCTGCGCCCACCCCAGGCCTCCCGGGAGCTGGGGCATTTGCGGGTTGGAAGGAAGGGTGCGGGGGTGTCGGAGCACGGGGGGCCTTGGGCAGCCTGGGTTGGGGAGGGGAGGATTTCCCTGGGTGTTCTGTGGCCGCCCAATCCAGTTGGGATAATGCCCTCAGGGTGTGGGGCGCTGCAAGGTTGGAGTGGGGGGGGGAAGAGGGACGGGGGGAGAGTGAGGCCCCCCAGGCTTGGGTCCGGGCTACGGGAGGGACTGAGGGGATGGGAGGGAGGACCCCAAGGCCACAGACTCACTCCTGCCCACCCACCGGCCCGCCTGCCTTCCCGTGGCCTCGCTCCCACCCTGCTCCAGGCTCCATGCCCCAGTAAGCCAGCCGGAGGAGCCAGGGAGGGGGCAAGGCTCCGTACCATGCCCACGCAGGTACCCCTGCATCCAGCCTCCTGGGGTGGGCGGGGCCTGGAGTGGGGCTCCAGGCCCCCAGGCCCAGCAGAGAGGAAGTGCCTCTGCGGCTTCCACTGTTGAGCCGGTTTCATCGTCACTTCGTACTGTGCTGTGGGAGGCAGGAGAGCTCCAGCCCTTGCGGTAGACGTGTGACGTGTCCCGGTGGCTTTTCTCTGGGGCGGAGGGGGCTCAGGGCCGGGCGTGGCCTTCCTCCCTTGGGGCTAAGGAGCTGCAGGGCCTGCACTTAACTCCTCCGGCCCTGGGACCTCTCGGCGGCACCAGATGGTCCTTGTCTCCACGCAGGGGGTGCTGTTGATGTCATGGTGCTGCCAGCTTGGGGAGTGAAGACCGGAAACCGGCGATCCAGTGCCCCCCGGCGCAGGGTAGGTGTGCAAGGAACATTGACCCCGAGCCCTTACTGACGGCGTGACGGGCCACCCACTAGGCCCCCGGTCAACCCTGCAGCTAGGATCTCTGGGGGCCCCGCTTCCCCACCTGAGAAGTGGGAATGATGGTAGTGCCACCACCTCTGGATGGGGCAGAGGAGAACAGTGAGAGGTGGGGGGGAGAGAGCTGCATCTGCCAGGTGTCGCGCTCCTCCGGACCAGTGCCCCCTCTCAGAGGATGGGGAGAGCCCGCCCAGGTCGGGGCCCAAGGGTGGAACCAGCCAGACGGCTGAGAAGGTGAGGACGCGGGAGTGGCGGTGGGACAGATCCCGGGGTGCTCAGCTGGAGTTTGGCCCCTTCCTGGGGTGCAGAGGAGGGGACTTGAAGGACTGGGGTGGCAGTGAGGTGCGGACCATGGTCCCTGCAGGAGGCACTCCAGAGGGCCTTGGAGAGAAAGTGGCAGGGTTCGTTAAGGCACTGATCTGGAGAGAAGTTGCAGGTGGGATGCCTAGCAAGTGGTGGTGACCCCCGGTGGGACAGGAGTGCGTGGGAACAGAGCTTCACTTACCTTTTTGAGGGGAGGCGGCAGGGAAACATAACAGCAGGAAGTGCCACCAGTCAGGGGAAAGAGGGGCAGTGTGGCTGGGATGGGGTGCTGGAGGGCGCATGCAGAGTGCTCAGGTGCAAAGGCCCTGGGGCAGGGGAGACGTCCGTGTGAATGGTGGGACGGTGAGCCGGGTAGGAAGGGGCCAGATCAAGGAGGGGCTTGAGGGGCTTGAGGACCAAGGGCCCTGGGGTCCAGGGAGGACAAGAGATGGAGACAGGGTGACCTCGTGGGAGAGAGGCTGCTGGAGAGAGCCGAGGAAATCCCAGGAGGTGTCCTTGGGGAGAGCACATGGGACTCAGGGCTTGGGGAGGGGATGCCCAGGTGGGAGCAGGCCCTGACTGGGGCAGAGGGTTCAGGCAGGCTCACACACTGGCCCCCAGACGTCAGGCATGGAAGCCACCAGTCCGTGATGGCTAGTTCTGTTTTATTTTCCAAGGTGGAAATGACTCGGAGTTTATGATCATAACTAGGATAGCCAGAATTAGCAGAGAAAAGTGCAAATATTGCCTGGGACAGCCTCATACTAAAAAACTGTTGGTTGTCTTGGTTTAAAAATGTAACCAGGGGACTTCCCTGGTGGCGCAGTGGTTAAGAATCTGCCTGCCAATGCAGGGGACACGGGTTCAAGCCCTGCTCCGGGAAGATCCCACATGCCGCGGAGCAACTAAGCCCGTGTGCCACAACTACTGAGCCTGCGCTCTAGAGCCCGCGAGTCACAACTATTGAGCTCACGTGCCACAACTACCGAAGCCCGCGCACCTAGAGCCCGTGCTCCGCAACAAGAGAAGCCACCGCAATGAGAAGCCCGCACACGGCAACAGAGAGTAGCCCCCGCTCGCTGCAACTAGAGAAAGCCCGCGTGCAGCAACAAAGACCCAACGCAGCCAAAAAAAAAAAAAAAAAGTAAGCAGGTATACTGTATTTCATCTAGCAAGCCCAATCGTAACAGGAATGCTGTCCCCTGTTAACAGTCCAGCCAACACCAAAATAAAGAAAACTGGAGAACTATCTATGATCATACCCCCAAAAAGATAACTTTGAAAACAACTAGACTATATCTTGCCCAGGTTTTATATACAAGGCTGTCGATTAAAAAAAAAAAAAAAAGATTTTACTATATGTACTCCTTATGAGGCTACTGTTTCCGCTTAACAAAATAGCTCCTCATACGTAGACATACTGATTATGGCCGCGCGCGCGGGGTTGTTTTTAACAGCGAGCACACGCCTCTGGGGGAGGGTGCCAGCTGTGCCCTGTCCCCCGGCATCAGCAGTTCTCAGAGGAGTGCGATGCTCTTATGCTCTTTGCCTTTTGGTTATTTCTTCAGAAAACATTACTGGCAATAGGATTCTTTTTTTCTTTTTTTTATAATGTTATCTGTCATAATTTCAGCTCTTGTGTTTTTTTCTTTTTTTAATTTTAATTTAATTTTATTTATATTTATTTTTGGCTGTGTTGGGTCTTCGTTTCTGCACGAGGGCTTTCTCCAGTTGTGGCAAGCGGGGGCCACTCTTCATCGCGGTGCGCGGGCCTCTCACTGTCGCGGCCTCTCTTGTCGTAGAGCACAGGCTCCAGACGCGCAGACTCAGTAGTTGTGGCTCACGGGCCTAGTCGCTCCGCGGCATGTGGGATCTTCCCAGACCAGGGCTCGAACCCGTGTCCCCTGCATCGGCAGGCAGATTCTCAACCACTGCGCCACCAGGGAAGCCCAGGATTTTTTTTATAATTGAAAAATTTACAGAGGTAATTAGAGGTTCACATGCAATTCTAACACATAATACAAAGGAGCCCTTGGACACCTTAGCCAGGTTTCCCCAGTGGTAACTAACATTTTATAAAATGAAAGTAGAAGATCACAACCAGGAGAGTGATGCTGATACAATCCACTGATCTTGTTCCAATTTCCCTAGTTTTACTTGTATGTGTGTGTATGTGTGTGTGTGTCTGTGTGTGTGTGTGTGTGTATTAAATTCTGTACAATTTTATCAGCCAGGTTGGTTTGTGAAATCTCAATCGGGATACTGAAGAGTTCCAACAGGGATTGTTATTTTGTCCTTTTATAACCACACCCACCTCCCTCCTGCCTGGCCTTGTCACTAATCCCTGGCAACCACTAATGTGTCCTCCCTTCCTAAAACTGTGTCATTTCACTGTTCCATAGATGGAATCAAATAGTAAGTAACCTTTTGGGATTGGCTATTTTGCTCAGCATAACTCCCCGGAGACTCGTCCGCGTCGTGTGAGTGTCAATACCCGTCCCTTTGGGACGCTCAGTAGTGTTCTCTGATGTGGATGGATCACCCTTTGTTTAAGCGTCACCGTTGAGTAGTGTTCCGTGGTGTGGGTTGACCACCGTTGGTCCAACCATCACCTGCTGGAGGACATCTGGGTTGATTCCAGTTTTGGTCTAGTACAAATACAGATTCTATGAACATTTGTGTACAGGTTTTGGTGAGAACAGAAGTCTTCATTTCTCTGGGACAGATGCCCAAAGGGCAACTACTGGGTCATATGGTAGTTGCATGTTTACTTCCTGAGGAAACTGCCAAGCTCTACCTTTTCACATCCCTTCTAGCATGTATCAGTGATCCAGTTTCTCTACATCCTTGCCAGCATCAGTTGTGGTCATAACTTTTTACTTTGTCATTGTAATAGGTGTGATATCTCATCGTGTTTTAGAGGCTAATGCGACATGCGGGATCTTAGTTCCCCGACCAGGGACTGAACCCGTGCCCCATGCAGTGGAAGCGTGGCGTCCTAACCACTGGACTGCCAGGGAATTCCCTGCATATGCTTAATTGACATCTGTATATGTTCTTCCTTGAAATGTCTCTTAATATCTCTTGCTGATTTTTAAAGTTGGATTACTTATTTTTTTACTGCTGAGTTTTTAGAGTTTTTATACATTCTATATCCTAGTCCTTTGTCAGATAAGCAGCTTGCAAATATTTTTTTCTCAGTCTGCAGATTGTCTTTTCCTCCTAACAGGGTTTTCACAGAGCAAGTTTTAAATTTCTGTGAGATCTACTTTACCAATATTTTCATTTATGTCTTTTGCCTTTGGTGTCAAGTTAAGAACTTTTTGCCTGGCCCGAGATCCCAAAGATTTTCTCCTACATTTTTCCCTAAAAGTTTTATAACTTTACATTAAAGTTCATGATCCATTTTGAGTTTTGTATAAGTTGTGAAACCCTTGGGTTTCCTTCCCCTCTTCCTCCCCCTCCTCCCCTTCCCACCCCTGCTCCTCTTCCTCCCTGCCTCTGCATGTCTAATTGCTCCAGCACAATTTGTTGAAAAGGCTATCCTTCCTTCATTGACATGCTTTTACCTGTTTGTCAGAAATCATTTGGACACATTTATGTGGGTCTATTTCTGGGTTTTCTATTTTGTTCTATTGATCTCTGTGTCTATCCCTCTGCCAATACCACCGTCTAGATTACCATAGCGATAATAAGTCTTGAAATTGGGTAGACTGAGTCCCCCCACTCTTTTCTTCTTTTCAAAAACTTTTTGGCTATTATAGCTCCTTTGCCAGTCCATATACATCTGAGGATAATCTTGTCTGTATCTACAAAACACGTTGCTGGGATTTTGATAGGAATTGTGTTAACTTGTATATCAGTTTGGAGAAAACTGGCATTTTCACTAGTGTTAGTCTTCTAACCATGAAAGTGGCATGTCTCTCCATTTATTTAGATCTGTGATTTTTTAAATCAGGATTTTATCATTTTCAGCATTTTCATTTTATTTTGAAACACTGTAAATGGCCTTGTATTTTTAATTCCAGTGTCCTTGTGTTCATTGCTAGTATGTAAAAATAAATAGATTTTTTGAAAATATTTATTCATTTATTTATTTAGGGCTGTGTTGGGTCTTCGTTGCTGCGCGTGGGCTTTTCTCTAGTTGCGGCGAGCGGGGGCTACTCTTCGTTGTGGTGCGCGGGCTTCTCGTTGCGGTGGCTTCTCTTGTTGCAGAGCACGGGCTCTAGGCACGCGGGCTTCAGTAGTTGTGGCACGCGGGCTCAGCAGTTGTGAGACACGGGCTTTAGAGTGCAGGCTCAGTAGTTGTGGTGCACGGACCTAGTTGCTCTGAAGCATGTGGGATCTTCTGGGATCAGGGCTCAAACCTGTGTCCCCTGCACTGACAGACAGACTCCCAACCGCTGTGCCACCACGGAAGTCCCCAAATGATTTTTTAAAAATGTTTATATTGTCTTCTGAGACCTGCCTGAACTCAGTTATTATTTCTAGGAGTTTTATTGGTAGATTCCTTGGGATAGTCTATGTAGATAATCATGTCATCTGCAAATAAAATAGAGGTGGTTTTATTTCTTCATTTCAGAGATGAATGCATTTTTTTCCTTTTCTTGTCATGTTGCACTGGATGATACTTCCAGCATGATTGTGATTGATTAAAAGTAGTGAGAGCAACATACATACCTTATTCCTGATCTTAGGAGAAAACCATTCAGTCTTTCACCATGAAATGTGTTAGCTATAGTTTATTTATAGATGATCTTCATCAAGTTGGGATCATTCCCCTCTAGTGCTACTTTCGTGAGAGTTTTTATCATGTATGGGTGTTGAATTTTATTGAATTGCCTTTTCTTATCAATCAAATATATTTGATTGATATTGTGTAATTTTTCTACTTTAGACTGTTAACATGATGGATCACGTTAATTTATTTTTGAATATTGAACCATCCTTGCAGCCTTGGAATAAACCCCACTTGGTCAGGGTGTATAATTTTTTTTTGCACATTGCTGAATTATGTTTACTAGTATTTTGTTGAGGATTTTTGTGTCTATATTCATGAGGGACTTTGGTCTGTAGTTTTTGTTTTTGATACTGTCTTTATTTGGTTTTGGTATCAGGATAATACTAGCTTCATAAAATGAATTTGGAAGTGTTCCCTTTTTTTCTATTTTCTGGAAGCGATTGTGTAGAATTGGTGTTAATTCTTGTTTAAACATTTGGGAAAAGTCTCCACTGAAACCATCTGGGCCTGGAGATTTCTTTTCTTTTTTGAGTTTTAAATTATGAATTCAACTTCATTAATAGTTATATGGCTCTTTAAATTATCTTTTATTTTGGGTGAATAGTGGTAGTTTGTGTTTTTTAAGAGATTAGTTCATTTCATCTCAGTTGTCAAATTTATGTCTGTAGAGTTGCTCATAGTATTTGCTTATTATCTTTTTACTGTATGTAGGGCTCATAGTGACATCCCCTATTTTCTTCCTAATATTGTTAATTTGTGTTTCTTCTTTTCTTCTTCTTTGTATGAGGGTTCTCCAGAGAAACAGAACCAATAGGGTGTGTGTGTGTGTGTGTGTATGTGTGTGTTTATTTATTTTAAGCAACTGGCTCATGAGATTGCAGAGGCTTGGTGAGCCCAAGATCTGATGAGGGAGGCTGGAGACTCAAGAAAGAGTTAAAGTTCAAGTCCAAAGGTAGTCTACCATAGAACCAGGAAAAGCTGATGTTGCAGATGAAATCAGAAGGCAGTCAGTCTCCTGAAGTCCCTCTTGCATGGGGCAGCCTTTTGTTCTATTCAGGTCTTCTACTGATTGGATGAGGCCCACCTACATTATGGGGGCCGTCTGCTTTACTCGGAATCTACTGATTTGATTTTAAATCTCATCCAAAAACACCCTCACAGTAACCTCCAGAACAATGTTTGATCAAATATCTGGGCACTGTGGCCCAGCCAAGTTGACACATAAAATTAACCATCACATCTCTCTTGTTACTGTACATCTGTAGGGTCTGGAGTGATATCTCCTGTTTCATCCCTTCTTTTTTTTTTTTTTTTTTTTGGCCACGCTGTGTGGCATGCGGGATCTTAGTTCCCCGACCAGGGATCGAACCCGTGCCCCCTGTGTTGGGAGCATGGAGTCTTAAACACTGGACCACCAGGGAAGTCCTTCCTATTTCATTCTTGATATTGGTAATTTGTCTTCCCGTTTTTTTACTTCTTTGTCAGTCTTGATTGAGATTTGACAATTTTATTGATATTTTCAAAGAACCAGCTTTTTTTAAAAAATATTTTTCTCTCGTTTTTCTGTTTTCAATTCCATTGATTTCTACTTTTTTTTTTAAAATAATTAATTAATTAATTAGGTTGCGCCAGGTGTCGGTTGCAGCATGTGGGCTCCTTAGTTGTGGCATGTGAACTCTTAGTTGTGGCATGCATGTGGTATCTAGTTCCCGGACCAGGGATCGAACCCAGGCCCCCTGCATTGGGAGCGTGGAGTCCTATCCACTGCACCACCAGGAAAGTCCTGATTTCTACTCTTATTTAGTTATTTTCTTCCTTCTGCTTGCTTTATGCTTCTTTTGCTCTTTTTGGTGTGTGCAACTGTAGGTTCTTAAGGCGAGAGCTCAGATTATTGATTTGAGACTTTCCCTCATTCCTCAAATATGTATTTAGTGCTACAGATTTCCCTCTCAGCACTGTTTTGGTTGTGTCCCAGAAATTTTTATATAGTGTATTTCTGTTTTATTCAGTTCAATATTTTTAAAATCTCCTTGAACACTGCTCTTTGACCTATAGATTATTTAGAAGTTTATTTAGTTTTGTTTCTAAGTATTTGGATATTTTCCTGTGGTGTTCTGCTATTGACTTCTAGTTTGATTCTGTTATGATCAGAGAACATGTTCTATATGATTTCAGTCCTTTTAAATTTGTTGAAGTTTGTTCTGTGACCCAGGATATGGTCTATCTTGGTTAGTGTTCCATGCGTGCTTGAAAAGGATGTTCATTCTGCTGTTGTTTGGTGGAATGTTCTGTAAATGTCATTTAGATCCTGTTGCTTGATGATGGTGTCATGTTCTTCTATATCTTTGTTGACCTTCTGTCTAGAAGTTCTATCAGTTGCTGAGAGTGGGATGTGGAAGTCCCTAACTATAATTTTAGATTTGTCTATTTCTTCGTTCAGCTCTATCATTTTTTGCTTTATATATTTTTAACTCTGTTGTTTGGTGCACAAATACTTAAGATCATTATGTCTTCCAACTGGATTGATCCTTTTATCATTATGTAATGTTCCTCTTTGTTCCTAGTAATTTTCTTTGCTTTGTAATCTACTTTATCTGATTTTAATATATAATAAATAATACATAATGTATATAATAATATGTAAAAAATAATATACTATGGCCGCTCCTACATTTTTGGCTAATATTTGAATTATAAATATTTTTTCGTTCTTTTATTTTTACCCTACGTATGTCATTATGTTTGCCATCTGTAGATAGCATATAGTTGGGTTGTGTTTTTTTATTAATTCATTCTAACAATCTGTGTGTTTTGTTCAGTGTATTTAAAGCATTTACATTTACAATTTTGATATATTAGGGCTCGTCTGCCATTTTATTATTTGTTTTCTGTTTGTTTCCTCTCTTAATCATTCCTTTCTTTCTCTTTTCTTGCCTTCTTGTGGGATACTGAACATTGTTTAGAATTCCATTTTGATTTTTTATCGTGTTTTTGAGTATAACATTTTGTATAGTTTTCCCAGTGACTCTCTGGGTATTACACTACACATACCTAAGTTATCACAGTCTATTGATACAATTTTAGCACTTTGAGTGACGTGTAGAAACCTTACTTCCATTTAACTCCCTTTACCATCCCCATTTAAAAAATATAACTGTCTAAAATATTTCTTACACATACATTTAACACCATATCAGACAGTGTTACAAGTTTTGCTTCAATCACCCAACATGACATAAGAAACTGATGATGAGAAGGGTAATTATTATATTTACCTCTATCTTACCCATTCCATTGTTTTTCTTTCCTTTCTGAAGCTCTAAGCCTTCTGTTATCATTTCTTTTCTGTTTGAAGAACTTCCTTTAGCCATTCTTTAAGGGTAGTTCTGCTAGTGACAAATTCTTTTAGTTTTCTTTGTCTGTGGATGTTTTTATTTCCCCTTCATTTTTTTTTTTTTTTTTTTTTGGCCATGCCGTGTGGCTTGTGGGATCCCAGTTGCCTGACCAGGGATTGAACCTGTGCCCTCAGCAGTGAAAGCACAGAGCCCTAACCACTTGACCGCCAGGGAATTCCCTCCCCTTCGTACTTGAAGCGTATTTTCACTAGATACACAATTCACGGTTGACAGTCCTTTCCTGTCAGCATTTGAAAAATGTGCCACTTCCTTCTGGCCTCTGTGGTTTCTGATAAAAAATCCAATGTTATTCCCGTTGTTTTTCCCTCATAGGCAATGTGTTATTCCTCTCTGTCTGCTTGCAAGGGTGTTTTTTTTTTTTGGTCACTAGTTTTTAGAAGTTTAATCATGTGTGTGGTATAGATTTCTTTGGATTTATCTAATTTGGGGTTCACTCAATTTCTTGAATGTGTAGGTTTATGTCTTTTTGCTAAATTTGGAAAGTTTCTTATTTTAAATTGAAGTATAGTTGATTTTCAATGTTGTGTTAGCAAAGTGATTCAGTTTTACTTACATGTATATATTTTTCAGATTCTTTTCCTTTATAGGTTATTACAGAATATTGAGTACAGCTCCCTGTGCTCTACAGTAGGTCCTTGTTGGTTATCTATTCTATAAATTTGGGACGTTTCTGCCATAAGTTCTTCAAATATTTTTTTCAGCCTGTTACTCCTCTCCTTCTGGGATCCAATTCCACAAATGTTAGATTTATTTTATTTATTTTTTTATACTCCCACAGGTCCCTGAAGCTTTGTTTGTTTGTTTGTTTGTTTGTTTATTTGTTTCCTTCAGTCTACTTTCTTTTGGTTGTTCGGATTGGGTAATTTCTACTCTTCTGTCCTCTAGTTCATGGACTCTTTCTTCTGTCATATTCATTGTGTTATTGAGCCCATTCATTGAGTTTTAAATGTTGGTGTATTTTTCAGCTCTGTAATTTCCATTTGGTTTTTTAATAACTTGTTTCTATGCACTAAGATTTTCTATTTTTCTGCTTGTTTCAAGATAATTTGTAACTGGTTGTTGAGACATTTTTGTGGTGGCTGCTTTACAATCTCTGTCAGATAATTCCAACATCTGATTCATCTCACTGTTGGTATCTGTTGATTGTTTTTCTCTCATTTAAATTCTTGGTTTGACACGTGGTTTTCAAAATTGTAATCTAAACAGTTTGGAAATAATGTTGGGAGCCTCTGGATCCTATTGGAACATTCTATTTTAGCAGGCAGTCATCCTGCTCCTGTTCAGGTGCAGCACATCCTGGCCTACTTTTGTGGGTTGTGGTTCCAATGATAATTTAGTTTTCAGAGCCCTTGCATTTCTATTCTGGTATGTTCTGTTCATCTGTGCCACTGCAGCTTCCACTTAATTCGGCTGGTGCTGCCTGTGGGAACAGAGGAGATTCTCCAGGCTGCCTAGAACCAGTGGGTGGGTAGTGGGAGAGGTTGCACCCATGGGATGGAGGATGCTTCTGAGACCTGGTGCCTCCAGGGTTCCTGCTCAGTCTCCGTTGACTTCCCCATGGGAGGATAGATGGACTTCCCCTAGCTGCTGGGTGGGAGGGTGGGGAGAGACTGGGCCTGGGCTTCTTTCTGCCACTGGTTGGCCAGGAGTTGCTGGACCTGGGCAGCCTTATACTACGGGGGTGGGGGGTGGGTGGGAGACTCCAGGCTGCAGTGTTTTTCCTCAATCCGAGGCCTTCAGCCAGCCTACCTTTCTTTTCCTACCAGAGGTCTATAATTTGTCTCTTGTATTATTTCCCAGTTTTTAAAGTTATATTTAGTTGGAGGAGCAGGAAGAGATGAGTCTACATTATCTACTCTCTGGTGTTATTTTTAATTTTTTAATTTATGTAATTATTTATTCAACGTATTTTAAAAACAGATTTAATGAGATATAATTCACATACCCTACAGTACACTCATTTAAAAGGTACAATTCAAGGGATCCTGGTGGTCCAGTTTCTAGGACTCAGCACTTTCCCCACTGTGGCCTGGGTTCAATCCCTGGTCAAGGAACTAAGATCCCAGAAGCGATGTGGTGTGGCCAAAAAAAAAAAAAAAAAAAAGTAAAATTCAATAGTTTTTAGTATATGCACAGGGTTGTGCAACTCGTACCACAGTCAATTTTAGAACATTTTCATCATCCCCCAAGAAACCCCACACCCATTTGCAGTCACTCCCCATTCCCTCCCACTGCCCCAGGCCCTGGCAACCACTAATCTGCTTTCTGTCTCTGGATTTTCCTATTATGGACATTTCATATAAATGGCATCATATGATATGTGACCTTTGTCTCCTTCACTTTGCAGGACGTTTTTCAAGATTCATCCCTGTTGTAGCACATTTCAATACTTCATTCCTTTTTATTGCCAAAAAATATTCCATTTATGAGTGGACCACATTTTATTTATCCATTGATCAGTCGGTGGACATTTGGTTTGTTTTCACCTCTTGGCTATTATGAGCAATACTGCTATGAATGTTCATGTACAAGTTCTGTGTGGACGTGTGTTTTCCTTTCTCTTGGGCACATATCTAGGAGTGGAATTGCTGGGTCACATGGTTTGCATTTTGAGGTACTGTTCAACTGTTTTCTGAAGCAGCTATACCATTTTTCATTCTCACCAGCAATGCAAGAAAGTTCCAATTTCTCTACATCCTCACCAATACTTGTTATTATCTGACTTTTTTTTTTTTTTTTGGCTGCACCACTTGCCTTGCAAGATCCTAGTTCCCTGACCAGGGATTGAACCCACACCCCAGCATTGGAAGCTTGGAGTCCTAACCACTGGACCGCCAGGGAATTCCCCTGACTTTTTGATTCTAGGCATCCTAGAGGGTGTGAGGTGATATCTCACTGTGGTTTTGATTTGCATTTCCACGATGACTAATGATGTCGGGCATCTTTTCCCGTGCTTATTGGCCATCTGTCTGTCTTCTTTGGAGAAGTGTTTATTCAAGTCTTTGCCCATTCTTTAATTTGGTTATTTTTTGGTTATCGAGTTGAGGACTTTGGCTTTTATTCTGAGAGAGATGGGGAGCCACTGGGAGATTCCAAGCACAGGAGTGATAGTATCACGTGGGTTGCTGTGCAGAGAAAAGCTACAGAGATGCTAGGGGGAAGCAGACAGACCAGTCCGGACACCTAGATAATCTAGGTGAGGGATGACAGTGATTGGCCCTGGGGTAGTAACAGGAGGTGGTGACAGAGGGCTGGTTCTGGACATGTTTTGAAGGGGGAGCTAACAGGATTTGCTGGTGGATCAGATGTGAGCAGTAGGGCTGCCTCTCACTCGGGAAGCACGGCGTCACCATTAGCTGAGAAGGTGGATTAGTACCCTGGGAGCCGCGACAAAGCGCCACAGACCCGGCGGCATCAACCCCAGAGGCCCCTTGTCTCCCAGTCCTGGGGGCTGGATGTCTGAGATCAAGGTGTCGGCAGGGCTGCCTCCCCCTGAAGCCTGTCGGGGAGCAGCCTTCCTGCCTCTTCTGGCTCTGGTGGCTGTCACTCTTGGTGTTCCTGGGCTGGCAGCTGCGTCCCTCCAGCCTCTGCCTCTGTTTGTCACAGGGCCTTCTCCCTGGAGCCTGTGTCCGAAGTTCCCTCTACTTATAGGGACACCAGCCACTGGGTCAGGGCCCACCCCAGTGAGCTCCTCTTAACCTGCTCCCCTGCAGGGACCCTATTTCCAAGTAAGGTCACGTTCACAGGCACCGGGGATTAGGATGCCAACCTATCTTTTTTGGGGGGGGACACAATTCAACCCATAACAGATGGGGAAGACAACAGGGGGGCAGTCTGGGGATGGAGGCCAAGAGCTGAGCATCAGGCATGTTGAGTTTGGGATGTCCATTAGCCATCATAGCGGAGGTGCTGAGGAGGAGGCAGCGAGGTGCAGGAGCTGCCAAAGCATGATTTTCAAAAGTTAAAAATATGACTCTACAGCTCCAAAGTGAGGATGTGTCCAAGATTTATTTAAATCATTAACGAGGAAACCAGCATAATGGTGAGGCTGGTTGAAAACATTGGAGAGAGGGAAGGATTTGTAGTGGCTGAAAAAAAGCTTGCTTGAGTAAGTTCACTAATTTAGATTAAGGACTGGTTAATGTTCTACAGGGCCATAAAACTGCAACCTCTTCCAACTAATCTTTTCTACAGAGATAATTTTTGTCACTTACCACTGGGCAAAGTTCATTTGCATTGCTGTCAGACAAGAATCACATTACCTAGCCATCCATTTTCTACAAGTTAAAATCTACCCTTACCGTGTTATTAAAAATCATAATCAATAGTAAGTAGGCAGTAAAACAGATGCACACCCTAGAGAATCAAAAAGTACCCTTGGTGGGTCTGCTGGACCGCACTCAGCCTCCCACCGAAAGGACCCACCACCATCCTCTTACCCATCCATGTTTTGGAAAATTTTTATTAGTCCCCCCCTTGAGATGAAGGTTATTCTTCACAGAAAGCTGGTCTTATTGTGTCTGGACCTGATTCATCTACACAGGTGCTGAAAGAAGTGGCAATTAGCACGTCTGAGCCTCCTTGTTGCGCCGGTACAACTAAGCCACGTGGGGTTTCCCAAGGACCAAGGCCGCAAAATTCACTTCTGTCTGGAGATGTTGCCATGAGGAATGTACGGCTGAGCCTCTGGCATGCCTGAGGTTCACATTGCTCTTGCCTGCAGCACCTGTGCCTGTAGGTGAGTTTCTCTTTTCACAAGGACCTAGGTGTCTGCCACAGTTCCTGTCTGCCTGACTACTTGTGAAGCTGAGACCTGGTACACCGTCGTTCGTGCGCTGGTGTGGGTCTGTGGGCACTGGCTCAACGCAGAGGTTACGATCCTTGTTCCGAAGGTGGGTGTGTCATCCTGAATCACAGGAGACGTGCTCTCAAATATGACACCCGCTTAAGGCCGCAGCGGCACAATCATTTTGTCTAATTATATACTGGTAAAAAAGAGGACTGATTTCTATTGAACCTATGCAAATAACTAGATTTCTATTAAAATTGAATAGTCAGTAAAAACGATTTTTCCTGAATTCCGAAGTAAGAAAATACCATTTAAAAAATGTTTCATTTGTTTGCAAAAGCACAGTCTACTAAATGTAAGGTTAGAGATAGAAGAAAGAAGAAGGATTTTATCTTACTTCTGCCAGAAAATAGAAACTTACAAAAAAGCAACAATACCCGTCTCCTTGCCTTTGTCGGGCCCAAGCTTTCAGCTGCAGTTACAGTGGGGTGCGGGTGGGAGGGCTACGGAGCCAGAGGAAGCAGGGACGTCCCCAGAGCTGAACTTTGGGCTGATGCATCTACCTGGGCGGGGGGGTGGGGGGCGGTGGTTGATGCATCTGGGGCCAAGTGTCTGGCTGGTATAGCCTGACAGACAATGGGTCTGGAGCTACCAGGTGAAAGCATAGAGGCTTCTCACTGTTGAGTTATAAACATAGAAAGGGGGAAGGACAGAATGAGATCTGTCATGTTAGAACTGAAGCTATCAGTATGAGCTCAAGACTTGTTTATAGATATTGGAAAAGATACAGGTGTGTGTTTGCATGTGCACATACTTACCCACTCCGAGCTCTCTCTGCTGAGTGCAAATGGAATCACACTTTGTATTATCATTATGACATTATATTTCTCCTGTTCAGCGTCACGTGTCTGAGATTCAGCCACGTGGATCCAAGTGGTGCAATTCATTCATTTCAATCGCCGCATGCTAGTCCATTGTGTAGACGTATCTCACTTTATTCATTTTATTGTCCACATATATTTAAGGGTTCCCCCCCAGTATTTTTGCTATTAAAAACAGCGCTGCTTTGAAAGTTGACAGGTCTCCTGATGGGTCAGTGCAGGTTTCTCTGGCATGCAGCTAGGCAGAGGATGTACCTAGGAATGTATGTTGGCTTAACCCTAGAGCTGGGAACAGGTGTGCACATCGAGGCAGCTTGCATTTTCCCAGACGGCCACAGCCACTTCTCCCTGCCACGTGCTCCTCTTAAAATGCGACTCTGACACTTCCTTCCACAGGAACTAGGGGTTGTTGCCCCCCTATCTCCTGAATCTGGGCAGGTTTGTGCACAAGTCATGCTACATGATGTCTGAGGCTATGATATGAAAAGTGATACTGGGTCCGCCTGGTTCTCTCGGGACTCTTGCTCTTGGAACCTGGCCACCCTCCCTCGAGGATGTCCCCCAGGCCCTTAGCCCACAGCCTGCACCAGCTTGCCAGCCACATGGGTGCACCATCTTGGATGTGGCCTGTCCAGCCCCCAGTGGAGATGCCCCAGCGGTTGCAGCGTGGAGTAGACCAGCTGTGCTGCTGAATCTTCCCCAGATAGCAGATCCATGAGTGAAAGAAGCGATTGTTGTGGTTTCGAGCTACAAAGTTTGGGGGGTGGTTTGTTATGCAGCAACAGCTAACTGATGCACACACCCGATTTCTTTGGAGAATGCCATATTGTTTACAAGATAACCGTACGACCTGATGCTCTGGGCCAGCAGGGTATGCGTCCAACTTCAACGGTTGTGCTCATTCAGTGTGGTTTTAGTTTGCATTTCCAAAACTGCTAGTGAGGTTATTGGCGCTTTCCATGTTCTTCTCTGCAAGGAGACTGATTACAGGATTGGTCCATCATTCTTTTGGCTTGTTTGTCTTTTTCTAATGGATTTGGAAGGGTTCTTTATATATTCTGGATACTAATCATTTGCAAGGTGTATGTGTTGCAAATACTTTCTAGCTTTTAGTTCTTCATTCTCTTTATGGTCTTCTGAGGAACATAAGTTATATGACACATACTTTCCATCCACATTTTTAGGTGTGTTTCTCGTAAACAGTATTTAACAGTATTTACATTCTAATTAGAGAGTCTCTGTCTTTTTTTAGTTTTTATTTACTTTTTATTTATTTATTTATTTATGGCTGTGTTGGGTCTTTGTTTCTGTGCGAGGGCTTTCTCTAGTTGTGGCAAGTGGGGGCCACTCTTCATCGCGGTGCGCGGACCTCTCATTATCGTGGCCTCTCTTGTTGCGGAGCACAGGCTCCAGACGCGCAGGGTCAGTAATTGTGGCTCACGGGCCTAGTTGCTCCGCGGCATGTGGGATCTTCCCAGACCAGGGCTCGAACCCGAGTCCCCTACATTGGCAGGTGGATTCTTAACCACTGCGCCACCAGGGAAGCCCGTCTCTGTCTTTTAATAGATGAATTTTTAATTCCATCATGTCTCTGATTACTCAAACGTTTGAATTTACTCCTGTCACCTCATGCTGTGTTCTTCATTTATCATGTATTTATCTTTCTCTCTTTTCTGCTTTTTGTTGGCACTGTCAATTTTTCTTCATTTCAGTTTTCTCCCAGCTGTTTTGAAATCTGTAAATTCTGTTTCCATTTTTCTCATGGAAACTTGGGTATTTCAGACTTTTTTTCTATCGATTCTCAAATCCTTTAGCTATACAAGAACTTCTGTGTGCTTTTCCTTCCTGCTCCTCCCTCCCCTTGCCATATGTCATGTTGAGCTCATGCGGGATTTTCTCTCAAGTTGTTATTTGACTTTCTTTGAGCAGTCTAAGCTAGTTTCTTTGTTGGCGTCCAGGTCTTTCTCTTGGGTTCACTTCTCATTTGGTTTGGGGCATGTCTTTCAGTCCTTTTTGACACTTAGTGTGTAGATGTTTTCAGGTTGTGAAGACACCTTTATTTTGCTGTCTCACTTGAATGCTAGTTTCACTGTGTATGGAATTGTAAGTTCAATTCCTTTAGGATGGGCTTCCCTGGTGGCCCAGTGGTTAAGAATCCACCTGCCAATGCAGGGGACACGGGTTTGAGCCCTGGTCTGGGAAGATCCCACATGCTGCAGAGCAACTAAGCCCGTGTGCCACAACTACTGAGCCTGCATTCTAGAGCCCGCAAGCCACAACTACTGAGTCCACGTGCCACAACTACTGAAGCCCGCGCGCCTAGAGCCCGTGCTCCGCAACAAGAGAAGTCACTGCAATGAGAAGCCCGCGCACCGCAACGAAGAGTAGCCCCCGCTCACCGCAACTAGAGAAAGCCAGCGCAGCAATGAAGACCCAACACAGCCAAAAAAAAAAATTCTCTTAGGATTTTGACAGTTTCACCCCTTTGCCAACTGACAATCAGGTTCAGTCTGATTAAAGAAGATTCTTCCTCTCTGAAGGGTTTTTTAAAAAATAACTTTATTCTTCTTTCCAATTTAATTTTTTTTAATTAAAAAAAATTTATTCATTTATTTGGCTGCACCAGGTCTTAGTTGCAGTGTGTAGGATCTTTTTTTTTTTTTCCAATTGCTGCATGCACGTGGGATTAAAACCTGGCCCCCTGCATGGCAGCGCAGTCTTACCCACTGGACCACCAGAGAAGTCCCTCTCTGACGGTTTTTAAGCTAGTCTCTTCATCGTTGGAATTCCAGAAGGCCACTATGACATGCCTTCACTCCTCCTGGGCGTCACTTCGTTTGGTGGAGAAGCCACCCTCTCTGCCTCTCTCCTGTTTCCTGTCTCTCTTCTTTCACAAGACGGCCTCCAGCTTCCTGGTTTGCATCTGCCTTGCCCGGGGTGGAGAAGGGTGCAGGCCCCGTGTGCTTACTCTCCACTGACTCAGAGAGCAGACATCTGGAAGAGCAGAGACATACTTGCGGCTCCTGCATCTGGTGCAGACGTGGTCGGGGCCCACTGCTGGGCCTGCCTCACCTTGGCCCAAGGATGTGTCTGGAGGTGGGACCTTGCTCAGGAACTTGACCACTGGGTGACCTTGGCTGGGTGACTCTTCAAGCCTTCACTTTTCAACTCGTACACTGGATGCACTGGGGCACAAGTTCTGGCCAGCAAAGGGCCCCCAGCTAGGACACTTGGGTGGACATGGCCAGCCTGCTCTCGATAGGGCGTTTGCTGGAAGAGCCTAAGCAGCGGAGCCCGCCCTGCCTGCCCACGCGGGGTAAGGTCTCACCAGCCCAGAAGGACCCAGCCCCTGCCTGGGGGGCATGTTCCTTCTCCTACCGAGGGGCCTCCCCTGGCTGTCGGGAAGGGGGGCACCTGCTGCTCCTTTTCCCCAGGGCTGGGCTCCTTCACGGCCACGGCACTAACCTCAAATCCTCACGGAAACCAAGGAAACATCTAGGCTTCTCCCTCCTCCCAAAGCACTTCGGGACTAATCTCGGGATGAAAACTGTCATGAAACCTCTGAATTTTGGCGTTGAAGCAGAGGCCACAGTGGAAGCAGCCAGTGGCAGCGACCAAGACTCAGGTCTCTGAACTACTGCTGCGCAGGGGCCCTTTCTGTTTTACCTGCACCCCAAGAGGGTGGTCCGGACCTAACGGCCCCACCCTAGGCCTGTAACTCCTGAAAGAGGAGTGCCAGCTGGGCCGCCCTGCAGCCCCCATTCCCCAGTGCTCCCCGCTGCTTCCCCCACCCCTACCAGCACCCGCTTCCTCTCCACCAGCGCCCGATCCTGCCCAGCACGGGCCCCTCAGGGTCCCCCTGACCCCATGGGGCGCCCACTCGGGTCTCCACCACGCTGTGGTCTGGGCTCTCTTTGCCCCACGCCCGGCACTCCCCCAGGTCCCCCCAACACTCAGCCGGGCCTGCCCCATCCAGTGCCCCCTTTTCCCGCTCTGGCCCACACCTCTTCATCCCCTCCCCACGGGCCTCCCCTCCGGCCCCTCCCCCGCCCGGCACCCCTTCAGATGCCTCCAGACCCGGTGTGTGGCACCCCTCCCCCAAATCCCGCGCCCCCTCAGGCGCGCCCCAGCCCCTCTGCCCAGCGCCCGCTGCCCTCTCCCTTGAACGCCGCGCCCCCTCAGGCCTCCAAGCCCCCGTGTCCGGCGCCCCCTTAGATGACCCCCCAGCCCCGGTGCCGGCGACCCCATCGCCCGCCCGGTGCCCCCCTCCCTTGAACCCCGCGCCCCCTCCGATGATCTCCCAGCCCCGGGGTCCGGCGCCCCCCTCCCTTGAACCCCGCGCCCCCTCCGATGATCCCCCAGCCCCGGGGTCCGGCGCCCCATCGCCCGGCCAGTGGCCCCTCTGCCCGACCGCCCCTCCCCCCAGGCCCTCCCCCCTCCCCTCCCCTCCCCGCCCCTCCCCGCCCCTCCCCTCCGCTCCCCGCCCCTCCGCTCCGCTCCCCGCCCCTCCCCTCCGCTCCCCGCCCCTCCCCTCCCCTCCCCGCCCCTCCCCTCCGCTCCCCGCCCCTCCCCTCCGCTCCCCGCCCCTCCCCTCCGCTCCCCGCCCCTCCCCTCCGCTCCCCTCCCCCCCCGGCGGCGGCCGCGCGTCATGGCGGCGGCGGGCGGGGCGCGTCTCGCACGCAGCGCGCCGGGCGGAGCGCTCGCCGCATTGTTTGCTTCGCTGGGGAGCAAGCGAGCCGGCCCGGGTGTCCGAGCAGCCCCGCGCCAGCGCCCCGTCCCCCTCGCCGTCGCCGTCGCCGCCGCCCGCCGGCCGGGCCCCCGCGCCGGGCCTCCGTCCGGCCCCGCCGCCCGCGCGAGCCGCCGCCCGAGAGCCTGCGGCCGCCGAGCCGAGCCGGGCCGGGCCGCCGCCGCCAGGAGCCCGCGCCCAGAGCGGCGGCGGGCCGGGCCTGCGCGGCCGTTGGCGGAGGAGCCGCGGGCGCCATTAGCGCCGCCTCGGCCGCGCCGGCCCCCGCGCCCGCCGCCCGGCTCCCGCGGCCGCGGCCCCGAAGGTGAGTGCGCCGGACGGGCCGGGGCCGGGGCCGCCGCCTCGCCCGCCGCCTCGCCCGCCTCTCCCGCGGGCCGCCGCCGCCGGCCTCTCGGTGCTGGTGCCGCCGCCATGTTTGGCGGCCGCCGCGGCGGCGCATTGTCCGCGGGCGGCGGGCGGCAGGGCCGAGGGAGGCCGCGGTGTCAGGGCGGCGGCGGGGAGGCCGGGGGGCCGGAAAGGAGAGAGGCCGGCCGACGGGGAGGCCGGGCTGTCGAGGCGGGGAGGCCGGGCCGGGAGGCTGGAAGGCCGGGCCGGGTCGGGTGGGGAGGCTGGGCGGCCGGGAAGGAGGGAGGCCGGCCGGTGGGGAGGCCTGGAGGCCGGGTCGGCAGGCTGGAAGGCCGGGGAGGGAGGCCAGACCGGGAGGCTGGGCGGCCGGGGAGGCCGACAGGGTGGGAGGCTAGGCTGGCGGGCGGGAAGCCGGACGGGGAGGGAGGCCGGGCTGTCTGGGCGCTGGGGCCCGTCCCGCCCGCCGCGCCTTCCGCCCGGCCGCCCGGCGAGACGGGAGCGGGCCGGGGTCTCGGGTCCGCCGGCCGAGCGTTTGCCCGAGGGTCGCCTTATGTAACGGACGCGCTGGGCACGTTGAGCCCGGACGGGAAACTCCCGGTTCCCGGGCCGCGCTGGAAAGACTCGAGGGGCGCGCGGACCCGGGCCGCCGCCCCCTCCGCCCCCCTCCCGCGCTGAGAGCCGGTGGTGGACCCAGCGGCCTCCGGGGCCCTTTGGAAGAAGTAACTTGATTGAGGTGTAATTTACGGAGGACGCGCGCGCTGCGGGTGCGCAGTGGAGTTTTGACGAAAGGCCGCGCCCCCGTGGAGAAGGCGCCCACCGCCCGGGAAGGGTCGTGGGTGGAGGGCGCTGCGTGCACTCACCTGCGGGCCGGGAGCTGCCTGCCGTCCCGTTCCTGCACGAGGGTGTAAGTGACTTGTCCAAAGCCAGGCGGGAAAGGCACTGATTGAGAAGGTGAGCCGGCCCTGGGTGCCGACTGTCTCTCTCGTGGCCACATGGCTTTTCAAGGTGCATTTATCAGAAGGGTCAGGAGAGGCTGCTGATGGCCTCCTCGTGGGAACGCTTGGGCCAAGTGTGGATGGGGCCCGAGGGCCAGAGATGGGGAAATGATGGGCGGGTGAGGTGGTCTGCAGAGTGACCAGCGCCTTCTTTCTCTGTCACCATCTAGCTTTCAAATTGCGGAGCTGCCATGGCCCTTAAGTGCTGTGCTTCGGGTACTAAGTGTCCAGAGCTTCAGTGCCCTTCGGGAGAGTGTGGGTTTTGAAGGGCCAATTTTGGTTAGCGTTGTTGGTTCTCTGCTTTCGAGGAGAAAATTACACGTTCGCTTTGCATCTGCTGAGTAACCAACTGTCGCTTCTGCCCCACCCCAGTAAGGACCCCTGAAGCTGTGCGCTGTGCCCTGGCGCACCGGCGTCCCCTCCGTGCAGGCTGTGGTGCTGACCGTGGGGGGGCCGTGCCCCTCTCCCCCAGAAGGGATGGCGGGGCCAGGGCTAGCTGGGCAGCGGCTTGGCTGACCGCACAACAGGAGTCCAGGGCTGCGTGGGCCCCTGGAGACCCCTGAGATGCAGGTGAGCGACGGGTTGGCTGCTTATGCTGTTTTCCGTGCTCCTCTTTGTAGGGGATTCCTGTCAAATTTCACGTAAAACGTGGATTTCTGTTTGGCAAAAGAGAAAACCACAATCTGAAGGGTCTGTCTTAAAAAGTGCATTTAGGGTCTGCTGGGATTTCCGCTCAGGTTTGAAAAAGCGAAGTCTGGAGACCAGGTGGGTCGCTGTGCGGGGGCGCCCCGTGCCGGCTCCTCGGGGTCACGTCCAGCGGTGGGCCTTGGGCTCCACCTTGGGATGTTGTCAGCCAGTCTCTTAAATACCACTCTGCCTCCTGTCAGTAAAATGTGGTCGTTTGGAGGGCGGAGGGGTTCTTGTCATCAGTTTCTGAGGTGCCACCCTGCTTGTCAGACAGTGGTCCAGGGTCAGGAGTCATCACACGAGTGAGACCGGTAGTAGACTCGGTCGGTGACAGACGGCAGACGTCTGAAAAGAGCAAATCCTCATAAGTCTCTGTGGCCCAAATTTTGGGCGCCTGAGCCTGTGCTGGCACCTGAGAACGGGGGGGCTGGGGGGGCCTCTGCGGGTGGCGTGGGGGTCTTAGGGTGGTCCTTGCTGTGGCAGGAGCCGGGCCCGGCACCGTGGTCAAGCCAGCAGCTGAGAAGTGCTCCGAGGGGCAGGGCAGGTGGCTGGCCCGTGGGGGGTTTCATGGTGGCCACTCCTGAGACCCTGCAGAGGCTTGGTGGAGGCCTCCCAGGGGTGAAGCCTGCCCCCAGGCCAGTACGGGGCTTGCCCCTTGAGCCCTGGTGTGGTTGGTGGCCCTGTGCCTCAACACGGTTGTGGAGGACGCGTTCGTCGAGAGGATGGACGGGGCTGTGGTCAGGCTGCTGAGGCTTCCGGGCTAGGGGTGCTGATGGGACTGCCACTTCGGGGCTCAGGGCTCTCTCCTGGGCAGCAGTAGGAGGGGGAGCCAGGGGCCAGAGCCTGCCGGGGTCCAGCCCTGTGTGTGCGCTGTCCTGGGCTCAGGGCTGCGACCCCTACTTGTGAGAGATGTGGCAGTCGGCTTGGTGACCTGTGGATCCAAGAAGGTGACCGGCGAACAGTGGGCGTCAGCATTCTGGAAGGACTTGTCATCGTGTGTGCCTCTGGGAGCCCCTCTTCACCGCCTGCCCTCTCCTCTGGTCCCGGGAGTCTCTGGGGAGGGGCAGCCTGGTGGCAACAGGCTGTTGAAGGTTGTTGAGATACCACTGTGAGTCCGGGGACGAGTGATTTTGGAAACCTCAGAGATAGGTTTGCCGGGAGTTTTGTTTCGGTTTAGCACGAGGTGGTCAGGTCTGCGCAAGCGTACCTGGTGGCTTTCGCCTCTCGTGTCCTCTGTGTGGAGTTAACGTGTCCTCTGCGTCCGTTTCAGGGAGTCAGTACCAAATGAGGAGGAAAGGCCGAGGTCATCGCGCTGCAGCGAGGCACCCTTCCTCCCCCGGCAGCACTAAGCACTCCCCCACGCGAGAGACGCTGACCTACGCGCAAGCGCAGAGGATGGTGGAGATCGAGATCGAGGGCCGCCTGCACAGGATCAGTATCTTCGACCCTCTGGAGATCATATTAGAAGATGACCTCACTGCTCAGGAGATGAGCGAGTGCAACAGCAACAAAGAGAACAGCGAGAGGCCGCCCGTGTGCTTAAGAACTAAGCGGCACAAGAACAACAGGGTCAAGAAGAAAAATGAAGCCCCGCCCGGCGCCCACGGCGCCCCCGCCTCGGCCGGCACGCTCCCCGAGCCCACGGTGCGCGTGGTGGAGTACAGCCCGCCGGCGGCGCCCCGGCGGCCGCCCGCGTACTACAAGTTCGTGGAGAAGTCGGCGGCGGAGCTGGACCACGAGGTGGAGTACGACATGGACGAGGAGGACTACGCCTGGCTGGAGATCGTCAACGAGCGGCGCAGGGGCGACTGCGTGGCCGCCGTGTCGCAGAGTGTGTTCGAGTTTCTGATGGACCGCTTCGAGAAGGCGTCGCACTGCGAGAAGCAGAAGCAGGGCGGGCAGCAGTGCCTGATCGACGAGGACGCCGTGTGCTGCGTGTGCATGGACGGCGAGTGCCAGAACAGCAACGCCATCCTCTTCTGCGACATGTGCAACCTGGCGGTGCACCAGGAGTGCTACGGCGTGCCCTACATCCCCGAGGGCCAGTGGCTCTGCCGCCACTGCCTGCAGTCCCGGGCCCGGCCGGCGGACTGCGTGCTCTGCCCCAACAAGGGCGGCGCCTTCAAGAAGACGGACGATGACCGCTGGGGCCACGTGGTGTGCGCCCTGTGGATCCCCGAGGTTGGCTTCGCCAATACCGTGTTCATCGAGCCCATCGACGGCGTGCGGAACATCCCCCCCGCCCGCTGGAAGCTGACGTGCTACCTCTGCAAGCAGAAGGGCGTGGGCGCCTGCATCCAGTGCCACAAGGCCAACTGCTACACCGCCTTCCACGTGACGTGCGCCCAGCGGGCCGGCCTCTACATGAAGATGGAGCCCGTGAAGGAGCTGGCCGGCGGTGCTGCCACCTTCTCCGTCAGGAAGACTGCGTACTGTGACGTCCACACGCCCCCGGGCTGCACCCGGAGGCCCCTGAACATTTACGGTGACGTCGAGGTGAAAAACGGCGTCTGCCGGAAGGAGAGCTCAGCCAAAACGGTCAGGTCCACGTCCAAGGTCAGGAAGAAAGCCAAGAAAGCTAAGAAGACGCTCCGGGAGCCCTGTGCGGCCCTGCCGCCTGTGTGTGCGCCGTACATTCCCCCTCAGAGGTAAGCGTGGTGGGCCCGGGCCTGCTGGGAGGGCGCGCAGGGTCTGACCGCGTGCTGTCTGTGCGGCCCCGACGGTCCTCTCCAAGGTGGCCTCCTTCAGTCTCCGCTTCACGGGAGCATGGATGTTGCAAAAGACTTGAGTCTGTGAGACGGGGAAGTGTGTCTGGTTTCCTCGATGCCCGCGCGGGCCCGCGGCCACACTGACTGCAGGCGCCCCAGTCTGGGGCCCCGCGGCACCCCAGAAGTTGTCATCTTTGACGCAGTAGAACACCGTTCCTCACCCTGCTCCCTCCCCCAGATTCGGGAATCTTGTGGGATATTTAAATTTGTTGGAAACTTAAGCCGCATGGCTGGGTAAGGTTGACCCCGGGGTAGAGATCAGAGTGGGCTGACAGGAGCCACGAGGCGGGAGGTGCTGGCCTCCTTCCTGTCGTGGGACAGGCTTTCTGGTTTTCCCGACTGTTTCTCTCGTGGTGTCAGCATTGCCTGGTCAGTGTTGGGTTCTTTTCTTGGGGCCGTCCACCCCCATCCCTGGACTCGTTTCCTCCTCTGCTTGTTCTTCTTGGTACTGACTTGTTCTTTTTATTTTGTTGTATTTAAGAACGCTCTTGTTTGGAATACGAGGTAAGTGGCTTGATGAATTTCTCACCGGGTGTGGTTTGGGAAAGACTCAAACACTTGCTTGAGCTTTGAGGAAGTAAAGCCCTGTGTGATAGGGCACAGGTCTTTAGAATAGTCTGGTTAAGAAAATAAGGCATCAGGCTGATGGAGGGAAGACGTAAGTGGGTGTCTGCTCCCGAGAGCAGTTCTGGGATGTTGTCAGGTCGTAAGATGTGGTGGGAACTGCTACTAAAGAAGTGTGGCCTTTTTTCCAGAATGAAATTTTTTTGTTTTTACAGAACGGTACCTGTGTTACAGAATCAGTAAATTCAAAGTGAATACAAAGTGCTTATCGTCCCTCTTATCCAGAGAAGGCTTCTGTTAAAATCAAGGTGTCTCTTTGCAAATAAGCCAGTCTCACTTTTAAAAGACAGTTTCACTTGGATTTCTACCTGCAGGTCAAAAAGCATAGGATTTGTATCAAGAGCGTCTATTTAAGAACCGGAAATTTTCAGCTTTACTGAAATTGAAGTAAATGAAACAAAAAATGTGATCTAATAAATTGAAAACCCAGAAGTCTGAGGTGCTGCCTTGTGTGTCCAGCCCCGCCTGGTTCCCTGCCCCAGGGTCTGCCAGCCCGTCCGCAGGAGAAAGCATTTGCGGTTGGGAAACGTGGGCACCTGGGGTCTGAGATGACCCGGTCTGAATGGAGAGGAGGACTTGCTTTGGAGGAGACACTGCAGCTCAGGTGACAGCGCTGCTGGGCCATGCTCCGTCTTGTCCTTTCCTAATTTAGGAACAAACTGTTACTTCGGTTTGGAGCAGACGTAAACGGCGCACCTGGATGAGTGCTCGCGGCCACAGGCTTTGCTGTCAGTGTTGCCCAGAGTTTCCGGGAGATCCTGACATCAGACCACCCTGTGGGGTGTCGGGGCAGGTGCTGGGAGGCCCAGGCTCACAGCCGCTGCTCTTGTCCCGAAGCTGTGGCCTGAGCTGCGGCTGGGCTGGTGGTCCTGTTCTTAGGACCCAGGCGCAGTGGCGTGTAGATGGAGTAAAGCTGGGTGCCCTCCACGGCCTTTGGCTCAGGACCCGTCTAGAGCTGCCACCAGGGTGGCGGGCATTCTGAGCGAGCTTGGGAGCCGGCCCGGGGCAGGGGGGCTGGAAGAGGGGCTTTGGAGATCTAAGAAGAGGAGGATTCCCCTTATTCCCTGCAGAGAGGAAGGAGGGTTGGCTGTGAGAAGGCTGGGGGGGTGTGGCAGGAGCCGTAAGCGCTTTTGTAGTTTGAGTGGTTTACAAGTTTTCAAGTAAGAAAAATAACTCAGATCAACTAATTTTGAGATCATAGTCTGTTCTCAACAAGAGGGAGATGGTTGGTTTAATTCGTTTTATCGTTTAGTGTTTCTGAGCTACAAAGATTGCTTTTCTCGTCTCTCAGCAGTAGACTCCGGAACACAGATGTGGGTGTTCTGAGGCTTCGCCCACCTGTTGGAGGACTCGAGCCTGTGGTCAGGCCGGCTGGCCGGGGCCAGGAGTGGCGCGGGCACGTTGATGGGATGCTGTGCTCTGCCCTGGGTGGGTGGGTTGGGTCTGGCGGGGTCCTCGTGGCTACGCGGTCCCTTTGCCCGTGAGGGTCCAGCCTTTGGCGAGGAAGAGCCGCCCCCGAGCGGCTGTCCCAGTGGCATGGAGCTGTGCCCGCCTGTCTGTGCCTCTCCTCCTGCACCTGTTCTCCAATCAGAATGATTCTTTTCCCAGCCCAGAAGCAACACGTTTAAAGTTGGGAAGATACGAAAAGTCAGGGCTAAAGAAGAGAGGACAGGCCTGTGTTCTCCCACTTCTGGCCTGTGCTCGTGCTGCTCTGTTTCTGTCAAGCGTTGCCGTTTCCTCGAGTAGCTGCTCCTCTGATCGTATCCTCTCTGCTTCGTCCATTTCATCTGCTTCGTGAGGGGAAGGGAGGGGCCCGTGGAGGTGGGCACCGGGGAGGGTCCAGGCCAGGTGAAGGGACTCATGGAGTTGGAGCCTCCTGGGTCCCTTGGGGTAACTAACCTGGTCACTCGGCGCTCTGGTTGCGCTCTGGGTGTCCCGGCGTATCTGGGGAGGAGGGGCCTCGCGGGAGGAGCGTCCGGCCTGGCTTGGCCTGGTGGGTCCTCGTTGACGTTGGTGTGCGGGTTCCTGCCTGTTGAGCTGTTACCGGAGTGCGTGGTCAGGGTGGGGCATCCGCGTCACGGCCCTGTCCCCGTGGGGGCGCCGCTGGGGCGCCAGGTGAGGACGGCTGGAGAGCGGGTGCTTGGGAGCCATTGGGCAGGCAAGTTGAATGCCTGTTGAGCGGAACAGCAAGAAGTTTGCACTTGAGTTTTGTATGTCTCTTTTCATGTTTCTGGCAGTTAAGTTTATTACGTTTTATGGAAGTTCTCACGGGTCATGGCCTGGGGAAATGGGGGAAGCCTTTCAGCCCCTGCAGGTGGGAGCCTGGCTCTGGGCGCCCTGTGCACGTGGGCGCCACCTCTGCTCCGTGGGCACCACCTCTGCTCTGTGGGCGCCGCCGGGCAGCCCTCCCGCCCGCCTGCCCGGGTCCTCGGGGGAGGGCTGTTTAAGGAGCGACTCCTGGAGAGAAGCCTTACAGACCCAGCCAGAAGTCAGAAGTGCGGGTCGTGAAACGCACGCGGTGTGGAGAAGCTGGGCCGCGTGTCCTGCTCCTCCAGGTGTCCTTGCAGGTGTCCCTTCCGGTCACGTCGGGCGAGCCAAGCGGAGGTGGCCTTGGCGGCTCTTGCCACCTGACGGGGGGCCGTGCAGCGTGTTTCCCCGGAGCTGCTCTGAGTGTTCTAGTTCTGACCTTCCTGTGGCCTCGTTGCTTTCCTTG
This sequence comes from Balaenoptera physalus, assembly GCF_965194825.1. NCBI lineage: Eukaryota > Metazoa > Chordata > Mammalia > Artiodactyla > Balaenopteridae > Balaenoptera > Balaenoptera physalus. The sequence continues at coordinate 952,334 of NC_138892.1, forward strand.
GTTTTGAGCTGGCGAGTGGGGGACTGGCGTCTCGCCGGGCAGGTCCCCCCGTCCGGGCTGCCGGCTCCGGGCTCTGCACCTGCAAGGGCCTTCCTGGGGCGAGGCGGGGAGCGTGGGAGCACAGGGATGGCGCGTCCCAGAGCGGATATGTTTTGACCAGAGAGCTGACGTGAATAAAAGTAAAAAAGAGCGCAGGGGAGGAATCCGGATGCTTCACGATGTGTCTCCGCTGCGTTGCGGGCTCTTCCGACGCGTTTCAGTCTCAGGGATTCCTGTGCGCGTAGGACTGAAGTGAGTGCTGAGAGTGGTGCCGTGGGCCGCGCCCCGTGTCCCTCGGGCGTGTGGACCCCTGGCCCGTGTCCTGCTCGCTTTCCCCCCGCCCCCGGCTCCCTCCTCCTGGTGGGAGCCGTGAGGGCCCTGCCTGGTGGTCTCTGCTGGGACCGGCCCGGCGTCCCCCCCGCCCCCCGCTCAGCAGGCCTGCTGTGCGCACACCTCCCGCAGCCGGGCATCCCGGGCGCACAGAGCAGGCCCGGCCCACGGGGAGGGTCTGCTGAGGTCATGGGATCTGGCAGTTTCTGGTCACGTTCACTGTATCTGCTTCCGCAGAGGTGAGGCGGACATGCATTGAAGTTTTCTTTCATCCTAGCACTTGGAGTCGCTGCCTGGAGTGGATGGTGGGACGGACCTTGGTGCTTTGGGCACCCTTCTCCTCCACGGCACAGAGACCGGCATTGCATCTCGTCTTGTCTTCATTTCAGTTTCAGTTTTTTGTTCAGAAATAACTTCAAATCTATAAAATGTTGCAAAAGTCGAAAAAACCCCCCACCCAAACGCTCTTCACCCAGAGTCCCTTCTTGCTAATAACCCGATTACCATCTTGGAGGTGGTTTCCACGCGCCCCTGCGTGTCTCCCAGGGTGGGGCTGGCCTCCCCTGGAGCCTTCCTGCCTCCAGTCGGGACCAGTCCCGCTCAGCCTCCTTTGATTTGGGCATCCCCAGATCTCTGTGTCTCCTGCGACAGGCCTTCGCGGCTCACAGAGGTGTGCCTGGGACTGCGGGGCCCCTGCGTCCCCACCTGAAGGCAGCGATGTCCCCTGCTCCTTGGTGACCGAGGTGTCACCAGTGCTTCTACCAGTTGATTTCTGCTCTTGATTTTTCTGGCGTCGGATCCGGGGCCTGGGGGCCCCTGGAGGCGACGGCTCCTCTCCACGTGGCCTGTCCCTCTTCTCTTCCTGGCCTTCCTCCCCGCAAGGGCTGGAAGGGAGCCTCCACCTCAGCGGGGTCCTTCTCTCCCCGCCGTCGTGGACCAGGAGGTGTGGTTGTCAGAGGGGTCTGCCCGGTGGGCCTGGGCACTGAGGTGGGCAGCTCGAGAGGGGTTTCTCAGGAAAGGAGGCTCTGCCCAGCTGGCTGTCACTGTCAACCTGCTTAGTAGCCGAGGGGAGGCCCCCGGGGCAGTCGGCCGCCTGGCCTTGGCTGTGGCCGTGGCCATGGGTGCTGGTGAGGTCTGGCTGGGAGGTGTGGATGCGGTCCTGGGGCTCCTGCCTATGGTCCATGCGGTCGGGCAGGGGGCACCCCCGGAGCCAGTGTGGCCCAGAACCACTTCACTCCAGAGGCAGACTCCGGGCTCTTCAGGTCTGGCGGGTGGACTTCACTCCTGTGCCCCGACCTCCGTCCAAGCTGTTTTGAAAGTGTGCGGTGCCCGTTGTGGAGACCCAGCTGGCTAAGAAGGTGTTGAGAAGGGAGGGTGGACCCTGCTCCCCGCAGACGCTGGCGGGGCGGCCCAGGCGCTCCTCCAGGGTCTGTGCATGTCAGGTGGGGATGGCTTTTAATGCCATTTTTCCCTGTTTTTCATGACTTTTATATAAAAACTTTAAAAACAAAAAACTAGATAGTAACATTGATTTATCAAATGTAGCAAGAAAAAAAAACATTAAACGACCACTTGCTTTTGGGACCCCTCCTGTCCCATTAGCCCACCACTGGTCAGTCACAGCAACCACTCGTTGTAAATGGGGGTGGGTTCCTCTGGGGCCTGGTTTTCTGGTTTTCCTGTCCTGGGGGGCTCGCAGTCTGGTGTGGGCTTGGGCGATGCCCTTGAATGCAGTGCCAGCACACCAGAGTCAGTCCCAGCGCCCCCGGAGGTGGGTCTCTCTTTTCACGGGCTCAGCCTGTGGGTGGCACGGGGTTTGGTTGTGCTCATCACGTGTCTTTTCCTCAGCTTATCTTCTCATTCTTTTTTTTGTGGCTGCGTTGGGTCTTTGTTGCTGCGCGTGGGCTTTCTCTCGTTGTGGCGAGCGGGGGCTACTCTTCGTTGCGGTGCACGGGCTTCTCATTGCGGTGGCTTCTCTTGTTGCGGATCACGGGCTCTAGGCGCGCGGGCTTCGGTAGTTGTGGCATGCGGGCTCAGTAGTTGTGGCTCATGGGCTCTAGAGCGCAGGCTTAGTATTTGTGGCGCACGGGCTTAGTTGCTCCGCGGCATGTGGGATCTTCCCGGACCGGGGCTCGAACCCGTGTCCCCTGCATTGACAGGCGGATTCTTAACCACTGCGCCACCAGGGAAGTCCCATTTGTTTCTTTACTAGTCTTTTCAGAGAATAAGGTTCTGGTATTGTTGAGATTTTCTTGTGTGTTCTTGTTTCCTGTTTCATGATTTTTTGCTCTTTGTCTTTTTTCCCCTGGCTTTATTGAGATTTAATTGACACGTGACATTGTAAGTTTAAGGTGTACAGTGCGATGATTCGAGTCACTTATACATTGTGAGTGTTTGCAGGGTAAAGTCAGTTCGCTCATCCTTCACCTGCCATAGTCACTGTTGCTATGGTGGGGAGAACATGAAAGCTCCCCTCAGCAGCTTTGCAGGGTGCTTCGCGGCCTTGGGGGCAGTTGCCGCCACCTGCGTGCGGTCCTGGGACCTTCCTCTCTTGTCTTTTCCTGACTTCTTCAGTTGCGTGCTCAGCACATTACGAGTCAGCCTTTTATCTGTGCTGCCCCATTTGACCGTTGCAATAACTGAGCGCGTGTTAGAACACACGTCTGCGTGTGTAGAGACCCCTGAGCTCTGTGCATTAAGATGCATGCACTTTGCTGCTCCTCTGTTAAGCCGCTGTCAAAAAGGTGAAAACAGCCCCCAACAGAAGGGCGCCTCCGAGGTGCCCAAGGTGAACACAGCCCCGTCCGCAGACGAGGAGCCCTGGGGTCCCCAGTGCCTTCTGCTGGAGCCGTCGTGGGACAGCAGAGATGCTCTGGCCGCCGCTGGCAGGCGTTCCAGCCTTGCCTCTGGTAGCACCGTGTGACCAGGTGTCCCGGGTGGGTGGGCACGCTGGGGCTTGGGCTCTGCGTCTGCCCGGCTGCTCTCGCTGACCCCTGGCCTGTGCTTGGTGTGGAGCTGCCCCCTCGGCGGGTCTCCCCTGGGCACCCCGGGCAGGGCTGCCCTGTGTGGCGCGTGGCCTTTGGCCCCGAGGCTCGAGCCGCAGCCGCTTCTTTAAAGAGAAGGACCGTCGTGGGTCTGGACGCGGCAGAGCCGAGGGTGTCGGCACAGTTCTGTGCACGTCAGGATCGTGATTTTCAAAAAATGTGCTCTTGAAATTCCTTAACTTCTGACCTGAAACGTTGATGTGTGGTGCACAGCGGGGAGGCCTCGTTGTCCTGTCGAGGTTTAGTTCTCGGGCTGCCTCGGTCATCTTCCTGAGGCGTTTCAGCAGCAGGGGTGATGGCAGGGACCGGGAAGCTGTCCCGCTGGCCTCCAAGGGTTTTACGCCGTCTTTGTAACTCGTGCAAGTTACAAATCCTTCACGCTTTGCAGTCCTTGGAAGGGTGGAGTTTCGCAGGCGGCTTGGGGACGCTCACGGGTCGTTTTGGTGAAGGGTAGCCGCCGCCCGCCGCTGCTTCTGCCTCCACTTATGCCATCGCTTTCCCTCTTGAGGGGACCCGGGCGCCACGGCCCCCCACCCCGTGAGAGTGGGCGACTCCGCAGGGTCGGCCACACCTGGTGAAGGTCGGTGCGTGTGGATGCGCGGCTCAGAGAAAGCGGAAACACCCAGGGCCCCACCTGTATTTCTTCTTAGACGTGTGCCCCGAGGGCCGCTGGAGTGACCACGGGTGGACGCAGCCTGCGGGTAGGCGGAGAACCAGGGCGGCGGTGGTGGCCGTGAGGGCGCCACCGCCGAGAGGTGCGGTGGCCGCACGCGGTGTGTTAACAGTGACGCTGCGGTTTCTCGTTTCCACGATGAGCGCGCCCGTGTCTTGCTCTACAGCTAATGAGTTTTTCCGTGTTCTAGATTAAACAGGATTGCGAATCAGGTGGCCATTCAGCGGAAGAAGCAGTTTGTTGAGCGCGCCCACAGCTACTGGCTCCTCAAAAGGCTGTCGAGGAACGGGGCCCCCCTGCTGCGCAGACTGCAGTCCAGCCTGCAGTCCCACAGGAGCTCGCAGCAGGTACGTGCCTCCCCCCCCCCCCCACCGGGCCCCTCAGCCTCTTTCCCGACCCTGCACGCGGGGCTGCCTGCCGGGGGTGGGGCGGCAGGGGACGGGGGCGCCGTGCGGGAGCGATGTAACTCGGGGGCACGCCGAGGGCGACGAGGGCCAAGACGAGTAGGGGGGAGCAGAGAACAAAACCAGACTAGCGCTCACGTCTTAGCGGTTGACCTGCGTTCATAGACCCATTTGGTGTTCTAGAGCGTTTCTCTGAAAGGATGGATTTAGAAAGGAAGAGGTCGACTCTGTGAGATGCCCCAAAACAAACAAGGGTTGGCTGCCTGTTTGTGCTGAGGGGCGCAGCCTCCTAGACGCGGGCGCACTGCGGGGGCCCCTCTCCCGACCGGTTCCTGTTGGATCGCTGTGGCTCCCGCCGCACCCTGAAGGCTCTGCCGTCTGTCCCTGTGCATCCTCAGTCAGGGGGGCCCGGCGCTGCGTCCGGCAGCTGGGTTCCTGGCGTGAAGGGAGCTCCCTCCGCTGAGTTCTGGTCGGGGCAGGACTGCCTGGCAGCTGTGAGGGTCCCCATCCCTGGGGTCCCCACATCGAGGGAATCAGCCGCTGTTTTCTTCCCGGTGTCTCGGGAGTTGCTGCTTCCTGACTCTGCTGTCGCTTCTCCTGGGTCCCGGCGCGAGGCCCGGGCCGAGCGCTGCCCTCTCCACCTCGACACCCCGGCGACGTCCTTCTTAGGGAGCCCCTCCTCTTAATCTTCCCAGTCTTGTGCTGACAGCGTAGGTTGTTTAACGTTACTAACACACTTAGACGCTCAGTTTAACATCTTCTTAAGGCTTTTTGAAATCCAGAGGAACTGTTAAGATCCCGGGCCTCTACGGGGTGGGCCGTGCCCCCAACCCTCCTCCATCTCCGGGAAAGGAGGCACCGCAAGGCTACAGGGTGTGCTTCTCAGACCTGCTGCCCCCGAGGGTGTGCTGATGGGGCCGTCTCTCCCCGGGGGGTCCTGGTGCCCGCAGTGCCATCTGAGTCCCCTCCCCCGAGATGTGGCACAGGCCTCTGTGCAGACCCAGCGCTGCCGCCCTTGTTTGCTGGGGTGGACCTTGCACACCGAGCGGCTCCCTTAACTCTGGGCTGCGGCTTCGGTGGACGTGCGCATAGAGGGGCCGGGAGGTGCCGCGTCCTGAGCCCTGCTGGCCTGCCGGGTGCTTAGCTGTCCTGTGCCCGCCTGCCCGCTCCATCCAGCTTCGGGACTGCTGACTGCTTGGGCTGGGTCGTGCTGCCAACCCTGGCGGCCGGGGGCGCCCGTGCTCACCGGTGGGGGTCTGGCCCCTGGGGCTCATTCTCAACCTTCCGTCACACCCGGGCCTTTGTTAGTGACGCACGGCGTGCCTTTCCCTCCTCCGCGCCGGGCCCAGAGCTGGGGTCTCGGTCAGGGCTGTGTCAAAACACGTGCCCGTGGGCTGGGAGGGCCAGTTGTGGGCTGGGGGACGTTCAGGAGGCCGCAGGGCTGGAACCATGGGGACTGAGGTTGGCTGGCTTGCTTGGGTGCTGTCTCGGGAGCTCCAGGAAAGGGGGGCAGGGGCGGGGGCCCAGAGCCTGCAGGCCTTGGGTGCCAGGAGAGGGTGCTGGGCCTCGGGGTGGCAGGTAAGGCAGCAGGCATCGCAAGATCGGGGCAGTGAGGCAGGATGGAGGCCTCCGTCCTCGCCCGGGTGACGGCAGAGAAATGGGAGACGTGGAGAATGCAGCCCCAGGAGTCTCGTCTCGGGGCCCGGGGGCGAGCAGGGTGAACCGCGCTGGGAGTGGTGGCCTGGGGCCTGTGTGGTTGCCGGTGGGACCTGGGCTGGGTTTGGGGGCAGGAAGCTGGGGGGTTGGGGGGCGTGTGCATGCGAGGGGCCTGCCTGCACCTCAGGGGAGCGGGGGGGCACTCCTGGGGGAGCATGTGCTCTCAGGAGGCCGGCACGAGGGTTCGAGACCAGTTGTGTTCTATCTCCATCCTGCCTCACACGAGGTAAATTTGTAACGACGGGAGGATTCACCCACAGGAAACGGGAAAGGGAAGCGTCAGCTCTCTTGGCGGAAGGAATTGGGAGGAACCACGGAGATCTGGGTCCTATGACTTACACTGAGCCCTGAGGTGTACCTTGGCTTGGCCAGGAGAGGGCTCTGACTGGGTCGTAGAGAGCCCAGCTGTGTGGCCTGTGTGGGCAGGGACACGGACGCGGGGCGGCCTGCCACCTGCCACCCTGGGGACGTGAGCTCCCGCTTCATGGGAAGGACCGGAGGCGGACGGGTGGAAGGGCGGCACCCAACTCCTCTTCCCATCGCGTTCTAGCGAAGGTTGACTTGCGGGGACGTCCGAAACATTAATGTTCCACATGGGACATTCAAGGCTTGGTGTGATTTTTGATGTTTTTTGAAACCTTAAAATTGCTTGGTATTAGGGTTTAGGCTGACTCATTTAGCCCTGAGCCGGGCCCTGGAAGAGGGCAGGCGCAGCAGCCCTTCCCTCCCGTGGCAGCCTTCTGGGTGGGGACAGACAGACAGGTGGAATGAGCTGGCCTGGGGCAGACGAGGCGCCTCGGGTTGTTGGGTGCTGCCTCCTCCGTGGTCTGTTGAGAGCGGGTCCCCTTGGCGGTGACCCTCTCTGGAGCCTGTCCTCCGCCATCCTGCAGCGCCTGCTGGGTGTGAGGGCCTGCGGGTGTGCTGGGGTGGGTGCGGCTGCTGTCTCTCCTGTCCTGCCGTTGAGCGAGCACGCCCACCCGCTCACCCCGATGCGCCCTCTGGCGGGAGAGCGTCCCCTGTCCGCTCTCTGGTGGCTTTAGGACAACACGGTTGTCCTGCTCTGCTGGGGCAGGGCCACTCGCTGTGCGCCTTGCTGCTGCTGGCGTCAGCTTCAGGGGCCGAGGTGGCTGTCCCTCAGGGTCTTAGGCCCTTGGTCACGTCCGGGGAGTCGGGTGGGCGTGCCAGGGCCTCACCCTGCAGAGCTGGCCTGCCCTGTCCCTCCAGCACAGGGTTTTGATCTGACCTAGGTGGTCCTGACCCTGGGGGGGGTCCTGGCCGTCTCCCTTCCAGGCAGTGGCTGTCCTCCCCTCCTTTGTTGGGTGGACCTCGGCTCGATTGCAAGCCGTCCTCTAAGATCCTCTTTGCTGAGAGTTTTTTGGCACCAGAAATGGCTTCATTACCGCCCCAGTTTGTGGAACTTCCCAGGGTTGGTTTTAGGTGAAGTAAGACCACTTGAGCAGAGTCAGAGACTCAAGCCCTTTTGTGCAGAAGAGGCGTGGGCCTCAGTCAGGTCCTGCCAGCAGGTTCCTGCGTGGTGGGGCCGTCGTGTGCGGGGAGAGCGGCCCTTGAGTCCTGCAGCCGGGCGGTGAGCGGGCAGTGAGCACAGCAGATGGGCACCAGGGGCTTGTTGGGACTTACCTGCCTTCCTCTCCCTCAGATCAGCTAAACATCCTTTTAACTGGTGTTTTCAGAGTGTCTATTTCAACTAACGGACGAGATGATTTTCAGATGCTCTTGGGGAATTTGGTTTTCTAACCCACCTTTCAGCGTAGTTACTGGCTTTGTTTATACAGCTGATGTTACTGTTCACTCCTGGTTGATGCCTGAGAATTTCAGGTAACGTAAAAACAAGCCCAGGGGTTGGAATCTGGTGGAGCCTGGAGGACGCCTGGCGGAGGGGAGGCTCAGGCCCGGCCCGCGTCCCCGCACCCGGCCTCCTGGGCCTCGCTCTGCTGTGTTTGCCAGTAGAGCGAGAGGAGAGATGCCTTGCAGCTCGTCGTGGGTCCTTTGCCTTCAGACCCCAAGGTCCCAGCGGGCAGTGTCCGCCCGTGTGTGGCGGCCTCAGGGTTGGTCCTCACCGTTTCCGCCCTCAGGGCAGAGTGCTCCCGGCCGCCAGGTTCAGGGGTCGGACTGGGCTAGGACTGGGATAAGCGTTGGGGGCCGGGACCCCGCCTGCTGGCTGTGCTGTTTCCGCTCTGGCTGGATGTGGGTGGAAACTCGAGGGGCAGAAGGGGCCGGGGAGAGAAGAGGGCCTGAGAGTTGTGCCGTATGTTCCGGCAACAGCGCCGGGCGCTACCTCAGCTGAGGCTGGAAGTGCGTGTGTCGACGACGGCAGCAGGGAAGGGGCGCCCCGTGCATAAAGTCGGACTCGGCTTCGGGGCTGCTGTCATCGGGAGGGCCCCAGACACCCGCTAGGAGCCTTAGTGGGGCTGGCGTGGGAAGGAGGTGGGGAGCCCGACTGCCCCTTCCTCCTGGAGCTGTGGACTCGGCACAGGGTGGGCTGAGCCTGGGCACGTGCGCTTCCTGGTGGTGTCAGGCGCAGGCGGTAGAGGGTGGGCGCCTGGGGCTGGGGATGGGCAGCAGCCCGGACCCTCCGGGAGGGGCGTACTGAGGGCCTCAGCGCCTGCGCAGAAGGCGCCTGGGGCGGGAAGGAAGTGAGGATGTGCGCGTGGGGGGCCGGGCGGCCTGGCTGGGCGAGGGTCTTGGGAGCGCCCTAGCCGAGGCCGCCGGGGGGGCGCGCTGCCCGGGCGGCCAGGTCTCTCCACTGGCACGCCTTGGTCCCCAGCCTTCGCTGCTCCGCGCCATCTCTCCCCGCCAGCGCTGGCCTGGAGGTGGGCTGGCAGGGTGCGCACGCTTGTCCCCAGGAAGGACGTGCGCGGGGCTGAGACGCTGGGGAGGTGGCGCCTGGGCCGGGCGTGCTGTGCTCTGCTTTCTCCTGGGCCGTGGAGCCCTTCCTCGGCGGGTCTGTGCGGGGGACGAGGCCGACTCCATTCCTCTCCTCAGAGAGAAAACGACGAGGAGATTCAAGCTGCCAAAGAGAAGCTGAAGTACTGGCAGCGGCTGCGGCACGACCTGGAGCGCGCGCGCCTGCTCATTGAGCTTCTGCGCAAGCGCGAGAAGCTCAAGCGGGAGCAGGTGAGGCCGCGGGGGCGGGGCGTCCGGGGGCGGGGCGTCCGGGGGCGGGGCTGCAGCCCCGGTCCCCTGGGCCCACAATCCTTGCCCCCTGCCTCCTCCAAGCCGTCCTCCCTGGTGAGGGGTGCAGGCCGGGTGACCGTCACCCTGGGTGCGGGTGGCTTTGGGGCGTGGCACTGACCTCTGTCTGAAAAGAGGCTGGCTGGCGTAGGGCGGTTGGTGTTCAGTGCGGTCCCGGGAAGCACGGGCAGGAAGGGGCGCCGTCGGCCAGGGGGCGGTGGTGAGCCCTTGAGGCAGGAAGCGGCTTCTCGGCGGGAGGGTCCCCTCGGGCCCTGAGACCGCGTGCGCTGGCCCCCAGGTGAAGGTGGAGCAGATGGCCCTGGAGCTGCGGCTGACCCCGCTCACCGTGCTGCTGCGTTCCGTGCTGGACCAGCTGCAGGAGAAGGACCCGGCCCGGATATTTGCGCAGCCAGTGAGCCTGAAGGAGGTGGGTGTCCTCGCCCTCGTGCGTGCTCCCCGTCCTTCCTCACGTCTGCCGTGACCAAAGGGACGGAGAAAGAGCCCTTCCCAGTGCGTGTCTGCCCGGCCCGGGGCCGGGTTCCTGGGTTTGTACTTCAGGGGCCTTGGCTGGGAGGGTCCTTGGAAGGACCCAGGCGTCAGTTGGGTGTGTCTCACTGCTGCCACTTGGTACTGTGTGAGCATTGTGCGTATGTGTGGGTGTGTTCACGTGTATGTGCACGTGTGGCTGCCTTACGTGGCAGGTGTGCTGGTTGTGTAACATGAATGAATCCTGTTTTGTCTGTAAACGGCTGTTTTCTTGCCTGGAATCAGGTTCCGGATTATCTGGATCACATTAAACACCCTATGGACTTTGCCACGATGCGGAAGCGGTTAGAAGCGCAAGGGTACCGGACCCTCGGGGAGCTGGAGGAGGACTTTGACCTCATCGTGGACAACTGCATGAAGTACAACGCCAAGGACACGGTGTTCTACCGGGCGGCCGTGCGGCTGCGCGACCAGGGCGGCGCGGTGCTCCGGCAGGCCAGGCGCCAGGCAGACGGCGTCGGCTTCGAGCAGGCCTCAGGCATGCACCTGCCCGAGCGGCCCCCCGCGGCCCCCCGGCGGCCTTTCTCCTGGGACGACGGTAAGCGTGGCTGTCCGGGGACAGGCGGTGCTCCCCCCGCGGACGCCGCGCGGGTGGGCCCAGGAGAGAGGGGATGGGAGCCACACGCAGATTTGAGGTTTCTTAGTGGCCTCGTGAAAAAGCGGAAAACAGGCGAAACTTATTTTAGTAACGTATTTTTAACCCACTGTGTCTGGGTATGGTGATTTTAACGTGTAAACGACATGAAAATTACAGAGGATTGCCTTCACTGGCTTCTCATTTTCTCTTTGCCGTGTAGTGTGTATTTTACACTCAGCGCATCTCTGTTCAGGGCAGCCACGTTTCAGAGGCCCACTTGAGAGAGACGCGTGGCCCGTGGCCCCGAGCAGGACGGCCTAGGTCGGCCTGATACAGACCAGGAAGCAGTGTAGCCGGGGCCTTGGGCCCACATGGGCCCTGACGGACTTGGGAGGGCGTCTGTGGCCAGAGCAAGGCTGTCGCTGTGCTTGGAAGCGAGCGGGGCGCAGGCACGGGGCCCTCTCCCCGGCGGTGCACTCCTTGCGCCGTGGCCTTGGGGGGCCTGCCGTCTGCTGACTCGTGCGACCGTTGGAAGCTGCTGCCTCGCTACACGGCTCTGCCCCCACAGGAGCCCCGGGCGGGCTGGGGCGCGGGGCCACGGAGGTCGGGCCTTGCAGGAAACGGCCGGGCAGGCCGCCACGAGTGCTTGCGTGTGCCTCGGCGCCCAGGTCTCACTGAGGATAGAATGAGGGATGCGGAGTCTAATCCGCTCCTCCCTCAGCACTGGGGTGGCACGAGGGCGGACCCGACGCCATGGTGAGGCTCCGCAAGTGACGTGCCTTCTGCTTCCGCGAACCTTCTTACCTGCGGGGTTTTGTCGGGATGCTTTCTGCTTTGTTTGCCTATAGCGTCGTCTCGTTCCTCTCATGGGCGAGGCGGTGCTTTAGTGAAAGGTTTGCCTGTGGAGGGAGGTGTGTTCCTTTGTCTGGACGGCCGCGCTGCCGTTTTTGTCCCAGTTTTATCTGCAGGGGCTTCTGTAGACTCCTTTTGTTTCTTAGCCGCTTCTCACTGATTTAAGATAACCTGTGCTTTATGAATTTTGGCGTTTGGCTGAAATGGAAATTGCTAGCGATTTTCGTAGTAAATAGGCCCCAAACTCCAAACTATCTGTGAATCTCGCAGGCCAGCTTTAAAGAAGCCACACGAGAGCCTGGCCCCGAGGCTTGAGCTCAGACACCAGGCGCCCCGCGCAGCCGCCCCGCGCAGCCGCCCCAGGGGGTCCACGCCCCCGGGCCCTTTCGTGGGGTCCTCGCTCGGCGTGGGCGGCTGGTCTCAGCAGCAGGGCTCGGTGTCCCTGGGCGCCGCCCCTGCCCTCGTGGGCGCCGCGCGCAGGTCGGGGCCGGCAGGGTGGTCTGAGGCTTCTGATGGCCGTGCCTCTGCTTCCAGTGGACAGGTTGCTGAACCCGGCCAACAGGGCCCACCTGGTCCTGGAGGAGCAGCTGAGGGAGCTGCTGGACATGCTGGACCTCACGTGCGCCATGAAGTCCAGCGGGTCGCGGAGCAAGCGAGCCAAGCTGCTGAAGAAGGAGATCGCCGTCCTTCGCAACAAGCTGAGCCAGCAGCACAGCCAGCCCCCGGCCGCCGAGTCAGGTACTGCAGGCTTTGAAGAGGACGGTGCTCAGCTGGGGCAGGAGACCGGGGAGGAAGGTAAGCACGCTCGGGGGCGCGGGCCAGGAGCGCTCGGAAACCTCCGGGCAAACGCCAGGCCGTCCGTGCCGTCCGCGCCGCATTTGGGCACTAACAAAGTCTAGGGCGTGGAATGAGATTTTTTTCTCAACTTGGTTCTGGAAAACTATTTCAAGAGCACCGTTTAGATCGTCCACAGCCTTGCCAGGGTCGTTGGAGAGTGACGGGGGGCACGACTGTGTGTCGGGTCAGGAAAGTGGAGCAGAGTCGTTTCACCGGGTGCCTGGTGACCCGCGCGGCTGCGCTCAGCCCTCTCACCGACACGCTCCTGGGAGGGCGGAGGGCCTGGGAGGTGCGAAGGTCCCTCCCGTGCTCCGTCGTGGGCCAAGCGTGTGGGGCACAGGCCTGGGCCGGACGCGCGCCCAGAGGAGCCCCTCCCCGGCAGGACGGGCCGTGGACGCCAGTTCAGCCCTGGCTCTGGGAGGTGCCCTCCAGGGGCTGGAGCTCTAGGGCGGGCCGAGGGCCCTCCCCTCCTGCCCTCCTTGCCTCAGCTGAGGGTCAGCACGTTTCAGGCGGTGACACAGGCCGTGGAGTCAGATTCCCTGCCAACACAGCAGTTGGCAGCTGTTTTACGGTCTTTCTGATTTTTTTCCCCACCGCGTGCAGATAAGAATAACAAAAACGTTAATAAAACCAGACGCCAAGTTGTTTTACAGCTTATCTTTTTAAAAGAACTGTGGTGTGCTGTGGACGGGTGCCAGCCTTGCGGATCTGCCACGTCCTGGCGGTGACCGCGTGTGCTTCTGCATGGGCGCCCGTGAGTGGGCGGTGGGCTGGCGCTGGGCGTCCCTCTGGCCAAGCAGAGTCCTGTGTGTCCCCCTCCTTTCTTATCCAGTTGCCTGAGGCAGCGGTGGGGCAGGAAGGACCTGGAGGCCTGGGCTTTCTCCTCCCTCAGGGAGCGACCCTGAGTTGCTCTGCAGCCTTTTCCTCGCGCTGGCCGCTCTGTGTGCGCGGCTGCGCTGTCAGCTGCAGCCTCTGCAGCTGCTCCTGGGTGACGGGAGTTACGTTCGGTCCGTAGAGTCTGGGGGAGCCTCCCTGCTGCCACCTCGCCGGCCCTGCCTGTTGGGGGTCTGGTTCCGAGGAGCTCTTGCTCAAGGGGACCTTCGACAGCCGGGCCTACCTGGGTTCCCAGGCTGTGCCCCCTTCTGCGCCTTCAGGGGTCCTCGGGGTGCAGGCTGGGCCTGGAGCGTGGGTTCTGGCGTGGGCGCCTGCTTGCCTCCCAGCCGGCTCCTTCCTGCTGCCCGAGCTGCCCCTCCAGCTGAGGGCATGTGTTTCTCTTCTTGTGCAAAAGAGTGGGTTGGGGGGAGACCGTGTCGACGGGTCGGTCCGCCATCAGCTTCTGAGCTCTCCCACTGGGCGGGCGTCCCCGGCAGGCCCTCTCGCTGTCCTGTGGGGCTGGCCCACATTGGAGGAAGCAGGTGCAGGCGCGGCAGACGTGAGCAGGGAGGCCTGGAGCCGTGCTGGTTAAGAGTGACACGTGGAAGGAGAGGTGTGGGTGGAGAGGAGAAACAGCCGGGCTTGTCAGGGAAGGTGGGGGGCGCCCGCCGTGAAGCGGCGGCATGGCCTGCAGACAGTGGGGCTGGGGTCGTGCGGATGACACAGAGGTTGGTGGAGGCGGCGGAAGCAGCCACTTGTGAACGAGCGTAGAAACGCGTACTTGGGATCACGGTCCTGGGGCAAAACTCAAGAATCTTCTGAAAGACTCACGACCACAACATCAATCCATCACGCTTGAAAGAGTAGTGATTTCTCAACATCAAACGCGGTCTTAGTTCTGATTTGATGTTCTCGGGGTTTCCGTTGGAAACTCGAGCAGGGAGGAGACGCCGGTGTCAGGCGCCAGGGGCGGCGGGCGTGGGGCTCCGCGCAGCTTGGGGCGGGCGCCCGCGGACTCTGCCCGCGGTCTGTGCGGTGCTGGTCTGGGGCCTTCAGCCGGGGAGCCTCGTGCCTGGGTCGTCAGTTTCACACACGGCGAGGTTTCCGTCGAGCAGCGGGGGGCAGGGCAGTGAGGACGGCGTGGCCGAGGCCGTGGGCCTGAGTCGCCGAGGGGCCTCTGCCTCTAGCTGTCGGGGTTTTGGTCCAGGCTCGGGTTCGAGCCCTGTCTCCGCTGTTTCAAGACTGCGCCCGTCTCCTTCCCTGGAGGCTCCAGAGGGGCTGCCAGGGTCAGCGCAGCTGAGGCTGGATGGCGCGGTCACGCTCGAGTGAGGACGGGGGCCCCTGACTCGGGAGGGTCGGTGGCACGGTGTCCAGACAGGTGCCTCGCTGGGTCCCAGGCCGTTTGTGGCTTCCGTTTGGAAGCGTCTCTTGGGCGGGTCGGCGCCACGGGTGTGGACGGCGGAGAAGCTGCCCTGCAGACTCCCCGGAGCAGTGGGGCAGGTGGGGCACCCCGAGTGGAGCCGCCGGGCGGTTCTGTGTGTGGTGAGCTCCTGTGAACAGGATTATTTCAGGTGCTCTGCATTCGTTTATGCCACGGACGAAGAGCGTTTGTTCTAGAAGTTAATCGAGTGGTTTTCACGAGCATTTCAGCGGCGTGTGATTGTTCGCAGCCAGTGACTGTACAGGGACTTGCGGTCTCGTGTCGGCTCCGTGTGCACCTCCCCCCCGCCCCCCCCAGGGCCCCGCTTGGCACCTGCTCTGTGCGCGGCGAGTGCGGCGGGGTCAGTGGTTGCCGTGCTGTGTGTTCTAATCTGACGGACGAGGACACTGAGGCTTGGGGCCGGTGGCCCGCGAGGGGTCCGTAGCTGGTGGTGGGGGTGGTTTGCACCAGGTCACCTGAGCAGCTTCTGTCCTTGACACCCACTTTGCAACTGCGCGGCCCCCAGAGGCTGGGGACATGTCTCTGTGAGCCGCCCTGGCAGATGGCAGGACCCTGTGCCACAGCGTAGCCTTCGTGGAGGAGGTCGGGTGGCCCCTCTGATGAGCCCCCCCTCCCCCGCGGCTGGCACGGGCTGGGTGTGGGCGCGGTCCGCCGTGGACCACGTGGTCCGGGGCCTCGTGGGCGCGGCCAGGGCTGTGGGCGCCTGGGGGGGCGGGGCGGTGGCTGCCCCAGCGGGAGCGGCCAAGCCTGGGGGTGGGGCCTGAGGTCGCCTAGCCTGCGTGCTGAGCGGGGGGGGCCTGGCGGGGGGCAGCGCTGCCATCTCCGCGTCCCCCGCCTGCCGAGGCTGCGGCGGATGCTGACACCTTGGCGTCAGGTCAGCACGAGAGCCCCTGTGGGTCTGGGGGCGGGGGGTGGTGGGGGAAGAGGAGGCCCCTGCCGGGAAGGGAGGGAGGAGGACCACACCCCTGGGAAGATGCCCTTGGCGTTCGTTCCTAGTGAGGGACAGGAAGCCTCCCGGCGGTCACTCTGCACGTCCCGAGTTCCCGCCTGGTCAGTGTTCCCACGTGGTGACGAACGGCGGGCGGGGGAGCTGCCTCACCAGCCGAGCGCCGTCATTGGGACTCGCACCCTGGTGTTTGCGCACACGCACGAGATGAGTCAGTGTCTCCTTCTGAAACTGACGTTTCTAACAGCTTTTGGTCCAGGAGAGGCTCTCTGCTCACTTTCTGAGTCGCTGTCACATGCCTTAACAGGCTTTGAGTGGCGTTTGAAAGCGAAGGCCCCTCTGGGGCAGAGCCTGACCACAGCTGCCTGGGCAGAGCGCTCCTGTAGTTCGGTGCCACCCTCCTGGGCTCTGAGCCTGGCTGGCTCTCCTCACCATAAGTTGGCAGAATTCTCGAAACATTTGCTCGGAGACATAAACGAACCTTAGAAGTTGTGTAGCTTTTCAATATCAAAATGACTTCGGATTTAAAATATTAACCTTATGTATTCCAGACGGTTTTGGGGAGATTTGCAGGTTTCATAAAATAGAAACTGTACTTGGTGATGATATGTACTACTTAGTGTCCTTCTTGTTTTATGTCATACATCCTGAAGCCAGTATCAGCCGTGCCTAGAGAGAGACCTCGGTGGCTTATCCCAGAGGGTGTGCCTGCCCCGAGGCTTCTCCAGCCTCCCGGGGCCTGGGGCTAACACGCTGGCTCTCAGGCTTCTTGTTTCTACCTTAGTAATTTTTAAAAGCCTTTCTTAAGAGGTTAAGATAGTCTTTGTCCGAAGATTGTGTTTTGGTATTTAAAGTCAGACTTAGAAGAAAGAACTTAGGTTGTAACGATTCTGGAGGTGGCACAGAAGTTAGTGTATCTGAGGACCGAGTGGGAAGTTTTCCTGCTCTCCTGGATCGTTCTCAGCCACTCACCACTCCCTGTTTTTGACATCGACTTAGAATGCCCTGGTCAGAAATCAGATTTACGTGCTGTTTCCTTCTGTCTGCTAACCTTGTGGACCAGGTCAGGACTGTGGGAATGCCCGCTTAGAACCCCTTAGTTACGTGAAATATTTTTCTTCCTCAAGGTAAGTGAATGTTGATTGCAGAAACTGTCATGAACTCGAATGATGTCTTGATGCTGGCGCATGTGCGGTGGTCCTCACGGTT
This sequence comes from Balaenoptera physalus, assembly GCF_965194825.1. Lineage (NCBI taxonomy): Eukaryota > Metazoa > Chordata > Mammalia > Artiodactyla > Balaenopteridae > Balaenoptera > Balaenoptera physalus. The sequence continues at coordinate 969,013 of NC_138892.1, forward strand.
GTCTTCAGAGGGTAACTCTGGACACCTGGGCGCCAGGCGCCACGGCCTCGGTGTTAGGGAAGCGCACACAGGGTAACCCGCGGCTGCTTGCAGACAGTTATGTGTGATGCTGTGTTTCCTTAATTGAATTAGTATTTTGGTGGACTTCACATTTATAGTAAGTTTTATAATAGATTTTATAATTATCAGTTTTCAAAAATCACTTTATTTATAATTTTTTCAGGAGATAAATCTCCCCCTAAACTTGAACCATCAGATGCATTACCTCTTCCTTCAAACTCGGAGACTAATTCAGAACCACCAACCCTCAAACCAGTAGAACTCAACCCAGAGCAGAGTAAACTATTCAAAAGAGTCACATTTGGTAATGAATCACATAGCACTTGCACTCAGAGCGCACTGGTAATCGGACACCCTCCAGAGCCCACCCTCGCCAGTAGTGGCGATGCGCCGGCGGCGGCCTCCGCGGTGGCGGAGCCATCAAGCGATGTAAACAGACGCACTTCTGTTCTCTTCTGCAAATCGAAAAGTGTAAGCCCCCCAAAGTCTGCCAAGAACACTGAAACCCAGCCAACTTCTCCTCAGCTAGGGACCAAAACCTTTTTGTCTGTAGTCCTTCCGAGGTTGGAGACTCTTCTGCAGCCAAGAAAAAGGTCGCGAAGCACCTGCGGCGACTCCGAGGTGGAGGAGGGGTCCCCGGGAAAGCGCCTGGACACAGGTAAATGCCGCGCCGGCCGCCGCGTTCTGTCTCGGGGTGGGGGGTGGGGGTGGGTGGGGGCGGCGGGGGGTGTGCCAGCAGCTTCGGTGCTTTGCACTTTGTTGTCCGCGTAAGAAGACAGATGGTGTTTTTCCTTGAAAAGCCCTGAATCATAGGTCTGAGGTGGCGCCACCTTGGGGGGGGCGGATGCCCTGCTCGTCCTTGCCCTTGGAGAGTCTGGACCCAGGCGGGCCTCCGGGCGTGGCTGGTGGCTGGTGCCTCGCCGTGCTGTGCGTGTGGGCGGGTCCAGGTGCCGCGGGTGACGGCGGGCGTCCTGCGGGCCTCCCTTCTGAGGCCCACAGGGTCTGGGCTAAACGCGGCGCGTCACCCACTTGCTTAAAGCGTACTTTGACATTTTCTCGCCGTCCTGTGTGGCTTGGTTGGTACACGCACGATGGGCTATCTCCTGCTGAGATAACACTTGAAAGTGTTTCTCATTTACTACTAAGCTTTTATGGCTTAAGTTTGTCTAATTAACTCACCCAGACATCCACGTGCTACGTCCACGTTAGAGTCAGGAATTTCCCTCTAGCTGTGTTTGCAGGAGGCACCTTCCTGCTCCTTCAAAGCCTGTTTCCAGCCTTCCCGCCGGGAGGCAAGGGGTTTCTGTGCTGGTAACCTAGCCGTTTGTCGTCCGCGCCCCTCCACGGCGGCGGGCCCGCGGGGCTGTCTCCTGGGGGCGGTCTGAGCTTCCTTTGGTCGTGGACGTGGACCAGAGCCGGCTTGTGTCTGCTGCTGGTCCGTCTGCCACATCCAGACAGAGAAGTGCGTCTCCTCCTCCGGCGCTTGACTGAGTTTGAGCCACGGGTTCGTGGGGCCGGCTGGGGTGGCTCGGTCCCGGGCGTCCACCCTGGAGGGGACGGCTCCAGCCCGGCTTACGGGGAGGTGTGTCGCCTGCACCTCGACAGACAGACTGTTCTTCCACAGTACACTTTTGCACATACAATTAGTTTTATTGAAACGTTACACTTTTGTGCTTTTAGTTTGATGGATCAATATCAAGTTGGTGTTTTTTGATAATTTGTTAAAACTTCATTTCTGAGCACTGCCAGCTGCTTGAGTGTGTCCAGGATTCAGATACAGACGGAGCCTGTGCCAGTGCTCGGGGCTCCTTAACTACCCTGGGGCCTTTCTCGGCCGAGTTTAGCGCAAGACTCTGGGCTTGGTTTTCAAGCACACTGGAGGGTCCCGGCATCTGCACCGGGAGGCGAGTCAGGGCGTCGTGTTCTGTGCAGCTTGCGCAGGGCACTGCGGTCAAGGGCCCCCGGCGAAGCTGGTGTCCGGGGGGTGGGCTGCCAGGCCCCGACGTGGTCCTTGCCGCCCGGCTGTTCTTCTGGAACCGTTGCCCCGCCGTGGGCCTTCAACCATCGGGCTTTCGGGGGCCTCTTGGACTCCCTCACCGAAGGTCCCTTGTAGAAAATCACGTCCCCTCCTTCCGGTTTCCGCGTCTGAGCCGAGGATTTTGCAGGTACTCAGTGGTGATGGTCGAGGCCGGGAGGAGTTTCCCGCAGGCCTTGCATGAGGGCCGGGGCGCGTCCGAGGTGTCGGCCCCTGTGGCCTGGCTCAGGCGGAACCCTTTGCTTCCCATTCCAGAGTGGCGGTGCCTTCAGTGGTGTGCGGTGAGTCCGCAGGGTCTGCTCGGCCCTCGGCTGGCCCGTCGCCCGGGCGTCTGGTGGGCTCCGTGGCCAGGTCTCTTGCCCCGAGCGGCAGTCTTTGCAGTCTCGGGACTTGGGGTATTCCGAACCTTCTGTTTTCCAAGGGTCCGTCTGCGTGCTCTGCCTCGTAGGGAGCCCGCGGGTGTCCGCAGTGTGCTGCAAGGCCTCCAGGTTAGGGTGAGCCCCGCCTTGTTCCTTCCGGGCACTCAGGCCTCTCCCCGGAAGCACCCGCGGGCGGCGGCAGCACGCTGGCTGCGCCTCTTGGAGCCGTGCCGCCAGGGCCTGCGTGTCTCCCGGCTTCCTTCTGTGACCGCTGGCTCGTGGGCCCCAGGCCAGGGCACCGCGTTGCCCGTCTCCTCGCTTGCGATGCCTGCGCGTGGCTCCGGTCGTGCGCGTGGTGGGCTGTGTGCGCTTGCGCCTCTCGCCGTGTCTGCAGGCTGCTCAGGCAGGAGGCTGCTCTGCGGGGCCTGCAGTCCGACTAAATTTTCGCTGTGTTCCAGGTTCTCATTTTAACTACTAACATGCTGGGTAGTTCACTCTTTGGATCCTAATTATTTTCTTTCACTCACCTTGGACTGGAGTTCTGCTACGTGGTCATTTTGGAACGCAGAAGGATCCCTGCACCCTTGCATTTCACCCAGTTCTTGGGGATGACGTTGGACGCGTCCGTTCAGCCGCCCTCCAAACAGAAACACAAACACCAGCCCTCGGAGGAGCCGTGCCCCACCCCTCCCGCCCCTCTGTCAGTCAGCCAGACGCCTGCAGGTGCCAGGTCCGGCGCCCGTCCTCTAGCTGGCTGGGACGTCGCTCGGCCTCCCCGTGGGTAGGGTGGCGATGCGGAAGGAAGCCTCGGGCTGAGGTGCCTGGAGAGGCTGCTGCGTCTGCAGATGGCTCACGTGGACAGAGCTTCTGACCCCCCCTCGGCCGGCACAGGACCGGTCTGAGATGACCAGGGGTTCTGGGTTGGGCGCTGGGCTCGGGAAGGACTGTGCAGGCCGCACATGGTGCCGGACCACGTGGCGTCAGCCCCGTCTCCCCTCGCTGCCTGCCGTTAGCGCCTCCTGGCTCCCGCCGGGCCCGCCCTCCCTTCGCTTGTCTCTCCTCTGGCTCCTCCTCCCGCTCGTCCCCGGGGCCCTCGGGGAGGCACAGTTCTGTCTCTGGTCGCCATGAGCAGACGTCTTGGCTGCGGGCCTGGGGGCGTCCCGTGCTGGGTGTCCTGGCGAGCCTTCCACGCTTCTGCGTCTTCTTGGAGCCGGTCTGGGCAAAAGCAGGGTGTTGGGATCTTTCTTGATGTGCTTCTGTGTTTTTATTGAAAGGTGGAAAAACGCATAAAAAATGCAATTCTGTTGCCAACAGTAAAAATAAAAACTTGTAACCAGAGTAACAGGCGTGCCCCCTGCTCCGAGAGGCTGGCTGCAGTCCCTGTGCCCGCTGGCCCTGACCCTATGTCGTGTGAGGGGAGCCCTTGCGTCCACACCGTGTGGCTGGCGGGGAGCGCAGCCGCTCCTGTCGCTGTGCCTCTTGCTGGGCTGCCGTCCAGGAGGTCGTCACGGCCCGGCGAGGGCGTGGCGGGGTGGACCTCGGGTGCCCGGCACCCCTGTGGGAGCACCTGGAGGCTTCTTGCCACCCGGCGGGTGCGAGGCGTTCAGGATGTAGGTCGCTGCAGCCACGCCGACCCGCGTTTTGGAAGGCCCGGGGGTGCCTGGACGGCCTTGAGCTGCGGCTGGGCCGGGGCTCTCCGCTCGGCGTGTCCTTTGGGGCAGAGAAGGGAGTTTAGACTCCGGGGTGCCTCCTCTATCGCCCGAGGCGTCAGCCCTGATTCCCAGGGGCTCTGGGGGTGCAGCTCATGTCTGGGGGGCGTTGGCCTGTCCCTGAAGGCACTTTTCACCGGGCACTAACCTGGCTCTTGGAGGCACTGCGGGGGCACCTGTGTCTGCCTGTGGCTCTGGGCCCGCCTCTGTGCAGATCTGTGACCCTGCCCTACTGAGTGTCATTTCAGGTCCCTGCAGGTCTCTGGGTGGCGTGGGGTGGCTTGCGGAGCCTGGCCCTGCTCTGGCCCCGTGGTCTCATGCCCTTGGGCTTGTTTGCTGCTCAGTGGTGACACGGGGAAAACCATATGTGACTAGCTGGTCACCCTGGGGGCGTGTGTCCTCTGAGTCCTTAGGGAGACGTGCATGTCCTCTTGTTTCCCAGTTGAGGACTCCTCACTTCTGGATTTTTTCCCCCTGGTGTCACTTGTCACCATGCATGCCATGTGGGTGATGTCTGTGCCGTCTCCCTGGGGACGACATGAGTGCAGCCTTGCTCGGTGCCCTGGAGCCGGGGCCGGTCTCCCCTCTCCTTTCTCCGCAGTCAGGAGGCCCGTCCTTCGTCTGACCTTCACCACGCGCGTCCTGTGACGGGCGCCCTGCCCTTCCTGGGTGCCGCCTCCTGCCTTGGGATGGGGGGTCGCGGATGGCAGGCCCCGTGCACCGCTCGCCCCAGCTCTTCCCAGGCGCCGGGCACCTGGCGCACGCAGTGAGGCTCCCCATCACCTTCTAGGGCCCCTCTTCCTGCTCTGCCAGGAGAGGTGGACGGGCAGCCCGCTTTGCCGGCGGGAGGTTGGGCGCAGGGGGAGGCCGTCCCCGCTGGCTGTGCTTGGAGCAGCTTGGTGGCTGCGTGTCCTTGACCCCTGGGCTGCCGCCGCATGGTGCCTCTGGACCTGGCCCAGTGTCGGGTGCTGTCCTGGGGCCTCCCCGGGGGGTACAGGTGGGGTCTTGTAGCCCCGCTGGTGCTGGGCGTGCGCCTGCGTGAGCGCGGCCCCTCCTGGCGGACCTGGGCCCCACAGGCTGGGACCACGAGAAGCGGCCGTGATTCTGCCCTGCAGCCTTGGCCCAGCCGCTCCGTTTCACGGGCCTGCCTTCCTGGGTGGTTTGGTCCAAGTTCTGAAAATGAGTGCAGCACCCGCCACTGTCTGCAGGTACTACTTATAAATACGAATTAGGTCTGAAACGGAAAACGCTAAGCTTTTCCTGTAGCTGGTGGCGTCGAGTCTGGCGGAGCCAGAGCAGGACGTCTGAGTGGCTCACGTAAGGAGAGCTGGGGGCTTCGTTCTCTTCAGGAGCAACAGAGCGTGCTCTGTTCTGCATTTGTGCTCAGCAGCGGCCGTCTGTCTAGGTGTACTCGCCTCCCTTTGTTTACAGGAAAGTAACGTGAAGCAGAAGAGAAAACCCTGTAATCTGGCTAACTACTTCAAAAAATGTTTTGAAGAAATGGATTTAAAAAATTTTGAAGCACGAGGAATGGGATTCTTTTCTGGGGAAAAAACACGCCTTCCCCTGCGGCTGTCGCACCCCGAGGGGCCGGGCCGGGCCTGGCGGCGCCGGACACAGGCTGCGGCTCGCGGCACCTTCTGACCTGGGGTGTCCGTCCTGCTTCCTGCTGGCGTCAGGCTTTTCGGGGGCGGGATGTGTGGTTTGGCTTTTGAGATTTGCCTCGATTAAAACGCTTCTCAGGTGCTAAGGTGAAGCCGTTGGTTTGTTGGGCTGCTTGGGTGTTCGGACCCCCGTGAGTTCTGGCCCCCTGGTGGCGCGTCCTCACCCCTGTGCCTTGGTGCTGAGGGTCTCCGTGGCGTCTGGACACAGGGCGGCCACGTGAACGAGGTGCTCGTCTTGGGTTTCAGGGGGTCGCGAGCGTTTTTTGGGGTTCCTGCTAGTGCTTTGTTTTGAAAGAAGGTTTTCCTTGGACACAGACGTGCTGACCCCCCAGAAGCCCGCGGCTCCCCTCCCTCCCCCAACCCCCCCGGGCCCCGCCCAGACTTGGGGCCTCTGGTGGCGGGCGTGGACCGTCCAGGAAGGAGTCGCGGGAGGCCCTCCTTGCCTTTGTGGGGCCTGTTTTTTAAGAGCGCCTTCTGGAGACCAGTGTGCGCCGACTTGGCCGTGGCTTGTCATCTCCGTCCGGCGCCCCCCGTGCCCCGTCCCGTGTTCTGAGCGTGCTGGGTGCCGGGGCGGGCAGGGCGCGTTTGTCTGGCGGCGTCCCCGGGCTAGAGGGCGGTGGCGCGGGCGCCGGCCCCGCGAGCCAAGCTCAGGGCCGCGTGCGTGCCTGTGTTGCAGGTCTCGCCAACGGCTTCGGGGCCGCGCGCAGCGAGCAGGAGGAGCGGCCGGGCGGCGCCCCGGGGAGGACGGCCGCGCCCCGCCGCCGCTGCGCCTCCGAGTCCAGCGCCTCCTCCAGCAGCAGCCCGCTCTGCGACGCCAGGTGGGCCCCGCCCCCGCCCGCCCGCCCGCGGGGGGCTCCGCAGTCACCTGCTTTGTAGAACTTCCCCGGAAGTGGGAAGGCAAACCCCATACAAGTCTAACTCGAGTGGCGAATGCACGAGTCACGTCTACACTTGGTTTTTCGTGCTGAGTCTTGCCTTTACCAAGATGATGGCTGGGAATTCCCTGGTGGTCTAGTGGTTAGGACTCTCACTGCCGGGCCCGGGATTGATCCCTGCTCAGGGAACTAAGATCCCACGCGGTGTGGCCCAAAAAGACAAGGTGGCCAGCACGGCCCTGCCGTCTCCCTTCCCTCCTGACCCCTCTCCGCCTCCCCTCGTGCGGGGCCCGCGGCCGGGCTCTGACGGGCCCCTCTTTTCCTCCTGAAGCTTTAGCGCGCCCCCGTGCGGCCGGGGCAAGCCCGCCCTGGTCCGCAGGCACACGCTGGAGGACCGCAGCGCGCTGATCTCCTGCATTGAGAACGGGAACTACGCCAAGGCAGCCCGGATCGCGGCCGGTGCGTCCACGCCCACCGCCGCCTCGTGCGCGGAGCGGGAGATGCTGGGGACCGGGGGGCCGGAGGCCTTGGAGCTGGGGGAGGGGTGGGGTGCAGGGCGACGCGGTGTCGCGGCTTGAGGGCGGGTGCAGAGGCCCTCAGCACCACGGCGGGTGCTGAGCCGGCCCTCTGCCTTCCCCGGGCTCTTGCGCCCTCAGGCCGGGCCGGGCGCACCCCCAGGCCCGTCTTGCCGCCCTGGGGCGGCCTCAGCTGTGCAGCGTGTTGGGTCCCGGGGGCCTTGCCTTTCTGACTCCCTTCTCTCTCCCTCCCTCTTCTCAGAAGTTGGTCAGAACAGCATGTGGATTTCAACTGACGCTGCGGCCTCCGTCCTTGAGCCCCTGAAGGTCGTGTGGGCCAAGTGCAGCGGCTACCCCTCGTACCCGGCCCTGGTGAGCCGCGGAGCCAGTGGGGCGGGGGCGCCGAGCCGCGTGGCTGTGTCCCCGGGCCCTTGGGACAGGCGTCCTGTGACCACCTGCCGAGAGACACACACTGGGGGTGTCGGGGTGTGGGCGGAGTTCCTTCAGACCCCCCTCTCTCCGGGCCCTGGCCTGCTCCAGGGCACGGGGTGCGAGGGCTCCGCCGTGACCCCGTGTCCTCCCTCGGCAGATCATCGACCCCAAGATGCCGCGTGTGCCTGGCCACCACAACGGGGTCACCATCCCGGCCCCACCGCTGGACGTGCTGAAGATCGGCGAGCACATGCAGACCAAGGCGGACGAAAAGCTCTTCCTTGTCCTGTTCTTCGACAACAAGAGAAGCTGGTGAGTGCCCGCCGGGTCCTGTGTGGGTCCGTGTGGTCCCGATGGGCCTCACACGGGCTCCCAGACCCCTGCGCTCTGCCAGGGGATGCCCCTGCCTCGGCCCTCGACGTGCCGCGGTCCAGACCCTGACCTGAGTGCACGCGGGAGCCGCCCCCCCCGCCCTTCTGGCGCCAGGCTCCTCTGCCCTCTGCACTGTGGCCCTTTCTGTGCCCGAGGCTGCTTGGTGGGGAGCTGGCCGCAGTGTCCTGTGCGGCTGCATTGGGTTTGTGTGTCTTGCTGATCCCTGCCCCCAGCTTTCTCTCCCTCCTGCTGACCCGGGCCGCCCCCCCTGCTGGGTTCCCTGTGGCGCAGTGGGTCTTCCGGACCCGTGGCCCTGCCCTCCAGCCCTTGCCGTGTGAGTGCATGTGTCGAGCGTATGTCTGTGTGTGTGTGTGTGTGTGTGTGTGTGTGTGCCCGTTGTCGCGTGTGTGTGCCCCTTGGTGGCCACCCAGGTGTGGCGTGGACGGCGGAGGGCTGCAGCGGCCCCCCGGGAAGTGACGCCGAGGAGAGGAGGTGACCACCGATTCCGTGCTCAGGGGCGCTTTCCGAGATGCCGCTTGGCCTGAAGTGCCCGACGGCGTGGGGGCTGGTGTGTGCACGGTGGCCGAGGGGCAGGTTGACACTTGCGCGGCCTCACGGTCCATTCTCTTCCTTCAAAGGCAGTGGCTCCCGAAGTCCAAGATGGTTCCCCTCGGCATTGATGAGACGATAGACAAGTTGAAGATGATGGAGGGGAGGAACTCCAGCATCCGGAAGGCGGTGAGGATCGCCTTCGACCGCGCCATGAACCACCTGAGCCGCGTGCACGGGGAGCCGGCCAGCGACCTCAGCGACATAGACTGACGCGGCCGTGGCCTTGTCCATAGTGTCGATACGCTGTACATACTGTATATTGTTCACCACTTAACTTATTCTGATTTTTAGGTGTAGTTTAATTCTTTCTCCCAGGGAGGGGGAGGTTTTATTTCCCAGTTTTCTATGAAATCATCCCCGTCTGGGCGCTCTGTGAATGGCGTGGGCGCGTCCCCGGAGTGCAGCTCTGTGCCCCTCACAGGTCACTCCAGAGGGCGCTGCCGGCGTCACTTTCTTTGATCTGTAGCTGGTTTTTTTCTTGTTTTTTTTTTTTTTTTAAAGACTTTTGAATGTTTAATAATTTTGTAAATCATACTCTTTACACAGAGTACCACTTATTTAATAGATGGGATGTAAATTTACAATGACAAATGTGTATTTTAAGAAAGAAAATGACATTATTTTGAATGGTACTTTTGTGGAAAGAGGTGGAGAATAAATTTATGCCGCGTGCATCACTTGCAAATCACCAAAAACACTCCGCCGCCCCCGTGAGGGCTGGGGCAGGCGCCTCCCCTGGGCCTCGCCAGCCTCGACCACTCGCCAGCCTCCGCCTGTCCGCTCCAGCCTCCCACGGGTGTGCCTCCCAGCGGATTATTTATTGTAGAAAGTGTATTCATTTGCTTTATAATGAAAGATAAATTTGCAGAAGTATATTGATATGCATTTTTATACAGGCACATAAAAATTCAACTTGCTTCGGGAGCAGGATGTGTTGGTTGTATAAATGACTCTGGCTGTGTGTTCTTTGATTTTGTAACTTGTAATCTTTTGTTTACAATGAGGGGCTTTCTGTAACTTGTTTAATTTAGAACACTTTGGTAGCAATAGAAACTTTGGATACATTTTTGTATGGTACACGTGATGTATATAGAATTAGTACTTTATTTTTATTTTTAAGAGGTAAAGCATTATGTTAGGGGAAAAGGTAGGGTGGGTTTCCAAAGTTGCATTTTTTATATTAAAAAATAAAGTCAAGATTTGGATGGTGTGTCCCTTTCATTCCTACATCATTAGAATGCCGGGTGGGCGTGCAGCCTGGCGGCCGGGCCGGGGCTGGGGCGAGGGTCCCTGCAGCCGAGGCACGCGACACACCTTCATCTCAAGAAGTGTCACGGGATGTCATTATTTATTATTTTACCTAATCATATTTTTATTTTAAAATGGTAGTTTAAAATTTTTAAATGTTTTTTTCTTTTCAGTCTGCATCGTTTGTAACATCTCCATAGAAACTTGAAAATAAAACATCTTCCTTTGATAGTTTTGTCCCATGTCTGACGGACGCTTTGTCTCTGCTGTGGTTCTGGGGTCCTCGAGGAAGGCCTGTTGGGGCCATGTTGCCGCAGGCCAGGCCTCCGGCTGTGGTCGGAGAAGGGACGGGAGGGACGGGGTCTTCACGCCGGAGCTCCTGCTCCAGAGCCTGGAGCTGCACCCGGGGCCTCCTCTGCCCCCACTGCCCCACGGTCACGGTCACGCCGAAGGTCGCGAGGGGCTGCTGCGGCCTGAGCTCTGCTGGCGGCGTCCGCTGGCGCCGAGTCCTGCTGCTGTGGTTTCCATGGAGCCCCGCCACCCTGGCCGCCAGGACGTGTCCGGGCTCGTGGTGGGGCCTCCTGCGCGCTCAACTCTGCCCGCCCCGCTGGAGCTGGCCCTTGCCGCTGCTTGGGCCCACTGGGTGGGCGTCCAGCCTGTCCCCGTTTGCCCGGGGCTTTGTGGTGTCAGCACCGAAGTCAGCGTCCCGGGAGCTCTTCACCCGTACCTGGGGCCCCTGCCGGGCCGGGGCAGCCCCAAGGAGCCCCCCGTCTCGGAAGCTCACTCGGCCCAGCACTGGCTGCCCAACCCCACCCAGGGCGTGGCTGTGCCGTGGCCCCAACCTTGAGCAGGGGCCTGGCGGGCAGGGCTGAGGGCGCCCCATGTCCTTAGCGGGACCTCCTGGGCCCCACTGCCCTCTTGGATCCAGCCCCGGGGGCCCTGGCGCTCCTGGCTGTGGCTTCTTTCTTAGAGGGCCTCTGGGCGGGTGGGCAGAAAGGGCAGCTTCAGAGCGCAGGGGCGTCTGTAAGGGCAGCTGGGGGCGAGGACCCAGCAGGGGCGCTGGGGCGCCTCAGGCCGGAGCCCAGCCCGTGGGAGGCTGGCGGTCTCTCCTCGAGACCTGCAGTTAATCCCGTGTGACCCGCTGCCTGGGGCCCTGGCCCTGCAGACTTGAGGCCGCAGGGCTGGGGACTCTGGGGGACACTGGGGTCTTGTGGTCTGGGCGGTGGGGCCTGAGCCTCCGGAGTCCCCACGTGGCAGGCCTGCGTGGCCCCGGCGTCCAGCTCCCAGCGCAGGGGCAGAACTACAGCCCGGCGCTGGGGCGTTTCGTGTCCAAGGCGGTGTAGACAGTGCTCGTCATGTGACTGGGGCTCCCGGCCCTGTCCCCCCAGGCAGGGTCCAACCACTCGGCGTGGCCCCCTCCCCAGTTCTGTGGGCGGCACCCAGGGTTTCCCCGAAGCAGACAGGGATTCTCGCATCCCCCCAACAAGCCCTCTCTGGGGTCCCCCACCCCAGACGTGTCCTCTCGGTGTCCCCCTTCCAGGTGTGCTCTGCGGGTAGGACAGACTCCCCACTCCTGGACCAGGTGCGTCTGGCTTCTTGGGGGGTGGGGGGCAGAGGTCTCCCCCAAACCCTTCCCCCCAAACCAGGGGCTGACCCCAGGCTGGGGAGAGACTGTCCACACACCCCCGCACCCCACAGACTTGTGGGGTCAGGTCTTGCCACCCTTGCTCGGACCCCGGCCCCTCTTGGGACCCCCAGGGGAGCTCCCTTGCAGTGAGGTGAGGCCAGGAGACAAGATCAATGGGAAGTAACTGGGAGCATCACTTCCAGGAAATGTCCTCCATGTGGGAGGAGTTTCCTCCTGCTGGCTGGAATGTCCATGTGGTGGCTGGAACTGGAGCAGCCATTTTGGACCATGTGGAAAGTGGCAGAGTCACAAGCTTGATGGAGCTTGGGCCTTTGATGTAAGCACAGAGCTTTCCTGTTGTGAAATACAATTCATATTTTATGGCAAGACAAATTTAAACAAATTTAAACAAAAAATTTTTTCTGCCCTTTGGCCCCCTCTCTCCCCCTTACTGCGCATTGTGTATCTGCATGATGCATCGACCACACCTTCCCCACTGGCAGAAATGCCTGCTCAACCATAAAGAACAATATTCTCCCAGCATCAACAAGACAACTCCTTAAAGATAAATTTCCTTCTTGATCTCCTAAGGGCCCACAACGACGCTTAGATCTGGATTGTGTAAATTGTCAATAATACGTCATTTGATGTACAGCCCTCTGTCTCAAAAACCTTATATAACTGTGCCTTGACTTCTAGTGGGCGGAAGAGTTCTCAGAGCTTTCTGAGATGCTCTTCCCCGGGTTATAATCCTCAAATTTGGCTTAAATAAAATGTTGCATTTCTTTCATAGATCGACTGATTAATTTTTCTTTTATTTATTTATTTATTTATTTTCTTTTAATTTAATTTTATTTTGGCTGCATTGTGTCTTAGTTGCGGCGCACAGGATCTTCATTGGGGCAGGCGGGAATCTTTTCATTGCGGCGCGCGGGGCTCTTTGCTGTGATGCGCGGGCTTCTCTCTAGTTGTGGCGTGCGGGTTTTCTCTCTCTAGTTGCAGCGCGTGGGCTCCAGGTTGCGTGGGCTCTGCAGTTGCGGCACGCGGGCTCTCTTGTTGTGGTGTGCGAGCTCAGTAGTTGTGGCGTGCGGGCTCAGTTGCCCCGCGGCATGTGGGATCTTAGTTCCCCGACCAGGGATCGAACCTGCGTCCCCTGCACTGGCAGGCGGATTCTTATCCACTGCGCCACCAGGGAAGCCCTCGACTGATTAATTTTTTTTGTTGACACTACCAGGCCTGCAGATTTTTTTATGTGATAGAAACATTACCTTTTAAAGCCACAGTAGTTTTCTTTAGAGCAGGTAAATATCAAATGGGTCAAAATGAAATCATTAAAATTCCAGAAAAAATCGTGGAGTGATTATTTATTACCATGGAGTGAAGATGATCTTTTAAAATATGACACAACCTCCAGAAACCATAAAAGAAAGTATCAACATATTTAACAATGTAAAATCAAAAAATTTGTGCGGGCATGGTCAAAAAAATTCCATCATTCACAAGGTCAAAAGACCACTTTGGAAGAATATTTGCAACTCAAACCACAGAAAAAGGACTCATTTCCTTAAGAAATAAAAGTTCTACAAATCAGTTTTAAAAAGACCACCAATAGGATAGAAAAAAGCGGGCAAACAATGGACTCATTTCACAGAAACGTGAATACAAATGGTTCTAAACATATTAAAAAATGCTTCATTTCACTCATAGTAATAGAAATGCAAATTAAAACTGCACCGTAGAGGCCATTTTTAAATTGTCAGGTTGGCAAAGAAACAAAACCACAGGAAATGTCCAAGGGAGGGGGATGGGCCTTTTCAGACGCTGCTGGTGGGTGAGTGGTTGAGCTGGTCCCCCTGGGGAGGAATCCACACCGGTCATCAGACTAACGCCCTTTGACCCAGTGGTTCACCCTCTGAGCATTTATCCTTCAGATATATTCTCACCAGTGTGAAATGACTCTGTCAGGTGGCAGCATTTTGGTAAAAGCAAAAGGTTAGAAACAAGCTAACCGTCTATCCACAGGGGATTGCCGAGATCAACGGAGACACACCTACACGGTGGAGTCCCCGGCAGCCGTTGCAAAGAGTGAGGAAGGGCTTTATATACTGATGCGGAAAATCTCCAAAATAAAGTGTAAAACGCAAAGCGGGGAAGAATGAGCAGGGTATGCCGCCGTTTGTGTCAAAGGGGGGACTTGCTTGCATTTGTGGGAACTGAGTGCAGAGACCCGGATCCCCGGGAGTGTGTCCAGAGCCAGGTGGCTGAGAGGGTCCCTCCAAGTGAGGCTGGCGGGGCCCAGCCTGGGGTCCCATGAAGCCTGCCGCGCAGCCGCGCCTGGTCTCCACGTAAAAGCAACGGGAAGCCGAGTGGACAGACGTGCTCGCCTGGATGGCTGGGCAGCAGGGGCTGCCGGGAATCGGCCTCGGGTCGGGGGACGCTGGGATGGCCCGCAGGGGCCTGGGCTGACTCGGGTGGGGGGACTCCTCGGGGCACATCGTGTTGCCTCCTCTCCTCTCCCATCCCAGCTGTTTGTAACCCAGACGCTCACTTTAAAAATGCATCATTTCAATAAAAACAAACTCGGCGGTCGTGTGGTCAAAACACTTGATTACTGCTGAGTTACAGGGCTCCGCGTGGGCACAATTTCATGGTTATCTCCGCCAGTTCACACACGAGACTTGTATTTAAAAATAAATGCTTTGGTATCCTGGTGGAGTTATTTTCTTTGGTCTTAAAAAGCAATATACACAAAGATATTGAAAATTAAAAATTCATCAGTGCTCTGAGACTGCATCTGTGGCTCACCGAGACGCAAGTGGTGATTGTCATGCTTGGGTGGGGGACTTGGCTCTTTGCTGCAGATTTGGGGAGAAACTACAGAGAGAGAAGATCCCTGGGAAATCCATGTGACTGTGACCAGGCACCTGGGAGGGCTGGGCTCCCGTTCCCAGGACACAGTGTGATACTTCAGGCCCCAAGCAGGAAGCGGTGCCCCGGCCCCCAGCTGCCTGCTGGCTGCTGTGGACAGACACGGGGCCGTTACGCGCTTGAAGTGTTCTTCTTGTCGCTTTTAACGGGGTTCTGTTACCTTATTTCATTACAGTACTTCTCCTGTTGCACATGAAAAGCATCTCGTGTGGTACCACCTCCCAACCTGAAGCCCCAGACGCTCCAGGCCCACACACCTCCCTCCACCTGCTCGACCAGAAGAGGCCCCCCAGGGTGGAGGGAGACAGAGGTCTGAGGTCTGTGGCTACGTCCGGGGTGGTGGGGGGACCCTGTGCGAAGGGCCCTGGGCCGGGGGAGGGGCTGGCGCGGGCGGGAGGCCCAGGCCCTCCTGCCGGTATTAATAAAACAGCCCCAGTGGCAAAGTGGCGCCCCCCTCCCCCTGCCCCTCCGCCTCCACGCTGGCTCTGTGACCCCCAGCCTCCGTGACCTGTCCCTGTGGTGGGTGTGGGGTCTCTGTCGGGTGATGGACAAGGTCTGTGGACAGTCCGGTCCGTGCTGACCGCTCAGCCCCCAGAGTCGAGCCAGGAGTCGAGCCAGGAGTCGAGGCACCTCCGCGCCGTGCTCGGCGCAGCAGGAGAATCTGCCTGAACCTTTGTCTGCCTCGAGGACTGCATTTCTGGCCTTTAAGTGGTGGTTTGATGAATAAATAATAGTCACACATAAACATAAATATACACGCGCACCAGTGTTGACTGTGTGTGTGGCGAGGCCGTGTGTGTGTGTCGGTGAGTGAACTTGAGCTTGGCGTCTGGGCTTCTGCTCTGCTCTGTCGGCAGGGCTGAGGCCGCGGCCGTGGGGTGGGGACTGCGGGACGGACCTCTGCGCCCACTTAGCACCGCTGGTGAGGGGCAGCCTGGCCCGTGGCTCCGGGCGGCGGCGTCTCCCTGGTGTTTGTTGACGATTCCGCGCTCGGTGCGAAGCTTTCTGCACGTAAATCACCACATATGATGTGCTGGCCGTGCCTGCTACAGCCGAGCGTCCTCAGAGAAGCAGCAGGTTTGTTTTAATTTATACGTAGCAGACGCTCCGCCTTCGCTGGCTTGCCCGGTGAATCGCGGCCTCTGTGCGTATTAAACAGGCCGGAGCCAGGAAGGGGCTCTGAGCCGTGGGTGCGCCCGCTGGAGCTGGGCTCCCCGGGG
This sequence comes from Balaenoptera physalus, assembly GCF_965194825.1. NCBI lineage: Eukaryota > Metazoa > Chordata > Mammalia > Artiodactyla > Balaenopteridae > Balaenoptera > Balaenoptera physalus. The sequence goes on from NC_138892.1 coordinate 984,669, forward strand.
CGGGGGGCTGCTGTGGACCCGGGGGCTTGGCACCGTGGGCTGGGGGGCGGCTGCTGGTTCGCTGCTCGGCTTCCCACCCCGGCTGGGAGCCCGACGCGCGCCTGTGCCCCAGGCCCCGGGTGCCCCCTGAGCAAGTCCTCCCCGACTGGGGCCTCCCCGCAGGGCTGCGAGCCCCACACCTGCCGCCCGCAGGGACGCCTGGCCAGGAGGGCTCCGCAGGGGAAGATGGACGGTGTCTGTGGCTAGTGCTGGGAGGAGGGGGCCCTGGGGAGCCGGTGGCCTCCTGGGAGGGAGATGCGTCTGGCTTGCGGGCGCCAGGGGCCCCACCATGGTTCCCCCAGACCCGCCACCAGACCTCCTCTGTCCTTCCCCCAGAGACAGACCTCACTGCATGTCCCCGGTCGGGGGCCGCTGGGCGTCAGCAGCCCTGCTGGGCACCACCCAGCTGCCCCTCCACTCCTGCCCACCAGCCATGCCCTCCTCATGTCCCTTCGCAGACCCCTGGGCTGTGTGCCTGGCATGGCCCCCTGGGGCAGCCCCCCGGCCCGGCCTTACTGGTCCCCTTGCTTTGCCTCCCTTCTCCCTTCAGCTTCCACCTCTGGCTCTTTCTCGAGCTTCCTGGCTGCCTCCCCTCCCCTCCTCAGCCCCGTCCATTCCCTAGGGCCTTCCTTCATGGGTCTGCCTGGGTCCACAGATGTTTCCTGGGACCTGCTGTGTGCCAGGCTCTGTGTCAGACAAAAGATGGGTGAGAGCCTGCTGACCCCCCCCCAGGCAGGAGCTGGGCAGTGCCCAGAACAAGGGTGAGGAGTCACAGGTATGCTGGGCAGGCTGCCTGGAGGAAGTGTCTCATAGCACCGCCCAGGATGGGGCGCTCCTGGGTGCACGGCAGGGAGGGGTCAGGAAATGGACCAGGTCAAGGGGGGGCGGAGGGGCTGGGATGGGTGGGGGAACCCCTCAGAGAGGCCCAGCAGGGCGGGAAGGCCACCTGGACAGGCAGGCGGGCCACCGTGCCAGCCGGGCAGTTGTGCATGTCGGGTGAAGCGGAGGCCGTGACGTGGCTGGACGGAGCTGTAGAGGAGGCTGGTCTGAGGCACCGGACTGCAGACACAGTCCTGCCCCATGGGCTTCCCGGGCACAGGGGCTCAGAGGACACGCGGGTCGGGGCGGGGCAGGCGTCCTGAAGCCTTTGTTGTTTCTGAACAAGGCGCCTTTCCGTCTTGCAGGCTCTGCATGTTACGTGGCCAGTCCTGGGTGGAGGTCAGGAAAGTGCAGAGACCTGGGCACCGCACCCGGCAAGGGGCCGTGGGGCTGGGGCAGATGAGGAGGGGGAGGTGCTGGGCGTCTGTGCTCCAAGAACTGGGATGTCACCCAGTGGAGTGACATCAGCCGAGTTATGTGAAGCCCCAGGGGCTACGGCTCTAAAGAGCAGGGGCTTGGGGCGCCCAGGGCGGCTGCACCCGAGGGGGGCACAGGGAGGCCTCTGAGAGCCGGTCAGTCTTCTGTGGCCGTGCTGAGCGCAGGTGCAAGGTCAGGGGGGACCTGGGGTACAGGGAAGGTCTTGTCCAGAGGGACCCGGGGACAGGCCACGGGGAGCAGCAGCCCACCGCAGGCCCCCATTGGATGCCCCTGGGACGCGGGGTCAGGAGCCACGGGACCGCTGGCCCCTCGGACTGCTTTGCTTCTGGTCTTGCTGGGCGGCCGGGAGGCCAGAGACCTGCCTGGCAGCACCGCCTGCGTTCTGAGAGCCGGCCCTCCTGTGTGGGCGGCCAGGGCCCGTGTCCTGCCAGGGAGGCCCACGAGCGCCTTGCGGACCCTGGTTCGACGTGGTGATGGGGACCCTCCTCCGCTCTCCTGTGCACACAGCAGCCCCGACCCAGACAGTGGGGTGGGTGCGGCCCCCTCGGCTGACCTGGGCAGGCGGGCAGGAGGCCAGGCCCACCCTTGATTGCCCCTGGCAGCTCCTGGCATTTTGAGAAATCCGACTGTGAATGATGAGGTTCAGCTGGGTTGCTCCTGATGGATTCCTGGAAGTTAATTGAAAATAAAATGCATGATCTTTTCTTTTGATGAGAAAAGGCAGACTTAGCTGGAACTAATCAGCAATGGGGCTGGAGAAACTTGGAGACTGTGGAGGGAAAATAAAAGTTTGAAGGCACGTGAAAAACATGGTAATTCTCACCAAACCATGTGCATTATGAGTATTAATACCTGGGCTGCGAGGCACTGCCCCTCTCCAACGCTGCCCAGTTCCCAGGCCCGCTGTCATCACAGCTCGTTACCGGTGCCATCTGCTTTTTCACTTATACTGACCGTCCCCAGGAAATTGGACTGGGAGCCTGGAGCTGGAGCCTTTGGCCGGCTGGGGCGGGGGCCATGCACCCCAGCCTCGCGGGGCCCCCACTGGCCCTGCTGCCCACCCTCGCCTGTTGCTCCACTCACAAGGATGGTCCTGACCCACTTCCTTCCCGAGAGGTCTCAGAACCGAGCTCGGCCCTCGGTGCTGTGGGCGCGGTGCCACTGGTGATGTTGTCCCCTGGGCTCCTGGGCATTAGAGCCCCGGCCTGGGGACCCACTGTGCCAGCTGTCGTGCTGTTGTCCCCTGCTGTGGAGCAAACCACCACAGCTCAGACCCCACACGTTTATTGTCATCCACAGTTTGTGCGGGAAGAGGTTGGCACGGCTGGGCACTCGGCTCAGGGCCCGCGCGGCCGCAGTGCAGGTGGCAGCTGGGCCGCGGTGCTTCAGGCTCAGTCAAGCAGTTGGCACCGTCCAGCTTCTTCTGGTTGTAGGACTGTGGCTTCCTTTCCTGCTGGCTGTTGGCCAGAGGCCACCCTTGGGTCCTGGTGTGCTGTGGTCCTAATGTGGCTCCTTTGCCCCCTGATCCATCAAGACGGGGCTACCGTCCCACGTGAGGAAGTCACGTGCACGTGGTCATGGGCACCCTCACTCGTATCATGTTCTCCTGCTCAGAAGCAAGTCATGGGTCCCGCCCACACTCACGGGGAGGGGGCCACGCAAAGGGTGGACACCTGGATGTGGGTAGGCCCAGGACCACCCAGCGTCTGTCTGCCGAGACTCCCCAGGGGTCTGAGCCCCACAGCTCACGCTGTGCGTCCTTCCTGGGGAAGGGAAGTCTAGGCGCCCCTCGCGGGGTTTGCCAAACTGGCCTGGACCTCGCCTCCCTCCCCTCTGTCCGGCCCCTTCTCCCTGACCTCCCAGACTCCCTGGGCCTTTGCTCTCCCCTCCTTGTCTACCCTGACCGTCTGGGCAGATGCAGATGTGTCTGCACCCAACAACAGAGCATCAAAACGGTGCGGCAAAAATCAATAGAACTGCAAGGAGAAATGGCCAAATCCACAAAGGTGACGGTAGGACATCGGACTCCTGTTAGCAGTGGGCAGCTCCAGCAGGCAGACAATTATAAAGACAGAGCTGAACTCAACAGCACCATCCATCAACGGCATCCAACTGACAGCTACAGACCGCTCCCTCCAACAAAGCAGGATACACATTCTGCTCAAGCCCACGTGGAACGTTCACCAAGATAGACCACATTCTGGGCCATAAAACACACCTTAACAAATTCAAAAGCCTAGTAATCAGATGAAGTATGCTCTCAGACCACAGTGGAATTAAACTAGAAATCAATAAGAGAAAGATAGCTGGATGGCTCCAAAGTATCTGGAGAAGAAACAATTAACAGGTCAAAGAAAAGTCTCAAAAGAAATAGAAAAATATTATGAATTAAATGAAAATGAAAATATAAGTCATCAAAATTGGTAGGATGCAGTGAAAGTAGTGCTTACAGGGAAATTTACAGAAGAATGCGTACATTAGAAAAGAAGAAAAATTTGGAACCAAAAATTAAGCTCTCACTTTAGGAAACTAGAAAAAGAAGAGCAAATTAAATACCTATTAAAGAAATCGAATTAACAATTAATAGCCTTCCCAAACAGAGAGCACCAGGCCCAGATGGCTTCACTGGTGAATTCTACCAAACATTGAAGGAGAAATTATACCAATTCTCTACAAGCTGTTCCAGAAAACAGAAACAGAGGGAACATCTCGTAACTCATTCTACGAAGCTGCATCACTCTAATACCAAGACAAAGATACTAATTACAAGAAAAGGAAGCTATAGACCAATATTTCCCATGAACATAAGATGCAAAAATTCTCAACAAAACATTAGCAAGTTGATGGGGCTTCCCTGGTGGCACAGGGGTTGAGAATCCGCCTGCCAATGCAGGGGACGCGGGTTCGAGCCCTGGTCTGGGAAGATCCCACATGCCGCGGAGCAACTAGGCCCGTGAGCCACAACTACTGAGCCTGCGCCTCTGGAGCCTGTGCTCCTCAAGAAGAGAGGCCTCGATGGTGAGAGGCCCGCGCACCGCGATGAAGAGTGGTCCCCACTTGCTGCAACTAGAGAAAGCCCTTGCACAGAAACGAAGACCCAACACAGCCAAACAAAAAAAAAATAAAATAGAAAAATAAAGGCTTTCTCTCTATTTAAAAAAAAAACATTAGCAAGTTGAATCCAACAATGTATAAAAAGAATACCCTGGGACTATGAACAAGTGGGATTTGTTTCAGGTGTGCAATGTTGGCTCAACATTAAAAAATCAATTAATGTAACCCATCACATCAACAGGCTAAAGAACAAAAATCACACAATTATATCAATAGATGCAAAAAAAACCATTTGATAAAATACAATACCCATTCCTGAAAACAATTCTCAGCAAAACAGGAATAGAGGGGAACGTCTTCAACTTGAATATCTACAAAAACCCTACAGGCAACATCATTCACACTCAGTGGTGAAACACTAGATGCTTTCCCACTCAGTTTTGATGGCTCAGTGAAGAGGCACCTCCTCCAGGCAGCCTTCTGGACTCCTCCCTCCCTCTCCTGAGTGAGGGGCCTCTTCTCTGGGGTCCACAGCTCCTGGTGCAATCTCGATTTGCCCCTCCATGTATCTGCTGCTCCTCTACCTGTAAGCTCCTTGAGGGAAGGCTCACTGTTCCCAAGTCTGGCCCAGGGGCCGCATGGGTGAGCTGAAGGCAGGATGAAACAACACAAGGTGGGTGAGTAAGTTCTGCAGTGACAGCCATCACTCAAGGAGCTTTTGGAGGGAGGAGGTGAATCTGGGTTAGGGGCACAGTTCAGAAGCTGGTCGACTGGTGTGGGGCGGGTGACTGATCGCCGAGGTATGTGCAGCATCCAGGCCAGTGACTGACAGCCGGTCCCCAGTGGCTGCCACCTCCACTGTGTGGGCAACTGTGTGTGATGGATGGGTGGGTGGGACCACATCTCAGGGAGTTGGTGATCGACTCTCAGAGGTGAGTGAGCAGTTACTTGGGAGTGTTTATGGCCCACCTACCAGGCAAGAGGAGGCTTAGAACTCAGCAGGGTCATAATGAGCTCTGGGCAATTTCTGGTGATGTTGACTGTCAACTATCTATCCCTCCGTTTGTCCATCCATTTACCCATCCATCTACCGACCCACCCACTCATCCATCCACCCATCCATCCATCCATCCATCCATCCACATGTCTAAGAATCTCAATAAACTCCAAGCACGTGAAGAAAATGACACCAGGTACATTGCTTAAAACAAGTGCTAAGAGAAAATCCTAAATGCAGGCAGAGGAACAAAGATAAGGACGACAGCCGGTTTAGCCTCAGAAACAACGCAAGCCAGGAGACGGTGGGTCAACATTGTTAAAGTATTGGAATAAAATACTGGAACTGAGAACTCTACAGTGAAAATATCTTTCAAAATTGAAGGCAAACAAAATAAGGACTCCCAGACATACAAACGTGAGAGAATTTATCACCAGAAGCCGCAAAGCAGACGTGTGGTCTGCTTATTTTGCTTCTGCTACAGCTCAGACCAGGATCTTGGTGTCCAGCTGAGGCCGGTTGGAGACAGAGGGGCATGCTGGCCTACGGTTACCCTCCTGCGCTACGGAGACCCTCCTCTGGGCCACACAGAGCCTGGCTGGTCAGAAATAGGGCCCCTTCTTGGGGGAGCCAAGCCGGACAGGGAGGACCCTTAGAGCGTCCACTCTCCGACCCCCATCCTGACGCTGGCAGACCATGAGGTCCGCCTGAGGTGCCAGCTGTCTGGATTGACCCTCCTCCCACCAGGGCCACCAGGCTTGTTGGCTGGCTGCTGTCTCCTGGTCATGTCCCTCCCGTCCTCCTGAATACCCGGCCGTCCACCACCCAGGACCCGGGCAGCCAGCTGGTCCTAACGTCCCCAGCATCTTAGCTGCCTTCAGGGGTGCCAGGCATGCTCCGCGCCTGTGCTTTCCGGGTTCTGGGGACGATCTGGGGTGCAAGCCAGTTAGCCACCTCTGGGCCATGGGCACCGTGTGCAGCCCCTCCCCACCCCAGGGGCAGCCCTTTCAGGTTCAGAGGTTGCGGCTTCATCTGAGGACTTGGTCTCGACTCTTCTTGATCTCAGTGTGAAACCCACCAGGTGAGCTCTGGGGCAAGCGGAGGAGCGCTTGAGTGCCCGAGTCCCATCTGCTCCTCCAAGGAGCTCCTGCCAACTCAGCTATGGGGTCTGTGTTTGCGCCTGGCCCGCGTGGGCTACGCACGGTCCGGGGTGGTGAGGCAGGAGGACGTCCGGCATGGCTCCTTGGCACCAGCCTTTTGGACAGTTTCCTTCTGGAGCCCTGATCCCCACCCGACCATCACCGTTGCTAGTCGGAAGCCAATGCTACCTGTCAGGCCAAAAGCCCAAATGTGCAACATTCACATTTAAAATAGTCTAATAAGACCCTGGCTCTCAGGCCTTCCAAGATATACACTTAATCTGTGGATCTTAATCTCCGAGGACGTGGTGAAATTTGCATCTCTTCGAGTTCACACCTGTCAGCCCTGCTCCATCACCAGGTGCGGCCTCAGCAGCGGCCCCGGGAGGCGCACTTGCCCAGTAGCTCACTTGTCCCCAGGAAAACGCTTTGAAGGGATTTAAAAAAAATGTGTCTGAAGGGATTTAAAAAAAATGTGTCTGACTCCATTTTAAATTAAAGTCCAGTCAGTGGCCCCCATCCAACTTTGTAGACAAGCCTTTGTTTCGCTTTCTCGACACCTGTACAGCGATCACAGGTACATAAGCGGTGCTCAGCTGTCCTTGTCTGAAAACTTAAATTGCCACCTTCAAACACACTGTTATTCTAAATGATCCAACCGTGCTGGGCGGCGGCCTGAGGGGAGCTGGGGGGCTCAGCAGCTGTGCTCACTGCTCAGCAGGCTTGTGGGGGGGTGAGGCTCCCCACAGCCCACTCAAGGCCACGTGACATCATGGGGTCCTTCTGAGTCCTGCGGCTGGGCCCATTGGTGGGCGTCCTCTTGGACCAGGAGGCGGCTCAGCCTTGTGGGGCATCTGCAGCCCAGCTCCCTCCCCCTGTCCCCGGGTCCCCTGGGGGCTCCAAGGCCCCTGCCCTCTGGGGCCTCCTCGAGGTCTGTGCAGCCGTCAGAAGCCACCCCCTGAGGACTCGCTGTGCAGCTGCTCCGGGGGCCCAGGCCCAGGACAGCCCAGGACTCCTCGAGGACCGGCCCTTCGAGGGCACTCCTGCCCCACTGCCATCTGCATTCCACAGACACACATTAATCACCTGCTGTGAACAGGGCAGAGCGTCTCTGAGCTCTGTTTAGGACTCCCTGGGATCTGAGAATGTTATTCTGTTACAAGGGCTGTCTACCATCCGACGACGTGGGTTTCCTGGAACAAACCGTAAAATTGCTCAGGGTCTATTTATAAGGAGGATTTTCTTAATTGCAATGCAGATGCAGTGATTTTTATTAATAAAAATAAATTTTGCTTAAAAGCAAGAAAATACATTAAACAATATTTAGAATCTTGAATTTATGTGAAGTAGCTGATCTAAAAATAAATGAGAGAAGAAAGTCGGGGTGAATCCTGCAGGGAGGACAGAGTTTTCCCAAGTGGAAAGTTGGGGCGGCCCTCTGCGCCTGGACCCCTCACGTGGGCTGCACACCAGGTGGGCCATTCTCCTCCCCGGGTCCCTACAGCTTGATCTGACCTAGTGGCCACCTGACCAGGGATCATATCACCTGCTTTCTAGCACGGCTCCCTCGGGGTCCGCTCCGGCCTCTCAGGCCTGGGGAGGGAAGGGGCCCAGAGGCTGTCCAGAGTGGCACTGCCCTCGTCCTTGCCAGGGGCCTTGCTAGGACCTGGGGGCCTTCAGAGGAGGCTTGGGTGGGGGGTCTCGTGTTCAGCAGGACGTGGAGGTGGCCAGTGCCCGTGGCCCTGCCCAAGGAGGATCCAAGACCTCTCCCTTCCAGCCCCTTGGCCTGGGGGTCTCCCAGGCATCCCAGGCCCCTCCCTGCACGCCCAGTGCCTGAGCCTGGGGTCCCGTTCTCCTGGATCTGCCCTGTGCCCGCCAGGTTCGGGGGTACAGCAGGGAGGCCGCGTGTGGGCCGGCTGGACTGGGCCCCCAGGCCCCTTGGACAGCGTGGTGGGCAGCAGACATTTTCCGCAGCGTCTAAGGCGTCGGTGTTGATTCTCTCGGCCGCTGCCCTGGCGGAGGGGCGCCTGTCTGCGGGGTCGCCGGGTCCCCCATTGCCGGGCGTCCCCAGCCCTTTCCCTCCGCTGGCGTCATTCCCCATGTGGCCACCGGGTGGCAGGAGCGCTCTTTGCTGGCCGGGCGCCCGGTGCTGTGACCAACCTCAGCCCAAGACTGATTGCTGTGAACCCAAAGTTTGGGAGAAAAGCGTAAAATGCACAACAGGAAAAGTTTCAATAATAATTTTGGGCAGAATTTGGACGTTCCCTTGGATTTTGAAGTGGTGCCCCTTGTTAATTAACGGCGTGTTCAGGAGCAGGAGGGCGGGACCTGGGGCGTCCGGGGCTCTGGGCGGGGGGCGGGGGGTGAGGGGGTGCCTCACGGGCTCTGTGGGGTCTTCATACCCGGGGTGGGGGGCGCGTTCCGTGTGTGATTTCTGATCACCCAGGGTGGGCGGGACGCTGTGGACCCGGGAGAGTCCCCGCGCTGGGTCGGTGGGCGGGGCCCAGACCCCAGGGTTGGGGGCCGGCAGGCAGGGCTGCAGAGACCCTGCGGGGCGGTTGGGGGACCCTGGGGGCGGGTGGGTCCTCTGGCCCCCAGGCCTCATCTCTGGAGCCCACCGAGTCGGGCTGAGAAGGCGCGGATGCGGGGCTGAGGGCACAGGGCTCCCCGCCCTGGACCTGGGCGGCAGGAGGCTGACCGCCGGCCCCTCACCACAGCCCCTGGGAAGCCCCCTGCCCCACCCGAGCAACTTCGGGGCCCAGCTCAGGGGAGGGGGTCACTACCTGGGTGACGGCTTCTCGTCTCTCCTCCCCCCAGCACATGGCTCAGGGCACAGGTCGGAGCAGGGGCGTCCCCTGTGCTCGACGGTGACCGCGGGAGGCTGGCGTGGCGTGGCGTGGGGACGGGGGCTGGCGTGGAGGGGCTCACACCGCCGTAGGTGTCTGGGTGCCCGCCGCCGTCGCCCCGAAGGCGGGCGGTGCTGTGGGCTAGTGAAGATGGGGGCTCAGACCCCCTCGTTCACCATGGTAACAAAACAAGGGCGCAAGATGCTGTCTTGTTCATCTTCTCCTTTGAAAGCACATCTGCAGCCTGGTCACTCTTTAGTGGTGGATGAAACCGTGGTGACCTGTGTTTCCCAGACGAGGACGACAAAGCTCCGGAGCTAGAAGTGAGCTTCACCCGGATGAGGGCGGCGGCGAGGCCTGAGCAGGAGGCTGGAGGGCGTGGCCGGGGGGCAGAGGCCCAGCTCTTTGCCTGTGTCCCTCTGAGGTTACCGGGGCCTCTGAGGGCAGACGGGACCAGCAAGGAGCAGGCCACGGTGGGGAGGGGCAGCCCTGGGTCAGCAGAGGCAGGAGGAGGCAGGAGGGACCCTCCCTGGGGCCCCCGGAGGGGCGCAGCCCAGGCTGCACCCTGATCTTGGACTCCAGCTCCAGGACTGTGACATGGCCGTCCGCGCCGTCTCGAGCCCCTTCCCCGTTTGTGTGCCGTCACAGCAACCCCAGGAAGCCCCTCAGACCCTGAGCCCCTCGTGAGCGAACCACGGGCCCCGCACCTCTCACTGCCACGCGGGGCGGGAAGCGGGGCCCAGACTCGGCCGCTCGCAGCCTGTTCCCCTCAGGGCTTCCGCCTCCACCGGCCTGGGCCCCGGGCAGGGTCCGTCCGGCTCCGGGTACAGGGGGTTCCTGGCCATGTGCCTGTGATTCCTCCCCCATCGGGGGAGGGGGCGATGCCAGGTGACACATGACTGTGGCCACAGGCTGTGTCCTTGAAGATAACAAGGCCTGGGGCTGCCCCCCATGACCCCTCCCCCCATGGATCCCAAACGTGGCCCCGGAACAACTGTGTGTGCAACCTCAGGCCCACCCTGGTTCCCTCCAACCTGACGCTGGGCCCCCCTTTGTCCCCTCCTCCATCCCCACCCCTGCGCTTTCTCAGAACACATCAGAGGATGCCTCGGTGCTGAAACTCTTCCCTTCTGGGGGTTCCTGGCTCTGACCCCACCCCCGTCCGGAACTGCTTCTATCTCAGACCCTCCGTCCCGTTAACTGTTTTTTCTCCCCCTGCTGCTGCTTGGCCGGAAGTGGCCTTGTTGAGATGGAGGACAAGCTGTGCTGGCCTGAGCTGGTCCCAGGGAGCTGCGCCTCCCTGTCCGGGAAGGGCTCTGAGAGCTCCGGGCGCCCTGGCCTTCCCTTGGGCTCCTCCCCTGGGTGCTGGGGGCAGGCCCTGCCCTCCTGGCCCACCTCCCATGGTGGGAGAACCATCCCCCCAGGGCTGTGCTGGGCCCGTCCGGGTGCCCCAGTGCCATGGGAGCTGCAGGACGTCATGTGTCTGGGGTCCAGGGCTGCTTATTCCCGGCAAACTGACGAAGAAAGCGGCAGGGGGGAAGGAGGGACAGAGGAGGTGTCCTGGCCTCACGCGCTCAGCCCCCCGTGCTCCTGCAGAGCCCTTTGGGTGGCCCTGCATTCGGAAGGTGCTGCATTGCCCACTGGCCTCCTGCCTCCACACCTCTGGCACCGGCTCTGGGTGGGTCCTGGGCCTGTGCGGGGCTGGGGGGGGTGGCAGCGGGGCCCCGTGGGTACCTGGGAACGCAGGTGAGTTTTTGCCCCGGTGTCCCTGACCCCTGGGCAGCCTGTCCTGGAGAAGCACCAGCGAAGGGCAGAACCCAAGGGACCTCAGTGATGTCTGGTCCAACTTCAGACGCAGCGCAGGGCCCCTGGGCGCTCCGAAGCACGGCCGGGGTTGGGGGCTCTGGCCTCCTGGGACGGCGCTGCCTGGCGGGGCCTGAACTGCTGCTGGAAACCTGCCTTCCGGGCTTAGCTTGGCCCCAGAGGGAGTGCCCGGCTCCCTCGGCCTTTGCCCTGCCTGCCACGGGCTGGGTTTATGATGCCCAGAAAATCTAAGTGCCTCTATGTACACACACAGGCCTGTTTCCTATTCCCACCACAAACCACCCCAAACTCCATAACCTGGTCACAGCGCTTTATTCTCACCCAGGCGCTGTGCATCCGCTGACCTTGGCTGACCTTGGCTTTGGGCCACAGCTGGGGCCTCTCATCTTCCTGCAATCACACCCCCATCTGCCCAGCTGCTCAGGCCAGAGGCCCCGGGGTCTTCACAGCTCCCTGACCAGCACTGCTCACTAGGGCCGGCTCCAAACCACCCAGAAACAGCTCCTTCCCCGCTGCTCACTACCTCCCAGCTCAAGTGACACTCTGGCGCCCTCCCCGCTTCCATCCTGTCCGTGCAGGACACTCGAGGGGCCTCCCCTCTGCGTAAGTCCTCCGAGACCGCACGCTGCCTGGGACCCTGACGTTCAGGCCCCGTGGCCGGCCCTTGACCCCCACCCAGTCCATCCCTGCCTCTCCCTCCCCGTCAGGGCTCGCTGGCCTGCACGTGGGTCCAGCGGGTTCCAGGGGTGTATTTCTTCTGCGTCTCCTGTCCTTGGACGGTGTTCCCGGGCTCTCGGCATGGCTAGCTCTCACTGTTCAGACCTCTGCTTGGACTTCGCCCAGAGCGCTTTGTCACACGGCTTTCTTTTCTTTTCTTTTTTGTTTTTTTAACATATATATACGTTCTTTTTTAAAATATTCTTTTCCATGATGGTTTATCCCAGGAGACTGGCTCTGGTCCCCTGTGCTGTACAGTAGGACCTTGCTGTTTGTCCATGCTGCATGTAATAGTTTGCACCTGCTGACCCCAAACTCCCGGTCCATCCCCGCCCGCCCCCTCCCCCCGCCCCCCAGCAACCACAAGTGTGACCTCTATGTCTCGTTACATGACTTTCTTCAACTCTCTCCCTGCACAGAGGTTGTCCTGTTTCCTTGTACAGGGACTTTGAGCTCCAGGAGGGCTGGACGCCGTCCCTCTGGTTTCCTGCTGCATCCGCAGGACTTAGAATGGCCCGGGCACCAGGTGGTCTTCGATACATGGCAACTCTTAGTGAAGACGTTCTTCCTGCAGACCCCAGAAGACACCCGCCAGCCAGACACCAAACCCAGGCCACCCCCAGGGCCCTCCTGGCAGCAGCTGGGTGCGGTCAGAGGTGGGTGGAGGGCAGTGTGAGGGCTGCAGACAGCTTGGCAGTCAGCGTTCAGGACGTGTGGGAGGTGCTATGGTGAGTTCTGGGGGGGCAGATGTGGCCCTGGTGCCCTGTTCTCTCCACACAGCCACGCTACCTCTTTTAGAAAGGAACAGATGTCAGTCATTTACACAATAGTATGAATTTATCACCAGTGATAATCTTGCATTTCCTTAAAAAAGTTAATGAAATATTTCAGTTATATAGAAAAACAGAGAAAATAATCTAATAGACTCACACGTCCACCACTCAGATCGGCAGGTGTTAATGCTTTGTCACGTTGCATCACTTGCCCGCTGCTTCACTTTGACGGAGGTGAGCATTAGAGGCGAGGCCACGGCCCGGCCCTTCCTCAGCTGGTTTCTCCTGCGGTAGCTGCTCTCCCGAATGTTTGCCCTGCTGACGTGGGGATCAATCCGTCAACAATACGTGATGTCGTTTTGGGTGCTATAAATATTTGCATAAATGGGATCATATTGTGCGATTCCTTTCTCACCTTTTTCCCCACTCAGCATGACGTTTTGGGATTCATTCACGTTAATGAATGCGTCTCTAGTTGATTCATTTAACTGCTGCACGGAAGAGCGAGCTGGTTTACACATTCACTGCTGTGCTGAGGTGATTTACGCCTCCAGCCTCGGCTCCCGGCTGCCTGCGCCCCTGGGGGCTTCTCCTCAGAGGTGGCTGGCACTTTCCCCAGCATTTCTAGGAATTTGAATTTGGAGCTGGGTGTGGCATCCTGTCTACAATCTCACCAGAGTGGGAACTCTCCATCTGACCCTCCAATGTGAAATTTGTTCCAGAATGTTCTAACTTGAAGGACTTTGCATTGCACTCACCAGATTACGGGAGCTCTGATAAGCTCTGAGCAGATGCAGGCAAGTATCTGGAGGGGGGCTTGCAACCGGTCCACTCCCAGAAGTCGAGGTCAGCCTGGCTTCCTGCAGGAGCTGAGGCAGCAGCTTGGCCTCGGTAAGTAAATACGGGTTCAGTTATTGGACGGAGATAACCCACCGTCCAGCAGCGAGAGGGTGAAGGTCTGACGGGAGGAGGTGGGGAGGGCTGATGGGGGAGGCTGTGGATGGAGCTTGGAAGGACCCAGCGGGGTGTGAGGACAAAGGGGTGCTGAGGACCCCACATTCCAGACGTGGTCCACTTGGTGGGTGGAGGAGGCTTTACAGACAGCGAGCCTGGGCAGAGAGTTATTTGGGGGTTTACATGGATTTCAAAGAACCAAAGGGTGGGGTGTCCAAGAGGCAGCTACGTGTACAGGCGGGTGGTCTGGGCTAGAGACAGGCATTCAAACCGTGACAATAATAGGAGTTCCACTTCCAAGGTGGGAGTTCAAGGAGCGCCACAGACTCATAGACTGCCTCCCAGCAAAGCAAGAAAAGCTTGTAAAAACTACTTAAAAAAGCCATTTAAAGTCTCTTGAAATTGTCCTCAGGGCCTACAGCAAATGAAGAAATATTTATTCAAGAAAATTTACTAAGACTTGGTAAGAATTCCAAGAGCTGTGGCTTCTGAGCCGTGACCGCCTCGCTTTCTCCCTCCGCCAGCTCAGTCTGATGGAGGCCCCACTCCAGGCAGGTAAAGCCATTCTACCCTAACCCTCCCCCCAGCCCCCAAAGGTTACAGCATCTCACCAGCCCCCCAGCATTCCTCACCCACTCCAGGTCCAAGAGGTCCTGCACTGCATTCCTGGTGAGTGTGGCCAGGAGGTCGGAGGTCCCCTTCCCCCCTCAGGTGGAGGCTCTACCCAGGTGTGGTGGGCTGACCCGCGGGGACCTGACCACCCTGGCCCCAGCTCTTTATCAAGCAGAGATTCCTGACCAGGAGAAGTAAGCCTGACGACCGCAGGCCACGCCTTGCCCAGAGTTGTGGCTCAGAGACTCTGTCCAGGGGGAGAGGTGATCCCTAGAGAAGAGGGCACCAAAGGCTCCCCTAGGGAACGTACTTCATTTGAAACAGAGTGTGTGGAAGTTCAAGCCTCTGGAAAAAAGCAATAGCTCTTCTTAATTAACAGCACTCGCTACCCCATGGGACACTAGAAAGGACCACGGAAATATACAGCTGAGAAGAGCCCCCTGGGCCAGAGCAAACCTCAAAGCCTGGCCTCAGCATCAGCCCTGCCTGGATTTAGTTGGTTTACCTGCTGAGTAACTTATGTTCCAGCAGTGAAAATAGCAGAACATCAGCTGGTGATCAGTGGAGCCGAACAGGCTGGGTGTGATGCCAAATGAGACAGAAGCCTGATGGAGAGACAGGGAAAGACGCGGCAGGTGGGAGCCTGTCATCCAGGTGACTGCATGTCCCCAAGGCCGAGCCACCTGACAGTGACACCAAAGGCTTCACCCGGTGGGAAACAGACTTCACTAAAGTAACCCAGCCTGCCCATCTGAAAATCAATAGAATAAAAGGCAGAAAGCACATGATCATCTCAATAGATGCAGAAAAACATTTGGCAAAATTCTAACCCCTTCATGATAAAAACAGTTAAACTAGGAATAAAGGGGAAGTCCTTCAACCTGATAAAGGCGTCTATGGAAAAGGCAGAGTTTGTGTAACACCTGATGGTGAGAGACTGAATGCTTTCGCCTAAGACCAGGGACAACACAGGGATGTCCACTCATAGCCTTTCCAACATCACACTGGAGGTTCTAGCCAGGGCATTAGGAAAAGAAAAAAGAAAAGACAAGAAAAGAAAGGCATCAGTATTGGAAAGGAAGAAGTAAAACTATTATTTACCATTTGCTGATGACATGATTTTGTATATGAAAATTCAAGGACTCTACTGAAAACTATTGGGGCCCATAAACAAGTTCAGAAAGTTTGCAGGTTACAAGATTCATATACAAAAATAAATTGTATTTCTATACAGTAGCACCGAGCAAACTGAAAATGAAATTAGGAAAATGATTACACTTAACAATAGCATCAAAATAATAAAATACTTAGGAATAAGTTTAACAAAAGAAGGGCAAACTTGCCCGCTGAAAACTACAAAACATTGTTGAAAGAAATTAAATTAGATCTAAATAAATGGAAAGAAACCCATGTTCATGGATCAGAAGATTTAATATTGTTAAGATGGTAATACTCCCCAAATTGATCTCCAGATTAATTGTTATCCCCATCAAAATCTAAGCTGACTTCTTTGTAGAAATAGGAAAGTCTTTCTAAAATTCATATGGAATCTCAAGGGACTCTGAATGGGTAAACCAATCTTGAAAAAAGAAGAACGAAGTTGGAGGACGCATACTTCTTGATTTCAAAACTTACTACAGAGCTGCAGTAATGAAGACAGTGTGGTACTGCCATAAGGATAGACACATAGATCAGTGGAGTAGAATAGAAAGCCCCCAAATAAAACCTTACGCTGGAAGTCAACTGATTTTTGACGAGGGTGCTAAGACCATTCGTTTTGGGGGAAAAGAATCGTTTTTTTCAACTAATAGGGTTGGAGCAACTGGATATGCACATGCAAAAGAATAAATTTGGATCCCCACCTCAGACTATATGCAAAAATTAAATCAAATGGATCAAGGATCCAGTTGTAAGAGCTAAAACTATAAAACTCTTAGAAGGAAACATAGGTATAAATCATCATGACCTTGGATTAGGTAATGGTTTCTTAACTATGACACCAAAAGCACAAGCAACAAAGGAAAAAATAAATAAGTCGGACTTCATCAAAACTGAAAAATTTGGGCATCTAAGGACACTGTCAATAAAACAAAAAGACAACCCAGAGAATTAGAGAAAATATTTGCAAATCATATATGTGCTAATGATTTGTATCTAGAATATATAAGAATTATAAAAGGTACTATTACAACTCAATAATAAATGATAAATTTAATTGACAAATGAGCAAAGGATCTGGAAGACAGTTCTCCAAAGAAGATATATAAATGGCCAATAAGCACATGAAAAGATGCTCAACATCATTAGTCATCAGGAAAATGCAAATCAAAACCACAAATAGATACCACCTCATACCCAATAGGATGGATAGCATCTAAAGGACAGATGATTACAATTATTGGTGAGGATGTGGTGAAGTTGGAACTCTCATGCCTTGCTGGTCAGAATGACAAATGGTGCAGCCACTTTGGAAAACAGTTTAGCAGTTCCTCAAATGGTTAAACGTAGAGTTACCAGATAACTCAGGAATTCTACTCCTAGGTATATAATCCAAGAAGAGTGGAAACATATGTCCACACAAAAACTTGTACATAAATGTTTATAGCAGCATTGTTTGTAATAGCCAAAAATTGGAAACAATCCAAATGTCTGTCAAAGGATAAATAAACAAAATGTGGTGTATCCATATAATGAAATATTATTCAACCATAAAAAGTACTGAAATATTGACACATACTGCAATATGGATGAACCTTGAGAATAATATGCTAAGTGAAAGAAGCCAGTCTCAAAGGACCATGTGTTGTATGAGCCATTTATATGACCTGTCCAGAATAGACACATCGATAGAGATAGAAAGTAGATCACTGGTTGCCAGGGGCTGGGGGAGTGGGGCTTTGGGGGTGATAAAAATACTCTAAAATCGATGGTGGTGGTAGATGCAGAATTCCATAAATATACTAAAAGGTATTGAATTGTACACTTTAAATGGGTGAGTTGAATAATATGTGAATTTTATTTCTATAAAGCCATTACATATAAAAAATGGTAACTATAAAAAAGCTCCTTTAACCAACCACCCCACTGGGAGGCGGGGCAGGAGGGCACAGATCCGAAGGGGCCTCAGACTCTGGGCCCCGAAGATTCAAGGCGGTGCTGATGTCCACAGGCGCCACGCACGTACCATCTTTCCTGCACGCGGGCCAAGTTATCATTTTTATGGAGTTGCTTTTCCAATTACGGCCATATTTATAATTAGTTTGGAAGCCATTAAATGTCTTATTACTCTTCTTCTTTTAGGTCAAAATCCTCTGCTAATTACTAACCATAATTTTAAAGACAGAAGGGCTGAAGTTGGGAGTAGCGGTGCGTCTCTCTCTGACTCCTGCACATACATATTGTTGATTTTCATGAGCCTGGCGATGAGGCCATGCATATGCATGATCTGTGCGTTCTCTTCTCTCTTGGCAGGGACGCTGGCCTCTCACCCCAGGGCCAAAGATAGAAGCGGACAGCCCCATCCCCATGGGGCTGTTGTGCGGAAGGACCACGGTCTCAGGATTCCCAGTGCCACGGGGACTCCGGGAGCTCACGGGTGAGCCTATGACCTCTTGCCTCTGAGCAAAGGGTGCGACTCCTTCTGGCCTCAGCCAGGAGAGGTGGGACTCAGGGGCCTACACCTGAGTCACACCTGCACGGTGGGTGCCGCCCTGGGGGCTGGGCACGGCCGGGCAGGGGCTGCCTGGCCCTGACGGAGGGGAGGGCGTGGGCATCCTGGCTTGGAGGACAGAAGCCGGGGCCGAGGAGGCCTGTGCAGTCTGTTCTGGGAGGGGCTCCAGGCCTGGAGCTGGCAGTGAGGCTGGGGTGCTGGGCGTGGTTGGGTGAGGGTCATGGAGAGGGGCCAGACCAAGCCCACCGGGACTCTCCCCAACGTTTCTTCCTTTAGGCTCCTTTGAGTTACTAAGAAAATACTGAAAGCTGCCCTTAGTGGGCCTGGTCAGAGACAATTCCTGCTCCTCCGGGAAAGGAGGGCCCTGGGTGAGGCAGTGGTCCACAGCGACTTCTCTGTGCAGAGGGTGGGCCCCAGACCCCCTCCCCACCCTGGGACACTGCTTGATGCTCTCCTGACGCACTGCCTTGTGTCATTGGAAGATGCATAAGCGCCCGTCGTCTCCTCAGTCAACTCGGCCGTTTCACTCGGGGACCTAAAATGCTCTACGATTTTGTGCATTTGGCAAAATCATTTTTATGTGAAAAACAAAAGATGGCCCAGTCACTCACTGGGGACGTGGTGCCTGGGGACTTACTGTCCCCGTGACAGTCCCCGTGCTGGGAAGGCGCTGGGTGGGAGGGGCTCCGGCCTCGGTGCCAGGTCACCAGGTCTGGGGGCTGGACCCCGGCAGAGTGGGAAAGCCCACCTCGGCCCGAGGGGGTCATGCGGGAAGCGTTCCGTGGGAGCCCTGCCCTGGGCCGGCGACTCCCCATTGTTGGCGGGGCCATTGGGGGCCTGCCCCTCTGTGTCCTTTTTCTCAGTTGGGTCTTTTCCGTGTGGTGTCCTGGGGCCAGAGCTGCTCGACCTCGTGGCTCTCAGCCGCGGCTGAGACAGACGTCTGTGAAACAGACAGAGGACAGGACGTGGTGATGAAGAGTCACCGCAGGAGGCCCTGGGGCGCAGTGGGCAGCAGGCGGCAGCGCGGTGCCCTCGTCCCCTCCAACAGCAGTGGGTGGTCTGCCGTCCCCTCACCTCCCACGGTGACGGCAGCCTGTCTGTCCTCCCCAGGCCACGGGGTCAGTGGAGACTCCTGTGGGGCAGCGGACCTTGCCTGGCCTTGGGCTCTGGCCGCGCTCGGAGGCGAAGATGACGGTCCCCACCCCACGCAGGCGGTCGTGGCCTGAGCGTGGCACACGCTCAGTTGGGTCCCCGTCTGCCACTGAGAAGGGGCCTGTCTCACCTGGCGGGAAGGTGTCGACTGAGCCCTGGGCCCTGTGGGGATGCTCAAGAAGAATTCCACTTAGGGGCGCGCGCTGACGTGCCCTGAGGGGAGGACCCTGAGGCAGGGCTGGGGTGGGAGGGAAACAGCGGGGGACCCTGGGCGTCCTGCAAGTGTGGGTCTGACTCTGGGCGGAGAGGCGGGAGGTGGGCAGCCCCGCCCCTTCTCCAGTCTCAGGCTCTCACCTGGCAGAGCCCCAGCTGTCTCTGTCCACTGGGGAGGATGGTCCACCCACGTGCCCACGGGCCCAGCAGGCCCCTGAGTCCCGGCCCCGCTTACTGAGGGAGCCCAGAGTCCAGAGTGTGGTCTCCCTCTTCACGCTTCCAGGTTGGCTCGGACATTGCTGCCTCCGGGAAGTCTTCCTAGGCTGGTGCCTTCCTTGGGGCTCTGCAGCAGGCACCGGAGAGGGCGCCTCCGCTCTCAGGCAGCTGCCACCCAGCGGGAGAGATGGAGTGTGGGTGCAGCTCCTGGGGTGGGAAACACACAAGGCAGGGGCTGGGGGCGGAGCTGCTGTGGGAGCAAGGAAGGCTCTCCTGCAACCTGGTGACGGAGGGGCTGATCTTCCAGCTGGCGGGGTGGGGCGGTGGGAGATCTGCTTTCCCAGTTGCGTGTGACCTGGTCACCCTGCCCTGCGCCAGCCCTTAAGGGGGCTGGGGGTCCCTGGTGGGTGGGATAGAAGCCCCTCAGCCCAAGGTAGAACCCTAACTCTGGGGGCTGTAAAACCCTCTGGGATTTGAGGCAAAGAAATTTGTCAACACACAGCTTCTTTTAACAAAACAAGAGATTTCCTCTGAATAATATTTGCAGCTAAAAGTGAACTCAGTTTTTCAGATCTGTAATTGTGCTCGTTTGGAAACCGACTCCCATTTGGCCTCATCCTGTGTTTTATGAAATAAAGACAAAATTGCCAACACATTTCCTTATATTTCCGTTTGGAAGGGGTTATAAATAGCTGGGCTTGGTGGAAGCCAATATGGACACACAGCTGCAAACTATTCCCGTCAACAGCGGCGGAACCTCGGCCCCAGTGTCAGGATGGAGCCAGAGATCAGTGTGACTTTGGGGTGAGGACACCATGGTCTGGACGGGCCCCGGTGGTCCACCTGCCCCTCCAGGCAGAAACCCACGCTTCTTTGTGGTCTAACTTGGATGTGTCTGCCTGAAGTTACAGAGCTGACGGGGAGCTCACCCTTTCACAGGAACGCCTGGTCTACTTCTGGGCAATTCTGTGGTCCAGAAAATGCTTTCTTTCACTGAACTTAAGCCCAGCAAGGCTGCCCAGCACCTCTGCTCCTTCCTTCCATTGCCAGACCCGAGGCCACCGTCCTGGTCCTGCGCTGCCATATCTTCTCCAGGATGCTCACTGCTCCTCCTCCCATAGCCTTTCTCTCGCGTGGCTGGAGTCCCCAACTGCCCACCACAACCGGCCCCCCTGCTCAGGCTCTGTCCAGGGCTGCACTGCTCCCGGCCGGAGCTCCAGGCTTGGGCTGGCTCAAGCCTCGGGGGCGCCTTGCCCGAGTGGGAGAGAAGCCAGGGGCCTGGGAGTTTTTGGTAATTTGGTGGCCATGGGCAGAGAGCTGAGCCCCGTCAGTTCCTGGACGGTGCCTCCTGGCCCCTCTGGCCCCTGAGAATGGGGGCTGTGCAGGGCGTCTTCCCCATCTGCTCTTGCGGAAGCACCTCTCTTTCCCTGACAGCACGTCCTCCTGCAGCCCGAGTCCATCGATAAACGTTGTCAGCCAGCACTGTGTCACCCGCAGCAGTTTAGCGAGCGTCTCTGCCAGGCTTCCCTCAGCCTGAGCTGGGCTGGTCAGCACCTCGGACAGTGGCCCTCCCGCCTCGGGAACCAGATTCCAGTGGCGGCGTGGGTTGCCCCACGTGTGCCCTGCTCAGGGCTGGTCACCTCCTTCTCCGGGCCCCCAGGGGCCGGCCCCTCTCAGGACACTCCTCCCTTGGCAGCTCACTTGGACTTAGTCTTTGCCATGAGATTATCAACGGAGGGGCCAAGCCCCCTCCTCAGGTGTGTCCTGCAGGCGAGCAGAGCACCCCCTCTGGTGGGAGGTCAGGGATGGACCGCCAGACCTCAGGGGTGTCCCCGGCCCCGACGGCAGAGCCGGGGAGCCTGCCGTGCACACCTCGCTCCTAGCACCCACCTGCGCGCCCTAACCCTCCCAGGACTGGGTGCTGGACCACGGGGGCCACGCCCCTCCCTCCCTGTCCTGCTCTGCTCCTGGTAACGGCCCACACTCCTCTGGGCAGAAACAGGAGTGGATCTCCCTGCAGCAGCGTGGGCAGCTCCAGGAGAGGCCAGACTTTCTTGATAACGAGGTTGGGTCTTTGAGCGCAGCTGCAGACACATCGAAAGTGTGCAAGGCCCACGTGGCCCAAAGTCACGTGCTTTGAGAATCGTCCCCCCAGGAGGCAGCTCTGGCATCAGTGGAGCAGAGCAGGGGAGTGTAAGCTGCTCAGCAAACGAAGCAGGAAGTGAGCAGTGAGGGCTGCCGGGTGGAGGAGGGAGCCTTCCTCTTCTGTAAACAAGGGTCACAACACACCCGCCCCCAATTAGCGTGACTTTGGTTAAAATGGAATAATTATGAGCAGCGCCATGGAAACAATAGGCTTATCTGTGCTAGGAGCGAGGTGTGCACGGCAGGCTCCCCGGCTCTGCCGTCGGGGCCGGGGACACCCCTGAGGTCTGGCGGTCCATCCTTGACACCACACCACAGGGGCTGTGCAGGACACACCTGAGGAGGGGGCTTGGCCCCTCAGTTGATGATCTCATGGTAAAGACCAAGGACGGGATCCCTCCGTCCTGTGAGTCCTCCACCTCCCACGTGGCCCCAGAGGTTGCTCTTGGGTCCCCTCTGCTCCAGGCAGAGCAGGGAGAGCATGGAGGACCGTGTGCAGGAGGCTCTCGAGGACCAGGCTGGAAGCCTCGCGCCCACTCCTACCACCCACGCGCATCTGCCGGAACTCAGGCACACGATGCGCTCTGACTGCAAGGGAGGCCGGAAATGTCGTCTAGGTGTGTGTCCAGGCAAAAGAGGAAACAGATTTGGTGACCAGATACTCAGTTTCTGACACATTGCTTTCTTCTGATTACCAAATAATGGATGCGCCATTTTTCCAATGCGTGAAACCCACGCACCACAATGTCTTCCTCACCACCAAGGAGATACTTCAAGATCCCATCTGGTCCCTGCAGCTGGTGCAAAGTCCTTGATGTCTCCCCAGAGAGATATCCATCTTTCTGTCTGTCTATCTATCTATCATCTATCTATCTATCTATCTATCTATCTATCTATCTATCTATCATCTATCTATCTATCTATCTAATCTATCTTTCTATCTATCTATCATCTATCTATCTTTATGTATCTATCATCTATCTATCTATCTATCCATCTATCTATCTATCTATCTATCTATCTATCTATCTATCTATCTATCTATCTATGTTATAGAGGCACAGAGATACACAAGACACACAAAGGGAAGACAAATGTATTACTTGGTATTTCTGAATATGAGTACGAATAAATGGAACAGAAAAATTTTATTTTACAAAGTAATGAAAGGCTCAACAAAATACTAAAAAATCAAATTCAGAAACATACGAAGAGGATTATACCCCCTGTTCAAGTGGGATTTATCCCTGGAATGCAAGAATGGTTCAATATATGAAAATATACCACATTAACAGAATGAAGAAAAAAAAGAAACACATGACCATTTCAACTGATGCAGAAAAAGTAACAAAATTCAACACACTTTCATGATAAAAATACTCAACAGTCATGGTGATCATGTTGTAATGTATATAAAAGTTGAATCACTACGTTGTACACCTGAAACTAATATAACATTGTATGCCAATTATACTTCAATTAAAAAAACCCATGAAACAAGAAAACACTCAACAAACTAGGAATAGAATGAAACTACCTCAACATGATAATGGTCATATAAAAAAGCCCACAGCAAACATCATAACTAATGGTGAAACAATAAAAATGTTTTTTGTAGGAACAGGAGCAAGTCAGGATGCCCACTTTTACCACTTCTATTCAACATGGTACTGAAGTACCAGCAAGAGCAATTAGGGGAAAAAAGAAATAAAAGCTGTTCAAGTTGGAAAGGAAGATGTAAAATCATTTCTGTTTGCAAGTGACATGATCTTACATGTAGAAAACTGTAAAGAGTCCACAAAAACTCTTTTAGAATTAAGAAATAAACTCAGCAAGTTGCAGGATACTAAATCAGCCACAAAAATCGGTTGCATTTCTATACCTCAACAACGAACAATCCAAAAGGAAATTAGCAATTCCATTTATGATAGCATCAAAAAGATTAAAATACTTATGAATTAACTTAACCAAAGAGGTGAAAGACTCATGCATTGAAAACTACAAAATGTTGCTGAGAGAAATTAACAAAGACATAAGTAGAAACATCCGTGTCCATGTCTTGGAAGACTGAATATTGTTAAGAGGTCAATACTATCAAAAGTGATCTACAAATTTGATGCAACCTCTGTTAAAATCCTGGTGTTATTTTTTTGCTGAAATAGAACAATTCACCCTAAAATTCATATAGGATCTGGAGGCCCAAGATAGCTAAAACAATCTGGAAAAAGAAGAACAAATTTGGAGGACTCACACTTCCTGTTTTCAAAGTTACTACAAAGCTGCAGTAATCAACCAGCGTGGCATGAAGACCAACAAACAGACCTATGGACTAGAATGGACAGCCCAGACATAAATGCTCTTGGCAAGTATGGCCAAAAGATTTCCAACAAGGGTGCCAAGACCATTCAATAGGGAAAGGGAAATGTTTTCAACAAATGGTGCTGGGAAAACTGGATATCCATGTGCAGAAGAATGAAGTTGGACCCTTAACTAACACCATATACAAAAATGAACTCAAAATGGGTCAAATACCTGAACATAAGAGCTAAAACCATAAAAGTCTTAGAAGAAAACAAAGGGGAAAAGCTTCATGACAGTGGGTTGGCAATGATTTCTTGGATATGACACCAACAGCATAGGCAACAGAATAAAAAATAGGTAAATTAGACTTCCTCAAAATTAAATAGTGCTCTTTTGTGCATCAAAGGACCCTATCAACAGAGTGAAAGACAACCCATGGACTAGGAGAAAATATTTGCAAATCATATATCAGATGAGGTTCTAATATCCAGAATAAACAAAGAATTCCTACAACTCATCAACAAAAAACCTGACAAAAAAAGGGCAAAATACTTGAAAGGATATTTCTCCAAAGAAGATACAAGTCACTAATCATTAGGGAAATGCAAATCAAAGCCACATGAATAAAAAAGAAAAAGAATAAAAGCCACATGTGAACCCACCTCACACCCATCACGATGACTACTATAAAAAACAGAATAGAGCAAAGTTTGGTGAGGATGTGGAGAAATTGGAAACTTTGTGCACTGCTGGTGGGACTGTAAATGGTGCAGGCACTGTGGAAAACAGTATGGTGGTTCCTCAAAAATTAAACGCGGAATTACCATATGATCCAGCAATTCCACTCCTGGGTACGTACCCCAGAGAACTGAATGCAGGGACTTGAACAGATGTTTGTACACCACGTCCAGCAGCATGGTTGACAATAGTCAAAGGTGGAAACAACTCAAGTGTCCACGGGCAAGTGAATGGATAACAAAACTTGGTCCCTACATACAAGGGAACATTATTCAACCTTAAAAAGGAAGGGAATTCTGACACCTGCTACAACATGGATGAACCCTGAAAACATTATGCCCAGTGAAATAAACCAGTCACAAAAGGACAAATATTATATGATCCCACTTATATAAGGGCCCTAGAGTAGTCAAATTTATAGAGACAGAAAGTAGAAGGGGATTGACAGGGACTGGGGGAGGGGGATGGAGAGTGAGTGTGTAATGGGGACAGAGTTTCAGATTAGGAAGCTGAGAAAGTTCTGGAGACGGATGGTGGTGATGGTTTGGACAACAAGGTGAATGTAATTAATGCCCCTGAACTTACACTGAAAAATGGTTAAGATGGTACATTTCATGTTATGTACATTTTACCACAATAAAGAAAATGTAATGGAAGGAAAATGTTACTTGAATTCAAAGACTGAAAGGACCCAGAATGATCAACACGGGACAACAAGACAGCAAAACCCAGTCGAGCAGGGCTGTTCCAGCAGGAGCTGGGGATGAAGGGATGGAGGTGGGCAAGGGTCGAGTTCACTGGAGAGCTGATGTGCTGTGATGCAACAGAATGCAGGTGGTGGAAACCTAGCAGCGAAATCAATGGCCGTCTCAGTGACACTCAGGAGGTGGGCAGAGAAGTAGGGAGTTTCCTCAAATTCAGCGCCAGTGAGTAACTATATGTGCTTAGAATTAAAACCATGCAATTTAAAAGCACTCCAACCTTTTAATATATTTTTGTAATTTCTACTCCCCCGCCCTGGTTTGGTGGGATTTTTTTTAAAGGAACTTTGGAGAAGAAATAACATATTTCAGCAATCTCCTCACTTTCACTTAAAAAAAAATCTGTTTATTTCAAGTAAAATATAAAACTCTTAATGGAAGTTAGCATTTGTTGTGTGAAGCCGCTTCTACAGTCAATTCTGTCCATTTGCTGGTTCACTCTCCTTCCCGTGGACAGTTTGAGGGGGGCTGAGTGGTATTCACCAGGGATTGCGGGGCAAGATTTTAAATTTTAATTCTTTCCTTTCATTTTGTATTGCCTTAACTTTTTATAATGAGCATGTACTATTTTTAAAACCTAGTTAGCCTATTTTTAGAAATTAGGGTAACCACTAGAAATTGGATAGATAACTTTCCAAAGGGAGAAACAGAACAGAGAAAGCGCCATCCAGCAATGCGCGGGAAAAGTGAAGTTGGGCAAAAGTGGAAATAGGACGCCCGGGAGGGAGAAAGGGCTGGGCCGCGGCACACGTGGGCCTCCAAAGTACAGCGGCGGGCTGGACATTTTCTACTTAAAGACAGAGGCTCTCACACCGAGTAAAGAAATGATTCCAGCCCTACCGTGATTATGAGAGACAACCTCAAAGAAGGTGAAACAGAAAAAATAAAACATATACCAGGCGACTGTCAACAAATAAAGCAAACATACTAATATTAATATTAGACAAAATGAAATTCAAGACAAAGTGCATTAAACAAGACAAAAGTGTCCTTTTTGTTGTTTTTTCAAAAGTACAACTCACGAAGGATGTGTAATTGAGAAAACTGGTGACTACGTGTATTAGAGTCTCTGCACACAGGTCCCCGCCCCAAACCAAACACCAGCAGCAAACAACCACCCATCAGAGCAGAGGTGCGGAGTTACGAGCCCTCCTCCTGGGGCCGTGCCCTCCCAGGACAGAGTATTAGGTAGGGGGCTGCTGGGAAGTCTCAGGAGGAGGGTCCCAGTGGAGGCACGTGGTGTTGATGCTGTAGAAAAATACGGCACTTAACTTACTTTATGAAACTGGCACAACCCTGACACCCAGATCGGAGGAAAAAAAAGAAGTTCTATCTCATTGAAGACACAAGTAAAATCCTAAATAAAACATTAGTAAGTCAAATCTAGCAGGGTACTACAACATTCAGTACTAGTAAATCAATGGATAACATTAAATATTAAGTGAAAATATAGAAACAGAGGTTAATAAATCATTCAATAAAAATTCTAAGTTTCATCCCTGATGAAAAACAGTTCGCATGGTGGGCACAGCCGGGAATCTCTTTAATTCGGCACAGGGTGTGTGCCAGCGCCTGTGGCGAACCTCACGTGCTAGAGGGATGGGCGCTCTGTGTGCACGTGGCTGGCGGTGTGGGTGCAGTGAGACAGTGGGGGCTGGAGGTTGGGGTGCAGGAGGGATGGGCAGAACACTGGCTGTGAGAAGGCAGCTGCAGATCGCCAACAGGGGCTCATGGGTGCCTGTGATGTGAAATCCACCACCACGATAGAGCCAAGGCCACGTTCCCGGCTGCCCCCAGCCCAGGACCAAGTGTGGCAGGGATCTCAGTGGGCCTGTCCCTGGGGCAGAGGCTCCTTTGGTGCCTGGTTTGCCCTGAGGGCTCCTGCCAGCCAGGGAGTCCTCAGATCTGCACCCTCACTCCTCCCTCACCGGGGCTCCCCCGGGGAACCTCTCGCTTCTGTAGTTCACTGTTGGCGTCTCATTCCTGGAAGATGCAGACTAACCCGGGGAGCGCTGTCCTTCACCAGGATGGGAGGACGGAAGAGGACCGTGCTGGTGGCAAAGCTCGAGCTGGGGACGCATGGTCCGAGGCCCTTCGGTCAGCTGCCCAGGGGCTTGGATGTTGGTCTGGAGTTTGGGGGAACCGATGGGATCTTCCTGTGCAGAGACGTGGTCTCTTTGACGTGGCTCTGTTTTCTTGATCAGTCTTCATTTGAGTAGGTGACCACCAGATGGACTTGAAAAAATATCAATTGGGCACGTATTTTCCACAAAGATTGGGCTTTTTAGGGCTTTATTTATTTGGTTTTGAATTACGGTAAAAATATACATAAGGTTTACCATTTTAACCATTTTCAGGTGTACAGCTCAGGGGCATTAAGTACATTCCCATTGCTGTGTGATCATCACCTCCATCATCTCCAGAACTTTTCCATCTTCCCAAAGTAGAGCTCTGGGTCGAAGGGACCTTTTGTGCCCATGGCCCCGTGGGGAGAGTGTGTGCCCGTGTGGAGAGCCATGGGGAGTGGCCCATGTGCCCATGGTCCCGTGGGGAGAGCCGCTTTCTTTTCCGTGTCTATTCCTCACCTCTGGTTCACACCACAGCCCGTCCTTCCAAATTCCTCCCTGTGGAACGAATTCCTCCAGGTGGACTGTCCCTACAGTGTCTACGCGGTCGCTTGTTTTCCACGCCCAACCACAGCCTTACGTGCCACCCAGGCCCCGGGGGGCGGGGAGGGAGGCTGCCTCCAGAACTGCCTCCGGACAGATCTGGGCAGAAGAGGCCACCAGAGGTCGAGTCCCGGAGTGTTCGCTGCCCCAGAGAGAGGCAGAGGCGGGACTCCCCCAGACCTGGGAACTTCGTGAGCAATCATCCTTCTACAAGCACCCAGGATGCTTGTAGAAGTTAGCATGACGGCCAGCAGATGCTGGGACACGCTCTTGTCCCCGGGTGCAAAGGTTTTCCCCGTAACGTACCCAACTGGCCTCTTAAAGTAGTTCTATTCTTCAAACAGGAAAAACTGCAGGTACTTTTATGCCTTTTTCCTGGGAAGCACCTGACTGAAAGGTGGTAGATATTGCCTCTCGATATGCCGTTTCTCATTAAAATGTTTTCTTCTTGCTTTTGTTCTCAAGCCCACAATGTTAAACACACAAATTAAAAATCTTTATTGACATTTAATATAAAAGCTCTCAACTGTGAAGCTGAAACGAATACTGTGGGTTAATTTAGCATATATTCCTGCAAATGGCTCTTAGGAGAAACACATCTGCAATAGTGATTTAGGAGGTGTGACTCGGAAGGACCATCTAATGAAATCTGATAAGAGGAAAATGTAAGGCCTGCTGATTGTGTGTGAGCCTGGAAATTAAACTGAAGTGCGGGGTTACTGATCACCCATCAGAAAGAAGGAATCACTTACTCTCTACAACACTGAGACTATTTAGGTTTTGCTGTCTTGGCTTTAAAGGACATCTCTGTGGACAGATCTAAGGCTGGCATGGAACACCGTGCGTGTTCGGTGGGAAGAGGTGTCAGTAGATCAGTCTGTTAGAGCGCGAGGCCTTTGCTTCAGGCAAATGGGATATTTACAAGGAGAGTGGGGAGGACTGTGTCTGTTTTCCAGCAGCTCTTTCCTGTTCACAAGCTTTACCTTTGAACAGCCGGCTCTCCCAAGGGGGGGACACCCTCGACAGACCTCACTGTGGGTGCCTCAGGGATGGGGAGCAGGGAAGATGGCCGCTGTCCTCCAGCAGCTTGAGCCAGACACCTGGTCTGGGGGGAGGCATGAGGGCCATTCTGATCTCGCAGGGCAGGGAGTGGAGCTCTGGGCTCAGCGCAGCTGCACGCTGCGGGTTCTGATGGAGATGCTGACCCCGCTGGAGTGGTCCCAGATCCACGCTCTGCGCCATCACTTTGCAGGCCCTCACCAAAAGCTACGGAGTCTACTGCCCACTCCTTCATCCAGGCCGGCCTTGCCACCTGCTTTAGTGCAATGACTGAGCACCAGCTCTGAGGTCGGGCCAGCCTGCCGGAGGACCAGGGTCCAGTTGTCCTGGTCGAGGCCTCCCCAGACCAGCCTGTAGCCCGCCGAGCCCCAACGTGGGACAGAGCCAGCTATGGTCAGTGGAACTGTGTGTCCCAGCTCACAGCTGATCCTACACACATGGGCAAACCTACCTGAGACCAGAACAGCCTGCTGACCCATTAACTCGTGAGCAACTATGCACATTTCAAGTCGCTGAGTTTGGGTGTTCGTTTTGCAGCGACAAAAAATGATACAACCCCCGGCCCAGGGGATCCGGGTCTGCAGAGTCGCACACGACCCAGGTGCACCAGGAGGGGGCAGGGCAGGGCCCGGTCTGGTCCTGGGGGCAGGCTGGGTGGCTCACACCCGCTGCTCTCTCCACTGGGCGGCCCCCCGGGCTCCGCCTCGGCTGGTGTAGACAGAAGGGCTAGGAAGTGAGCGAGAACCTTACTGGCGCCTGAGTATCAGCGAGATTCCCCTCACGCCCTGGCAGCGGAGGGGAGAGCCGGAAACTGCAATCTGGAAATGTAATTATATCTTTGGAAGACATGTACGCTCTTTAGAATGATTTTATTTAAAAAGCCCTCAAAAAATACAGCCTGTTTTTTTCCTATCTTGTGATTAATTCAAACCAAATAAAAGGAACCAGTGAACCTCACTAAGAGCCTACGGGGAGTTTTCATTTGCAATATCTGTAAACCTTGAAGTCTCCATTTGTGTCAAATAAGCTCCTACAGGTACAGTCCTGGGTTCCAGCACTGCGTGTCACATTTTGTTCCATTTAAGTAAATTACACACGCGGCCACTGCAGCGTTATTCCAGCTTCTAATCAAATCGCCAATCTGTGGAGTGCCGGGCTGCATGTCCCCGGGGGGCAGGCCTCTCACACTGACAGGCGAGTGGCGCAGATGAGGCGCCCTCGGTCCCAGGGTGAAGTCAGGACGTAAACACAGCTGTGAAGGAGGCGGGCTGGCCCCCGCCCCAGGCGGCCGGAGCTCCTCAGCTCCTTATGGGGCTTGGCATTTCTTCCCTCTCACATGCCAGGTTTGCACTCCCGCCTCTAGAAGCAGCGGACATGGGCTGCGTGCGATGGCCGGCAGGGAGCAGTCCTGTGGGGAAGGACCGCTCATCCTGTGGGGCTCTGCCCGGGGGTGCATCCAAGCACCGAGGCTGCCCACCTGCCTGGACATGGGCATGCATGTGTGGCATGTGGCATGTGCTTGAGTGTGTGTATGGGTGCATGTGTACGCGTGTGTGTGTGCTCGTGTGGCATGTGTATGTTTTTGCGGGTGTATGTGTGCATGTGTCAGCTGTATGTATGCATGTGTGTGTATATTGTGTGCATGCATGTTATGTGTCAGTATATATGTCTATGTGTCTCTGTGTGTACGTGTGTAGATTTATATATGTATGTATGTGTTTATACGGGAGTATGTGCATGTGTGTGTGTGTGTGCATGTGTCTACGTGTGTGTGTGTGCATGCATCTAATGCCCGCGAGTGTGTGCCCGTGTGCCCATGTGTGCATCTGACATCAGTGTTATTATCTCCCACTCACCCTGTGTCCACCTGGGGGCCTCATCCTGTCTGGGTCCAGTCACGAGTCCACACAGGTGGCCAACACGCCATCCTTCCCTCCTGACCTGGGGTCTCTTCTCCTTCCCCACCACCCCCCATCATACTGGCCCCAGCCATGTGGTGCTGTAGGGCCCCATCTGCCCCCAAGCTCCCCATGGCCACTTCTTCCCTGAGGACCCTGCCCTGGAACGAGGGCCCACCTGCTTGAGCCAGGGCTCCGCAGGTGCTGGAGAGAGGGTGGCGGAGGGCTGCATCTGGAGGGAGCACAGGAAGCAGGGTCGGCCCCTCAGGCCGGGAGCACACTTCCCTCCTCGGCTGTCTCTAACCAAAGGTGGGTGTAGCTCAGAGTGAGGGAGATACAGGTGGATGGAGGGAGGGAGCGAGGGAGACCCAGGGATTCGCCCGTGAGCAGTGACAGAGTCGCAGGTTCAGACCCGTGCCCTGTGGGCAGAGCGAGCTGGGGCTTGGCAGGCTGGACGTGAGGCCCTGGGCTCAGCAACTTAACGGGATGCATTTAAATCCACCCTCTGTCCGTCCCTTCAGGTGGCATGGACAGGTTGCCCAGAGCCCGTGCGCTGATGCCTCTATAAACCACGGATGCCAAATCCTTGCCTCACACACGAATTCTTTGGTAA
The DNA here is from genome assembly GCF_965194825.1 of Balaenoptera physalus. Classification (NCBI taxonomy): domain Eukaryota; kingdom Metazoa; phylum Chordata; class Mammalia; order Artiodactyla; family Balaenopteridae; genus Balaenoptera; species Balaenoptera physalus. The sequence continues at coordinate 1,016,376 of NC_138892.1, forward strand.
AATTAGAAACTTGAAGCAGAGGGCTCCTGGACGCCTGGGAAAATAAAGTGATGTGGGTCCACCATGCCTCCTCCTTGTGCAGCCCTGAGCCACTGTGGGCTGGCTCAGTGCCTCCTGTCCGTGCTCGTCGGGCCAAGGGCTGAGAGGGGGACGAGTCAGGGAGGAAGGGCAGTGGATGATAGCACACTGTGTGGCCACAGCTGGCTGACTGCCTCCAGCACCAGGCTGCAGCGGGGGGACCTCACTGGCCAGGCTACCCCTGGAGCTCCGGGATCCTTGGGTTTCTTCAGGGCGGCAACACGACTTTCCAGGGCCCTGGACACTTTTGCCTTCAGAACCTCTTGATCAATTTTCTTCTTTTAAGGTTCTTGGAGAATAGAGGATTATATTTTTGATGTCGTATCTGAGAAACGTTTGCCATATTCAAAGACAGCTTTTGATTTTCTCAATTGTTTTTCTTTTTTCTATCATTGATCTCCTCTCTGGTCTTTAGTCTTTTATCCTGCATACTTTTAATTCAATATATTGTCTTTTGTCCCTCTACTTTTTTTTTTTAACATCTTTATTGGAGTATAATTGCTTTACAATGTTGTGTTAGTTTCTGCTGTATAACAAAGTGAGTCAGCCATATGCATACATATATCCCCATATCCCCTCCCTCTTGCGTCTCCCTCCCACCCTCCCTATCCCACCCCTCTAGGTGGTCACAAAGCACCGAGCTGATCTCCCTGTGCTATGCAGCTGCTTCCCACTAGCTATCTATTTTACATTTGGTAGTGTAGGTATGTCCGTGCCACACTCTCACTTTGTCCCAGCTTACCCTTCCCCCTCCCCGTATCCTCAAGTCCATTCTCTACGTCTGTGTCTTTATTCCTGTCCTGCCCCTAGGTTCTTCAGAACCATTTTTTTTTTTTTTTAGATTCCATATATATGTGTTAGCATTCGGTATTTATTTTTCTCCTTCTGACTTACTTCACTCTGTATGACAGATTCTAGGTCCATCCACCTCACTACAAATAACTGAATTTCGTTTCTTTTTATGGCTGAGTAATATTCCATTGTATATTTGTGTCACATCTTCTCTATCCATTCATCTGTCGATGGACACTTAGGTTGCTTCCATGTCCTGGCTATTGTAAATAGTGCTGCAATGAACATTTTGGTACCTGACTCTTTTTGAATTACAGTTTTCTCAGGGTATATGCCCAGTAGTGGAATTGCTGGGTCATATGGTAGCTCTATTTTTAGTTTTTTAAGGAACCTCCATACTGTTCTCCATAGTGGCTGTATCAATTTATATTCCCACCAACAGTGCAAGCGGGTTCGGTTTTCTCCACAACTCCTCCAGCACTTATTGTTTGTAGATTTTGTGATGATGGCCATTCTGACTGGTGTGAGGTGATACCTCATTGTAGTTTTGATTTGCATTTCTCTAATGATTAGTGATGTTGAGCATCCTTTCATGTGTTTCTTGGCAATCTGTGTATCTTCTTTGGAGAAATGTCTATTTAGGTCTTCTGCCCATTTTTGGATTGGGTTGTTTGTTTTTTTGATATTGAGCGGCATGAACTGCTTGTATATTTTGGAGATTAATCATTTGTCAGTTCCTTCGTTTGCAAATATTTTCTCCCACTCTGAGGGTTGTCTTTTTGTCTTGTTTATGGTTTCCTTTTCTGTGTAAAAGCTTTTAAGTTTCATTAGGTCCCATTTGTTCATTTTTGTTTTTATTTCCATTTCTCCAGGAGGTGGGTCAAAAAGGATCTTGCTGTGATTTAAGTCAAAGATTGTTCTGCCTATGTTTTCCTCTAAGAGTTTTATAGTGTCTGGTCTTACATTTAGGTCTTTAATCCATTTTGAGTTTATTTTTGTGTATGATGTTAGGAAGGGTTCTAATTTCATTATTTTACATGTAGCTGTCCAGTTTTCCCAGCACCACTTATTGAAGAGGCTGTCTTTTTTCCATTGTATGTTCTTGAATTCTTTATCAAAGATAAAGTGACCATATGTGTGTGGGTTTCTCTCTGGGCTCTCTATCCTGTTCCATTGATCTATATTTCTGTTTTTGTGCCAGTACCATACTGTCTTGATTACTGTCGTTTTGTAGTATAGTCTGAAGTTAGGGAACCTGATTCCTCCAGCTCTGTTTTTCTTTCTCAAGATTGCTTTGGCTATTCGGGGTCTTTTGTGTTTCCATACAAACTGTGAAATTTTTTGTTCTAGTCCTGTGAAAAATGCCAGTGGTACTTTGATAGGGATTGCATTGAATCTGTAGATTGCTTTGGGTAGTACAGTCATTTTCACAATGTTGACGCTTCCCATCCAAGAACATGGTATATATCTCTCCATCTGTTTGTATCGTCTTTAATTTCTTTCATCAGTGTCTTATAGTTTTCGGCATACAGGTCTTTTGTCTCCTTAGGTAGGTTTATTCCTAGGTATTTTATTCTTTTTGTTGCAATGGTAAATGGGAGTGTTTCCTTAATTTCTCTTTCAGATTTTTTGTCATTAGTGTATAGGAATGTAAGAGATTTCTGTGCATTAATTTTGTATCCTGCTACTTTACCAAATTCATTGATTAGCTTTAGTGGTTTTCTGGTAGCATCTTTAGGATTCTCTATATATAGTATCATGTCATCTGCAAACAGTGACAGTTTCACTTCTTCTTTTCCAATTTGGATTCCTCTTATTTCTTTTTCTTCTCTGATTACTGTGGCTAAAACTTCCAAAACTATGTTGAATAATAGTGGTGAGACTGGCCAACCTTGTCTTGTTCCTGATCTTAGAGGAAATGTTTTCAGCTTTTCACCATTGAGAACGATGTTGGCTGTGGGTTTGCAATATATGGCCTTTATTATGTTGAGTTAGGTTCCCTCTATGCCTACTTTCTGGAGAATTTTTATCATAAATGGGTGTTGAATTTTGTCAAAAGTTTTTCTGCATCTACTGAGATGATCATATGGTTTTTATCCTTCAATTTGTTAATATGGCGTATCACATTGATTGATTTGCGTATATTGAAGAATCCTTGCATTCCTGGGGTAAACCCCACTTGATCATGGTGTATGATTCTTTTAATGTGCTGTTGGATTCTGCTTGCTAGTATTTTGTTGAGGATTTTTGCATCTATGTTCATCAGTGATATTGACCTGTAGTTATCTTTTTTTGTGACATCTTTGTCTGGTTTTGGTATCAGGGTGAAGGTGGCCTTGTAGAATGAGTTTGGGAGTGTTCCTCCCTCTGCTGTATTTTGGAAGTTTGAGAAGGATGGGTTTAGCTCTTCTCTAAATGTTTGATAGAATTCACCTGGGAAGCCATCTGGTCCTGGACTTTTGTTTGTTGGAAGATTTTTTTTTTTTTTAAAGAAATTCACGTTCTTTTATTTATTTATTTATGACTGTGTTGAGTCTTCGTTTCTGTGCGAGGGCTTTCTCTAGTTGCGGCAAGTGGGGACCACTCTTCATCGCGGTGCGCGGGCCTCTCACCATCGTGGCCTCTCTTGTTGCGGAGCACAGGCTCCAGACGCGCAGGCTCAGTAATTGTGGGTCACGGGCCCAGTTGCTCCGTGGCATGTGGGATCTTCCCAGACCAGGGCTCGAACCAGTGTCCCCTGCATTGGCAGGCAGATTCTCAACCACTGCGCCACCAGGGAAGCCCTGTTGGAAGATTTTTAATCATGGTTTCAATTTCAGTGCTTGTGATTGGTCTGTTCATATTTTCTATTTCTTTCTGGTTCAGTTTTGGAAGTTTGTGCTTTTCTAAGAATTTGTCCATTTCTTCCAGGGTGTCCATTTTATTAGCATATAGTTGCTTGTAGTAATCTCTCGTGATCCTTTGTATTTCTGTAGTGTCAGCTGTTACTTCTCCTTTTTCATTTCTAACTCTGTTGATTTGAGTCTTCCCCCTTTTTTGCTTGATGAGTCTGGCTAATGGTTTATCAATTTTGTTTATCTTCTCAAAGAACCAGCTTTTAGTTTTATTGATCTTTGCTATTGTTTCCTTCACTTCTTTTTCACTTATTTCTGATCTGGTCTTTATGATTTCTTTCCTCCTGCCAACTTTGGGGTTTTTTTTGTTCTTCTTTCTCTAATTGCTTTAGGTGTAAGGTTAGGTTGTTTATTTGAGATGTTTCTTGTTTCTTGAGGTAGGATTGTATTGCTATAAACTTCCCTCTTAGAACTGCTTTTGCTGCATCCCATAGGTTTTGGGTCATTGTGTTTTCATTGTCATTTGTCTCTACGTATTTGTTAATTTCCTCTTTGATTTCTTCAGTGATCTCTTGGTTATTTAGTAGTGTATTGTTTAGCCTCCATGTGTTTGTATTTTTTACAGTTTTTTTCCTGTAATTGATATCTAGTCTCATAGCATTGTGGTCGGAAAAGATACTTGCTTTGATTTCAATTTTCTTAAATTAACCAAGGTTTGATTTGTGACCCAAGATATGATCTATCCTGGAGAATGTTCCGTGAGCACTTGAGAAGAAAGTGTAATCTGTTGTTTTTGGATGGAATGTCCTATAAATATCAATTAAGTCCATCTTGTCTAATGTGTCATTTAAAGCTTGTGTTTCCTTATTTATTTTCACTTTGGATGATCTGTCCATTGGTGCAAGTGGGGTGTTAAAGTCCCCTAATATGATTGTATTACTGTCAATTTCCCCTTTTGTTGCTGTTAGCATTTGCCTTATGTATCGAAGTGCTCCTTTGTTGGGTGCATAAATATTTACAATTGTTATATCTTTTTCTTGGATTGATCCCTTGATCATTATGAAGTGTTCTTTGTCTCTTGTAATAGTCTTTATTTTAAAGTCTATTTTGTCTGATATGAGAATTGCTACTCCAGCTTTCTTTTGATTTCCATTTGCATGGAATATCTATTTCCATCCCCTCACTTTCAGTCTGTATGTGTTCCTAGGTCTGAAGTGGGCCTCTTGTAGACAGCATATATATGGGTCTTGTTTTTGTATCCATTCAGCCAGTCTATGTCTTTTGGTTGGAGCATTTATTCCTTTTACATTTAAGGTAGTTATCGATATGTATGTTCCTATTACCATTTTCTTAATTGTTTTGGGTTTGTTATTGTAGGTCTTTTCCTTCTCTTGTGTTTCCTGCCTAGAGAAGTTCCTTTAGCATTTGTTGTAAAGCTGGTTTGGTGGTGCTGAATTCTCTTAAGTTTTGCTTGTCTGTAAAGGTTTTAATTTCTCTGTCAAATCTGAATGAGATCCTTGCTGGGTAGAGTAATCTTGGTTGTAAGTTTTTCCCTTTCATCACTTTAAATATGTCCTGTCACTCCCTTCTGGCTTGCAGAGTTTCTGCTGAAAGATCAGCTGTTAACCTTATGGGGATCCCCTTGTATGTTATTTGTTGCTTTTCCCTTGCTGCTTTTAATATTTTTTCTTTGTATTTCATTTTTGTCAGTTTGATTAATATGTGTTGTGGCATGTTTCTCCTTGGATTTATCCTGTATGGGACTCTCTGTGCTTCCTGGACTTGATTGACAATTTCCTTTCCTATGTTAGGGAAGTTTTCAACTATAATCTCTTCAAATATTTTCTAAGACCCTTTCTTTTTCTCTTTTTCTTTTGGGACCCCTATAATTCGAATGTTGGTGCATTTAGTGTTGTCCCAGAGGTCTCTGAGACTGCCCTCAATTCTTTTCATTCTTTTTTCTTTATTCTGCTCTGTGGCAGTTATTTCCACTATTTTATCTTCCAGGTCACTTATCTGTTCTTCTGCCTCAGTTATTCTGCTATTGATTCCTTCTAGAGAATTTTTAATTTCATTTACTGTGTTGTTCATCACTGTTTGTTTGCTCTTTAGTTCTTCTAGGTCCTTGTTAAACGTTTCTTGTATTTTCTCCATTCTATTTCCAAGATTTTGGATTGTCTTTACTATCATTACTCTTAATTCTTTTTCAGGTAGACTGCCTATTTCCTCTTCATTTGTTTGGTCTGGTGGGTTTTTACCTTGCTCCTTCATCTGCTGCATGTTCCTCTGTCTTCTCATTTTGCTTAACTTACTGTGTTTGGGGTCTCCTTTTTGCAGGCTGCAGGTTCGTAGTTCCCATTGTTTTTGGTGTCTGCCCCCAATGGGTAAGATTGGTTCAATGGCTTGTGTAGGTTTCCTGGTGGAGGGGACTGGTGCCTGTGTTCTGATGCGTGGGGTTGGATCTTGTCTTTCTTGTGGGCAGGGCTGTGTCCAGTGGTGTGTTTTGGGGTGTCTGTGAACTTAGTATGACTTTAGGCAGCCTCTCTGCTAATGGGTGGGGTTGTGTTCCTGTCTTGCTAGTTGTTTGCCGTGGGGCATCCAGCACTGGAGCTTGCTGGCCTTTGGGTGGAGCTGGGTCTTAGTGTTGAGACGGAGATCTCTGGGAGATCTCTCGTCAATTTATATTATGTGGGGCCAGGAGGTCTCTGGTGGTCCAATGTCCTGGCCTTGGCTCTCCCACCTTGGAGGCTCAGGCCTGACACCTGGCCGGAGCACCAAGACCCTGTCAGCCACTTGGCTCAGAAGAAAAGGAAGAAAAGAAAGGAAGAAAAATAAAATAAAATAATAATAAAAAAAGAAGAGAGCAACCAAACCAATAAACAAATACACCAATGATAGCAAGCACTAAAAACTAAACTAAGATAAACATAAAAATCAGAAACATATCAGTTGCAGACAGCAAACCCCAAGTCTACAGTTGCTCCCAAAGTCCACTCCCTCAATTTTGGGAACATTCATTGTCTATTCAAGTATTCCACAGTTACAGGGTTCATGAAGTTGATTGTGGGGATTTAATCTGATGTTCCTGAGGCTGCATGGAGAAACTTCCCTTTCTCTTCTTTGTGTGCACAGCTCCTGGGGTTCAGCTTTGGTTTTGGTCCCACCTCTGAGTGTAGGTCGCCCTCAGGCATCTGTTCTGCCCAGACAGGACGGGGTTAAAGCAGCGGCTGATTCGGGGGCTGTGGCTCACTCATGCCAGGGAGAGGGAGCGGTACGGTAGTCAAATTGGAATGCGGGGTGAGCCTGCGGCAGCAGAGGCCAGTGTGACGTTGCGACAGCCTGAGGCACTCCATGTGTTCTCCTGGGGAAGTTGTCCCTGGATCTTGGGACCCTGGCAGTGGCGGGCTGCACAGGCTCCCAGGGGAGGGAGGCAGTGTGTGGGTAGTGACCTGTGCTTGCACACAGGATTCTTGGTGGCAGCGGCAGCAACGTTTGTGCTTCATGCCCGTCTCAAGGGTCCGAGCTGATAGCTGCAGCTCATGCCCGTCTCTGAAGCTCATTTAGGTGGTGCTCTGCCTTCCGTGGGCAGACAGGGAAGGAATCCCCTCTCCTTGCGCACCCCGAAACAACGGTCTCTTGCCTCTTAGGCAGGTCCAGACTTTTTCCTGGACTCCCTCCTGGCTAGCTGTGGCACACTAGCCCCCTTCAGGCTGTGTTCATGCAGCCAACCCCAGTCCTCTCCCTGGGATCCGACCTCCGAAGCCTGAGCCTCAGCTCCCAGCCCCCGCCCGCCCCGGCAGGTGAGCAGACAAGCATCTCAGGCTGGTGAGTGCTGGTCGGCACCAATCCTCTGTACGGGAATCTCTCTGCTTTGCCCTCTGCACTCCTGTTACTGCGCTCTCCTCCATGGCTCCAAAGCTTCCCTCCCACCCACCCCCCGTCTCCACCAGTGAAGGGGCTTCCTAGTGTATGGAAACTTTCCTCCTTCTCAGCTCCCTCCCAGAGGTGCAGGACCTGTCCCTAATCTTTTGTCTCTATTTTTTCTTTTTTCTTTTGCCCTACCCAGGTACGTGGGGATTTTCTTGCCTTTTGGGAAGTCTGAGGTCTTCTGCCAGCATTCAGTAGGTGTTCTGTAGGAGTTGTTCCACATGTAGATGTATTTTTGATGTATTTGTGGGGAGGAAGGTGATCTCCACGTCTTTCTCCTCTGCCATCTTGAAGGTCCCCCCTACTTCCTTAAGGTGAAAGCTGAGGTCATCGATTTGAATGAACTTTCCCCTAAATACTGCTTTAGCTTCATCTATGAATTTTGATATAGTGTGCTTTCATTTTCATTCAGTTCAAAATACTCTTCTTTGATGAGTTATTTAGAAGTGTGTTACTTGGTTTCCAAACACGTGAGGATTTTCTAGATAAGTTTCTGCTCCTGACTTCTGATTTAATCTCATTGTGGTCATAAAACATACTTGGTGTGATTTGAGTCTTTTTGAATGTATTGGGGCCTGTTTTATGGCCCAGAACATTCCACACTCACTGGAAAGAATGTGTGTTCTGCGCTGTTGGGCAGAGTGTTCTGGGAATGTTATTTAGGGTAAGGTGTCTGACAGTGTGTTCAAGTGTTCCATGTTTTTACTGATTTTGATCTACTTATCCTCTCAATTATTGTGAAGGGGGCGTAGAAATTTACCATACTTGTGAATTTGTCTATTTATTCACCTACTGCTTCAGGTGTTTTAAAGGTCTGCTGTTGGGAATTCCCTGGCAGTCCAGTGGTTAGGAGTCTGTGCTTCTACTGCAGGGGGCACGGGTTCTATTCCTGGTCAGGGAGCTAAGATACTGCAAGCCGCGCGGTGTGGCCAAAAAAAAAAAAAAGTTCTGCTGTTAGGTGTATAGGATGGATGAACTCATGTCTGTCATTATGGAATGACCCTACTTATCCTTTGTAAACCATTGTTCTGTTTCATATGTGAACCTGAAATTCAGAGGGTGAAACTTACCTGGAGTCACACAGGGGCTGGAGACAAGCCCGCTCTAAAGCCAGGGCCCCTCATGCTGAGGCCTAAAGCTCTGGTGGGAACCAGCGTCTCACTGTCCCAAGACCCTGAGTCTGGCCCCGGCAAGGCCAAGCCTGGTGGGCAGGGCGGGGTTCGAGGGTCCAGACGTGTGAGTCCACTGAGGGATGTCAGGTTATCCACACGTGTGGCCATGTATTTAATCTGTGTTCCAAATAAGCTAGGGCCACAAAGGCGGTGTTGGGTGTGTATGTGAATCACATTTGATGGAGTCATGGCTCATTGACCATTCAGCCCAGGAGCCAAGGAGCGTGTTGAAAGCAGCTGCCACGTGCCTGGGACCCTGCCAAGGGCTGCTGCGGGCTGGTGTCACCACTGCAGCTTGGGGGGCCCCGGGCAGAGAGCCAGAAAACTTCTCTTCCAAATTCACCACGTTCTCGATTGAAAATGCCTGGGAAAGGCCTTAGGTGTCTTTTCAATGATCCAAGCTCCAGCTTCTTCATCAGAAAGTGGTTCTCACAAGACTGTCGTGAAATTTAGAAGTCATAAGTGCAAAGGTGATACGGAAACCAGGACACACTCTGCACGGTGAGGGGCTATTTCTCCAGTCACTTAGAAGTTGACTAAGCGGATGCACATGAAGAGGTCAGACACGGGCGCCTCCACATGCCTCAGGCAGGGCCACTGCAGAGGAGGGTCCTGGTTCTGGAGCGACTTGGTTGGGGAGCTTTCTGTTCAGAGAGGCTGCCTCACGGCCCATTTCCCACCAGCTGGTTCCAGCAGGCCCATAGCCTGTCTTGACCTCCTGTAGGCACTTTGTGGTCTCATGTCCAGTTGGTTTGGGGAGGTGGACGGTGGCTGCAGCCCCTGTAGTTCTTGGGCCCAACCACGGGGCCAGGTCAGAGGGAGGCCACGCCGGGAGCCCACAGTGATACTTCATGAGCACCAACCACGTGCCAGGCCTGAAATCCCCCATCAGCACTCAGGGGGCATAGAACTGTTCCCACTTTACCCTCGAGGAAGCTGGCGCTTAGAGAGGATAAGTAACTTCCCAGAAAGCAGTGTGTGGTCAGGATTGGGATAGAGGCCGGACTCTGCAGGAATCACCTGGGGACGTGGTGGTCAGGGGTAGTCGTATGGTCATGTGACCAAGGAGGGGCGTGTCCAGGAGCCCGGCCTCATCAAGGTCAGAGGGCACAAGCGGGATGGGCGTAGAGCCCCTCACCCAGCAGGTTCCCCGACACTCAGCAAACTCACCCCCGCCCTGTCCCTGGCTTTGCTCGGCCTGCAGCGTTGCCGCCTCTCGTCCTGCGGGGGCCCTGCACACGTGGGCTCATCTTCAGTCCCCTCTGTGCCCAGCACGACGCTCTGCTAAGTGACCGAGCCTCCGCCGAGGACTCAGTTTCTAGCGGGAGAGCGGCAGGCGTGGTACTCCGTCTCCAACTGGGGCAGCTTTAAAAGTCTGGGGCGTCTGTCCCACCAGACAACCCCGTCTGTCTGCATGGCTCCTCCTCTCCTCGTGTCCAACTGGAACTTGGCAATTGGAAACCTGACGGTGTCTCACAGTGACGGCTTGCGGGGACGGGAGGGGATGTCAGGCTCCCGGCCTCCCTCCGCGGGGCCTGAGAAGTGGCTTATCCTCGGGAGCGTAATGAGAGGTGACACCTGTTTCTGACGTGTCTGCATCCCAGATTGCCATCGGAGCAGGCAGAGAGCTATTTGCCGAAGGTGAAAATGTCATTTAAACTGTGATCCATTCAGATTTCTCGACCAGATGCCTCTTCCAAAGAAGCCTATGCAGCGGGAAACGCTGCAGGAGGACGTGGGGTGTGATGGCCTTGTGGACTCGCGGCACACGTCCCAGAAGTTCAAGCTCCGTGTCAGGGAGTTTGATGTGATAAAGATGCACAGTCAGACATTGCTGGAGGCTCGGCCCTAGTGTAGACGCCGTGGGGCCCAGAGCCCAGCATCACTCCTGGTTCCAAGGCCCCAGCCCCGTGTGCTCGGACTCTGGGAGGGGCCAGGCAGGTGAGAGGCGGATGCCCTGGGGCAGCTCCGCGGCCGTGAGGACTGGCGGGCGATCCGCGAGAGGCCAGTACCGCCTGTGGCCACGGGTCGCTCTCTCTCTTGGAGCCGGGGCCACGCCTGCCGACCCTCCCTCGCGGTGGCGCCAGGTGCATAGCTGAGCTGGGACACTGCTCTGGGGAGTTGGGGGGGTCGATGTGCAGAGCCGTGGCCCACTTCCCACCCTCCCGGGGGAAAGACCCTCCCCCCACTGTCGGTATTCCGTCCACGGCCCCTCCTCCCCAGCCACTGTGGATGCACCAAGACGGCCCCTGACCCAGGATGGCTGGTTTGAGCCTCTCCTGGGGATTCAAGTGAAAACCTTTCTATTATTGGAAATTTCAAACATATTTATACATATTTGAAAGGGGAGGCTATCATATACTAAGCTCTCATGTGTCCCCCTCGCCCTGCCCAGCTTCAAGAATAATCCCCCGTGGGTCCCCACCGCCTGCCACGGACAGTCTGGTTTTATCAAGTGCCTGCCCACCCCCACGCCCTCCCTCACTGGAAAACTTTGAAGCCGACCTCAGATCACTTCCGTCCCGGGCTTCGGAGGGTTGAGAGAAAGGTGTCTTGACCAGCACCGTCCAGTCGAAATATGAGAGCTGTGGACATTATCTCACGTTGAAAAGTAGAAACGAAAAAGCTAAAATCAATTCTAACAGCGTATTTTATTTCACCCAACAGATCTGAAATACCACTCTAATGTGTAATCAACATGAATTATTAATGGGATATTTTACATGCTTTTCCACACTAAGTCTTTGACATCTGGTAAGGATGTGACACGTATGACATATTCAGAGGCTGAATTTTCATTGGACAAACTTGATGTGTATTTGTGTTTCATAAAACTTACAGCTAAGAAGGTAAATTCACATACTCATGTGGTTCCAAATATGCATAAAGTTTTCCAGTAACTGAAGTGAGCGCAAAAATCGTTTTCCCTTTATATTCACATCCACATTGACCAAAACTGGCACCTTTTAAAACAGAATCGATTCTGCTTGGAAGTAAAAGCGTATCAGCGTAAAACCCTATCTGTCCAAGTCAAGTTCCTTGCTAGTGAATTTGCTTTGTTTCAGCCCCTCGGCCGCATGGGCCATGGTTCCAGTGCTCAGTGACCACAGAGGCCGGCGGCTGCCGTGTGGACCGGGCAGGCCTGGAGCCGCCGGCAAGGCTGGGGGCCCACGTGTGACCTGAGCACAGAATGCAGGGCGGGCGTGTCCCTGCACGGCCCCTGACTCGGCGGTCATCGAGGGAGACACGCATGCACCAGGCCAGCAGGAGTGTCCACTCCAGTGCTCGGAAAGTGTCCATTACTATTGTTGTGCAATTAACACTACGCCCCCCTCCCATCAGAGAAAGAGTCCCTTGGGCCGCCTTGCACACAGTAGCCACTTAATAAGCTCTTGCTGACGGGCTGCACCATCGCTGGCAATTGCAGACTTAACTGGGCCGGGTACCCGCTCCGTCACCACCATGGGGCGGTCCTGACATTGCTCCCTTGGACGGTTAGCCACAGGGCACTGCCATATGCCCACCTGCCTCTGGTCCTTCCCCACGTCCTGTCCTGCTTCTGAAAACCTTGTGTGTCCAGGTGCTGGGGGTGCGAGCTGGAGGCGTGGTGTCAGCCTGGCAACAGGTTTTGGGGACACCTCGGGACCAACAAAGGAGGGTGGACACACGAGTGCCCAGGGGAGCTGGTCCAGGAGGAGGAAGGGCGAGTTTGTGACGATGAGACCAGATTGCGTGAGCAAGCGTCTTGGGGGCAACTCCGGAGGGTGGCTCGGGCCATTTTGCCAAATGCCATGGAGGTTCTGCAGGATTCTGGGTTTATCTTCTGGGCAATGAAGGTTTGTTCAGCCGGGGAGTAGCCGGGTCCTATTTGTGCCTTGAGAACGACACCGTAGGGGCGTGTGGTTTGGTGATGGGGGCGCTGAGAGGTGAGGAGGGTCAAGGCTGTGAGTACAGCGTTGTCAGTGGGCACTGTCAGAGGAGACCCGCAGGACCTGCCGACCGATGCCCGGGGTGAGGGGGTGGAGGGCCAGGTGCCAGGCTCAGGTGGCCCTGGGAGCCTCCCTGGGGTTTAGAGAACATCTTGCCTCCCTGTTTTCCATCCTGATCCCCCTGGGTTTCACCTGTTCCTCCAGGTCAGTCAGTGGATGGTGCCCTGCTGTCAGCGTCTGGCTTGAGCTGGAGGAAGGTGTTTTGATCCCCCAGGAACATTTTCACATGTGGAAGCTCTTCAGGTCATCAGCAATGTGGTAAATTACATGGACCGATTTTCAAATGTGAAACCAACTTTGCCTTCCTGGAACAAACCCCACATGCTCACGAGGCATTTCTCATTTTACCCCGTTGCTAGGTTTGGCTTGCTAGTATTTCGTTTTGGAGTTTCCATTTAAGTAAGAATTCCACAAGTAAGAATGGTTTTTAAAAATAATGTCTTGGTCATATTTACGTATCAAAGCTACGCCAGCTTCAGAAGTGAGCTGGGAGATTTCTATCCTTTTTAGTCTCTGGAGGAGTTTGTATAAGATTGACATTGTTTTTTCCTTAATATTTTGTGGAATTCACTGGTGAAGCCCGTTGGAAATTTTTCCTTGAGGAAAGGTTTTAAGTTACGGATTCAATGTATTTAATAGGTACAGGACCACCTACATTTTCCTTTTCTTCTTGTGTCAGCTTTGGTGAGTTATCTAGGACATTTTCCACTGCATTTCAATTTTAAAATTCATTGGCGTGGCATTTTTTATAATAGGGCTGTAACCAGAGAAATGGTCCTGGTTCTTGGTCCAAGGTGTGCTGGGGACACATCACTGTTTCTTCCCAAACCCCTAGACCTTAGTCCCTCACCATCTGTTTTTGATTCTTTTTGGTGGCAGCTGCCAACTCCCAGGTGGGCTCCTGGTGACCCCCTGAGGGCTGGCTGGACCGCTCTGGTAGACCCTTGCCTGCTGGTGCCTGTGAGGAGAAGGCTGATGTGTCCTGCCCGCCCCAGGCCCTCCTGGATGAAGCGATGAAGGGTCAGTCCACTGAGGGTAGATCAAGGTACTGCCTGGGCTGAGCTCAGGCCTGGGCCCTGGGGACCCAGAGGTGGACACACAGATGGGGTCCCTGTCCTCCCTGTGGGGAGACAGTCACTGGACAAGGAAGCACATTCTTGTCACTTGCACAGTGAAAAGTGACATAAAGAAAAGCCAGCCTGGTCAGGTGATGGAGGGAGGCTGGTGTCCTCAGGGCACGATGGCGGGCGAGCCCCTCTGACCCAGCCTGCCTCCCCCCTCCCGCGTGCTCTGATTTCTGCACCGTGAAGGTGATCCTAACATGAGAGCAATGCTTGGAATTCAAAGAAAAATATCATGAAACTAGAGAAAAGACCAATGTAAACAAAAAAGACAAAACCAACTTATTCTAACAGAGTTCATACCTAAAACTACTCAAATGAGTGGCTAAGAAAATAACCAAGACCCCAGTAGGACAGTGGCAAGATATGAGAGACCCTCCACAGGGAGGGAAATCCTGACCATGAAAAGCCCCCCAAACAAGCTGCTTTCTCTGCAAGGCCCAGGCCAGTTCTGCAGGTCCCAGAAAAGTGGACTTTGGGTCCCAGAGTCACAGACCCGGTCATTGGGAGAAAGTGTGTTTGTTTCACTTTGTTTTGTGTCCTCAGGACTTTTAGCTGGTACTTCTGACTTATTTTCATAGTTCAAATCGTTTTCCTTGAGCACACGGTATTTCATATAAGATCCATCAGATTTATCCTTCCAGAGTCATTTACCCTATGGGCCCGTGCTTGCAGATTGAGCTAAAAGTAGGTTTGTTAAGCAGGTCCTAAAACATCCAGTGGCCACTCTGTTTAGAGGTCTGCCCTTCTTAATAGGACTTATTCCTTTAACAGAGCACCGCCGCAGGTGCTCAGAAAACATCCATTCATTCACATCTGCTCAGTGAGGGCCCTGGGGCCCCAGGTGCCAGGGCTGAGCCACGTTGGGGACAGAGCAGGGCTCGGGCACCTGGGTCTGGGGGCTTGGGTGGGGAGGGGGTGAATTCTGCAGCGCTATGCTCAAAAGTGCCCAGATGATGGGAAGTCCTGGATCTTGTAATACTGACCAATACAAGCAATTTTTTTTGGCCTCAATTAAAAATATATATAATATAGTATAACATTATGCAAGTGATGTGTGCTTATGTAAGAGAATTTGAAAAATACTTAAAAATAGAAAGGATTAAAAAAGTTGTTTGTAGATCCAGCCACAAAAGATAGTTTTTGTTATAATTTGGTCTATTTCATCCTGATATTTTCTTCTATGAACATTTTTTTAAACATAGACTTAATTGTGTTCTGAAGACATTGTGTAATTTTTAATATTTTGTCATTAGCCTGGCCATGCTATTTTACCTGCTATAGGACATTGTGTATATATGTCTTCAAGTGGATGGATATATAATTATTTACCGAATTCTTTAGTGCTGGTATTGAGGCTATATCCGAGTTTTCATTTCATAAACGATACTTCAATGGGTTTCTTCAAGCCCAAGGGTTGTCCCCCTGTAGTTTGGATCTTTTATTTAAAAAAGGGGATTAATGGGCACATAAACATGTTTGATTTATGTGGTCAAATTATGCGCCCAGGAGTGGTACCCAGAGCATCCCTTCTGATCTTGGCAGGTGCTTGGGCATCCCCGCTGGCACCACCCCAGCAGCTCTGGGCACCTGCCAGGTGGGACGCATCACCTGTACCCAGGTGCCTCACTGGGTGAGGTCGGCTGCGTCACCGCACGGTCTTGAGATGGGCTCCCCTCTCTCTACCTCACCCTGGACCTTTCCTTTGCTGTTTCTGAGCCGAGAACAAGCTTTCCTCCTCGAGGCCCGACGTTCCTCTGTCTTCTGTTTTCTCTTATTTTCCCCGTAGTGTCTTCATTGTCTTGGGCCACATGCTGAAGCGCTGGAGGGGATGCTGTGATAAGGCCCCCTGAGGTTGCTGCTTCCAGACAGCCCTCCACTAGAGGTGCAGGGAATAGACGAGCCCTCTTCCCCGAACTTTCCAGTCTCCACCCGCTGAGTGTCCTCTGTCAGATTAGCGACTTGGAATCTGCTTGTTGTTCGAAATTAGGGCCGAGTGTTCTTAGATTCACTTAAAAACATTCTGGAAATACAGCGAAGTAGGAACACTGGAGCAAAGAGCTGAAGGGATGCAGGGGCCTCGGGGGAGCGAAGCGTCTTGACCTGGATGCGGTTTCGATGGGCCTCTGCTGGTCCATCAGGTGGATGCCTGGGCTTCAGCTGGAATTACGATCCGGGGAAGGAAGTCCCTTCCCATTCTTTCTTTTCTCAAAGACCCGCTTTCCTCCGACTGGGCTGGTAGCCCGTCACCCTGAGGACTCTCACCGCCCAACCCCGAGGCTTAGGTCCGGGCTCTGGGCGGAGCTGCCCCCGTCTGTGCAGGGGGACCTGGGGACCCTGCACCTGTGCCCAAGACGGGGGGTGGACAGCCCCCTCCGCTTGCTCTTAGCAACCCCGGCGCCTGGCCTACCTCTGAGCTGACGGTTGCAGCGCTCAGGACAGGGCCGATGACCCCTGGAGGAGATGCAGACCTGCAGTGAGGGGGGTCCTAGGGTCAGGGGCTCTGTCGGGAGGACCCCAGGCCGCCCGCTGCCCCACGGCTCGGCCCGAGCCTCCTTCTCTTCCTGCCCCCCTGGAGCTCAGGCTCCGCCTAACGTGGCCCATGACGCAGAGGTGGGGCGAGTGCAGCCTGGGGACCCCGTCTCTCTGCAGCCCTCCCCCATCCTGCCCCGGAGTTGGGAGTGTGGAGCGCCTGCCTGGTGGGGACCCGGGGCCTGTGGGTGCGCAGGAGGGTGGGGTGTGGGCGGCCGGAAGGAGCGGCCAGAGCTGGGTGCTGCTGGTTCACAGGAGGGAGCGGCCGTGGGGAAACCACCGGGTGGGTGGGCTCTGCTCTGTGCCTCTTTGTCCCTCCCCCCCACCACCAAGAGGCTTGTAACCCCGTGGCCTGGAGGTCCCCACTGCGGGTGTTTCCAGGTCACCTCCCGAGTGGACGCGGCAGGGCCTGACTGTCCGTGTGCCGCTCAGGACGTGCTCAGCTCCAGCCTGGGCGCACACCTGGCTTGCTGCTCCGGGGGAAGGGCTGGCGGGGGCTGCGGGCTGGAGCCGTGGGCACTGGGGACGCCGGGGAGGGCCTTGCTTCCCCTCTAAGCTCACCTCCGGGCGCACGTGTAAAGGAATCCTCCAGTTCTCTCCCCTCGTTGGTGCCGAAGACAGCCTCGGGATTGACCCTGCAAGACGAGGGTTGGTGTGTGACAGATGCGACTAGCGGCCTGGCCACTCAGGACGTGAGCTTGCCACCGAAGGGATCCCTCCCCCGCTCCGTGTCGGCCAGGCTCCTCGTGGCTGGAGCTGCCAGGCACCTTTGTCTCCGGCTTCGGGGCCGGGATCTGGCTGGGGGTCCAGAGGACGTGGCCGGTGCAGAGGCGGGGCCCTGGCCATGGCCTGGAGCAGAAGCTGGGGCCAGGCTCAAGGTCAGGGGCGCACACGACCGAATGCTGGGGTCCAGCCTCAGACAGCGGAGCCGTGAGATGGTTCAGGGGAGGAGCGGCCGGCGGCGGCGGCGCGGGGCGTGTGGGGGCAGGAGGGCGAGGAGGCCGGAGCCCAGGGCCCGGGCAGCAGCGGCGGCCTGTGGGAGCATGTGGGCAGCGTCGGGGGTCTTCCTGGGCAGTGATCCGACTGCTCCCACCTCCTCTGAGGCCCCTCGACCCTGCTGTGGGCCCAGCGCGGCCAGCACCGGGGCCTGGAGACGCGCTCCGGCTGCTCGTGTGGAGCCGCGTGGAGGCGGACGGGTAGCGTGCCCGGCGGTCCACCCGCGGAGCAGGGCCGCTCACCACGCCGCGCTGGGCGGCCGGGGCCTCGGAGCTGCGCGCTCCCCCGGGACCCACAACAGGCATGCGGACCGCCCGCGTTGACTGACAAGACAAGCAGTTCACTTACGGGCCAAGGGACCCGCGAGCGAGAAGGGAGGCCCGCAGTCGCGCTGGGGACGTGGACACAGGTGAGGGCAGAGTCGCCCGTCGCCGAGCATCTATTCTGTCCCAACCCCGCAGCGGCCCGCGGCCCCTTCAGCGCAGTGGGCGGGCTTCGACCTGATGCCACCTTTCCTGGGCCGGGTGACGGGCAGTGGGCGGGGGTCAGCTGCCCTTCAGGGGTGGCCTGGACCTGGGATGGCGGCCTCCGGGGAGGAGTGGGAGGTGGGGAGGAGGCCGTGGGCACGAGGGTGAGGCCCGTCCGTGGTGACCAGTCGCCGGCCCGCGTGGCCTCCTCCCACTGTCACAGGAAGGCCAGGTGGGTCCTGGCTCAGGGCCCCCTAAGGGACCGTCACCCGGGCTCTCCCCTCTCCTTGGGGCCCCAGACGGCACAATCGTATCCCCTTCCAAAGCCGTGCCTGACACACGACCCCCCCTGCAGCCCCTGCCACGGCGCCCTCCAAAGGAGGCTCTGCCAGCTCCTTGTCAGGGCTTCATGGGTTAAAATAAGTAAATAAGTAAAGACTCCCCCACACCCTGCCCCATTCCCAACCTTGTCTCCTCAGTTTTTTTTTCTGAAAAATTCAGTATTTTCTATAAGTAATTGATATGTAGGTTAAAAATTGTGTCTAGTTAGACTCAAAACAGAAATCACAATTCTCCATAGAAATACATTTTTGCGCATAAACAAAATAAATCACCGCCTGAGAGAGAGCGGCTGGGATGGGAGGTGAGCATCTGTGGGGAGGAGGCTGGGACAGTGGGATCTCCAGGGGCCCAGCCTAGTTACCGTGGCTGTGGTTACATCTCTGCAGTAAGAAGCTGTGGCAGATTACCTGTGAGTGCTGACACAGTGACTCATAAAAGGGCTGCATCTCTTGAGCTACCGGTGGCATTGATTTATCTGGTGACATTCTACCTGTGAGGAGAATTTAGGGGAGCGGCTCTCTGCTCCAGGCCCAGCAGAGGGATTTGCCAGAACAGGGTGCTGGCTTGAGCAGGGCCAGGCTGACCTGGCAGCTTGGAGGCAACAGAGGCCACGGATGCCAGCGGACGTGGGTAGTGCCACGTGTACCCGAGCCTCTGGGTCACTCCCTCCCTTCCCCAAATACTGTTTTGGGCTCCAGGACCACAGGCCACAAGTCCTGTGACCCCTTGAGCTGCGGAGAGAGTGGGCCCTGGATCAGCCTCAAGAGCTCCGTGAGCTGTTGTATCCACCTCCAGCCCCCCAGCCCACTTGCCCTCAGGCCTCCTGCGCTGGCCCCAGAGGGGGCGCCTGGAAGCATCACGGTGCCTCCAACCCCTGGCCTCCCACCCCTCCGGGGTGTCACAAGCTCGCGGAGGTCATGGAACTCAGCGTGTGCCTGGCAGCAGTAGGGTGGGGAGGCACCTGGTTGACAAGAAAAGAAAACGCAGCCCTCCTGAGGCTGGAGAAGGATGAAGCAGTCTGTCCATCCCCGGCCCCTCTCACCGCCCGGGGCCGTGCAGACACAGCACCCGCCTTTGCTGCCGTGGGCCAGTACGTGGGCCCCTAGCTGGGTACTGGCCTGGGAGGATAGGAGAGGGGGTGGGTGAGCCCGTGTGGCATGAAGGCGCGCCCCTTTGGCTTGGGTTCCTGATTTTCTGGTTTTAGTTTGTTTTCAGCAGCAGAAGCCATTCTTCAAAGACAGGGGAGCAGTCCTTTTGGCAAAACAGCGGCAAACCCCAAACGTCTTGCCCCTTGATGGGGGGTGGGGGACCCCAGGCAGAAGGGGCTGCAGAGCATTTGCTCGGCCTTGCTGTCCCTGCCCTGCCTGCTGTTCCCCAGCACGTGGCTCCCGTGGCACCTTCAGGGCCGCAGCCCCGCCAGCATCCTGGATGTCCTGCCAGGAAACGCCACCGACCCCCAGCTGCGCAGCAGGGGTACATGGCGCCACGGTGCGTGCATGCGTGTGTGTGTGGGCTGCGTGTGCATTCGCGTGTGCATGTGTGTGTTTCCAGAGTCGTGTCCCATGAGCACGTGGGGGAGACTCATATAGGTCCCCACCTGCGCTGCATGTGACTGACAGGTCCGGGGCTCCTGCTCTGGGTGACTGGTGAGCTCCCCCTCCCAGGGCTGCCCACACGATGTCCGGCCAGGACAGTCCCCATGGCCCAGCGCCTCTGCCTAGAGCTCAGGGTTGGGTGGAAAAGGGTGGGACAGGGAGTGGCTGCTCCGGCCTGGCCACCGTCCTCGGGGACCCAGGGGCTCCCTGGGGGGTGTTCTCCAAAGCGTCACTCATCACTTGGGGTTCCCTGCCCTGTGGATGGGGCATCGTGACCCCTGATGCCCCGACACTTTTGCCCCAGTGAGGCCTCTGCTGTGCCTGCCTTGACCGTGGCCTGAGGTCCTGGCCAGGGCGGCTGAGAGCCTGAGTCTGTGGGAGAACGTGGGTTTCCAGACCTCGGTGTGGGGGGACAGAGGGACGCCCCGGGTGCTGGAGCGCAGGGCCTGGGGCTGCCCAGTACCCGCCCTGCCTCTGCCCCGTCCCTCCTCTCCTGCAGTTCTGGGGCCTGCATTAGCATCTCAAAGCCTTCCTCCTGGCTTTTCAAAAGCGCCTCTTCCCACCTGTGAGGGCTGATTCTTTTGTTATCATTTCTGGCCAGAAATCAATTTCTCCTTTAATTGTGCTCACTAATGAAACAGCCTCCTGAAAGAGAAAGCGCAGCCTCAGAGACTGGCCTTCTGGTGCTAAATGATTAACATTTGCTCTCTTGGGAGGGTGAGCGGGATGGAGATTTGGGATCTTAGTGGGGGGGCGCGGTCTGTGTGACCCCGGCGGGGATGCCCCAGGGGCCCAGGCTGGGCTGAGGGCTCGTGGAGGAGGGTGGTCGAGGAGGGGACCTCAGGGAGGAAAGGCGTGACGCCCCCGGGGCCTGGGCCGTCGTGGGATGAGGGCAGAGCCGCCAATGCCTGGGCCCGGGGTCCTTGGGGGGCACCGAGGAAAGGGGCAGAGGACCAACAGGGCACGCAGGGTCCTGGGAAGATTGTCCCGGCTTCATGACCCCAGCGCCGCCTGGACCTGCCCTAAATGACCCCAGGCTGCGGGAGTTGGCCCCTCCTCCTGACCTTGGGCAGCGGGAGGGTGAGGACAGGTGATGAGGTGGCCGCGTCCAGCCCTCTGCGTGTGTCCAGAGCTCCGCCGTTGCCAGAGCGTCCCCGGTCACCCCAGCGGAGCCTCGGGACGGCCCCGGGACCCATGTTGAGCAGCGTCAGGGCCTTGACCCCAGGAGCCCCCCAGTCCTGACAATCAGAAGTGGCAAGTGTGTCCCGGGGGGCCGAGTCCCCGCTCTCCGTGCTCCTCCAGCTGAGTCACCCTCAGCCTGTGGCCACGTGGCCTGCTGACCACCACTCCTGGGTGAGTGGCCTGGGCCCAGCACGGCCCAAGGGTCAGTGTTGTGGTGAGAACTCTGCTGGCTCCGAGCTGGGGGGCCTCACAAATGCACGCAGAGGCACGAACGCGCACACACGCAGCACACGCAGTCACACCTGCACGCTCCAAACACGCCTGCACGCACACACACACACAGCACATGCAGTCACACCTGCACGCTCCACTCCTGCACGCACACACACGTGCACGTGTGTACAAGGCACACCTCAAACACACGGACATACAGACACACACCAACACACGTGCACAGACACACAGGTTCGTGTATGCATATGCACAGGTAGGGACTAGCACACTCGCACACACACACACTTGCACACACACTCGCACACACACACGCACACACACACACGCACACACACACATGCAGCACTAGGGCCCCCGAGCCTCTCTCTGCTCCTCATGGATGGGTCCTGTTACAGACCAGAGAGGGCCAGGGAGACAGTGCCAAGTGGATGTGACGTCCTGCGTGGGTCCCTAACCTGGCCCTGCTGACCCCTCCCAGGGACCTGTCCCTTCACCTGCATGTGGCCTGGGGACAGCTCAGATCTAATATTATTTTATTTTACTGCTCGAATGGCTCTACCTTTGGCCACTGGGATCGCCTTTTACGTCTCTGACACCCTCATACCGTCTTTCTTTCTTTCCTTTTTAGCACCTCCTTGCTTCCTGGTTCTACAACAGGCTCCCGACTCATCTGCCCTCTTCCCTGCTGCAGACCTGGAATTGGCCTTTCTCTGAGGGGCCCTGGCTTGTTTCATTAGAGGAGGGATTTAGAAACCAGGGTGTGGGTGCTGGGCTGTCACAGCTCCTGGGCCCTGCAGGGGACCGAGCTGGGAGATCCGTGTGTGGACACTACCCCCGTTTCCACACGTATCTATGTTTATTTCACTAGGTGTGCGTCTGGGTTTACACGTTAGGATAAACACGAGTGCAAACTGGTGTCTCTGACTTGAATCCAACTCCGTGGTTCATCCTACCCCTGCCTCACTGTCACCTCCTCTGACAGGGAAAAGCCTGGGTCCCACTTCCTGTAATTTATTTGCTTATTCCATCCACAGTATTCCACAGTTCAGAGCTGCTCGTCTGTAGCCCTCTAGCGCGGTGTTCGCGTCCGGCCCTCCTGTCCTGCAGCGTCCAGCCGGCACCGTCTCCTAAGCGACCGCGGTCAGCGTCCCCACCCCCAGTGAGGTGGCCTCGCTCTGCCACACAGTGGGACTCATCTCCCACGGTCTGCGTTCCTCCTGGGACCCCCTCCTCCGGGTGATTTTTGGATTTGCTGTATTAGTTGCTCAGGCGGCCGGAACAAAACAGCACAGACAGGGTTTAAACAACAGACATTCGTTCTGGCAGCCTAGAGGCCGGAGTCCAAGCCTGAGAGGTCGGCCGGGCTGGTGCCTGGTGGGGACTCTCTTTCTGGCTTGCAGACGGCAGGCTTCTCACATGTGAGAAAAGCCCGTGAGAAAGAAACAGTGACTGAGTAAACGTGATAAATTTTCCTCCTCCTGAGTCTTAAAAATTTTGCTCTAAAATTATGGTTGAGAGTAAAAATTATAACATTGTCTGAGGGGGTCTTACATCTGTAGATGTAACATACACGAGGATTAAACTAGGAAGAGGAGGGTAAAGGGGCCTGAAGGGCAGGGAGGCAAAAATACTGATTCCCAGTATACTGTGGAAAGGTATTACATATTGTAACTCCTAGAGCGACCACTCAAAAAGTTATATAAGGAGATGCAGTCAAAAAGATGATAGATTAAAAAAAATCCACAATGGATAAATTAAAATGAAATACTATTATTCAGCCATATAAAAGACTGAAATAATGCCATTGGCAGCAACATGGATGGACCTAGAGATTATCATACTAAGTGAAGTAAGTCAGAGAGAGAAAGACAAATATCATATGATATCACTTACATGTGGAATCTAAAAAGATGATACAAGTAAACTTATTTACAAAACAGAAACAGACTCAGTGACATAGAAAACAAACTTATGGTTACCAAAGGGGAATAATGGGGGGAGAGGATAAATTAGGAGTTTGGGATTAAAAGATACACACTACTATATATAAAATAGATAACCAACAAGGACCTACTGTATAGCACAGGGAACTATATTCAGTATCTTGTAATAACATATAATGGAAAAGAATCTAAAAAAGAATGCATATATATATAGATAAAACAATCATTTTCTTTCTGTCTACAAGAAACTAACTTCAAATGAAATGGCATAGGTAGGCTGAAAGGATGAGAGATAAAGAAAGAGGGACATTGTGTAAAATGAACAGCTCACATCACAGAAGATACATAATAACCCTAAATGTGTATGTACCTAATGACAGAGGTTCAAAACATCAACGAACATCATCAATCCACTGGGTCTGATTAGCACTCTTTTCAAGAGTGTGTGGGTCATTCACCAAGATGTACCCTTTTCTGGTCATAAAACAAACCTTAACACATTTGAAAGAATTGTAATTAAACAATATGTCCTCTGAGCATAATGAAATTAAGCTAGAAACCAGAAACAGAAAGATAGCAGGGGAATTGCCAAATGCTTGGAAATTAAACAACATAATCTAAATAATCCATGGACCAAAAAGGATGTCTCAAAGGAAATTAAAAAAAATACTTCCAACTGACAAAAATGAAAATACAACGTACCAAAATTTGTAGAATCTGGCTGGACTGTGTGCCTAAAGGGAAATTTACAACATAAATTCTTATATTAGGGAAATTTACAACATAAATTCTTATATTAGAACAGAATAAAGATCTGAAGTCAGTACTATAACCTTCCAACTTAAAAAGCTAGTAAAAGAAGAACCAAACAAACCCAAAGCCAGCAGAAGGAAAGAAATAACAAAGAGCAAAAATGAATAAAATCAGAAAAAAATGGAGAAAATTAATAAAACTCAAAACTGTATCTTTGAAAAGATAAAATTGATAAAGTTTTAGTAAGACTGACAAGGAAAAAAAAAGAGAGAAGACACAAATTACAAATATCAGAAGTGAAAGAGTGGGTGTCACTACAGACCCCACAGATATGAAAAGAACCATAAATGCTGTAACTTAGATGAAGTGGACAAACCACAAATTACCAAAACTCATCAAAGATGAAATAAATAATAGTTCTGTGACTATTAAAGAAATTGAATTTGTAGTTGAAAATCCTCCTGAAAAAGGAATCTCCATGCTGAGAAGCTTTCACGGGCAAACACTACCAAATATTTGCAGAAGAAATAATACCAGTTCTATACAGTTTCTTAAAGAAAACAGAAGATCAGGGAACTTCCCAAATCACCCAATGAGGCCAGTATTATCTTTTTACCAATACCAGAGGAAAAATTAAAGAAAATTACAGACCAATATCTCTCATGGTCTTAGATGCAAAAATTCTCAACAAAATATTAGTAAATTGTATCCAAATATATCTATATTTATATCTATATCTTTATTTATAGCTATGTCTGTGTCTATGTCTTTATGTCTTGCAACCACGTGACATTTTTCCTGAGTAAGCAGGTTCAATACTAAAAAATCAGTCTATGCAATCCACCGTGTTATCAGGCTGAAGAAGAAAAAAACACATGATCCCGTTAATTGATATAGAAAAAGCAACATTCTAAATTATAAAAATTTTAGAATAGAAAATAACATCTTCAACTGGATAAAGGAAATTTACAAAACCCCTTCAGCTGACTGATACTTAATGGTGAGACTGATGCTTTCTCTCTAAAATCAGGCTCAAGGCAAGAATGTCCATTGTCACTACTCTTACTCAACATCATATGGAAGTCCTAGCCAGAGCACTAAGGCGGGGGTGGGGGGGGGTTAAGCAGGGGGAGAGAGAGAGAGAGAGAGGACATACATTGGAAAAGAAGTCCAGGTGTTCACCCCATTCACGGATGAAATGTCCATGTAGAAAATCCCAAGGAATCTACAAAACAACTTCCTCAGTAAATGAGTTTAGCAAAGTTGTGGGATACGTGATCCACATAAAGGCACAATTATAAACAAAAAATTAAAAAAAAACTCACAATAGCTCCCAAAATGAAATATTTAGATATAAATATTAAAAAATAGTATGCTGAAAACTACAAAATTCTGTTGAAAGGAATCAAAGATCTAAACAAATGGAAAGACATACCAAGTTTATGTATATAAATTTCAAAGGAGCAAAGATGACAATTCTAAATAATCTGTAGATTGAACACAATACCAATCAAAGTCTGTAGCAGGAGTTTTGCAGATATAGAGGTAAGTTAATTCTAAAATCTGTATGGAAAAACAAAGATATCAGTATGTCTAAACCAACTCCAAAAAAGAAGAATAAATCATTCTACCTGATTGTATGACTTACTACAAATCTACAGTAATCAAGAGAGTGTGGAATTAGTGACGGGACAGAAACACAGATCCATGGAGCAGAATGAAGAGTCCAGAAAAAGATCCACACAAATACGGGCGTTGAGTTTTGGCAAAGATGAAAAAGCAATTCAAGTTTGTAATGGATAGTTTTCAACAAACGGTGCTGGATCAGCTGTACGTCCGTGACAGAAAAGGGAACATCAGTGTGAAGGTTACACTATCAGTGAACTTGGATGTAAATGTAAAATGTAAAACCAGAAAACTCTGAGCAGAAAACTTAGGAAGAGAGCTTTATGACTTGCTGTTTGGCAAAGAGTTCTTAAATGTAGTGCCAAAAGTACAAGACTTAGAAAAAATCTGTAAGTGGGCTCTCATCGAGATTAAGAATGTTTACTCTGTAAAATACACTGTAAGAGAATGAAAAGATAGGGAGCAAACATATGCAAGCAAAGTATCTGACAAGTGCCTCATATCCAGAATATATAAAGAATTTTAAGGACTCAACAATTAAGAAAGCAAACAACACAGTTAAAACATGGGCAAAAGACTTGAATAGACACCTCACCAAAAAAGATACAGAGAAGGCAAATTCTCTATGGCTAATTATTAGCCATAGAGAAATGCAAATTAAAACACTGATGAGATAGCATTACATACCTCTCAGAATGGTTAAAATAAAAATCACTGACAGTGCCGGGTGCTGGCAATGACCCAAAGCAACTGGGGCTCTCAGACATTGCTGGTCCACCATTCTGGAAAACTATTTGGCATTTAAAAGATAAAGCTAAACATGCATTTACCATATGATCCAGCAGTAAAGAATAAGAGAAACAAAAACATATGTTCACACGCTTGTGGTTGCCAAGGAGAGGGGGGTGGGGGAGGGATGGGTTGGGAGGTTGGAGTTATCATATATAGGATAGATAAACAACAAGGTCCTACTGTGTGGTACAGGAAACTATATTCAGTATCCTATGATAAACCATAATGGAAAAGAATATGAAAAAAGAATATATATATGTATAAATGAATCACTTTGCTGTACAGCAGAAATTAACACAACACTGTAAAACAACTATATTTCAATAAAAAATATGTTCACACACAAACCTGTACATGAATGTCTATAGCAACTATTTGTAGTTGCCAAGAGGTAAAAACAACTCAAAGTCCTTCCCCAGATGAATGGGGAACCACCACGCTACAGCCACACAACCAAATGTCCTTCTGCTGAAAGAATGTGCCCCTGACACATCTAACAGGCATGGTGCTGAGTCAGCAGACCCAGGCTCAAAGGGTTACAAGTTCTTGAATACACAAAACCACAGTGATGGAGAACAGATCAGTGGTTGTTGGGCTATGGGTGTGGGGAGTGGGTGACTATAAAGAGAGAGGAATGAGCATTTGGAGGGGGGATGGATTTATGTTCATAAATGAAATGGAGTATCACAGGACCACAATTCTAAAAATACCCCAATGGGTCAGTATCCTGATTGGGGTGGTGTCCAAATGCATCTACAGATATGTTAAAATTCATAGAGCTTTTCACAAACATAGTCACCTGTACTGTATACTAATTAAAAAAATGAAATCAAATTAAAAAGTAAATGGAAAAAGAAAAAAAGGAAAATTTTAAGGTTTAACGGCAATGAATATGTGTCGACATGTTGAAGGTACACCACCAAGTACACCACCCCCCAGAGGAACTTTTATACCTTTAACTACACTTATTGGAAATAAGAAAATTTAAAAATAAACCATTCAATTCAAGAAGTTTGAAAAAGAGCCACAGAGAACCTCACAAGAGCCTTGTTTCCTTGTTTTCCAAGGAAACAAGGAAGGAGAGATTAATAAAGAAACAGGCAGAACTCAGTGAAGCAAGGTTCCCAGCCACATCTCCTGCAACAACAGAGAAAAGGCAAAAACCAAGCTGTTTATGGAAAGATGGGGAAACGGACTGATGCTGTCAACACCACAGGAAAGGAGAGAAGGTGCAAATAAAATGCGGAATGAAATCAAGTGAAATTATTATAGGCCAAAAGAACAATTAAAAATAATAAAAGGGTTTTAGGAGCAATGCATGCTGATGAATTAAAATCCAGATAAAAAACACAGATTTCTAGAAAATAAGCAATGTATAAATTTGGGCAAAAAGAAGCAAGAATCTGTGGAGTCACTGACTAGTAGGCAATGAAATGGTAATGAAACTTCTCTCCTCTCAGAAAAACTCCACCTCCCTTACACGGCACTGAGCAATAGGACAAGAAAAAAAAAAAATAAAAGACACACATATTGGAAATAAATACATAAAACTGCCACTATTTTCAGAAGACATGATTGTCTATATAGAACATTCCAAGGAATCTACAAAACCAAAATAAAACAGAACAAATGAGTTCAGCAAGGTGGCAGGATGGCAAATCAGCATACAGAATGCAGTGGTATTTCTACATACTAACAACAAACATGAGGAAACTGAAATTTGACACACAGTACCATTTACAATCGATCCAAAGAAAATAAAATACTTAGGTATAAATCAACCAAAACATGTCCAGGCTCTATATGCTAAAAATTACAAAATGCTTGTGAGAGAAAAAAAAGAGTGAAATAGATGGAGAGACATACCATGTCATGGACCGTAGGACTCCGTGTAGAAGAGGTATCAATCCACACGCCCCGATCTGTAGATTTAATGCAATTCTTCTCAAAGTCCCAGCAAGATTCCTTTCTGTACACATAGACAATCTCACTCTGAAATGTATACGGAAAGGTGCAGGACCTAGAATAGCTAAAACTTTGAAAAGGGAGAAGAAAGCGGGAAAAATCACTCTACCTGATGTTAAGGCTTGTTATATAGCTGCAGTCACCAGGATAGTGGGGCATTTGTGGAGGGATAGAAACATAGATGGATGGGATGGAATAGAGGGCCCTGAAATACACCCCTACAAACAGGCCCAGTGGGCTTGGACAATGGCACATGAGCAATTCAGGGGAGGACAGCCCTGAATTTTCAACAGGTGGGATATGGATGTCCAGAGACAAAGATAATGAGCCTTGACCTAGAAAACATCACATCTTATACAAAACTAACTCAAAGTGGATCACAGATTTAAATATAAAACATAACCATAAGACTTTCAGAAAAGTACATAGGAGAAAATCTTTGGGACCTGGGGGTAGAGGAAGAGTCCCTTGACTCGACACCAAGGCATGATCCATTAAAGGAGAAACTGATAAACTGGGCCTCTTCAAAATTAACGACTTTTGCTTCACAGGGTGACCCTGTGAAGAGAATGAAGATAAGCTATAGACGAATAAAACAATTGCAAGCCACACGTCTGACAAAGGACTGCGAAAAGAATATATAAAGAACCCTCAAAACTCAGCATTAAAAAAACAAACGATCCAATTAGAAAATGGGTAAAGACATGAACAGACATTTCACTGAAGTGGGTATAAAGATGGCAAATAAGCACAGGAATAGATGCCCAACATTCTTAGGAAAATGCAAATTGAAATTACAATGAGGTCACCACACACTTATCAGGATGGCTTAAAAAATAGTGATAACACCAAATGCTAGAGCGGATGCTAGAGAAAATAGATCACTCATATGCTGCTAAATGGTACAGGACTCTGGGGAAGGCTATGGCAGGTTTTTTTTTTTTTTGCAAAACTAAACATGTAACTACCATATGTCCCAGCAGCTGCACTTTTGGGCATTTATCCCAGAGAAATGAACTTACATTCACACAAAAACTTGTTCACAAATGCTCTGTGCAATTTTATTTATAGTAAAACTGGAAACAATGAGAATGTCCTTCAAGCAGCAAATGGTTAAACTGTGGTTATTGTGGAGTATTACTCAGCAATCAATAGGAATGAACTTTGCTGACAGAGGCAGCAACTTAGGTGGATCTCAAGGGAAATACGGTGTGTGAAAAATGACAATCTCAAAAGATGACATATTGCACAGAAATCCCATTTATAAAGCATTCTTGAAATGACAAAATGAGAGATGGAGAACAGATTAATCATTGCCCAGGTACAGAGGGGAGAGGGAGGGAGTTGGTTGTTTCTGTATCCTGACTGTGGTGGTGCACACACAAACCTACACTTGTGACAAAACTGCATAAACTACACACATACACGTACACACAAATGAGTGCATGTAAAACTGGGGAGATGTGAATAAGGTCAATGGGTTGTGTCAGTGTTGATTTCCTGGTGTGATGTTGTACTGTAGTTAAGCACCTCTACCCCCTAGTACCATGGGAGGAACTGGGTGAAAGGTGCAAGGGAACTCTTTATGATCTCTTACAACTGAATACTAATCTATAAGTATCTCAAAATAAAAAGTTAAACAAGAAAACAAAATCTTCATGGTTTGACTGGTGAGATCCACCAAACTTTCAAGCAATAGCTAGTGCCAATCTCACACAGGTTGTTCAGAAAATATAAAAAGAGCCATAGCTGCCCTACTCAATTTATATGGGTCACAAGATCTGGTGTAAATTACAAATAGGTTAGGTTAATAAAAGAGTAGAAATTTGCAAACCCATTTCACTGATGAGCATAAACACAAAATATCCTAAATAAAATATGAGCTCACCCACACTGACAGATAATACAACATAATCCATCATTAGGGAGCTGGGTTTATCAGGCATGCAAGGATGGTTCAACATCAGATAAGGCATCCTTGCAACTCCCCACAATAGACCACACGTGAGCAATCACACAACAACCTCAATGTGCAGTTACCACCTTTAACAGGGTTCCCCACTTATTCACGATACTTTGTTCACAGATGCTGAGGATTTAATTGTTTTCCACATGAAACTGTTGACAGAGTGAAAGAGGTGGCACATTTCACGTTCCTTTTGGGGAAGGGTCTGGCCTTGTGCATTTTCTTGGACGCTTGGATGTCCTAAACCCTACTTGCTGCTCAGAAGAGAACCTGGCGCTTTTTTATTCTCTGTCACGCTGGTCTGGTCAGCGGACACGGAAGGAAGGCAGCTTGTCGTTTCCAGTCTGTTACTGCGATTTTCTGCTAAGCGCCTCTTCAGATTTAGTGGACGTAGCTGAGCTCACACGGAGGGTCTCAGACCACGCTGTGAGGCTCGCTTGCAGCCCGCAGTTCTGGGGAGGCGAAGGGGTTGATCCAGGCCGGGGAGGGGCGGTGGCCCAGGACGGCCTTCAGGTTCATCCACGGGGACGCGCGGCCTGGCCCGGCCCGGCCGTCTCCCTTTGTGGCTGCTCGGTTCTGGTTCGGTCGGTGAGGATGCTGCGCGTTTGGATCGTGACATCACGGCGGCCAAGAGGAAGCCATTCAGCGCCACCGTGAAGAGGAAGACGAGCGAGCCCTGGGCCTTCACGGTGCTCTGCAGGTCCCACTCCCCGTGTGCATAGGCGCACGGGGCCGGGACGCAGCAGCAAGTGCAGCCCGGCCAGCGCCGTGCGGAGCGTGAACGGCACGAAGAGCTTCCGGTTGTCCTCGCCCACGCAGCTGTTGACCCACGGGCAGTGATGGTCCATCCTGCGGATGCAGCGCTGGCACACGCCACGGTGGTGCGCGCCGAGCAGCTGGATGGCAGAGCTGGCAGCGGGGGCCGCGGGGCGCAGTGCCGGGCTCGGGCGGGGTGCCCACGGGCAGGGCGCCGGGGCCGCCAGCGCCAGGAAGGCCAGCAGGTGGAAGAGCCAGCCGTGCACCGCGCCGTGGGCTGGGCGCCGGGCGGGGAGGAGCCAGGCGCTCGGCAACATGACGCCCTCGCTCGGCACCAGCAGCCACGTGGCCGCGGTGCACACGAGGCCCAAGGCGTCCAGCACGAACCACACGCGTGGCGCGCGGGGCGCGGGGCCCGAGTTCGGCGGTGCCTGCCGGCGGGTCCCCGGGTCCTTAAGCCTCCATCCTCCCTCCCGCGCTCCACCTTGCTCTGCCCCGACACCCCCACAGTGTTCTAGAATGTACCCTCAGGCGGGGCTTTGTGAACACAGAAAGGGGGGCCCCGCTTCACCCAGAAGAGCCCCTTCCTGGCGGTGACTTTTCTGTTTGGGGCAGCGGGGCACTGGGCTTGGAGGAGGCATTGGGGTGGGAGCCCGGTGTTGCAGGTGGCCCGTTTAAGGTCCTTGCAGAACACGTGCAGGAGGAGGGATCACCGCAGTGCTTCCTGAGTGAGTGAGGCGTGTGTGTGTGTGTGTGTGTGTGTGTGTGTGTGTGTGTGTTGGGGGGGCGGGCGCTTCTCACACATTAACTCTTGAATTCTCACACCTCTGACAGCACAAACGTTTACTACCCCGTTTTTAGATGGAGAACCGAGGCTTGGAGAAGTAAGTAGATGGTCTGTAGGTGACAGGTCCAGCCCGCCGGTGGTCCGAGCTGGCTCTTCCCCTAGAGGAGCGCGGACAGAGGTGATGGCAGGGGCCTGCCCTCGGCCCTGCTCCGCCTCCTGAGCTGAGGTCGCCCGGGACTGAGTGTTCACCAGCCCGGGAACAACGAGGTTGAAGGATCGACTGGGGATGAGCCCACGCCAGCATTCGGGAGGGACAGCTCTAGGGTTAGTCTAAGAAGTGGATCCTCAGTAAAGACAGCTGCACAGAGGCCAGCACTTCTGTCCCCAAAACACCCACAGCCAACAGCAGGGCAAGGGCGATGTGGCCTCGCAGCAGAGCTCACGAGAGGACAGCGGGCGGGTCTGAGCTGCTGGCGTCTGTGAGCTGAAGCGAGGACGTGGCTGCCCGTGAAGGGAGTGTGCTGCCAGGTTGCAGTAACGAGAGCGTCGCACACATGCGACGGAGGGGACCTGACTCGTGTGTGCAACACCGTGAGCAGCGTTCCCGGCGTGAGGGGCTCGTAGGGCAGAGTGGCTCAGACGCAGCGATTCTGAGCAGGACGGAAAGGCAGAGCTGGTGGCCGTCTCTGGCGCGGACACGGGTGGACTTGTTTGCTGCACTTGCAGGGCTGGAGACCGGCCAAGGAGGGATGGAGAGAGGGAGGTCAGGGCCCCACGGAGCGGGACGTTTCTGATGACGGAGGGGGCGTCCCTGGGGAAGTGAGCTCTCTGTCTTGAGAGGAATTCTACCATCTTCTGGGAGTACTGAGGACTTGTCACATCAGATGATGAGTCGGGTAGGACGATACTGGTGGTCTCACCCAACTCCGGGAACGCTGAGGTCACTGGGTCCCACTCCTTTGACGGACGCCGTGCTGACCGGAGAGGCCCCGGGACCCACACTGTCACACCTGACGCCCAGGCCGTTTGTCGGAGAACCGCTGGGCAGAGGTGGGGTTTGTGCAGCACCTGGACGGCCCAGAGAGGTGGGGGCCCAGCCTAGCTTGCCGGGGAGGGGCTCATGCCCCTGGTCTGTTTGTTCATGTGTTCTATTTTAAAATAATTACTAGACTTTATTTTTCAGAGCGGTTCTAGGTTCACAGCGAAACTGAGCGGAAGGTATAGAGGTGCCCGGCACCCCCGGCCCCTCCCCCTCGGCCCCTCCCCCCGCACGCGTGGCTTCCCTCACCAGACAGAACGTTTGTCACAGTCGATGAACCTACGCCGACACGTCATCATCGCCCAGGGTCCACTGTCGACATCACGGTTCACTCTTGGTGTTGGACATTCTGTGGGTTTGGACAAAAGCCCAACGGCAGGGACCCACCATGATAGTATCGTAGAGAGTAGTTTCACTGCTCCAGAAATCCTCTGTGCTCTAACCCTTGCCCCGACCCCTGGCAACCCCTGGGCTTTTACTGTCTCCGTAGTTTTGCTTCTCCAGAATGTCCTTGAGTTGGAATCATACAGCCTGTAGACTTTTCAGATGAGTTTCTTTCACTCAGTGATATGCATTTAAGTTTTCTCTGTGTCTTTTGATAGCTTGATGGTTGCTGTTTTTTTTAACTGAAAACCAGATGCTGAAAACATAAAACTAGTTCCAAGCAATCATGGCAGGTGATTTTGGGAAAGAGAGAAGAGGGCTCACGGGAGAAGCCAGGAGAGGCCAAGGCCCTGCCTGGAAGGGTCAGAACTGTGTTGGGGGGGGAGGTAGGGGGATGGAGGGGGAGAGAGGGAGGGGAGGGAGGGAGGGGAGGGAGGGGGAGGGAGGGAGGGGAGGGAGGGGAAGAGGGGGGGAGGGAGGGGGAGAGAGGGAGGGGAGGGAGGGGGAGAGAGGGAGGGGAGGGAGGGGGAGAGAGGGAGGGAGGGGGAGAGAGGGGGGAGGGAGGGGAGAGAGGGAGGGGAGGGAGGGGGAGGGAGCGGGTCAGCGAGGCCAGGAGCAGCCTGTTGATGGGAGCGTGGCCCCTCGGTGAGCCCCAGGAGGGCCCGAGTTGAGAGTGGATGGTGCAGGTGTCACCGAGCAGGACCCAACGAGGCCTTCCCAGAGCACAGCCCCACCCACGTCCTCTGCCTGCCTTTTGTCTGTAGAAGAACTTTAGTCAAAGAATAAATTGAATCAGAGAAGTGAGAAAATACAGAAAGGATAACAGTCAAGCCAGACAAAATAATAATACTTTAGCCGTTAACAAAGTCAAGGACCTTTAGTTCTTCCTCAAGGACTGTAGACACTATTCTGAGCCCTGTCCTTTGAGCTGTTTTGCAGATACTCAAGCCCCCACCAGGTGGGAGAAGTTAACTGTCTGCTGCCCACAGCATGTAGACCCCAGACCGGTTGGAACCAGAAGGTTGATGGTGCCGACTCCCGATTACCTCACCACCAGCCAATCAGAAGAACATCCACGAGCTGACCACGCCCTGCTCCTTGAACACGATAAGACTCCTCACTACCCCGTCCAGGGTGGGACACACAGTCTTGAGGGCATTAGCCCACTGGGGGCCCCTTTGCCTGGCAAAGCAATAAAGCTCTTTCTTTCTACTTCGCCCAAAACTTGGTCTCCGAGATTTAATCCGGCACGGTGTACAGAAGCCAAATTTTGGCAACACAGGGAAGGGGCAGCAAGGGTCCTGAGCAGAGAGGGACGCTGAGGGTGTTTCGGGAAGGCCAGTGGGTCTCTGTGGTCCTGGTGGGTTTCGGGTAAGAAGAGGGGCTGCGGGCAGGGCTCTAGTGCAGAGAGGGATGAAGTTTTGAATGGGGAGCAGAGTGCAGGAAAGGAGCTCCGTAGGTCAGGGGGCACTTTAAAGACCCCAAGTCTTCATTGAGCCGGACTTGGCAAAGGTTTTCCCTGGCTGATCTGGCGGGAAGTAGCATGAAGTTCACACCCACCGGTTCCGGGATACTTAATGTCATGAGGTCTGGAGCCAAACTCGGGTTGGCGGGTGGGATAGGGTTGGTAGGGGCTGCTGGGCCCTCCCAGCCTCGTGGACGATGCCACCTGCGGCCACCACCCAGGGCCTCGGCCTCCCGTCAGCCCCTGGCCAGGGCAAGCCTGGGGTGAGCGCAGGGCGGGCCAGCCTCCCTGCAGCAGGACTTGACCGTGCAAAGCCCACCATGCATCTGGCGCCCCATAAACCACTCCCCTTCATCCGCTTCAGTTTTGAACGACCTTGAGTCCGGGCCACGATTATGGCTGCGATTTATGACCGACCACCTGGCTGGTGGAACGCGCTGGTCTCTGAGTATGAATCCTCTGCCCACATTAGTCAGTGGCCCACACCCAGGGGGCGGCGGGCTGCGGACACATTAAATACACACCTCTCAGCTCCAAAGGAGACATTTGCAGTGAATAATTGAGGCTCCAAGTCCGAGGTCGCTCTGTGGTGCCCGGAGCTGGGGGGACTTTGGGAGGAGACCTGGCAGCCGATCCCGGGTCTGCAAGCGGCCGCTTCTCTCCTGTCTCCACGGCCTGGGCAGTGGTGTCACCACCACCAGGGTGGTGGTCTTCCGCTGACTGGTGTTTTCCTGCTGTTAGCCATGTACCCGGGCCTCTGACACCTTTGTTATGGCCCCTCAGTGTCTGTCAAAAGCCACCAGCAGAGGTTTCCAGATCCGAGTGGTAGAGCCTGAGAACCAGCGGTCACCCGTGTCCCCTGCTGCCTGCTCCGGGGCCCGAGCTGGTGCTCCTGCAGAGATGCCCAGGAATGAGCATCCCGCTAGCCTGGGATAACGGTACCTGGTGCCTGGTGAGCCCTCTGCCCCCCACCCCCGTCCTGAGCCTCCCCGCACCCCGCCCCGCTCGTGGCTTCTCTGGTCCCCCCCCGACCCCCTGCGGTGCTGCCCCCCGACTTACGAGCGTCCCGCCAAGGACCCTCTGTGGCTCTTTGGTTTTATACGGGAGTTTTCCACGTGTTGAGCTATTGTCAGTGGAGCTGATTTAAACTCTGTTTCCGATTGTCGATCGATCTTGTGAACTAATTGGCTATAGGTCCGAGGGGCTCCGGCACAGGAGCCGGATCCCCAGTGCCCTGTGTAGACCCCTGGCCAGGAGTGGGCTGTAGGTGCTGGTCAGCTGGAGCAGGCAGGGGTCTGTGCAGAAAGGAAACGTAAGATTCGGGGGCCCTGAGTAACGACGGCCCAAGGCAGCCTGGGGGTACACCCAGGCCCAGTCCTCTCCTCCCTCTGCCCACTCGGGGACGGAGCGTGACACGCTGTGGCTGTGGGCACACCCACCCCGGCTGGAAGGACGTCCCCAGGGTGTGTCCAGGCGGGAGAGGGGCCCCAGGAGGCTGGGGAGAGACAGGAGCCTGGGCTTCGTCGGGAACCCCCCGCCCCGCCCCGCGCCCTGTTCTGGATGTGGGGCCAGCCCTGCTCTTCCCCCCACCCCGGGCGTGGTCAGGGTCCCACTTCAGCCTCTAAGCCTCTACTTCCTCCCAAGCTGGGAGGTTCGCCCACCCTCCCACTGGCCAGGGATCCCGGCCCTGGCGAGACGGGCTCTCCAAGGGGGTTGTCCGCTG
Source organism: Balaenoptera physalus (assembly GCF_965194825.1). Lineage (NCBI taxonomy): Eukaryota > Metazoa > Chordata > Mammalia > Artiodactyla > Balaenopteridae > Balaenoptera > Balaenoptera physalus. Next base: position 1,052,836 of record NC_138892.1, read on the forward strand.
GGGTCACTGTCCTCGGAGGCTGGCCTGTCCCCAGGGTGCTGTGACAATAAGGCCGCCGGATGGAGCTGGCGAGGAGCCCCACTGGCTCGGGGGGAGGGTTGCCCTGTCGGGTGACCGTCAGCCAGATCACTGAGCAGTTACCAGAGCCTCGCAGACATTCCACCAAAACGCCCGCCTTACAGGAGGGGACACTGAGGCACAGTGCGGGGAGTTGGGCGCCCGCCCGCCCTGAAGGCCGGGTCCTGGTGGTCGAGGAACCCTGTGTAGCATCGTCGTTGGGGAGAAGACGGGGAGGGGTTCTCGTGCTGCCTGCTGACCTCTGGGCCGCGCTCTCAGCTGCAGCTGCCCCGCGGGCGCCCAGGCAGGGGCTTATCCCGCCCAGTGGGGCCCTGCGACTCCAGCTCTGACACAGACAGAAGCGCCCTGTGGGAGTCGGCCGGATCCCCCATCCCCGGCACCGCATTCCTGTCTCTGAGCCAGCGTGGTCCCCGAGTTCCCGATGCCGAGGCCCTGCCTCCTCCTCTCGGGATGCGGACCCTCCTCCCTCCAGGGTCCTCAGCAAGCAGGCTCCACTGTCTACTGGGCAGCCAAGGTCCTCTCCCCTCCCCACCCGCTAGGACCCCCTCCAGGGTGCCATCCCGCCTGGACTTGCCGTGGGGGCCCATCCTCACCTTTGCAGTTGCCTGGCAGGCACAGCCGGTGCTGGCCAGGGACCTGGACACCGGCGTGGGGTCTGTGTCGGTCACTCAAGGCCCCCCGGGGCCCAAGGAGGCTCTGAGGCAGGTTCCTCCGGGCCCCTACGTTCCTTACCTTGTTCCTGGCTCCACAGGTGAACGGGCATTTCCCCGTGGGTAGCGCCTCTGTCATTGCTGGTATTTGGGAAAGGCCTGGGATTTTCTCTTTTTGTTTGTTTTCCAAATTTGTTAGTGCTACCAATCATTTCATTTTTTCAGTGGATTTTTTTCAGTTTTCTAGGTATATATCACCTGCAACTACTTCTAGCTATGTTTTCTATTCTATATTGCTGCTTTGATTAAAACTGCTAAAATAATATTTAATAACAATGGTGACAGTGGGTATAGCCAGCTCTGTGTTTAATAGGGATTTTTTCCCCTTATATGTGAGGAAGCTGAAAACTGAAAAATAATTTATCATGAAAAGGGAATGCTTTTTTATCCCTAGGTTAAAAAGTCTTCCTTTTTCCCCATCAGGAAATGGTGATTTTTACCAAATAACTTGTATGAATCTTGATGACATCACCACAACTCCCATCAAACCTCAGCCTGCCCCTCCCCCGCGTTTTCTGTCCACTCTAACACAAAACTACCCTTGGACCCGAGGACAGGCTCTGTCTCCTCACGGCCTTCAGTACTTTTAATGCAATGCTGAATTCTGATTATGTTTAGTTACTTGCAAGTGAGTGTGGACCGTGGCTTATTTTTCTTCTCTTTGTCAGGTTTTTGGAATTAGAGCCATCCTAGCTTCAGATGCATTGGGCTGTGTTTCCCATTTTTCATGCTGGGGAATGCTTCCTATTTTGTTGTTGAATATTTTCAAGCACTCCTCAGTGAGACTCTGGGCTCACAGCCATTTTCCGAGGTGATTTTGGATCATATTTTCTACCTGGTTTCTTGCCCATTCAGGCTTTCTGCATCTCAAGCCCCTTTTGGAAAATTGCACTTTCCCGGGGAGTCACTTTCCTGGGATTAACACGTTTGCTGTCCTGTTCCGTTGTGATGAAACATCTTTGCATCTTGGAGTGTTCTGTTTTCTTTTCCACTGGTTTTCAGAGGTTTATTTACTTCCCTGTTGTTTTTCTTTTCTTCTCAAAGTACTGGCTATTTTTCAAAGATCTAGAGATAAAGTTCTAATTGTCCTCCTGCTACTCTGATCTCCTTGTAACTCTGGGAGTTTTGATTCAAAGCCTCCATTTCCCCTTTTTCCTTGTTTAATCTGAAACCTGAGATGTCCTTCAGAATGCGCAGTAGCCGTGCTGTTTGCATTTCCACTCACAGAGCTATTCTTGTTGTAATTTTCAGAAAGCTTACTATTTAGAATATTGGTTTCCTTTTTAAACAGAGAATTATTCACGTATGTGTTTTAAATTGCATATGGTTGGATTTTTTCTCAAATCTTGTTCATTTTTTGTGATGTTTCCTTGTGTTAATTGTACTGTCTACAGACAATGACTTGTAGTTTCTCTCTGTTGCAATTTATTGTGTTTTTTATTCTGCGACCTTATTTACGATCAACATTTGCAAATCCTTCATGAATTTTAGAGGAAAAGCGTGTGCTGTGTCTGTACAGGATATTTATTAAATCAACCTTATTAATCATATTATTCATTTTTTTCCTACAATCGCATCTAATTCTGTCCGTTTCAGTGTCTGAAGATTGAGTTGTAGGTTAGATTCTTTTCACCCTAATTGCTTTTCTGTCAGATTTGAAAATATTTTTATTAGTCTTGGTCTCATATAAAAATTTCAGTGACTTGTTCTTAAGCTCATCCAAATTCACTGTAGTAATTTCATTACTCAGGTTGTATAGAAATCCGATTTATAAAACGATTTTGGTTCCTTTTACCGCTTTTGCCTTTGGGTATCGGTCGGGACCTCTGCCCCACTAGTTTCCTGGTTCCTCAGTCAGGGTCCCTCTGCCCTTTGCCAGCACAATCTGTGTGGATTTTGTTTTGGGACCTGACATGTTTCCCTGAGGTCATTTAGTGGCACAAGAAACACTTTAAAATCAAAGGCCTCAGTGAGCTGCCCTCTGAGTCCTTATCTTGTCCTGAGACTGAAGTGGCCTTGTCTCCGTCATCGTGACGATTCTCCGAGCACGTCACTTCTGTTTCCTTGGGGCACTGACGGCTTCTCTGTGGGGCTGGCCTCCCTCGGCTGCTATGCGTGGAGGGCGCGGCCCTCGGCTGTCCTGGCTGCTGAGGGAACAGACTTTGTTGGTCCAAGTGGACCCCCCCTTACCCAGCAAACGCCGACCAGAGCCAGGAGCTCCGGTCCCTGGGTTTGTGAGAGGGCGATCGAGCCCTGACGGGCAGCTCTGACCCCGGCAGGACCCCCACCCTCCTCACGCTGTCCCCCGAGGCAAGAGCGGGAGTGGCCGGGTGTACTCTCTGCCCAAGGCCGCTGGCCCCTGTCCGGCTTCTCAGGGGATGGACCCCCGGCTGGAACAGTCACAGAGCCAGCCGCCGTCCGGGGCGTCCCGGGTGTCTATCCCCCATCACTCTCTGCTGCTCACAGAGCCTCTGGCCTCCGGCATTTGTGTCCAGGAAGAGGACGCGGCTCGGATTCCCTGATGGTCCTCGTCCTGCTGAGGGGGCGGCCTGGCCTGGGGCCTCCCTCCTGCCCCCCTGAGTCAATAAACAGGCTCCCAAGGGCAATCTGCTTCATTTCCGATGCTCACCACTTTCACGGTCGGAAACTGAAATTCCCACATGAAAGAGCTAAGTTTAGTAAGAAAAAGGATGCAAGAACTCAGGTGTGGGTGTTTCCACGTACGTCCGGCTCTGCTCTGGGGTCACATCTGGAATGTGAACGTGTGTTTATGAGGAAGCGTGTTCTCCGTAAGTCGCTTATAAATAATTTCTTTGAAATGAAAATACACAGAGATTAGATTTCTGGGCGATTCCCAGGCTCCTGAACTTTCAGAAACTGCCCGATTGTGTACAAACATGTGAAGGATTCACATGTGAGACACAGATGGCGGGACTCGGTCTACGGTGGCTGACGTGTTTGGGGGCTGCTGGCCCCCAGGATCAGCCAGGTTGGCAGGGGTTTCAAGGAGATGGGGACTGCTGGTTTCCAGAGGGGAACACTGAGCCTCCTGTGGGGGGTGGTGGAGGAGAAGGGGCAGGTCCTGAAAGGTGTGAGCAGAGCTGGGCTGACACTGATGCACCCCAGCTGCCGAATCTGCTTCCCCTTCCCTGGCGGGGCACCCCCCCCTCTGCCCAGCTGGAGACTCAGCGTTCCCCCCCATCCCCGCAGTCCTCAGCCCTCAGAGGCGGCGCTGGCGTGTAAATCCCCAGCTCCCTCTGGGCCGTGGGGGTCCTGCACGGCTCTGTGCCTGGCAGGGTTGGGTGCGGCACCGCGGTGGCACCCGTCTTGGCCATGCACCTGCTCGTCCCCTTCCCGCTCGCTCCCTGAGCCCCGCGGGGCCCCCGGGGTCACCTCCCAGGGCAGCTACTTGCACTCGGGTCCCGTCTGGGGCTCCTCCGGGGACGCGGACACCAGGCGATGCCCAGCGGTCAGGTCTCCATCGAGGAGCACGTGACTTCCTCCAGGGCAGTGTTTCTCCAGGTTTGTCATGAAGGCGAGTTCTTGGGCTCCACCCACAGGATGGGACCAAGCCCGCCCTCCAGGCGATGCGACCCCTGGGGTGGGCTGTGAGGTCAGTGGAGCTGTCACAGGTCGGCGAGACGGTCTGTCTTCTTCCCTGAGGTCGGTCACTCGGGTTTCCTGGAGGAGAATGGCTCTGAGGAGGCCGAGCGGCCGGAGTGAGAACTGGGCACGAGGCGTGGGCCTGGGCGTCGGGGCGTCCGCGGGCAAACCTGGGTGGGGGGCGTTAGGAGGGGGAGGAGCAGGACGATTCCTGCCTTGACCTGGAGGCTTAGTGGCGGGAAGGGGGTGAGCTCCACTGTGGACAGACTGATCTGAGCGCCCGTGGATCATGGCTTGGGTGGACACGGCTGGAGACTTTTGTAAAATTCAGAGCGAGAGCCAGGCTCGTGGCAGGATCCGGGTGTCATCAGCAGATGGACGTGGGTGGAGGCCCCTCTGAGCTGTCATCCTGCCCCCAGAAACTGTGAGAAGACAGGGAGCATCCTTGTGTGTAAAACTTCTTATGTATTTAAGATTATCCCCTTGGGAAGATTTCCACGAGTGAAATTTATGTGGAATTAAAAAAAACCTACTATCAAAATATTTTCTAGAAGCGTTCTCCCGCTTGGCACGGCCAGGTATGCATGGGTGAGGCCCACAGCGGACGTGCCCTCTTCATTCCTGATTCAATTGGGCAGAAACCGCAGCTGCTTATCGATGTTGTTTGCATTTGGGTTCTGGTGATGACGGGCATTTTCCTGTGTCACCTGGTGCTTGTCTGTCTGTCTTTTCCATCGACGGTGAGCCCTGAGGCATGGATGGTAGCATCCTTTCAGGGCTACTTCCCAATCCCAGGCAGCCTGGCATTTCTGTCCTGGTTGGTCTGGGGCACGGTCAGCTTGGACAGCGGCAGGCGGTACAGGATGTATTTCTGGAGCGAGCACGCTGGTGTCACGTGTGTGGTACGCTTCCTGAGGTGTGGGTCAGATAGCAGTTGCATTCGGCTGTAGTAACAGAGACCCAAACCACGGTGATTTAAACAAAATTATCCTCTCACGTGAAAGGAGGAATCTGGAGGTTGGCTGTCCAGCCTCACCTGCTGTCCATGTCCCGAGCTCTGCCATAAGTTTGCCTCATGGCTGTAAGATGGCCTCTGTAGCTCCAGCCCTCATGTCTCCTTTCCAGGTGGGAGGGTAAAAGGGGAAAGCGTGAGAGGGCCTGACAGCTGAGATGTCCCCCATTTAAGTATCTTTCCTAGAAATCCCACCCAGCAACCTTTGCTTACATTCTATTGTCTGTGATGTAGTTAGAAGGCCAGACATCTCTCTGCAGGAGGTTAGGATACTGAGGTTAGTTGAATGCACAGCCAGATCAGGCCCCCCAGTCAGGGTTTTATATGAAAATTAAAAGGAAAACAGTTTGTCCTTTGGGAAACGAGCCACCCCTGCTGCAGGAGCTTGATCTCGGCTGCCCTGAACGGGTTTGCCCTGTAATGGGTTTGCCCTGGCCGGGGGCTAATTTGCTGGATATGGTGCGGGGGGGCTGTTGGAGATCGGGTGGGCTGGGTGTGTGTGGGGCTCTCTGTGCATCTGCTGAGTGAATGAGGAATTGGGGGTCAAGGTGAAAAATACATAAAATGCACGTGTGACTCACTCTTGGAGTTTCAAACTCAGTGGTTCCAGATGAATTTATTCTCTCGCCTTCTGGAGGCTGGAGGTCTGCCGTCGCAGGGTGTGTGTGTGGGAGGCCCACTCCCCCTGGGGAGGAGGGGAGGGTCCTTGCTGCCATCCTGGGGGTCTCCGGCTTGTGGCTGCATCACCGCCGTCTCTGCTTCTGCTGTCGCGCGGCCTTCTCCCCGCGTCTGTGTCTCTGTGTCCCCTCTCCTGTGAGGCCACCAGTCACCGGATCGGGGTCCACCCTACTCCAGCGTCACCTCATCTGAACTTGGTCACACTGGCAAAGACTCTGCTTCCAAACAAGGTGGCACGTGCAGGTACGGGGCGAGGACATCAGCGTACCATTTTTTGGGGGGAAGGGGTGCTACGTGGCCCCTGACAAGTGTCTCCACTGTCCCAGAGGCAGGTGTGAGGCCGTTTCTTTTATGGCCGAGGGAACCTCTCAGGGTTGTGAGGCTACGAGGGACAATCTCCGCCGTAACTTGCCTGGGGCGCTGCGGACTTGGGCGTGAGGGGGAGGACGAAGGGGTGTCGCTCCCCTCCCTCCACCTGAGCTAACGTCACAAGAACTCAACCCGACACCAGGGGCTTTCTTCCTAAACCCTTGCCTACACAGGGCATTTGGTGTGTTTTTGCTTCTAAATCCTTGCCAAATCGGTAGATAGTGAAAATATTGTACTGTTATTCTGGTTCACATTTCTTTGGTTACTAGAGGAGTTGAATTCTTCACCATGCTTATTTATTTACAAACAGCAGAGGTACAGAAAGGGCCTAATGGAAATCCTTGGTTTATAAAGTACCATCGGTATTGGCCATGTTGTATGTATTCATTTTAATTTTTTTGTATTTATTTTACTAATATAATGAAGGCCTCAAATCCCTTTATCTGACTCAAGAATTCAGGATTAGCAATAAACCACGTTAACCTTTATGCTCCTGAGTCAATACTTCTGTCTTCAAGAAGTTGCTCTTTTCCTATTACTATTTTTTGATATAATCGCTTTCTGAAATTGGGGTGTATCGTTCAATCTTTGATACATCACAGCTCAGTTGGAAGCTTTGAAACATTTCCGAATGACACGTAAGATGGCGTCTTAGATTTGTGAACTCTCGAGACCCAATGCTTGGACTGTGTGCGTTGGGAGAGGAGGGTGGGTCACGTGGGCTGGGATGAAGCCTCGGGCGTCTCCAGAATTTCATGCTCAGCCTCATGGCTGGTCTTGGCGCCTGTTACACGGCTGTCAAGCTGCAAATGCTTTTATCTCTAGAGGCATCAGCCAGGATCTCGGAGCCCCGCGCCTTGCCCTGGCAGGGGCAGCAGCGTACTTGTGGCCTCGCTCAGGGCCAAGCCGAGGGTCCGAGGTGCGTCCTAACTCAGTCTTATGAGGACTGGCCATCTCATCCCACCCCCCCACAGAGCATCATGTGACTCGACCACGTCAGGGATGTTGCACTGCTTGAAGCTGCTGAGCAGGAAGTAGCAAATCACAGAGAGGAGAGGTAAACCCACAGACACTCAGGACCCTGCGACCTGGGGGAAATTTCTGGGGTCCAGTGATTTGGAGCAGGTCAGCGCATGCCTCCAGCTTGAGGGATGAGTTGCCTCTCCCTGCAGCCCCTCCCGTCCGTGGCCAGGCACCACGGCTGCTCGGCTGCTGAAAGCAGTGTAAACCTTCACTAAGTGATGTGCTTCTCCTCTAGTGCACTGACTACACCACCAATCAAGATGCTATTTTTGAAAAAACGGCCTCTGGAGTCCTCTCCCACCTTTTCCGAGATCAGAAGTACCTCAGAAGTGCGTCCTAACCTAATCTGTGTCTATTTTGCTAAGGCAAAACCACCTTGAAAAAACCCTCCTTTTTGTTTTATGTTAATTTAATTTTATCCCCCCTTGTCCTCCATTTCTCCATGCCTGGGGCAGCTGCAAGTCAGTCGAAGGAAGGGTCCCAGCTGGGTGGACGTGAATCAAGGTCAAAGCAGCTCGGGGCCAGAAAGGTGGGAATTGGAGGCAATTAAGTATTTGTACTAGAGAATGGAAGTAACTCTTTTAAAGGGAAAACCATTGGAATGTCTTTGTTCATGTTCAATCTGTCCCTCCAGGCTTCCTTCACTTTTTACAAATTGGGGACAGAAGGAGGTGGGGCTCTAGGTGGAATCTGTGTCTCCAGTTCAGTGCCTGTTGCACACTGGTGGTACCCCTGGGCCACATCCATCCCTGCCCTCCCCCCACCTCGGGCACTGCTCTGATTGACCGTAAGGCTGTCCACGTTGCAGCCACACACCCTGGCAAGCATTTCCATTGCTCCTCTTTCTGAGCGGAGTGCGTAGTTACTGCTCCGCGGTTCCCTGGAACCGTGCTTCTGATGCCTTGTTATGAAATGGTAGTGATTTCCCACTCTGAGGTGATTTTCTTCATCCAATGCTGTCTCTGTTTTGTCAGTCATGATGAATGTGTAACTGCACTGGGACCCTTGAGAATCCACACCAGCTGGGTTAGCACGGAACCCCGGCAGTTCATAACCGGCGGGTGGGTGCTGGTGAGCTGGGGGTGCAGAGGAGCATTCAGTTCTGCAAGGCAACACCCCTGTAGCGGCAACAGTTATTTCATCTATTCACGTGCTTTCTGTGTAATTTAATATTCACCGGGGTTGTATTTTCTCCTTCCCACATGCGTTGTCACTTTTGATCAACAGTGACTTACTTCTTTTCCTTTTTTCTGGGGTGAGTTCTCTTGACTTTCCCGGCTCCTCGTCATAACTATTGTCTGGGTTACCCTGAGCTGCTGAGAAAATGAAGCGGTGAAGGGTTCTATTTAGAAGAAACACCCCGTGTCTGGGAGCCTGATGGCAGAGCGGTGAGCAAGGCCAGAGGAAACACAGACTTCGCCGCCGGGTGGGGCTCCGAGGGCCCATCACCGTTCCGTGAGGAACCTCAGGCTTGTGTGCTTCGAGGCCTCTTCCTAGAGGTAAGAATCCCACCCAAATTCTCGTCTGCTCTGTGCGTCTCCTTTACAAGCTCATCTGGAGGGATTTGGACGATATGCTGTATTATTTAGGCAGTCATATTTGTTAGGTTGTCACGTTTACAAGGGGACTGACGAGAATGGTATACATATGTTAGTGCCCTGAATGGAACATTAAGGTTTCAGGTTAGAAAGAAGTTAGTCAGCACCGTAAAGCAACTTTACTCCAATAAAAATTAATTAAAAAAAAAAAAGAAAGAACTTAGTGTTTCAAGCAAAACAAAACCCTTGCCTTCCCACGGCAGCCCCATCTCTCAAAGCTTAGACATCCCCGAGGTCCCCTCTAGCACGCCCTCTCATTTATAAACGTTTCCTGATTATTCCAAAGAAGCGTGTGCCCTGTCTCCAGTCCCTAAACTCCCTGGGTTGCTGATGGCATTACTTGATTCTGCCAGGTGTTGGCCTACCTTGTCCACCTCTGCTGGGTCTGTGACGGCCAGGCCGGGCCAGGAGGAGCCCATGACCGAGGCTGACTCAGACCCGCTTTCCTAGGATGCCTGCGGGTGGACCTGCCCCTGCTCCCTGGAAGCTTCCAGAACAAATCGCCACAAACTGGGGGCTCAAATCAAGAGAAACTCATTCTCTCGCAGTGTGGAGGCCAGAAGTCCGAGATCAAGGTACGGCCAGGGCCGCGCTCCCTCTGCATCCTCGGGGAGGGTCCTTCCTGCCTCTTCCAGCCTCTGGGGTTTGCCCGCCATCCTGGGGGCTCCTGGGCTGTGGTTGCGTCCCCCCGTTTCTGCCTCTGTCTTCACGTGCCCCCCCCCCCTTGTAAGGACACCTGTCATTGGACGTAGGGCCTGCCCTAAACCCAGGGTGAGCTCATCTCGAGATCCTTAACTAATTACATCTGCAAAGACCCTACTTCCAATTAGGCCACATTCCGAGGTTCTGGGTGAACATGAATTTGGAGGGGACCCTGTTTGACCCCTACACTCCTCAACCCCCAACCGGCTGGGCTCCATCTCTGTGTTTCTGTGGCCAAACCTTCTGGAGGGTGTAGGGACCTGAGCCCTCTTAGCTTGCCTGGGCCCTGCTTGCTGGGGAGGCCGTGACGTCCATCCCGTGTCCACCCAGCAGCTTCCAAGCCCGGAAGGCCCCCTCTTCTGGGAGTTCCGGGTGGAGGCACTTAGCCAGTGCTTGGGTGGCCAGACATGGCCTCGTCTTGTGAACATCGCCCGCAGGCCCCAGTCTGAGTGTCCTGTGACGCTCACTGTGCAGGGCGGGGCGTCCCCACGTGGCCCCCTCCCTCTCCCCTCTGCCTCGTCGTCACTACGAAGAGTCGTGAGCGGAAGCCCAGGCCCAGCCTCCCCTCGCGGCTGCACGCTCGGCAGGTTGTGTCGGGGGCTGCAGTGGAGGGTCGTCAGTCTCCCCGCCGTTTCACAGTTAATTTACCCTGAAGACTCCATAGGACGCCCCGGGCCCGGGGACTGAGTGGGGGAGCTCCGGCCCCATCCGCATCCTCCTCGGAGACCCCAGGCTCCCCGGGAAAGCGCCTCTGTGCGCTGACACCTTCACCACTGCGGCCCTGGCTGGGGCGGCCCTGGGAGGCCCCGTCGCCCCGCGGGCTCCAGTCTTTAATCTAGAAGTTGTGTCACCGCACCTACCCGTGAGGTGCTCCTCAGGGGGTCGCCTCTCCAGAGTCTAAAGGATGCTTGTTTCCCCGATAGCGGCAGGGCACCACCCTCCCAGCCACTTTCTGCCCCAAACAGCTTTTAACTTGGCCTTGGCCAAAGAAGAGCCTCTTACCCAGGCAGGCGTAGCTCGTGGGGCCCCTTGTGGCTTGAATTAGTTACAGACGTGACAAGCCAGCACCACCAAGTCAGGGCATTTTGGGGCCTGTGACCCTGTTGTGTGTCCATGTGGCATGTGTGACGTGGGCCAGGGTGGCCTGGGGCTTCCTCCCTAAGACAGTGGGGAAAGGCTGGGGCCGTGGGTCTGTGCTTCTGGGGGAGGCCCTGCTCCCAGACTCACTGCAGATGTGCGCATACATGCAAGTGTGTGCGTGTACACACCACACACGTGCACACATGGGCACACACATGCACACATTGACAGGCATGCACGCACGCCACACACGCACTCACACTGGTGTGCACCACACACACAGATGCAGACAAGTGCGTGGACACATGCACACACACGTTTGCACCACATGCACACACACAGACGTGTATACGTGCACAGACACACATGCACACACGTGCACACATATGCGGGTAAACTAAGTATCATTGTGGGTACTTAGTGCTGCAGGATGAGCACCTGTCACCTCCTCCAGACCAGGGCTGGGCCTGGTGGGGCCTGGGGTGTCTGTGAACGTGTACATGCTGGGTCCATGTTCCGTGTTCCGTGTGCCATCAGTGGACACATGCTGAGGGCAGCAGGGCCCAGGGCTAAGGGCACAGATGCTGCGGGTTGAGACCTCACTCCTGCTTCTCAGCTGGCGACAAGGGCGAGTTGTTCAAACTCCCTGGGCCTTAGTTTCCTCATCTGCAGAATGGGCAGGATCGCAGCACCATCTTCACATGTTGCTGGGGGCCTCGTGCACTTACAACAGCGCCGGGACTGTGGCAAGTGCCACGCAAGCCTGTTATTATCCTGGTGATGTGGACGCTGAGGTCAAGTCAGAGGACACTTCCATGTCCTGGAGCTCCCTCCCAGTCGGGGGCACAGGCCATCCACAGGAGGAGGGCAGCTCTGGATCAGTTGCCGTTTCTAACAGCACCGGAGGGCTTCACAGCAGAGGTGGCATTTGAACATTTGGAGGAGGTGAGGGAGGGAGCCTGTGCCCGTCTGTGGGAAACAGCATGTGCAAAGGCCCTGGGGTGGGAGAGAAGTGGAGAACCAGCGCCAGCTGTGGCCCAGGCAGTGATGCACCTGCCGGACGTTAGCGGGATCCCTGGCCGCTGTGTGGTGGGCGGGTGGGTGGGAGCAGGAGGTGAAGTTGGACGCGGAGACCCGCGAACCTGCGTGATAACTCCTTTTAGCTTCTTCCCCCTGGCACCTCGCTGGTTCTTGGTTGGGTTCCGTTCTCACGCTCACCCCCTGCCCTTTCAGCAGTTCTACCCAATGGTCCTTTCCCTCTGCATCCTGGGGGCTCCATTTCCTGCCTCTCAATTCTGTCTTTTTACTTTTTCAATACTTTGTTTCAGTCAACTCTAATTTTTAAGTTTCCTTGACCATCTCCCAGCCCCCTGGAGCTGCTGGGATGGTCTGTTTATTTGAGAGGGCCCGTGTTTGTCTGAGATGCCCCAAGACCTGTCCTCTCTGCCCCACCCCCCATAAACCCGTTCATAAGCTGGCTCTTTGCGGGAGGACCTGGGATGGTGCTCTTTCCCCCACTCTCTTGGCACGTCAGAGCCCGCCCTGGAATGGGGGGTCCCCGCTCTGAGCTGAGCGGTTCTCACCCCATCAACACCCAGTGCCTTCCGCCAGCCCTGGAAGAGGTAGCTCCACCCGTCCCGCGGCACTCAGGGCTCGGGGACCCGAGTCGTCCCTCTGTCCCTCCCGTCGTCCCCCATTTCTTGTCCGGTAGGCAGTCCCTGGCTGGGTACAGAAGGGTGGGTCAGGGGTCCTTCAAGTTGACACGGCTCCTCTCTAAGGGGGGCTCTCAGGGGGCCCAGCCAAGCAGGGCCGTCGCCCTCCGGCCACGAGAGTCCGAACACAAGTGGCTGAAGGGAAGGGAAGCAGCCGGGCTTCTTGGAGCCTCGTGCCGTGGGAGTGGGGACCCCCCGCTTCCACGCAGCCCCCGAGGCTGAGGGCTCATCTCCAAGGAGCCCCCCTCCCTGCTCCCCAAAACGCACCAGCCACTGTCCTAGGTCCTCAGGGTGTGTTGGGGAAATGAAACTTTCAAGAAGTTTACTGGGTGCCAGGCCAGGTGGCGAGGCAGCCTGTGGGGCTGCTTTCCCAGCCGGGGGCCACCGCCTGCCCGGTGACTCTCGCCGCCTCTTCTCAGCCCTCACTCAGCTCTTTCTCCGGGGCCCCGGCTGCTGAGTTCGGGGTCACAAAAGCCTCGGTCCTCCCTGTGGGCTGCTCACCCCGAGCCTCACGCTCTGGGGGGGCTTCTCCTGAGGCTCTGGACTCGGCTCCCTCCACCGCCGGTGACTCGGGGGGCTGCCCGGCCTGGCAGGCACACGGGGGGGCGAGGTCACCTCCTCTGCCACCTCCTTGAGGGGGGCAGCCGGTAGGCCAGCCGGGGGGGGGTCCTGGGGCCCTCATGCCGGTGGGGTTCCTGCGCATCTTCTCGGAGGGGGCGGCGGTGCGCCGAGCTCTCTGCTGCCACCGCGCTGGGCTGTTACATCTCAGGCGGGATGCCGGGGTCACGTGCCCACGCATTTCCATTGCCTTGTTAGGGAACCGGCCCTTCCCATCGGAAAAGCAACTCCAAAGTCTCAGAGGCAGAGCGTAATGGGAACCGATTTTGCCATAGACGACGGTGCCACATTTTTGGATCTTCTCCCTCTTGATGGCTAATTTTAACAGAATATTCACACCCACAGAGACGCAGGCAGCTCAGATTTCCTGACTGCAGAGAAAGGTGTCAGAGGAAGAGCTGCGTGCCCGGCGTCCGCCGTTCTTTCCAGGTCACTGCTCCCTCATCACCCGCACTAACAGCCCGGCGCCGAGAGTCGAGTTCAATGCATCACAGTTTAATCAGACGTGCCAGCTGTCGGGTGCCCAGGCCCGGGGACAGCTTGCAACCCAAAATGATCTGATCTGTCCGAAACATCTTCATGCTGTCGGTGGGCAAGGAGGCTGAGGCTGCTCAGGGGGCAAACCGAAAACCCGGGGTCCCGTGACCTGTGGCCGGAAAGGGACTCTGTCTGCAGCCAAGAGGGGGAGGGGCTTCCGCACCTGGGGACCAGCGGCTCCTGCTCGAGACAGACAGACAGACAGACGGACACCTCGGGACCACGAACAAACCCTTGAAACAATAAACCAAGCTCTCTGATGGAAGGGGGACGGACTCAGAGGAGAAGAGGCCCTGACCTCTACTGAATTCTCAGGCATCGGATGAGAAATCTCTGCACAGACGGGTGGGGTACTTATACGGGGAGGGGATGGCCAAGGGAGTCCGGAGGGGGGACCAACATTTTACCTGCTGTCAGCCTGGCTTCTGAGAATTGATGATTATTTTCACACCAGACTGAGCAGTCACACCAGACACAACCAGTCGTTGTGTCTGAACGGGCAGGAGCTGGTCCCTTAGGGATGAATGCCTCCCTCGTGGGGCTCAGAGCCTGGGGGGCACAGGGCGTTACCTGGGGTTGGTGGCCTGTCTGCACCTTTACCTGAGGGTGCTTCCTAGTTTGCACACAGCTCTGGCAGCTCCAATGATCGTCCCTCTAATTTTCACATCTTGTTTGATTTTACTGAAGTGAAATTCATATAACAGGATCATTTTAAAGTGACCAATCCGGGGGCATTTAGTACCTTCATAGTGTTGTGGGACTACCACCTCTATCTAGTTCTGAAACATTTCATAGCTCCAAAAGGTCACCACCTACCCATTAAGCACTAAGTCCGTACCCCCTCCCCCTGCCAGCCCCTGGCAAACACCATCCTGCTTTCTGTCTCAGTGGGTTTGCCTACCCTGACATTTCCCATAAGTGGATTCATACAATATTTGCACTTTTATATCTAGTATCCTTAACTGAGCGTAATGTCTTCCAGGCTCATGGTGTGGGAGCGAGTGGCAGGGATTCAACACTTTTTAAGGCTGGATGGCTTTCCATGTTATGGATGGACCACCTGTGTTTATCCTTTCATCAGCTGAGGACACCTGGGTTGCTTCCACCTTCTGGCTGCTGTGAGTGTTCGTGCACAAGTGTCTGTTTGAGTCTCTGTTTCAAGTCTCCCGGGTAACACCGAGGAGTGGAATTGCTGGGTCGTGTGGTATTGCTATGTGTAACTTTTGGAGGAATGGCCAGACCACTCTCTAACCTCTTATTTTATTTCTAATTTCCCTTTGTTTGCTCTTTCTTTTGACAGCTTAAAAAAAAATGGGAAGAGCTTTTCAGCAAAACAAAAGAAACAAGTCACAACTTAAACGTGAATTAAATGTGATACATTTAAAATATATCGCACACCATGTTTAATTTTCTCCGTGTATTTACTTCTACAAACAGTATTAATTTTTCAGAAATCAAGATGCTATGGCTTCGACTTGTCTCTGTCCTAAAAAAGATTTCTTGTTTAGAATCCCCTAAAGATTTTAGTCCTACCTCTCTCTTTTGTTCTCCCAACAAGTTATGAAACACCAGTGGATTTTAATAATGAAACAGTGGCAAATCACATGCACACTTAATTTTTAATTTTAATTGATGGGCGATGAACAAAATTAATAACTGAAATGTTCACAGTGTCTGAAGCACGGTCCTCTGTCTTGGCCACATAAAATAGCGTTCTTCTCCGATTCCTGGGGACTTGATCAGGCACGTGCTGACGTGCTGTCAGGGACCCCCTCTGCTGGCTCTCCCCCCACGCCTTTTCCCAGTGCCCCTTCCAACCTTGTCCTCTCCCCAGCTGCCAGCATCCCACTACCCGAAGCGCACTCGTTTTCTCTCCATCTGCCCCGGAAGGTGAGACCCAGAGCGCACGGCCCCCGGAGGCTGCCCCGAGGCCCGGAAGTGAGGTCTGCTGGGCTGAGCGGAGGGGGGTCCCTGCTGCAGTCATGGGGTCTCATCCCACACAACGCAGCCCGGGGCCCCTAGGCCGCTGCAGCCAGGCGAGGCCAGGGAGGGAAGGGCTTGCTCTCGGCCTCCTTGCCGGGGACGTGGGGGTCACTTCCCCAAGGAGCCCTGTGCGGCCCAGCACACACTTTTGGGCGTGTACTTGTCTCAGACAGGCTTCCGGAGCTTTCCTGGGAACCCGCCCCCGCTTCCTGCTGTAATTGTCTGAAGGCTCTGGGGAGGGGCTTGTGTCCCGCAGACAGATTGTGGGAGGGGGGGGTCCATCCCTAGGTGAGGAGGGGGCCGCGCCAGAGAGAACAGAGTGGCAGAGTCAGTGGCTGGGACCCCCAAGGGCGGAAGTCCACAAAGCGAGGCCTCCAGGAGTCTCTTTCTGTCCAAACCTCTTCGCGCCCAAATTCCCTCTTTTCCCGGCGGGGTCCCGACAGAGGCTGCCTTGAGGCTCCATAAATGACATCTGTCACCAGAGGCATCCCTGCCTCTAACAGAGCCTTAATGAGGGCATTAGGTCTTGTTCGGTGCATTAGTTCTGAAGGATGTTTTGTTTTTTGAGACGCAGGCAGCAGGATGATCTTGAAATGTTGGACTGTTTTTGAAATGAGTGTCCACGTAATGTCTGTACAGATTTCCTTGGGGACTTCGGGCTCAGCTGTGCATTGTGCATGGGGACTGGGCCGTGGTCCAGAGGTCGCTGGGGCGAGACCCCCCGGCCCCGGAGGGTGTTGTCTCCGTGGACACTGGCCATGCCTTGTCCTGTGGCCACATTACGGTCAAGGTAAAAATACCCTGAGTAAGAACCTTCCTGGGAAATGTGCCTGGAGAGAAGGTCTGGTTTTAGGGGGAGGAATGCCCACCAGGAGGATGGGCAGCAGGTCCCCAAGGACCCAGATCCCCAACAGGCACACAGCCGCGCCAGCCGCCCTGGGCTTGGGTCACTTCCCTGCGACGCCCTCAAAACATCAGCACGCCCCCCAAGTTCTGGCCTCCTCACTGTCGAGGTTTCAGGAAAATAACTGCATCCATCTAGACCTTGTGGTTCCTCTTGGGGGGGTTCATTCAACACGGATCACTGAGCTGGACCCAGATGCCCACCTGCCCATGGCCTCGTTACAGACCAGGCGGGGGGGCAGCTGGTTCAGGGGACAGCGTTCCCCCTCGCCTCTTGTGGGCCAGCAGAACTGGGTTTTGAACTGTTCCTTGGCCAGTTGAGGGGCTGAATGACTTGAACCCACACTGGGAATTCCCACCAGGCTCAGGGCCCCCTGATGGACTTGGAGCCCACGTGCATCTGTGGACTTTGGGCGCAGCTGCACCTCCCTCTCCAGGGAGCCTGGCGGGCAGAGCCTGTGGGAGGCCACTGTGACAGGTCACAGCTGGGACCAGGGGTCTGGGAAGTGACGCTTGTTTCTAATTTTTTCCCACTTATAAATAGTTCTCTGTATAAGGTGGTTTCCACTCTTTTTAAAGGAATGTGGTCCTAAGATGTGATGGCAAGACAAGGTTTCTTGATACATCTTGGAAAATTGCTTTCCAAAAAGATAGGTTTTATCCCCTAGGGTTCTGTATTGTGGAGCTTGTGGTCATGATTTAAAAAACAACAACCCTGGGGGCTTCCCTGATTGTCCAGTGGTTAAGACTCTGCGCTTCCACTGCAGGGGACGTGGGTTTGATCCCTGGTCAGGGAACTAAGATCCCGCAAGTCGTGCGGTATGGCCAAAAAATAAATAAGTAAATAAAAATAATTATAACATAAAAAACAACAGGGGGCTTCCCTGGTGGCGCAGTGGTTGAGAATCTGCCTGCTAATGCAGGGGACACGGGTTTGAGCCCTGGTCTGGGAAGATCCCACATGCCGCGGAGCAGCTGGGCCCATGAGCCACAACTACTGAGTCTGCGCGTCTGGAGCCTGTGCTCCGCAACAAGAGAGGCCACGATAGTGAAGAGGCCCGTGCACCGCGATGAAGAGCGGCCCCCGCTTGCCACAACTAGAGGAAGCCCTCGCACAGAAACGAAGACCCAACACAGCCAAAAATAAATATAAAAATAAATAAATAAATAAAAGATTACTATAAAAAAAACCCAACAAAAACAACAACAACAACAAGGACTTCCCTGGTGGCGCAGTGGTTAAGAATCCACCTGCCAATGCAGGGGACACGGGTTCGAGCCCTGGTCTGGGAAGATCCCACATGCCGCGGAGCAACAAGCCCGTGCACCACAACTACTGAGCCTGCGCTCTAGAGCCCGTGAGCCACAACTACTGAAGCCCACGCGCCTAGAGCCCGTGCCCCGCAACAAGAGAAGCCACTGCAATGAGAAACCTGTGCACTGTAACGAGCTCCCGCTCGCTGCGACTAGGGAAAGCCCGCGCACAGCAATGAAGACTCAACACAGCCCAAAATAAATAAATAAAATAAATAAATATATATATATAAAAAAAGAGTCTGCCTGCCAATGCAAGAGACACGGGTTTGATCCCTGGTCTGGGAAGATTCCACATGCCGTGGGGCAACTAAGCCCGCGTGACACAACTACTGAGCTGATGTGCTATAACTACTGAAGCCCCGGCGCCTAGAGTCCACGCTCTGAAACAAGAGAAGCCACTGCAATGAGAAGCCCGTGCACCGCAACGAAGAGTAGCCCCCGCTCACCACAACTAGAGAAAGCCCACAAGCAGCGCTGAAGACCCCACGCAGCCAAGAAATAAAAAGCCCCCCCAAAGCAACAATAACCCTGTATCATTTGCATTTTAATATGCCTTGTCTGATTATTAGTGTGAAAAATTAAAAACTCAGAGAAGGAAATGTGCAGAAGGCAGCATGCTTCCTATTTGCCTCAGGTCCCCTTCCCACCTCTTTTCAGGAAACGTACATTACAGACAGCGGGTTCCTTTTGGAAGCAGGCCCCGCTCCCACTCGGGGTGTCCAGGACCACGACTGTGGTTTCCACCCACACCATATGTACCGCCAAACTGCTGTGTCCTCCTTGCGCGCACGTTATTTCATTATTTATGACATGCGGTCACAACCTGCTCTTTTGTGTTTTGCAGAACTGTTTTTCTTTGGTTTGTGTAGGCTTGGTTCATCCATTGAGCTGCAGCTTCTCTTTCCATAAATGAGCACCTGGCATTCATTTTTTTTTTTTTTTTGCACTGGACGTTGAAGAGTTTTCAATTTTTCTCGATTACAAGCAAAATCGGAATAAATGTCATGGGATTCACCTGCAGGGTCCCTGGGCTTTTGAGCTGTCACACACACACACACACACACACACAAGTGGCTGGGGGGGGGGTTCTGTTAAAATGCAGATTCTGCTGCAGCAGGTCTGGGGTGGGGCCCGAGACCCTGCATCTCCCCAGCGATGCTGACGCTGGTCCAGGACTGCACTCTGTCCAGCAAAGCTCCAGGACATCTGTCTGTCCGGGAGCAAAGTGACCAGGCTGGAGGCTGCACTTCCCACCAATGTTGACGGTTACCCAGGAAATCTAGCAGAGTTTCCTAGTTAATGAATGTTGAACATTGTTTATGCCCTTTTTTAAAAAAAACTGTTGACAAGATGGTTCAGATCCTCTCTTTCAGTCTATAAATGTGGTGAATTAGACAGATTTTCTGATGTGGCACCATTCCATACTTCTTGGGACAAAGCTCCCTTGGTTGTGATGAATAGATTGAAAGAAATACTAACTTTCAGTATTTACATATGTTTATATTTGTGAATAATTCAATTTGCTAATAATTGATTTATTAAATAAATTATTCCCCAGTTTTGGGTTTCCTTCATTCCTGATGAGAATCTCCTGTTACTTTTTTCATTGTTTGTTGTATTTCACATGTTTTTCTCTGGCTTCCTTCAGGACTGTCTTTTTACCTTTGACTTTTAGAACTTTGCCGCCCGTGATGTGTCTAAGGCCAGTTGTATTTTTGTTTATCCCGTTTGGGGTTTTCTGACCTTCTTGCATCTGTGAGTTAACATTTTCCACCAAGTTTCTGGACATTATGTATATTTGGCAAACGTGTGTTATTTTTCCCTTTTTTCTTCTCTCTTCTCCTGGTATTCCAGTTATGCACATGTGAAGTCACTTGTCTCTGAGGTTCTGTTCAGCTTTCCTCAATCTTTTCCACTCTCTGCATTTTGGATCAGGCAGTTTCTATTGTTCTATCCTCAAGCTTACAATTCTTTCCTTGGCCACCCTGAAACTGATGTCAAGTCTACCTAGTAAATTTATCTTTCAGTTATTGTAGTTACCTGTTCTAGAATTTCCATTTTCTACAGTGTCCGTTTGTCTATGGAGATTTCCCATCTGTTTACTCATTGATATAATATTTTCCTGTACTTCTTTATATACATTATTTTTATTCTTTGAATATATCTTTATTTTTTGAACACATTTATAACAGTGGCTTTGATGTCTTTTTCTGCTAAATCCAATATTTGGGTCCATTTGGATTCAATTTATATTGATGGCTTCTTTTCCTGACTGTGGGTCAAAATGTCCTATTTTTTGTCTATCTAACAATAGGCTAAAAACTGGACATTGTAGGTAATACATTTTAGTGACTCTGGATTTCTTTGTATTCTTCTTGGATTATTTTTCCTTCTTGTCCCAGTAGGTGTTAGCTTTTCTGAACAGACACTGCCCACCTCGCTTCCCTGGCATTATGTTTCTGTTCTGTTTTCAGGGTTTCCCACAATGGCTGTTTTCAGCCTGGCCCCTCAAGGGTCTCCCACACCTTTATAATTTGGTGATCAGCCTGGGGTTTGGTCCTTGTTTCTAGAGACGTCCCCTCATTGCAACAGCGCAGCTGTGGCTCTGGTGCACCATGCACGCAGCGTTCAGCTTTCTGCTGAAAGCTGCTCAGGACCTCACGGCTGGGGATACTCCTGGTGGCCTGTCTTTCAAGAGCAGACCTCTCTCTGGCCTCTGCCTGCTCTTCCTTCAGACGCCTGGCATCTTCCCTGTGGTTCTGTGTTACCGCCGTCAGCCGCAGATTCGGGCAGTTTATACTCAGAGTTTAGATCTTGCTTCTCCCCCAAGGGCCAGCGTTTCCCTCATATTTCCAGCTTCTGACGGCCCTGCGTGCTGGTCCCTGGGACTTTCAACCAAGTAGGCTGTGCCTTTCCTCCTCTGCTTCCTGCAGACCGAGCCGTGGTCCAGGAAGACATGAGTCCTGATTCTTACCCCTTCGAGATACCGTTTTCCAAGACTGACCCACCAGTGACTTCTGTCTGCTTTGGGGAGCTTCCCAGTGTCTTTACGTAGTTTTGGATCATTTTACCAGTGTTTATGACAAGTCATGTCCGAGAAGGGTCCTGTATCCACGTTACCTCCCTGCTGCTATTTCGAGTGGTCCCGACGTTGTGTTTGATTTTGGCAGGGCAAGTCCTTTCCCATTCATCTTTTTCAAAGTGTTCTTAACTATTTTAATATTTCTTTCAGATTCAAATCCACTACTTTAGAGTGAAGACATTAACGTCCACCTTACTCTTTCCAGAAGTTTCCTTGTACAACAGGCTTACGGATTTCCCTGTGAATCCTGAGGAAAGCTGCTGGGTCTCTGAGGAGGAAGAGGAGTTGGCTGTGCTTTAAAGCAGCTCAGTAGGGAAAAGACTATTTGCATTGGGTTTTGTTTAATTTCCCCTGAGCCGAGAGTACCGAGTCCATTTCCCGTCACATTGTCTAATACAGCTCCAAAGATCCTCATTCCAGGATCAGTTCTATCCCAGAGTGACATCCACTTAACACCCAGAGCCCTGTGCTTTTAGCTGAATAAAGGGCAGACAGTCAGACGTCTGGGCGGCCGCCCATTATTGCGCTGGATGAGAGGCCAGCCGGGAAAGGTTAATGGATATAAAGCACTGGATTTACCTCAACAAGCAGGTAATGATGCCTTGGAGAAGACATTTCCATTTTTATTCAGTTTAGTGGATGGATATTTGTGATTTTCAGTTCTAACTACTCCATTTAGGGAGTTCGCTTGGGAAACACTGTCTTGCAGCGGATAAAGGCAGTCCTTTGCCAGAAATCTCTGCTCTGATTACCTGCAGGAATATGAACGCTGCGCCCAGTGGAAGCAGAGATGATAAACGAATAGATCACAGCCCCCCTTTCTAATGACTCCCTGGGAACCACGTGCATTTTAATTAGTCCCCGTCAACGGAAGTGGGGGCGGGTGACAAGGAACCCTCCTGGCAGCTCTCTCTGTGGGGTGGAGGGCATCTCTGGCTCTCCCTGGGGTAGGAGCCAACCTAACTCGTCTGGTTGGTTGTATGTCCTGAGGGAGGAGCTGGTGGTCCAGGACTGAGGCCGCCTGGGCTGGGAGTGGGCTACTGCACCTGCTGAGCTGATGGGGGTGGGGAGGTTTCTGGGGGTGGGAGGGGCCGTCCAGCGGCAGGGTGGGCTCTGAGGGGGATGGCGCTGTGTCCAGAGTGAGGGGATGCCAGCCTCGCGCTGGTGGGTGTGCCCTTGCCCTGCAGGCCTGAGCCCACGTGGAAGCCTGTTGCCCCACGAGGGGGCCAACCCCGCAGACTCCTGGTTGTTGGCAGGACCCTCTCCTACCCCGGGAGTGCCAGGGGCATCGAGCCCCTTTGGGATGGCACAGCCAGGGGCCTTCTGAGACTCTCCAGGATGGAGCCTGGAGAGGGCCTTGCTTTGCTGCCCCAAGTTCCCAGTCTGGAAAATAGCCTTGGCCTTCAAATGGTCAGTGGCCACTCCTGGCACGGGGGGCCATCCAGGACCACCGGACTCAGCAGTCGGGGCTGGGCCCAGGGCAGGCTTTCGGGGTGTACGCCTGAGTGAGCAGGGCCCGCCGAGGAAGCAGACCCTGGAAGAGGCCTCTGAGCTGACCAGGGGGCCCCTGGGGCCGAGCGCGCTTGTGACGATGACCCTGGCAGCCGAGGCCAGCAGCTGGCTCACTCCGAGCCGCCCGATGAGCGCGTGTGGATGGGCCAGCAGATGCCACCGCTGTGCGTCCCACCCCATCTTCTCTTGATGCTGGGAACCACATGAAATCATTTCCATTTCTCTGGTTTTTCTTTCCTTTTATTTTTTTAAGGAAAGAAAAACTAGGTTAATTACTAGTTTTATTGGATATTGAGTAAATATCAAACAGATGTTAGCAGCGTGTGGAAGGCAAACAGCTCTTGTGTAGAAAATAAATTTATTCTCGTTATCATGGTGACTATTGAGGTTTTATAAATACGCTGATAAGATGAGCCTCAAATGCACGGCGTGTCTGGAGCGTCTCTGGGAACCCGGCATGGCTGCGCCCTCTGCAGACACTGACTGCACTGGCTTCATCCTCTCCGCCCACAGGCGAGTGTCATTCTGATCCACCCGCAGTCGGCTGTTCCAGGCGGTGGCCGGGCTCAGAATCTCCACGGACTCGCTCAGGCTGCAGGCCCCGTGCAGAGCTCCGCCCCAGCGTCCAGGGCTGTGCGAGGTGTTTCTGCACTTTGCATGTGACTGTGTGTCCTTAGGAGGGCTGAGAGAGACCCCTCTGCAGGTGCTGCATTGTCCTTCCCGGAGTTTATTCCTGAGCTGACTTCTCTTTTCTGCACTGACTGTAACGTGGGCTACTGTCTCTCAGGATGTCTTCTAACTTGTGACCATATGTAACGAAATTATTTTCATTATTTTCATGTTTTAATTCTATATCCTGACCACGTACTTGGTGATCTTCATGGTGGTTTTTCTCATTTGATTCTCGTGGGCTTCCCAGAAGCAGGAGGATGTCCACATACATCACACATCATCATAGTTTACCTCCTTCGTCCCAGTTTTAACCCTTTAATTCTTCCTCCCAGACAGCTGAACAGGGCGGTACCTCCAGTGAGATGTTAACAGCCGAGTGACAGTGGGATAGGCTCAAGACTGCAGGGCCTCCTGGGCAGATCCCTGAGGAGGTGACACCTGCCCCTTGTCACCTGGGAGAGTGTGTGTCTAAGGCAGAAATGTCCACAGAGGTGGTGACGTGAGTTTTTTCTCCTTATGTCTACTGGATGGATGAATTTTTAAAAAAATTAAAAAAATTTTAATACAATTTTTAAAGGTTACAATTCATTTACAGTTATTACAAAATACTGGCTATATTCCCTGTGTTGTACAATACGTCCTTGTGCCTAACTTGCACCCAATAGTTTGTACCTCCCACTCCCCCCACCCCTATATTGCCCTTCCCCCACTACTGGTAACCACTAGTTTGTTCTCTATATCTGTGAGTCTGCTTCTTTTTTTTGCTATATTCATTAGTTTGTTGTATTTTTTACATTCCACATATAAGTGAGATCCTATAGTATTTGCCTTTCTCTGTCTGACTTATTTCACTTAGCATAATGTGCTCCAAGCCCATCCATGGTGCTGCAAATGGCATTGTTTCATTCTTTTTTTATGGCTGAGTAATATTCCATTGTATATATGTACCACATCTTTTTAAAAAAAACTTATTTATTTATTTATTTAAATTTATTTATTTATTTATTTTTGGCTGTGTTGGGTCTTTTGTTGCTGCGCGCGGGCTTTCTCTAGCGGCGGCGAGCGGGGGCTACTCTTCATTGCGGTGTGTGGGCTTCTCATTGCGGTGGCTTCTCTTGTTGTGGAGCACGGGCTCTAGGTGCATGGGCTTCAGTAGGTGCAGCACACAGGCTCAGTAGTTGCGGCATGTGGGCCCTAGAGTGCGTGGGCTTCAGTAGTTGCTGTACCACATCTTCTTTATCCATTCATCTGCTGATGGGCATTTAGGTTACCTCCATGTGTTGGCTATTGTAAATAGTGCTGTTAGGAACATTGAGGTGCATGTAGGTTTTTGAATTAGTGTTTTTGTTTTATTTTGGATATATGCCCAGGAGTGGAATTGCTGGGTCGTATGGTAGTTCTATTTTTAGTTTCTTGAGGAACCTGCAACCTGTTCTCCTTAGTGGCTGCACCAATTTACCTTCCCACCGGCAGTGTACAAGCATTCCCTTTTCTTCATATCCTCGCCAATATTTGTTATTTGTGGTCTTTTTTGATGATAGCCATTCTGACAGGTGTGAGGTGACATCTCATTGTGGTTTTGATTTACATTTCCCTAATAATTAGTAATATTGAACATCTTGTCATGTATCTGTTGGCCATTTGTATGTCTTCTTTGGAGAAATGTCTATTTAGGTCTTCTGCCCATTTTTCGATTGGGTCGTTTGTGTTTTGTTACTGAGTTGTACAAGCTGTTTGTGTATTTTGGAAACGAAGCCCTTATCGGTCGCGTCATTTGCAAATATTCTCCCAGTCCACAGGCTGTCTTTCGTTTTGTTTATGGTTTCCCTTGTTATGCAAAAGCTTATAAGTTTGATTAGGTCCCATTTGTTTATTTTTGCTTTTATTTCTATTGCCTTGGGAGACTGACCTAAGAAAACATTCATATGATTTGTGTCAGAGAATGTTTTGCCTATGTTCTCTTCTAGGAGTTTTACGGTGTCATGTCATATTTAAGTCTTTAAGCCATTTTGAGTTTATTTTTGTGTATGGTGGGAGGGTGTGTTCTAAGTTCATTGATTTACATGTTCAAGCCACATTTCGTATGTGTGAATTTTCGTCGTCTCTGGGGCCCTTTGCTGCTATTTTCCGCAGTCTTTCTGATGGTGTTTTGTGTGGAGGCTTCTGCCCTTCCTGTCCCGCACTCCTGTTTGGATGCGTCTGATTTCCCTGACCTACGTGGCAGGTGGTTCTGGGAAGGTGGGGAGGGCGCACTGGGGTTTCCAGGTGTCTCCGTCCTGCAGGGATGGTCTGGTCCTTGATGCTTCTGGAGGCCAGGAGTCGCTCCCACGGACAGGCTGCTTCACCCCCTTGGGGAGCCGTCTTGCTCTGTCCCGACCTCCAGACTGTAAACCCAGCCGGCCGGGCGCCTCCCAGGGCTGTGACTGTCCCATCCTCAAGGGAAAAAATGTGTGGGTTTTTTTTCTGAAAAAACTCCCTTTTGCTCATTGAGTTTCTCCTGTTTGTTATTGATAAATGTCGTGATTTCTGTTTCCTTTAAGTGGAAGACTACCTGTTGGGTAAAATTTACCGTAAGCGCATTTCTCTGGTCTCCAGACCTGGCTCAGCCCCGTCCCCACCCTGTCCCTGTCCCCTGGGGTGGAAGGCAGCCCTCTCCACCACATGCAGCAGTATTTACTGCGTGCTGCATGCAGCCGGCACCTGTGTCCCCTCTGTTTTCTCTGATGAGCTCAGCTGCTGGGGTGGGGGAGGGGCGGGAAGCCACTGCCTTCTCGGGGCCATGCCTGTCACAGCCCCACCTTGGGGGCACTGGGACCGATGGACGTTTCCACGAGTGACCCTAGTCCTGCTCAGGCTCCACTGGTGTCTCCCTCGGGCCTGGGCCAGCAGCAGGCGGTGACCCGGCCCTGCTGGCCGGAGGGTGTGGCTGGACCAGGGCCTTGCTCCCTCCCCCATTCGGGGCAGGAGACGCGATGTGTGGACGCGTGACCAGCGCTGGCCGAGGCCCCAGGGGCACAGGCGTCGTCCCCCCGGAGAAGGGCACGTGGTTCTCTCAGGTCTAACCTCGGTTGGTCCCTTCCCCGTCAGAGCGTTCTTGGTTCATCTAAAAGTCCTCTTGCTGTTCTGGCGCTTGTTTCCATGGCTCACCTCTGTGCCGGGCTGGCTTCCCCCCGCCGCCTGGGGTCTTCACTGCCTCAGGAGGAAATGCCCTGTGGTTGCACCTGCCCTGCCCACGCCTCACTTCTGTACGAGCTGGACAGGGCGGGGCTCTCCAAAGCCACGTCAGACGTTCCACCTGAGATTAGAGTCTGTGTCTTTGCAGAAGCCACGTTTTTCAGATGCCAGGACACACTTAATTGGATGTTCTCTGTGCAGCTGGCAGGAAGGTTCTCGAGCTGGAGGTGGGCTGCTGGGCGGCAGGACCAGCCTCTCCTGGGCCGGACACTGGCCTTGAGGAGGCCCTGCCCACCCAGCTGTGGGCTGGGTCATTCCTTTCTGAAGCCATCCTTCGGATGCAGTGTAGAACTCTGGGTGCTTGGGTCCCAGCGAGGTGTCTGGGGGTTGGTGCAGATCAAGGCCATCTTTGGAGCCGGCCTCTGAGAATGTCAGGGAGAGTTTGGGGAAGGAATCCGTCATTCTCAGGTAAAGTGTCAAATCTGGTTAGCCAGCGCTCGACATTAGGGTGCTGTCACAGCAGCCAGCATGTGGGATGGGGCTGTCCTGTCCCCGAGGAGGTGGGCAGGGCCCGGGGCTTGGAGGGGCCCAGCGGTGAGGAGACGGTAACCTAGGAGCCTGGCCCGAGGCCAGGAGGGGGGTCCACTCTCAGGGTCTCCTGTCCGGTCGTTCCAGGTCATGGAGGGGAGCCTGGCAAGGTGCTGACGGACCAGCAGTGGGCCCTGGGCACCCGAGGGGCCTCAGGCAGAGCCGGGGTCCTGCCCCCTCCAGGAGGGATCCGGGGCGTCAGCTCAGAAGCCTGCTCCCAGCTCTGATGCTCTGGGGCAGGAAACCGGGCTTCTTCTCACGTTGCTGGGTGGACCCTCCATCCGAGGTCTCTGTGAGGGTTCTGGACCACGTGGGGGCCCGGCACCCTGGACAGCGTCCTCCCTGGGCCCATCGTGTCCTCCCTGGGCCCACAGCATCCTCCGGGGAGACTGCTTCCTTCAGTTCCCCTCTTTCTCTCATCAGAGTCACAGCGCGTACAGTTTCTTGGTCAATAGGGTTGGATTGCAGGTGTCGGGGATGAACAGATGGGGATTTAGTGTATGACCAATAGTCATTTTGAACGAGGGGCAAAGTCGATTGTTTAATACATGGTTCGGGTCCGTTGGACCTGTGATTAGAGTACAAAAGCTGAGTCACGGGTCTTAGCCCAAACCGCCTTGAAAGAGTGTGCTTTCCAGAGCTGGCCAGGGCGGGGGTCTGTGCTGCTCGCAGGAGAAGGAGAGAATATTTTTATGGTGTGAAGTGGAGGCCTTCCAGAGCAGGACACGATTCCTGGAGCCCTGAGTGGGGAAAAAGGAACAGACCTGAAGGCATGGATATAAAACAAGCAACCAAAAGCCTGTGTGAGAAACGGCAGTGTAACCAACATAGAAAGAAGCTGAGGGGTGAGTAGATTTACAGACCATAGAATGAAAGATGAACCTCCATAGTCCGTGAAGCCATCCTACTAATTTCCAAAATAATAACAGTAACAACAACAGCCATAACTTGATAGAAATATGAGGAAGGGGTAGGATTAGACAAATCATGGAAGAAATAGAAATGGGGAAAACATTTGAAAAGATGCTCAAATATACTGAGATTCAGGGAAAGAGAAATAAAAAATGTGGTTATTCACCAGCAGGTTGTCAATCATGTGAAAAGTCGGGAATAAAGCATATTTTTCTTTGGGGTTGGGGGAGCAGGCCTGGGGTAACAGGGGAGTTTGTTACAAAAAGGAAGAGCGTGCATAGCACAGCTTAGCTGAGAACGTGACATTTTATCTGCGATATTACCATTAATGCATTGAAGTCTGATGTACATGGGCAAAAACTGGAAGAATTGTAAGTAAAAAAGCCACAAAACACCAAGAGTATAATCTGTCCATGTTGAAGTCGGATAGCTACATGTGCACGTGTGTGCAGGCGTGTGGATGCGTGTGTACACATGTGGGTACGTGTGTGCGTCCACTCCGGGGCAGCTGCTCTCCTAACGACACACACCCTGTGGTCTGGTAGCTCCTCTGCTGGGCTGACGTCCGACCAGACTGGGGACACGGGAGCGTCAGGTCCGCAGGGACCGACCTCTTGCCGCGAGGCGTCCGCACAAAGCGCAGAGCAGAGCGGGAAGAGGCAGAATCCCGCATGGCACGAAGATGCTCAGAACTGTTAGAAGCATGCAGACCTCGGCGGCTGTTTTAGGGGCACGAACCTGTGGGCCCAGGATTTCTGGCTTTAACCTCGGGGCAGCATGAACGCAGCTCGGGGGCTCCCTCCGTTGGCTACCCTCCCCCCGTTGCGTCCTGAAGGTCTCCTCGCCCTCCTGGTTCCAGCCCGATCCCGAGGCTTCTGGGCTGGGTGTCGCCTCTTATTCCACGTCTCTGAGCAGGGAGAGGCCTGCGCTGGAATCCTGCCCGACTGCACCTGCTCTCTCTTCCCCTCAGTCACCCCCGTGTCTAGAATGGGGACCCGAGGGGATGGTGCCTGGGACGGCTCCGCGGGCCAGCCCTCCACCCTGACCTGCTGCCCTCCGCTCCCCCTGGCTGGTCACCGCAGGGCGGGCGTCGCTGGGGCCCTGAGGGCAGGTCCGCGCTGGATTCAACACAGGCCTCGGGGCCCAACTGGGACGCTGTGCTGGATGTCAGGGCCGTGGCCCGTGGGCGCCCATGGGTCCTCGGGGGGGGGGCGGTGGGTGGAGGCACCTGCGTCTCTCTCGGTGCCGTGGCAGCTCCGATAAGCTCGGAGAAGCCGACCATCTGCCCACGGTCACCAGACTCCCCTCCCGCCGCGGTGGTCCTGGGCCGGCGCCCACGTTCTCTCCACACGCGGTTTAAACTCACTGGGTGGATTGTCCCAGGCCGTCCTGGAATGCTCTTCTCAAATACGTGTTTATTTCACGAATTGGGCTGAGAAAATGCGGTCTGTGCAGCCTTCCTCCATCTTTCAATAAATATTTGCGACATAGCCCTCCTGGCAATGCTTAGGCAGACTGTGTCCCACCAGGCTCACTACCCCTGCGTCCCACCCAGTGCCCCCCACACCCGTCTCAGTGCCGTTTGCGTATCCCTGTCCTCTTGCTGGGCATGCACCGCCCCTCACCGGGTGAGATTCACCGTGAAGCCTACCGGGGCCATCTGTCCCTCTCCAGGCGGGCACGGTGGGCCATGCGCAGCACCACTGCAGGTCTGAGCCAACAGCCAGGAGAACACCTGTGTGTGTCTTGTCTCTCCCTCCTGCTACAGTGTGACGTGTCTCACCATCATCATCCTGTTCTTTGGGGGAGGGGGAATCCAGCCATCAGGGGTCGGTGTTTCCCTGTCCTGGTTTCCTTAGTCTTCTGGGTCAATGGAGAAGACTTGGCAGGAAGGGCCCCCCTGCTTCACTGTGGTCACAGCACCAGCAGTAGCCTGTGACCCTCAGGTGGCTCCTCTGTGCCACATGCTGCTCTACGGGTTACAAGCAGCGTGTCACTCACCTTCCTACCAGCCCTGTCAGCACCCCTAGCTACCACTCATCCCCTGTCCCTCCATCCACCCACCCATCCATCTATCCATCCATCTACCTACCCCTCCATCCATCCATCCATCCATCCATCTACCTACCCATCCATCCATCTACCTACCCATCCATCCATCCATCCATCCATCCATCCATCCATCCATCCATCTACCTACCCATCCATCCATCCATCTACCTACCTATCCATCCATTCATCCGTCTATCCATCCATCTACCTACCCATCCATCCATCCATCCATCCACCCACCCACCCATCTGTCCATTCATCCATCTGTCCATCCATCTATCTATCCATCTGTCCATCCATCTGTCTACCCATCCATCCATCCATCCATCCATCCACCCACCCATCCATCCATTCATCTGTCTGTCCATCCATCTGCCTACCCGTCCATCCATCCATCCATCCATCCACCCACCCATCCATCCATTCATCTGTCTGTCCATCCATCTGCCTACCCATCCATCCATCCATCCATCCATCCATCCATCCATCCATCCATCTGCCACTCACTTACCCATCCTTCTATCTACCCATCCACCCCCTAGATCCATCCATCCCTCCATTCCATCAACAGTTACTTAGTGAGCTCCCCTGTTCTAGGCACCAGGATGCAATGAGGTACAAGATAGGGCCCCGCCCCCTTCAGGTAGGTCACAGTCTATTAAGGGCAACAAGGGTGAGGTCACCAGGCAAAGAACTACAATAGTTGCCCATCGTTAGCACCTATTTCACAGATGAGGAACCAAGGAGAGAGGTGCAGGCAGCTCTTCCAGCCTTGCAGCAGAAAGTGCTGGAGCTGGGGTTCTCGGCTCAGTGGTCAGTCTCTGAAGCGGCCTCCTCAGCCCCCTTGATGTTAATAAGACCCGCTGATTCTCAGGACCTTGCTCTGTGTGGGCACTTTATGGGTGAATCCTCCATGACCCTTAGGGGCCCAGCTCTGTTCCCAGGCTGTACAGGGACCCATCTGTTGACCCACAGTGACGACGGGGCTCTGGGATCCCCACTTTACTGGTGAACAGAGAGATGCAGCTACTTTCCCAGAGCCACCCAGCAAGGCGGAGCAGAGCTGGGAGTGTAGGTTCCCGCGTTGACTGAATCTGCTGCCTGCCTGCCTGACCATCCCCGGGTGGGCATGGCGGAAATGGTGGAATCAGTGGAAATGGTGGAATTGGCGGAATTGGCAGTATGGACTTAAAACCTGGAGCTGTCTGATCCCAATGCAGCAGCTGTGCTGCTGTGTCCTTTGTTCATCTGTCTCTTCCCAGCCAGCGTTTGCTGTGTGGCCTGTCTGTGCCGGTGGGCTGGGACTGGACCAGCTGGGTCCACCAGGAGGGATGGGGCAGGGAAGGCTTGTGGGTCCAAGAGGAGACGGTGTCCAGAGGCGAGAAACCCACCCCCCGCACCAGCACAGGACCACCCCTGTCTGCTGTTCACTCACTCCCGTTCTTGCCACGTGTGGTCCAGATGGGGCCCTGAGTTACCTGATGATGCAGGAGCCTCCTTCCTTCCGGTGGTGAAGGCATCACATGACTAGGAGCTCTGGTTCATACCCATGTGGCCCATCAACCACCCTGGGAACCTAAGACATCACCGCACATGCAGCCGGGAGAGGAAGCAGCTGCCGCTGGGGAGCTGTGACCTCAGCAATCACGGGAAAGTGTCCTTCAAACACAGATACACGTTCACAGACGGTGTGTTTCTTCTGATTGTGTCAAACACTGCTGGTATTTTCCTCGCTTCATCATTTATCTCGCGAGTGGGAGGGTTCCTCCAGAAGGAAACAGAAGTATTTCTGGCAGAAGGGGCAGTGGGAAGGGATGGTGGGAGGCGGTCTTCCCCAAGTGGCCGCAGGACCCCGTCGGGCCGCTCTGGGTCCTCTGGCCTGGGAGGACCTGTGTATTACTTTGCACCAGTGGCCACAACAAAGGAGCACAGCCCGGGGGGCTTACACAACAGACATTTACTGTCTCACATCCTGGAGGCTGGAATCCGAGGACGAGGTGTCTGCAGAGCTTGTTCCTCCCGAGGCCTCTCTTGGCTTGTAGATGCCGTCTTCTTTTTCTTTTTTTCCCTCTTTTTAAAAAAATTATTGAAGTATAGTTGATTTACAATATTATATTAGTTTCAGGTGTACAACATAATGATTCCATATTTTTGTATATTATACTCCCTTTAGAGTTATTACAAAATAATGGGGCGCACTACATCCTGTTGCTTATCTATCTATACACAGTGCTTGTAGTGGACACTGTGGTGCCCGTGTCCTCACCTGGTCGTCCCTGGGAGGCTGTGTCCTCACCTGGTCGTCCCTGGGAGGCTGTGTCCTCATCTCTTCTTACAAAGACCCCAAGTCACCCTAGTGACCTCATGTTACCTTCATCCCCTCTTTAAAGGCCTGTCTCCAAACACCCTCCCATCCTGAGGTCCTGGGGGTGAGGGACTTCGACATGTGAACTTAGGGGACACGGTTCAGCCCCTGATGGGCCCCTGGTCCCGTGACCACACCGTGGTCCTCCTTGGGTCTTGTCCTTCCTCAGGCCCGGTGTAGGCTCGGGGAGCTCTCCGTGGAGGCCCTGCCTCTCTTCTCACATTTACTGTTAATTATCTCAGGTTTCTGTTGCTGAGCTGAGTGGATCCTTTAAAAGCATCGCAGCACCTGCGTGTTGCTGGTTGGTGGGAGGCTTGCTGGTCTGTGCGTTTCTGCCCCGTGCTTGGCTCAGCCGTCCGATCAGCTCTGATAGCCTGTGGAGTGGACACGCCCGCACTTCAGGCACAGGCTGCCCCGGACGCCACCTCCTCGTGCACGCACCCTCCCCCGCTGTGCCAGAGCCGGGCCTGACTCTCCGGGTCCCGAGATCCTCCCCGCCGTCCAGGTCTGGGTGGGTGATGGGTCCTTCCCCACATCCCGCCGTCAGAAATGTGCCTGGAAACCACCCTTTCCAGGACCTGGACGTTGTGAGCTGACGTTCCCGCCTGGTCAGCGCCTGGAGAACTGCGGGCGGTTTGGGGGCCCTGGAGGAGGACCTGGAGGCAGAGGTGGCCGAGGGAACTCTGGGCTCAAGGCCTTGGCTGCTTTCTTTGTGTTTTAGTGCCCGTGTGGACGTGTGTGTGCAGCTGCCCAGTGGCACCCCTGCTGCCTCCTGCTTCCCGATGCCCCCCGACCCCAGCGGGTTCCTGCAGCGGCCACGGGGTCTGTGGGGTGGTGAGCTCCTCTCCTCACACAGGTGTGGCCTCCGGAGTTTCTGATTCCTGTGGGCTGGGCTGGGCACGGAGACGCAGATTTCTCAGTCTGGTGGTTGCTGCGCCTGAGGTCCACCTGTGAGACCCTGCTCCTCACGCCGGGCCCCCACCTGTCTAGTATCACCCTGCCACGCCTCCCTCCCGCCTCCCCAGCCCCCAGTCCTCCCTTGTGGGCAGGTGAAGGTGGCATCCCCACACCTGGGGGCCATGGCCCTGGGACTGGGTGCAGGCCTGCGGGGGTGCTGTCCTGAATGCAAAGGGCGCGCTGCTCTCAGGCCCTGGAGGCCCTGGGCTCTGAGCACCTAGCGTGCCTGCGCTGGCCTCGAGGCAGGGGAGGGGAGTTTGGGTCCTGCGGGTGGGATCAGAGGGTCAGGGGCGGGATCACAGGACGCTGGTCGAAGAGGTGGAAGGAGGGTGCCCTGGAGGTCAGAGGGGTGGCGAGGGCAGTGCTGGGAGCTGAGTGTGGAGAGCGCAGTTACCGGGCAAGGACCAGGGCCTGGGGGGAGGAGAAGGATGGGCCCATGGAAGGAAGGGATCTGGGGGAGACCCAGCCCTGGGAGACGCGTGGTCATGTGTCCCCTGCCCACCCGAGGCTGCCCCACCAGGGGTCTGGGCTTCTTGCCCAGGTCACAGGACCAGGGCTCCCAGCTCAGCCAGGTGGGCAAAGGTGGGGTCATTGGCAGAAGGGTCCTAGAGCCCTCTTGGGCCAGAGGCCCTGTGAGAGCCATGCACAGTGGACCAGGGACATCTCGGAGGCCCAGGGGACCCTGTGGAGCCCGGGCGCTAGGCCTGACGGGCCTGGGAGGCAGGAGGAGGTGCGCAGAAGTCCATGGCGTCAGCCAGGGGGCCGACTGGATTGTCAGCCCCCTGAAAGCCCTGATCCTGAGTCCCACTGGCCGCAGGGTCGGGGCCGGGGGCAGGTGGGCGAAGCCTCCGCGAGCATTGGCGACAGCAGGCTGGAAATAGAACGCAGATCCTGTAAATCAAATGATCTCAGGCAGTACCTGTGAAACCCAATTACAGAGCAGACTAACTCAGAGTTACAGATGTAATTGAACAAGCGAGGCGAGCTCGGCTCCGACACAGGCCCTGCTGGACGGTGGCTGGGCTCGGGTGCCACGGCCTGGAAGGACAGATGGCCAAGTGCGTCCACGGCCAGGGCGGGGTGACCTGCAGGCCTGCCCTGCGCCCTTGGCCGCTCAGGAGCCGCACTGATGCCCGGCCGTGGGTCCGAGCCTTGCCACCTCAGCCGCGCTGGAGGACGGCCTGGAGGGGAGGGGGGCCTGACACCCGGCTGAAATCGTCCTGCAGCCATTTGCTCCCCGCGGCGGGTGTGGCCGCCTGGCTCCACTGCAGCTGCTGCTCTGGTTACAGGTCCGTCAGTGGGTCATCTGCGAGTGGATATACCCAGGCTCCAAGAGCGGGCGCGTTTATTTTGGGCACTGAGGGGTCCCTGAGAGGATGGTGGAGCCCAGGGAGGCAGAGAGGAGAGAGCTACCTGCTCAGGGAGTGAGTGGTCCGTGGGGGCTCGTGTCCGTCCGGCTTCCTTGCCTGGAAGCTGCACGTAGAGGGCTAATAAAACAAGATACCCGAACCACGGGGAGGTGCCTCCGGGTAGCACCAGCTCCCCTCCCCCGGCCCCTCCCCGGTCCCTCCCAGGCCCCTCCTCTTGCCCCTCCCCTGACACCCTCCTCCAGCCCCTCCTCCAGCCCCTTCCGCCTCAGTATCCCCAGGATCTCAGCCACAGAAGGGAGCTGGGCTAGGGCAGTGCAGGCCGGGAAGACTTCCTGGAGGAGGAAAGGTTCGGGTGATCAGGGAGAGCAGAGAACAGAGAGGGAGGGGGAAGCAGCAGGGGGCAGAGGAGACTGGGGGGCGCTGGGGGCCCTGGAGCAGGGTCTGGGGTGGGGGATGTGTCTGAGAGGCTCGTGTCCCCGGGAAGTGGGGTCTCCACCAGGTAGCCTGGGGAGGGAGCTGGGAGGCTGGGAGGAAATAGCTACGGCGTGTCTTGTTCTAGCGACCCTGAGAAATTGGTCTGTACACCCTTTCTTCTTTGGAGGGCGGAGGGAAGATGGGGTGACAGTGAGGAGGGGTTGCTCCAGGCTCTCTGCAAAGGCCTGGTTCCTGGGCAGAGGGTGTTTGCACCAGTGGGGTCCAAGCTCCCCTTAAACTCTGGGTGTGCCCAGCACACCCACCCTGCCTATGGGTCAGACAGCAACAGCACTGAGCCAGTGGCCGCGACAGGGATGCCCCATGTGCCTGGTGAACCAGCAAGACCAGGACCTGGTGGATGAGAGGTGTGAGGGCGTCTACCAGGAGGACTGCCTGGAGGAAGCGTCAGCATGGAGGGCCACGAGGGGCTGCCTGCGTCGACTCCATGACCTTGGCCCCGGGTCACACGGCGGCCTCGTTAAATGTCACCCAGTCCTTGCTGTGCGACGTGGATGATGTCACTGCGGTGAGGGGGCCCGTTTGCCTCCCCGAGCGGACCTGGCCGACCCCTCCCCGGGCTGGCTCCGCCTCCCCCCCTTTTCCGGGCTCCCAGCACGCGGCTGCCTCTGCACGGTCCGGGTGGTGCTCCCTGCAGGCCGGGGGCCTTGCCCTGATGCTGCCCTGGAAGCAGGTTGGAGGTCTGGCCGGGGCCTTGCTGTCCAGAAGCCGAGAATCTCCCAGAGGAAGCGGACTGTGTGGGCTGAGGTTGTTCAGCAGAAGGGGGACAGGAAAGGGGGTTCTGGGGAGAAGCAGGCAGGCGGGTGCACGTGGTCTCCTGGGTAAGGGGGAGCAGAGAACAGAGAGGGAGGGGGAGGCAGCAGGGGGCAGAGGAGACTGGGGGGTGCTGGGGGCCCTGGAACAGGGTCTGGAGTGGGGTGTGCATCTCCCTGAACCTTTTCTCCTCCAGGAAGTCTCCCTGGCCTGCACCGCCCTAGCCCAGCTCCCTTCTGTGGCTGAGATCCTGGGGATGCTGAGGCGGGAGGGGTTGGGGGAGGGCCGGGGGAGGGGAGCAGGCACTTCCTGGAGGCCCCTCCACGTTGGTGTCTCGTTTTCTTAGCCCTCCTCGTGGAGGAAATGCCCAGGGATGGAGGGGATGGTGTGTGGCCTGGGGCGCACGGCCACCCGAGCCTGGTGGAGGCTTAGCTTGATTTGCTAAGCTCTTCTCACCTGCAGGTCCCCTCAAAGCACTTGGTCGTGTGTTCTGAGGTCTGTGGCAGGAGCTGACGTGAATCACTGATGCCGTCAACCTCCCAGGCCAGACGCGCTGCAGGCAAAGCTGGGCTCCTCCAGACCAAAGACGCGCAGCCCTCCTCTTCAAGCCCTACAGTGAATGGTTCAGACCAGTGGACGGGATTACGAGTGACATGGGATTACGCTTGGAGGATGGACCCTGGGGTGGGGGAGCCGTCCACCTGGAGAATTGCGCCAGGAGGATGGGGAGGGAAGGTGCGTGGGAAAGACGTTTTTGTTCGCTCCATTAAATTACCTGGATGTTGTGAAGAGGGAGCATTATTTCAGAGCAATATATTCCTATTTTACTTAACTTTGGATCTTTCTGAACTTCCAGTTACCCACAGAGCTGAGAGGATAGCTCTGTCGGCTGGAGCCGGCTCTGAGATTCTAGAACAGGCGGGAGGAAGCGTGCTGCGGGGCGCCTCAGGCCGCCAAGCCTCGGTTTCCCCGTCACAGAGATTGTTCCAAATGGGTCCTTAGTGTCCCCAAATCCATCATGAAAAGTGTAAGCGGGACTTTGAAAATTCCAAGAAGTTATGGTTATGACACAGAAAATCAACCGAATAACTAAGTGGGCTAAATCTCATCTTGAAGAACTGGGAATTATATTCAAGGGTCTAAACTCAATCAGTAGCGAGTTTCTCTGATGAACCTGTGGCCTGTGTTTTCTGTAGCGAGAAGGGAGGTCCCTAGAAGCATGCCACAGAGATCTGTCCTGTTAGACCCTTGCTCTGGATAAAGGAAGCTGAGGATTGGGGGGCAGGCACAACATACAGAGAATGGACTCAGGACCCAGCACACCGGAGAGTTGTGAGTGGGGAGCTGAGTCATTGGACCACTGAGTCACTAAGACTCGGCTGAGGCGGGGGTGGGGGGTCTACCCAGACACACAGCAGGAGAGATCTTGGAGCGCCTGGGGCTCCCCCTGGGTCCCCAGCGTGTCTGCTGCACCTGCCTTAGCTCTCCTGCCTCAGTTTCTTCATCTGCAAATTGGAGACAGTAAAGATCCTTCCTAAGAGTGTTTTGAGGCTCAAATGGGAAAATGCACGTAAAACTCTTGCACAGTGCCTGGCGCATGGGCAGTGCCCTGGCTGGAGGCCATCTACACTTGGCACTGAAGCATAAAACTGTAAAAAAGGGCTGCGCGGGCCAGAACTGTGCAAAAAACAATTTTGTCAAAACTTTGAAAACTGTCTTACTGTTGGTTACAATGTAGAAAAAACCAGTACAGTTTACAATACAATGTAATTTAAAACACTGGAAACATTGAGAACTGACGTGATTTCTACTCTAATAAACTCTCCAAGTGCGGCTTGTGCAGGGCTGCCCTCCCAACCGGTACCCTGCGTGCAGGGCCCCCAGGAGAGCCGTCCTCTCCTCTCTCGGTTGGGATCAGCTCCCAATGTTTTACTGGTGGCTCTTCCAGTGTTAGGAAGTATCTCCGAGTTCCTCTGATGTGCGGGTTCTGCTGGTGTCACTTCGTCTGGGGCGTGCCCTTCTCATCATGCACTTTCCTCGCTGGTCACGTCACCCCTCACCCCTGCGGCTGCGCATCTAGCATCTCCCAGGCGGCCGTGTCCTCACCCCACAGTCAGCCATCTCCTCTGCGGCTCCACGTGCGTTTCTCTGGTCTTCGCGTCACTTCCAGCGCCTCTGTGTCTCTCTCTTTGCTGCGCTCCCGTCGTGCGTGGCCAATTCCTCTTCTCAATATCAGTTTTGTAAAATGTCGCAGGAGTTTATCACTGAGAGGCCAGGAGGAGACGCGACCACACGCTTTGTCGTCTGTGCCGGGCCGGACAGCAGACTCACAGGGACAGACCAGGGTCAGGCTTTGAAAGGAGTGGCGGGTCACGGTCACCATGCACGTCTGGCACTCGCACGGGACTTGCACTTCGTGTCCCCTGGTTCCAGGATCTGACCCGTGTTGTTGCCATCTGTGTTGTTTAACTAAACTCACCCCTGCCCCTCCCTTTCTTTTTCATTGTTACCCAAGGAACTTATCAGAGCTTTGAAATGGTAAATGTGCATCTGACTCCCCATAGGAGATCATGATCTTCTAAGTATGTTTCTGGGGGCCTTCATGTCACTTAGCAGCCCAGACACGTGGTGGGCGGGTTAGGGCTGCACTCTCTGGCCTGCTGGTCACCTTTGCAGGTCTTGACGAGGTCCTTTGGGAACACGTGACTTTCAGTCCCTGAGCCTCCCCAGATCCTGCCAGGAGGGCAGTTCACCACCCCAGGTGCAACAGAGGCTCCTCTGAGAACCGCTCCCCGCCCCCAGGTGGCCCCCCTGGGCTGGGGCAGAGCACCGCCGCCCAGGAGTCCTCGTCTACCAGCTGGCGGGATGCCATGGACCCAGCTTCCGTAATATTTTGCTGTTCGGTTGGCTGGTTTCTCTCTCACCAAGGGACTGTGCCCTTAAAGAAAATATTCTCAGCACAGCCCCTCTGACGAGGCGCTTGGCTCTGCGGCTGCAGGAAGCCAGGCTGTGGGGCAGGCCAGGCACCCAGCCTGCATGTCGGGGTACCCACGAAACTTCCCCGTGCTCCCCAGGGCGACCTGGACCAGGACCCTCGTCCCTGGTCTCCCGTCCCCTCCCCTCCTCCTGAAGGAGGGCTGTCTGCCCGCCCTGCCCCGCCCGCTGCAGCCCCACTGCTCCCAAAACCCCGAGCTGAGTGGAAGTTCACCAAACAGCCGAGCGCCGCATCTAATCTTGCCGGGAATACAGCTCAATTTGTGCAAAGCCATCGGCAGGGAATTCATACTTTCCCCATAAACCACCGGCCCTGTCAGACGTCAGTACAGCTGGGATGGAGGTGCCATTCAGACGTCTATTTAGATGAAAATGTCTAATCGGAGAAACATTAGGGGCTTAGACGAGACGAACCACACAATTCCAAAACAGTTTATCCTGGAAATTAATTCTGAGGAAAAGTCTACCCAGGGGGCTGAAGCTTAAAGTTTTGTTTTCAATTTATTACAATCCCAAAGCTTTGTTTCCCGCGGGCGCCAGGCAGACCCTCTGTCTCTGGCCGCCCCAGGCGGGGCCTCTCCTTCCCACATGTACCGGGCACTGGCATCCCTCCAAGTCGCCTGTCGCCAATTCCGTGGCTCTCAGAGCTCTCAGACCCTCTTCCCCCAGGTCTCCACGTGCCTCTGGGCTTGTCCTCAGTTTCTCCCCTACTTGGAGCTGACACCCGCTCCCCATCTTACGTGACTCATGCATGCCTCAGCCCTGCTGCACCCACTACCCTCGTCAGCTCTGTGCCCCGATCCTTGGATGGCCCTCAGCATGTGCTGTGATCTCCCCACCTTCATTCTTCGCTGGAGCTCGCCCAGTGGCTGCACATCCTGGGGCAGTTCAGGGGACGGTCGAAAGGCTAGTTCTGTAGTCAGACTGCTGCTGAAGAGCTGTGTGGCCTTGGGCAAGTTACTGGCCCTCTCTGAGCTTCATTTGTGTTAGAGAACGGAGGTAACAGTCTGCACACGAGCTGCGGGAGAACAGGATGCTTAGCACTCAGTGCAGACTCTTTGGAACACGGGAGACACAGGGGTGAACACACATCTGCAGAGCCCCAGCCCGACGCCCGAGGGGGCTCATGCCTAGGCCGGGGAGGGGTGCAGGGGGCCGGAGGTGGGGACGGTCCCGGAGCCTAGACAGCTCTGCCCACTCACCTAGGGGTGGGGGTCCTGGGGGACACCCCATCCCCAGATGGCACAGAGATCCCACAGAGGCTCCTGACTCCGGGCTGGGGGGCCGGGGGAGTCTGGGCGCCCCCCATTCCCGCAGACCCAGCAGTGAATTACGAAGAGAAAATACGAGCTTGGCCTGTGAGCTCTGAGCCACTCCGGTTGGGAATTGTCTTTCTTAATAAACGGGGCAATGAAAAAAGGTTCAAACCACTAGAGATCCCAATAAACTCTCAGTAGGTAATAAATGGAGCCATTAGGAAAATTGAAAGCGAATTTGCTCCCCGAGACCAGTGTCGCCTGCCGTAAACTTTGAGTGTTTATTTTCCCCTTCCCTGGTGTCTGAGCCCAGGGTGCCCAGGATGGGGTCAGGGCTGCTGGACTGGGGGACCCCCGCAGGGTGGGGGTGCAGGGAAGGAAAGTGGCTGAAATCCTGCAGGGACACAGCTTAGAGTCACGGACGCTGTGAAACGTGAGGGGGCTTCCCGCCTGGACGTGGCGGCCCTGGGTGTCCTGGGGTCTCGCTGAAGCTCCCCTCGCCCGCTCCAAGTGGCTCATCGCTCAGAGCCCCTGGAGGGCGGGGGCCACGGAGCCCTGGCCTGGCTCTGGGTGGACTCACTCAGGGTTCGGTTTTCCTCCTGGGGTCAGTCAGGGTGCGGGTCTCCAAGGGACCCGCCCGAGAGGTCCGGACGCAGAAGCCGTCGGGCAGAACCTGGGCTGGACCCTGGAGTTGGCCGGCAGTGTTGGGGCTGGAGGATGGCACAGACTGGGGCAGGGGCTGCTGTGGGCACAGCGTGTCCTCCAGGGACGGTGGGTGTAGGGCCTGGTCCCCTGACACCCTCTGCTTCCTGTGAGGACAGCCCCGTCACCCCGGTCCCCCCTTCCTCCCGCAAGTGGGTGCAGGGCGCCCGCCTGCTGGCTCTTGGGGGTGAGGGCTCCTGGGGGCATGGGGTGGCCTGAGCACCGCCCCCCGAGCTTTCCCCACATACATGCAAGTGGCACACAGGACGGAGCCCACGCTGGCTCCGCGGAGGCCAGTGGGCAGTGATGTGGACACAAGGCTCCCCAGAACAGAAGCTGGTGGAGGGGAGCAGGCAGCCAATCTGGACCAGCTTCACCGCCGGCCTCGGCTCAGCCAGGACCCCCCTCATTTAGTGGAACATCGCACCGGGCACAGCCTGCGCGCTGTGCAGAGATAGGGGAGCCCCGTCTGTCTGGTGGCCTGTGTAGGTGGGGGTCCCCAGGGGACTCCCCGTCTCCCCCAGGCCTGGCCGGCCTCCCCTCTGGTGTAGCTCAGTGACTGGGCCGGTCTTCCCGGCCCCCAGGGTGGGACATGGACAAAGGCCAACACCCTGCCCTCCAGGCGGGCCTGGGCACCGTCAGGGCCACCCCTGCTGGCCTGTTCAGCAAAGAGAAAAGGACTGAAACGCCATTTGGTGGCCTTGGGACTTCACGGCAAAGTGTGGAAGATCAGGCCGAATGCTTAAAAGTGGGGAACCTGGAGAGGGTAGAAGCTGAGTGCTCCCAGCGGGGGTCCTGGCCAGGATGGGGCAGGGCAGGGCAGGGCCCCCAGCCCTTGGGGTCACACCTCAGCCATCCCCAGGCCCGTCATGGGCTCCAGGGAGGGTATTTTTTCTTTTGCTGTCTGCGCTTTTGGTGTCATGTCAAAGACATCATTGCAAATCCAATGTCAAGAAAATTTCCCTTTATGTTTTCTTCTAATAGTTTTATACTTTTAGCTCTTACATGTAGGTCTTCGATCCATTGGAGTTAATTCTTGTATTTGGTATCAAATGGAGGAGATTTTGAGGAAAACAATCACAGAAGGAAAAGCAGCGGTCTTACGTCCTGGCACCTCATCGTGGAAAGGAAGCCCATCGGGGGGCAGTGCATGTCTGAGCTCCTGGGGCCGCTCAGAGGATGGTGCTGTTTCCCTTGAGGCCAAGGTGACCTCGTGGCCCCGAGAGCTGACCGGGAGGCACCCTAGAGGCTCCAAGGGACCTCTGGCCGCTGGCACAGCTCTCAGAGCCCCTGTCAGTTCCACGTGGGACCCGGGCCTGGAATCCTCCCATAAAAACTTTGATGCCGCAGGAGAAACATCCCCAAAGACATGGACGACTCAGGGCCACACACTTTCTCCTGAAGCGAACGTCTGGGCCGCCCATAGATGCGGCTCTTTCCTTGTGGACTGGGGCCCCTGGGTGCTGGCAGTCAGGGGCTTGTGGAAGCCTGGAGCCACTCCACCAAGCTCAGCTCCTCCTGGGGCTCGAAGCCCAGCTAGGGACCTGGCCGGGTGCCTGGGGCCAGTGGGCGGCCCCCTTCTCCCCCTCCCTCCCTCTCCCTCTCTCTCTCTCCCACCCCCCCACCCCTCCCCAGCCCCACCAGCAGGCAGACCCAGCTTGGGCACTGAGGCTACTGACTCGTTCATTCATTCACTCACTCATCCAGGAAGCCAGCACGCTGACTCCAGACCCCAGACTGGGCCCTGGAGCCCAAGAGAGACAAGGCAAGTGGACAGAGAAAGTCATAATACGAGCAAGTTTGTAAGTGGCCCTTCCTGAAGGCTGACTCCCCATCACCTGAGGGATTCAGGGAGCTGACCCAGGTCATGAACTCAAGGGGGCCGGGGGCCGCCAGCCCTCGTGCTGTCAAGGGCATCATCGTGGGCCTTCCGCAGCTGGTCTCCTGGGTGGACGAGGTGCGGTCTGAGCTGCCCCGAAGGGGAGGCCAGCCTCCAGGCAGATAGTAGCCCCGCTGGCTGCGTGACTCCGCGCGAATCAGAGACCCCGTGGAGCCAAATCCCAGTTCTTCTGCTTCCAGACTGGGAGGCGCGGGAGCATGACGTGACCGCCCACCTGGGATGCTGAAGCCGCGAGGGGGACGGCACAGGCCGTCAGGCCGTGAGGGCAGAGGAGGTGGCAGTGGCGGGGCTACTTTGTGTTGCGCCCTCCTCTTGGGGCGCTGGGTGGCTCTGCAAGCGCGCCTGCTGCTGCTTCCAGAAGCCGGCACTCCCCGGGGAGATTGCGACCCGCCTGCTGATGAGAAGGGAGCAGATGGACCCGTCTCAGGAAACAGCGGGTTCTGACCGCGCCGGGGTGTTTGCCAGGAGAGCGGGTGGTGGGCGCTCCCCGGCGGCAGGGCCCCGTGTTCCAGCCCTGCGTCCTGCCCTCCGCAGCTCGGCAGCTTCCCACGCTGAGGCCAGACTGTTCAAACAATCAGAAAGCTCACCACTGCCTTGAGCAGAGGCTGCGTTTTGGGTTGGGGGCAGGATCTGGGAACTTTTTCTTCCAGGCCCATCTCAGCCCCCGTCTGCTGCCCACTCACTAGCAAGGGGACTCAGGGTGGCCCTGTTCATGGTCCTCACGTGTGAACGGGGACAGTGCCCACAGCCCCCCAGCTGTCCTTCCCCTTACCGTGGAGCTTGCAGTCGCCTGCAGTGGGGGGCAGGGTCACAGAGGGCAGAGATACCTTCCAAGTGGCGCACTCAAGCTGAGTGTTGGAAAGGGTAAGACCCTGCGTCCCCTCCTCGTTCAGCCACACTCACTGTCCTCTCCTTTGTAGGCCAGAGGAGTACCATCGGGAAGCGGGTGCAGAGACGGGCAGCCAGCCGAGGAGCTGACTGCATACGTGTGAACACGACCCACTTGTGAATGCCCCTACCCTCCACGTCCAACCCTGCACCGTCTCCTGGAACCCTCTCGGTGATGCTGGGAAGTCGATCTGACCATCGTCCCCATTTAGAGATGTGGGCATCGGGGCTCCGAGAGGTTGGTCATCTGCTGTGGCCACCCCTTTAATAGCCAAGGAGGTCTGAACTTGGATTCATCTGGCTATAGGCCCTGAGCTTCCAACCACACTTC
Source organism: Balaenoptera physalus (assembly GCF_965194825.1). Taxonomy (NCBI): domain Eukaryota; kingdom Metazoa; phylum Chordata; class Mammalia; order Artiodactyla; family Balaenopteridae; genus Balaenoptera; species Balaenoptera physalus. Next base: position 1,096,759 of record NC_138892.1, read on the forward strand.
AGGAACGCCACAAACATAGGATAGCCATGAGTCCCATTTGTCGTTCCAAGCTCACACCCTGCCTGCTTTTCCACAGTAAGTGCTCAATTTTTGTTTTTTAAAATAGTCAATGTGTGAATAAGTATAAGGATAGTTGGATGCTTAAATGGGTAGATGGGTGGATGGATAATGATGGATGGATGGGTGGGTGGGTGGATGGGTGGGTGGATGGGTGGATGGATGGATGGATGGATGGATGGATGGATGGATGGATGATGGATGGATGGATGGATGGATGGGTGGATGGGGAAAAGCCTGAATCACCTCCAGAACATCTGACTCATCCTCGGAAACCCCACAGAGCATTCTCTTTAGGAAGCTGCGTTCTCTCTATACCTGATGTGATTTCATACAAGGAAACAGAGTCATTTGCTGAAACAAAAAAGAAAAGAAGAGTTGCCATTGAATTTTGACAAATTAACATGGGAAGGAATAAATTCCAGTCATTGGTCGTCTCTCCTTTTCTCAAATCTCAAGAAGTCCTTGGTGTGTCTCCACAGGCCCCGTGTTCAGACCTCACCACAGAATCTGAGGGTAACAGCCCTATCTCCATAAGAGTCATTCCTCTCTGTCTCCCCGAAGGCCCTTGCTCGGCCCCCTGTGTGTATCTGAGGCTTAGAGGATGTTTGGTGAAAAGGATCGAGCAGGGGAAGGGAGAAAATAAGGGAGGTGAGAGACCAGGGCCAGACGGAGAGACCCCACCAGGGCCAGAAGGAGAGACCCTCTGCCCCCCACTGCCCTATTTGCAGCGTCTCCTGTCCCAGCCCCAGACTGCGTCAGGGCCAAGTGATGCCGGTCTGGGCGTGCGGCGGGCCGCACAGCAGGTTGGGGATGTTACAGCTGAAAAAGTAGGGCCAGGGTGGCTTCCTCCTCTGTGACTGGAAGCAGCTGCACACCTGGGCCCCGGGGCCTTGGGGACACCTCTGGGCTGCGACTCCCCCCCAGGCCAGCGGAAGCTCACATCTGACCCTGCAAACGGCCCTCAGCTGAGCACCTCTTCAAAGGCAGTTGAAACCAAGTTCTGATAAATAAAATCACTTATTCAGATGAAGAGTTTTCTCCTTAAAAATAATTCCAATTAATTCCATACATTTCGTGCAAGTTTCCTGATTATGGCAGCCCCTCTGCTCTTTTGTTCCAGCAGAGGCTCTGGCGCCTTCTGGGACCGCGGGTGCCGGCGGAGGAGGGCTGTACCCGCCTGCAGGTGGCGCTGCACCCCCGCCGTTGCCCGCGGAGCCCTGCCCCGACTTTGATCTTCCTCTTATGCAACAATTGACAGAACCCACTGTTGATTTAGGGATTTGGGGATCCTAAGTTAAAACCCGGTAAATACAGGAGCCAGGAGTCTCTGCCTTTCGATGTGACTGTGTCTGTGACCGGTTCCCTGGGTGACACCAGATTTGCTGTTTCTCATTGACGGTCCTTTGACCGCATCTCAGAAGAGAAGACCCTCCTGGCCTTTGCACAGGGCAGAGGGGGCTGCAGCTGAGGTTTTGCCCCGGCTGGTCCAGAGGAGCCTCCGGCCTGGACGCACATCTGCAGGAACGTGAGCTGCTCTGGGGGGTTTGGGGGGAAGGGACGGAAGGCGCTGGAAGGCCTGCAGCCGGGCACTTGGTGCAGGAGAGGCCGGCGGGGTCCTCGAGGTGCATGGGCAGAGGGCGCCCGCTCCAGCTGGGCCCTCCCCGACACTGGCCTGCGACCCCATCTGTGCCGGCACCGTGTGGAAGGGAGGCCAGACCCCCAGCTTTCGGCTTGGACACGGGGACACGAACCCCTTTTCTGGGGGCAAAGACTCAGGCCCTGCTCTGGAACCACACCTGTTTGTCTGCAGGACGGGAAGCATGCCTGGCCCCTGACAAATGGCGTATTTCCGTGTATTTATGTTCCAAGGTTGCTAATTCCAAGGACATTGGGTGCAAGGAGCAAAGTGATAACTTATCCTTCCCCAGAGCTGCGCCCCGGATCTGACCTCTTCTCCTGGAGCCTGTGCTGCTTCTAGACGTTCAGACCAAGGTGAACGGTTGCCTCATTCCAGATCTTCAGTGAAACAGAGAGGAACTGCGTGCCTTCTCCCCAGACCGGTCCCTTGCTGGGGGGGTGGGGGCGGTGGCCCCAGGAGACTAGGCAGGGATCTTGGGGAGAGCTAGCCAGGCCCTGCCCAGTTCAGGAGCTCCGGGGGGCTCTGCGGGGATGGAGAGGGGGACGTGAGCTCAGGGCCCTCCTCTCCCGGGGGCTGCAGGGGTGGGTCTCCGGGAGGAAGTGCGGGTGGGACTCATGTCCTGCCTCCCGGGCTTCTGCCCAGACGGGCTTGGTGGATTCAGACCTGCGTGTTTACAGTGATTGCTGATACGGGGGCTGGGGGCCTCCCATCCGCAACATCCCCTACTGTTTGTGACTCACTGCCCTTGGTCTTGGTTTCTTTTGGGGTCTTCCTCTCTCTTTCTGCCTTCTCTGCTTTTAACTGAGCATTTCACATGACTCCGTTTTCTCTCCTCTCTTAATACACCAATTACACTTTTTCTTGTTTTTAAACTTTTTTAGTGGTTGCCCCAGCGTTTGCAATATCCATTCACCAGGAACGCAGGTCCACTCTGCCCAGCGCTACCCCCTTCCGGGAAATGCAGGTGCCTTGTAGCGGACGGTCCCCAGCCCAGCCCTCTGCCCCTTACAACCTGCGCCCTCCTCCTCACTTATCCCAACGCTATAACCACCAAATACACGGCTGCTGTTGTGTTATTGAACAAACTCTTATGTGTTAGATCAGTTGAGGATAAGAAAAAGAAAAGATTTTATTTTACTTTCATTCATTCTCTAACGTGTCTCCCCATCGTAACTGAGGTCTGGGGCTCGCCGTCCTTTCAGGGGGGCGCCCCTGACTGCACAGGACTGCAGGTGAGGTGTGGGGAGGGATCCCCAGCAGTCCTGGTCCCCGGGGAGCCCATGACCCGAGCCGTGACCTTCACCTGTGCATCCTGGCTGTTTCTCCCCAGAGCTGGGACGGACGCCCATCGGGGGCTGGAGCTGGGCTTTTCCCGCCCAGCAGGTCAGGCTCTGGGAGATAGGCTCCCCCCGGAGAGGACAGGCCCTGCTAAGAACAGTGTTCCTTCCCCTTCCCCTGCAGGAAGCACCAGGGGCTTCCCTCCAATCTTCACCAGGTGAGAACCTGGCAGGGCAGCTGGAGGTAAAATGCGTGAAAGTGGGGGCACATGAAATACTGGGTCCCCCGAGCGTTTGGCTTTCGGGCTCGTCCACGCGGAGCTCCCGAGGGTCATAGCAGCTCACGTTTTCCCACCCGACGCTGTGTCCGTGGGGACTTCTGCTCCGGGAGGTTGTGATTCTCCGCGTTTGCCCGCCTGTCTCTCCAATCTGGGGGCGGCAGTTTGCCCGGTGACCTCCCTGCTCTGGCGGGTCTAGGAAGCCTTGTGGATTTTCAGTTGGTTCAGCTTTTTCCTCGTCCTTACGCGCCGGCTGGAAACGGGAAGTCGGGAGTTGGGGAGGATTTTAAGCAAGGGCGGGGGGGGCGTGATGGACTTCAATTCGGAAAGGCTGCGAGCCCCCCATGCCCACGGGGATTTGGTCGACCTCAGCGAGGGCCTTTCTGATCCGTGGGAGAGAAGACGGGCTGGTCCGCGGCTGGACCGCGTGAGAGCAATTAGCTGGGCCCATCCCCGTGGCACAGACACAGAGAAAAGTCAGAGCAGCAGCGGTACTGAGACGATTAAAGAACGAGAATAGACTTAATAAAAGCCTGGGGTAGGGAGTGGAGTCCAGAAGTCACAGAGGAAAAGACGGTCAGACCGAACTGCTAACCAGCATCAGAGCTGGAGGAGCCGGGTCCTCCCCCGGGGCCCGAGGTGGCCGACACCGCCTGCCCCGCCGGCAGCCTCCGAGGGGGCTCTGCTCCGAGCGAGGCCAGGGCAGCCCAGGCCTCTGCACCCCGAGAGCCTTGGGCTCTGGGGTCTCCCCAGGGAACCGTCGGGGAAGGGGGCACCCCCCAACGACCAAGCACGGACTGGTGAGGAGGCCTCGGCCCAGGGACGGGGAGGGGTGGGCATGGCTTTGCCAGTTGCCCTCCGCCTGGGGTGGGAGGAGAGCGCGCCTCACCACGGCTTTCCAAAGGCCCCGGGACACCTGGGCGCTATTTGGTGCTCACGGCGGCGGGGCTGGGGGCTGTGGCCGGACCGGGCGGCTTCCCCGCCCACCGTGGGAGGGTGTCCTGTGGCAGGTGCCGCGCACTAGGCTGATGCCACTGAGACCAGGCGCTTGGTGCAGTGGGAGCTGGTGGCGTGGACCCCAGGGTCAGAGAGCGGGCGCCCGAGGTGGAGCCAGGGCTCCGCGGGGCCCAGAGCTTGACACGGGGCTGGGGTGGGGTCAGCACCTGCCTGGCCAGGGACGGTGACCGCCGTCTGCCGGGCCGCAGCTCCGGGATGGGGTTCTCCTCCGACCGCCGGATGGAGCCAGACAGTCTGTCCCGGGTCACCTGTGCCCTGCGTGGGCCGAGGTGGCTCAGAGAGGTGGAGGGGCCTGGGTGGGCCGTGGTTTAACCAGGAGGAGAGGGCCCTGGAGAGTGGGAGACAGAGGCTCGGGCTGGGAGGGAGTGGCCTTCGCTCCAGGCCGAGTCCCCGGGCGCCCAGCGTGGTGTGAAGCGGCGGAGCTGGGGGCGCTGGCCTGGGACCAGGGGCAGCCAAGATAGATGACGGGGACACAGCTGCCCCCGGGAGGCATCAGTGCAGCGAGGTTTCTGCCGCGCTGACCTTGGTGACCTCCCCATCCCCGCGGGCTCCAGCCTCCTCGCTTCTCTGTGACCCACCCTCAGAAAGGCCAGTGCGTATCCCATGCCTCGGGCTGCAGCCAGGAACGGCCGAGGCCTCACCCACGGACAAAGCCCCTGACCCAGCCCGAGCGTCTCCCCAGACGAGTGACTTGGGGCGGGGGCGGGGGCTGTGGGGGCCGTGGTTGTCCTTGATGCCTCTGCTTTCAGTCCCCGGAATCGTGCTGAGAACGTCCTGTGTGCAGGCGAGGGGGGCCCAGCAGGGGAAACACGGAAAGCGCAGGACAGGGACCTCCCTCCCGAAGGCCAGTGATCAGAGCGGGGTCCCTGGAAGAGGCCAGGCAGAGGTCAGGTGAGCAGAGGTCAGGAGGGCAGAGGTCAGGAGGGCAGAGATCAGCTGAGCAGAGGTCAGGTGAGCAGAGGTCAGGTGAGCAGAGGAACGGAAAAGAGAGGGAAGTTGGAGGAGGTGAGGGGCTTGGACTCCCGGGCGGCCCCTGGCTCCTAAGAGAACAGGGTTCTATGAGGGGACCTGTGGGCACCCTGGGGGCGTGGACACGGGGCCGGAGCAGGTTGTCCTCACGCGTGGAGCTGCCCGGGAAGCTGGGGGCTGGACCCTCCGGAAGGCCCTGGCTCTTGGTAGCAGCCTCAGGCCCGGGGCCCAGCAGGTGCGGGAGCGCTAGGTGGGTCTCGGTCCAGCGTCCGAGGTGCAAGTCGGCTGAGTGATGGAGGACGGGTGGGGCTGTCTGGGACGCGGAGGCTGAGCCGCGAGCCCGGTCCTGGGGGCCCTGGTGACCACAGGCGGGTTTCAGGGGGGAGGGGCGGCTTGCCTTGGCCTCCTGTTTTGAGCCACTCGGCTGAGTCACGGCAAGCTGCCCTGAGCGTAGGTCAGGGATGGAGACACCGGATCTGGGTTCCAGGAGTCGCGCTGAGGGACATGGGCACCAGAGGTTCGTGGGGAGCAAGTCCAGGGGGTGGGGCAGGACGGGCAGAGGAGGGCTCACAGCAGAGCCGGGGGGCTCCAAGCTGGGGCGGCCCCTCAGAGACAGCCCATGTTCCTTGGGTCACCGATGCAGGGCCGCTGGGCTCCTGGGATGTTCTGCTTGCGGCGGCAGGGGTGAGGGAGGGGTGGGGGTGGTCTACCGTCCCCTCCGGGACACGGGCCTGCTTCTGGTTCTGTCTCTCTGTCTCTCTCTGTCTCTGTATCTCTCTATATCTATCTCTTTCTATCTCTGCCTCTGTCTTTCATTCTGTCTCGCCATCTCTCTGTCTCTGTGTCCCTGTCTCTCTCCCCATCTCTGTCTCTCTCCCGGCTGCATGGGGGAGGGCAGGACGTCCCACCTGGTCCTCCCCACAAGTCAGGCACCAGAGAGGGTCCTGCCAGCGATCACGTGGGTCCTCTGATATCTGCCGAGTGGAGGGGGAGCCCAGCCCATTCCTCAGGCTGGCTCTTCAGGGAGCAGGTAGTGGGGCCGTCTACACCGCAGCCGCGCTCCACGCTCAGAACCCATTGGGGCAGGAATGTGGTCAGCTTGTCCGCCCTGGTGTCCACGGGAGAATGCGCCAGAATGCACGCAGCTGCCTTTGGGGGCCTGCCTGCCCTGCAGGGGCCCGTGACCTTCTCCCTAGGAAACAGCCAGAGGCCACCTGGGCTTGGTGCCCTGGCAGTGGCTGTGGCATCCTGGGCCCCTCTGGGGCTGGGAACTGGACCCAGCAGCAGGGACGGGGCAGGGACGGGGCTTCCCAGCCTCACCCTTGACCTCCTCTTTGGGGAGGAGTGACAGATGCCTGTCGGCACCCACCCCGCCCGCCTGGGGCTGCAGGTCCCGGGCTGTCTCCCTGGTGTCCGCGGGTCGGGAGTGGACGGCACGCCCCCCTGCTGCTCTGCCTACGACGGCCCCGTCTTACTTCCTGCTGCTCTTGGGGAGCCCGGTCGTGACAGCATCGGCCACCAGCCCTGCCCTCGCATCACTGCGGTCACCGCAGTGCCTCTGGCCACCCCCGAGAACACGGTCAGAGGGCGGTGTGTCCAGCCGGCACGGCCCCCCTCTGAGCCCGTCTGTGTGTCGGGCACGGAGGCGGGTGCCCTGTTCTGAGCAGAGCCCGGTCTGCCCCGCGGCCCCGCGCCTTTTCCTGGAGCAGGTGGACGCTTCCGCGGACCGTGTGCGGTGACTTGCCCTCCTCCTGTGCACCAGGTGGGCCCACCCAGGGGTGAGACCCAGGTCTTGCCACGCACGGGGCCCCAGCCTGGAAGGTCCCAAGGAGTCTGGGCCAAGGCCAAGGGCATCTGTCCCGTCCCCGTCCCTCCCAGCCCCGGGCTCCCTGCCCCCAGACCACTTAGCCAAATGCTTCCTTCTCCTTCCAGGTCACGTTTCCGCCTCGAGCCATCGAGCCACAGCATGAGCGACGTCTTCCAGGAACAGGACGATGGCTGTCGGGAGGGAGCTCTGACCAGGAAGCATAGACCGTAACGCCTATAAAATCCCACAGCGGCCCCGGGACCTCACGGCACCCCTTCGCCTCCCCGTTTTCCTAGAACGCGGAGCTCTCACAACCTTTCTGACACAGGGCCCCGGGACACAGTGGTTTTGCAGGAGTCTGGCCTCCGCTCCCTCCTTCTGCTTCGGGGTCTTTTCCCCCACGCCTCACCGGGGGGCACAGCCTCTTCTGCTCAGAAGGATCTGGAACCTTCCCCGAGGACGGGTCTCAGACTGGAGGCGCTCTCTGACGCCCAGCCCGGGAGCCCACGGCCAGCCCGGTGCCCGTGTCGGGGATGTTTCTACTCACGCCGGGGAGGCCAGGGCTGGAGGACCGGGGGAGGACGGCGTCCAGCGCGCTGGCCTGGCTCTCAGGTCAGTGCGCTGGGCCCCGCGAGGCCTGGAGCGACGCCCACCGCCTCCGGGGGCATCACAGACCCCTGGCCGGAGCAGAGCAGGAGCTGCGGAGAAGCTGGGCCCCCTCCAACGGCAGGAGAGCCGACTAGATTCCTTTGGACCCAGTGATTTGTACTTTAACTTGCAACGGGATTTGATATTTGAACTTGAATTTCTCTTTAAAACTTTTGTAAAGGGAGAGTCTCACATTCAGGCTTGGGACGTCTCTGGGCTGCGGTTTGTCCCTGGAGTGTCTCACGGGTTTTTATCAGCGGTTTTCCTGCTGAGTCTCTGCAGGACCCACTGGCCACGGAGCTGAGCACGTGGGTGGGAGAACCAGGGGGAAGGTCACCATCTGCTGATGGCCTGGAGCCGCCGCTGGCCACGGAGCTGAGCACGTGGGTGGAAGACCCAGGGGGAAGGTCACCATCTGCTGATGGCCTGGAGCTGCCGCTGGCCACAAAGCGGGATGTCCATCCTGCCCACCGGCGGACCTGGGACCCTGGAGAGACAGGGCTGGGGCAGGCCAGCCCCTCCCTCAGAGCCCAGGCACCACCTTCCGTGGGCGCGCCCCGCATGACCTCTCCTGGGCCTCCCGCTCCGTGTGCCCAGGAGGCGCTAGGCTTCTCCGACTGGGAAGCCTGAGGGCGCGGGGTGGACGCCCTTGCCTGGTCGCCCTCGGCCTCTCGCAGGAAACAAGCCCTCCTGAGCTGCTGGTCCCACGACTCTGCCTGGGAGGCACCCACCTCCTCCATCGCATCCCCTCCCGACAGCCCGGCCCGACCTAGCCGACTGGTCCTCGGTGCGCAGGCCTCAGAGGCAGCTCAGGTGGCGCCTGGCTGGTGCCCAGGTGTGGGTCATGGTGGTGACGGCTCGGGTGTGACGTCAGCCGTCAGGTATGAGCACAGGTGGCGTCAGTGTGACGGAGGGGAGGTCCTGGCATGAGGGGTCCGAGCCTGCGTATCAGACGCACGTTCCCTGTGGCCACTTGTCCCGTCAAGCCTGACGGCCGGACAGCAGTGGAGGGAACCGCAGTCTCTGGGTGCGGGTGGTGACCCGGAGAGTCTGAGGGCGCAGCCTGGTGCAGGGAGTCTGATGGAGGAGGGGGGCCAGGAGTCAGGAGCAGGGGCCGTGGGGATATTGGCCGCCCTCCTGAGAGCGGGTGGCAAGAGGGTGTGTGGCTGGAGCGCCCGGGCTCACCTGGGAGAAGGTACGGAGGGGCACGTGGGGACGTGCAGACCGCAGACTAAGGGCCGCAGCAACACGGTGGGTGGCTTGGGGGTGGGAGCACATTGCTGGGGGGACGAGGTATCTTACGCACCAGACATGAAGCTTCTGCCGTCTTCTAGGCCCTGCAGGCCCCGCTGTGAACACAGGGCTCCCCTGTCCTCCTGGAGCCGGAAGGTCGGCAGGGGCACCGGACAGGAGCAAGTGGGGCGGGGGTGTCCGACGGAGGAGGAGGGAGGTCTGGGGGGGCGCCTGGAGGCACTTGTGCTGTCAGGGTCCCAGGCCTCCTTTCTTTGTCTCAGGCAGCGCTCCCCACGCCCTGGCTGGGCTCTCTGTCCGTGGTCTCTGTCTCGGGCAGCGCTCCCCACGCCCTGGCCGGGCTCTCTGTCCGTGGTCTCTGTCTCGGGCAGCGCTCCCACGCCCTGGCCGGGCTCTCTGTCCGTGGTCTCTGTCTCGGGCAGCGCTCCCCACGCCCTGGCCGGGCTCTCTGTCCGTGGTCTCTGTCTCGGGCAGCGCTCCCCACGCCCTGGCCGGGCTCTCTGTCCGTGGTCTCTGTCTCGGGCAGCGCTCCCCACGCCCTGGCCGGGCTCTCTGTCCGTGGTCTCTGTCTCGGGCAGCGCTCCCCACGCCCTGGCCGGGCTCTCTGTCCGTGGTCTCTGTCTCGGGCAGCGCTCCCCACGCCCTGGCCGGGCTCTCTGTCCGTGGTCTCTGTCTCGGGCAGCGCTCCCCACGCCCTGGCTGGGCTCTCTGTCCGTGGTGCCGCCCGAATGGGGTCACGTCCCTGCTATGAGTCCACCCTCTGTGTCCCACACGCTCCCCACGTGGTTCTTTGTCTCCGGCTACTTTTGGGTCTATATCTTGATCTTCTTCCGCTGCAGCCTAGAATATCCCCAGGCCGTCACCCCTGGGTTTCCTGCAGGTCAAGTCCCCCTCAGCTGTGTCCACAGGAACTAGGATCTGCTTTGGGGCGTCTTTGCTGCGGGGACTGTCTCCCCATCTTGGGGGAGGGGCTTCTGCTCTGCAGAAGGAGCCCGGCCTGGTCCTCCCCCCAGACGGAGACCCCCTCAGCCCGCACGTGCTCCGGACGGACCTCCTGACCCCCAGTTAGTGCCCAGTGTCTCCGGGGCCTGTCGTCTCTGCCGAGCGTAACTGAGGCGTCGAGGAAAATGGGTACCAGCCCTCTGAAGTCAGGGCCACGCGTGCCCCAGTTTACGGGCAGACCCCTGAACTGTTAAGGAGCCTCTTCCTGTGTTATCTTTTTAAAAGGGTGTCTGTTTGTGAAATGGGCTCAGGCTTTGCTCCTGGGAGAATTCCGGGGGCTTCATTTATTTCCCTCCCCCCTTCTCCTCTCTGGTGGTAGCAGTTTCTCCGGATTCTGCCTCTGAGAGGTCTGTCCCTCTTGCTCTGTCCCGGAGCTGTGAACCTTTTTCCGCACTGCTAGTGTTTCAGCAAATAGGAGGTGCCCGGGGTGTGTCTCCGTGGGAGCTGTTAGGAGTCCTAGGTCTGCTGTGTCCTTCAGTGAACCCCGTGCAGACCCACACGTAGGACCGTCACATGCACACACTTGGTCAGTGCGTCCCCCACGGGAGTGAAGCAGACTCAGGTACGAACCCTAAGTCCCAGCAAGGCCGTCAGAGTGCGTGCGGTGTCCTTGCCCACGAGGATGGTGTCCTCACACAGGAAGGTCCTGCACAGAGGAGCCGGGATGCGGGGAAGGGGCTCCGGTTCCCTGCACCTGGTGGGGTGGTCAAAACACACCTTGAATGTCCTGGTTGCTTCTCAAGCCACAGTGTTGGCACCAAAAGGCACTTGGGTGGAGGATGGATGGTCCTCACCTGTCCAGGCCCCCTGGGGTTGCTACAGCAAAATACCATAAACTAGGCAGCTCAATGAACAAAGGCATTTATTTCTCACTATCTGGAGGCTGGAAGTGCAAGGTCGTGGCCCCTGCAGATCCCGTGTCTGGCGAGGGTCTGCTTCTGAGACAGCGGTCTTCTCGCTGTGTCCTCACAAGTCCTCTGGCGCCTCTCACGTAACAAGGGCATGAGCCCCATTCACGAGGGCCCCACCATCATGACCTCATCACCCACACGCCCCACCCCGGACACCATCACCTTGGGGACTAGGGTTTCCTCATGTAATTTTGGGCACAGCCTTCACCCTTTTCCTCCCTTCATTTCCCAGGCAAGACATCTGTGTTCTGGAGACAGATTCTTCCATCAGTCTGGTGGTTTTTGACCTCGGATTCGGGGCGCCCCCGTCTCTGCCGGGGTTACCTTTGTGCGGAGGGGGAGGGAGCTCAAATTCAGACCAAGCACAACATCCAGGTGGGGGGTGTTCCTTCTGCTTCTGAAAGTGCTGTGGAGAAGTGTCCGTGGGGCGAGACATTAGCAGACTTATCCAGGCAGAGGATATGTTAAAGGAATACACCTCAGCTTTGACTAATCCCTTATTTTAAAACATGCCTTTATTATGAAACTAAAAAGATGCTCATTATAGAGGGTTTGGAAAACATTGAAGTACACGAAGAAGGAGATTAAAAATAAATCAACCAGGGCTTCCCTGGTGGCGCAGTGGTTAAGAATACGCTTGCCAGCTCATGCAGCTCAATATCAAAAAAATGAACAACCCAATCCAAAAAAGGGCAGAAGACTTAAATAGACATTTCTCCAAAGAAGATACACAGATCGTCAACACACACATGAAAAGATGCTCAACATCACTAATCATTAGAGAAATGCAAATCAAACCTGCAATGAGGTATCACCTCACACCCGTCAGAATGGCCATCATCACAAAATCTACAAACAATAAATGCCAGAGAAGGTGTGGAGAAAAGGGAACCGTCTTGCACTGTTGGTGGGAATGTAAATTGATACAGCCACTATGGAGAACAGTATGGAGGTTCCTTAAAAAACTAAAAATAGAATTACCATATGACCCAGCAATCCCACTACTGGGCATATACCCTGAAAAAACCATAATTCAAAAAGAGTCATGTACCACAATGTTCATTGCAGTTCTATTTACAATAGCGAGGACATGGAAGCAACCTAAGTGTCCATCGACAGATGAATAGATAAAGAAGACGCGGCACATATACACAATGGAATATTACTCAGCCATAAAAAGAAACGAAATTGAGTTATTTGTAGTAAAGTGGATGGACCTAGAGTCTGTCATACAGAGTGAAGTAAGTCAGAAAGAGAAAAACAAATATCGTATGCTAACACATATATATGGAATCTAAAAAAAAAAATGGTTCTGAAGAACCTAGGGGCAGGACAGGAATAAAGAAGCAGATGTAGAGAATGGACTTGAGGACACGGGGAGGGGGAAGGGTAAGCTGGGACGAAGTGAGAGAGTGGCATGGACATATATACACTACCAAATGTAAAACAGATAGCTAGTGGGAAGCAGCCGCAAAGCACAGGTAGATCAGCTCTGTGCTTTGTGACCACCTAGAGGGGTGGGATAGGGAGGGTGACAGGGAGATGCAAGAGGGAGGGGATATGGGGATATATGTATATGTATAGCTGATTCACTTTGTTATAAAGCAGAAACTAACACACCATTGTAGAGCAATTATACTCCAATAAAGATGTTAAATTAAAAAAAAAAAAGAATCCGCCTGCCAACGCAGGGGACATAGGTTCGAGCCCTGGTCTGGGAAGATCCCACATGCCGCGGAGCAACTAAGCCTGTGTGCCACAACTACTGAGCCTGCACTCTAGAGCCCACGAGCCACAACTACTGAAGCCCGTGCGCTGCAACTACTGAAGCCCACGTGCCTAGAGCTCGTGCTCCACAACAAGAGAAGCCACCTCAATGAGAAGCCCGCGCACCACAACAAAGAGTAGCCCCTGCTCGCCGCAGCTAGAGAAAGCCTGCGTGCAGCAGCAAAGACCCAACGCAGCCAAAAATCAATCAGTCAATCAATCAATCAATCAATCAACCAGAACTTAGTTGCCCAGAGACAATTTCTGTTAATTTTTTTTGATGTGTTTCTTACCAAAGTTATATCTTTTTAAGATTGTTAGAGCAAAAAATTGTCTACAAGACACAGGAATCATGTCCCATGCCTACTCCTGCCCAGAAAATAGAATAGTTGGTTCCTAATTAAGAGCTTTTTATCATTTTCATAAGTAATAAATTTTAAGCACATTTGCCTGTGTGGATTGTGTATTCTCTTATTTTCTTCCCTTTTTGTATTAAATTATTGATGTCATGAACACAGATGAATTCCTTTCACTCTTCTATCTCCTTCCAATTAAAACAAACACAAAGACAGCTGAGCATGTGGTGTGTCGCTGGGTCAGCAAGTTGAACTTTGAAGGACGAGAGGGAGGGGCCCGCGAGCCCCTTGGGAAGATGAGGAGGTCCGAGTGCACCGGGAAAGGCCTTTGGAAGAGCTGGACTAGTTGTTAAGTGAGGGTCCAGCTGAGCTGGGCATTGGAGCGGCCCAGCCGGCACGTCGGTTCTGAGACGACTCTCCGGCCCCTTCCCCACTCTCCCCTGAGACTCACAGAATGCAGGCGTCCCCGAGCGGCTGGCCTCAGGCTGCCTGGGCGCGAGTGTGCGGCCACACACGGCCCGCCCACGTTGTCCCCGATCTCAGGCCTGCCGGACCCAGGCCGCCCGACGAGGCTGCAGGGACACGGCAACCTCCACCTCCTGGGACTGAGTCCCACGGACTGACCCATCACCAGTGCGTTCAGATTTGCTGACTTACAAAAACACAGAGAAGGGACCAGTGGAGAGGGCAAGGTGGGAGCTGCAGTTTGGGACCCCTTCCCGAGGGAGAGTCTGCTCCCAGCTCGGGCCCACGGGAGGCTGGCTCACACGGACCATGGGAGGTGTTTAGACAAATGCTCTCCTGTCCATGACCACAACTGCCCAAGGGATGGCCCCATGCAGCACAGGTTACCTCGCCCCACACCTGAACCCACCTGAATGGGCAGGGCCTGTAGATGCTCTGAGCCCTGGTCTGGGGAGCAGTGAGCACCTGGCCACCGACCCTCACAGAGGCTGTGTCCCTGGAGGTGACAAGCCTGGTGGGGGGGGCCCGAGTCCCAGTCCTGCAGGGAGCTGGGAAGGGCAGTGGGCGGGGCCATTTCTGGGGGCAGGGTCTATCCCCTGTCCCTCCAGGAACCTACGTTGGAGGTGAACTTAGGATGGAGCTGGCCTGGCAGTTGCCGAGTGTGAATGAGCAGCTCAGGGCCCCTGTGCCCAGCAAACCCCAGATGCTTTTATTTTCACAAAAGGAGCAGATAAAGAACCAGATAGTGACTATTTTCAGCCTCGCAGGCTGTATGGTCTCTGCCTGAACTCTGCCACTGCAGCCCTGAAGCAGCCAGGGAAGATAAATGAATGGTGCGGCTGAGTCCAATAAAACTTCATTCTCCAAACAGCAGCAGCAGGCTTTGACTGGGGCATAGTTTGCTCACCCTGCTCTAAACCTGTGCATCAGTCTGCATGGCCAGACCTTGCTGTGTAACAAGCAGCCCCCCCATCCCAGTGCGGCCCTGGCTGGTCTCCAGGCAGCCCCTGACCTGGGAGGGGCTCCATCCTCCCGAGAGCCCAGGGGGAGGGGAGCCCGAGGAGCAGCATGGCGTCTGCGTGAGGAGCCCTGTGGTCCTGAGGGTGAGCTGGTTTGCTGTCCAGCGGGACTTGCCGAGCATGGATGGATGAGAGCGAGGCCGCCCCAGGAACGGCCTGCGCGGGAGCTGCACGTAACATGGGCATCCACTGCAGATGGACGGTGACCCGGCAGGGGGTGCAGGTGCCCTGGCGCCGCCCGCAGAGTGGACGGGCACCTCCTGGGGTCACAGGACACGCTCACACAACATGTCCCCTTGTTGTCCATTCCTGTGGAAGGTTCCTTGGCAAGGGCATCCATCACCCGTGGCGAGGAAGGGGCCACAGGGTGCAGAGTGTCCAGGGCCCTGGGAACCAGCCCAGAATCGCCAGCGGGCATCGGACGGCACTTAGGACTTGCTGACGTTATGAGCCCAAGTCTGTATTAGCTTCCCATCTTGGAGACGTGGGTAGTTCCCCCACATGGTTTATAAAATATGCATTTAATTATGTTGAGAACAGTTCCTGTTTAGAGACGTTCGTATGATCTATTTATTTACATCTTGTTTTGCTCGTGTGAAGAGTATTGTGAATCTGTCTCTCTGGAAGCAGGGAATAGCATCCCTTTTCAGGCTCAGTTATTAACGTGTCGTTGATAAAAACATGGCTGGGAATGAAGCGGGATTCTGCCTGGAAGGGGCTCAGCGTCGCTGTCGCCGTCGGGGGGCCTGGCGCTAGGCTGCCTGTGCACGGGGTCCGCTTGGTCCCGCCTGCATTCAGCTGGCTTCCCGACGCCCAGCTGCTGACTGTCCTGCCTTCCGCACGCCCCTCCCCTGAGCAGGTGCATCTCTCACAACGACTTTAATAGAATTGGCCGCTGTCGCTGCTGAGAAGACAGTTCTGTGATTAGTTACACACTTCGTCCCCTGGAAGGAGGGTGCGTCTGAGCACACGCCCACCAAGAACTGCGTGGACAGGGCAGGCGTGGCGTGGGTGACACGTGGTTACAGACCCTGGAGCTGCTGGTGGAAGGTGCACCCTGATCCCCCGCACCGGGACAGCTCCAGCAGTGCCCCCCTCTCACGGCACCTTCTCGCGATGACTGCCAGTTACCGCCTGTTCGGGGCACAAGGTGAGAGTGTCAGAGGCTCCCGTGGTGGCTGGGACACCTGGTCCCATCAGGTATACCTGGCTTCTCCTGCCCGACTGCGCCAGCTCCCCACGGACAGCAGCTCCTGTCGCCAAGACCTTGGTGCCAAGGCAGGCGGGGAGAGTGCTTGGCATGGGCCTGGCACCTGCTACTATGCTGGGTGGGGAGGAGGGGGCAGGCGGATCCACAGCGAAGGCTGCAGCCACGGATGAGGTCAGATTTCACATCCTCGGGGCCCTTGTCACTGGGTGTGTGCATGACCGAGAGGATCAGTGACAATGAAAGGAGGCCCAGCAAATTCCTGCCGGTTCCCAGCTTGCCTCGCTCCCCGGCCCCTCCTCCATGCTGGCTACACCCCCTCTGCTCCAAGCCTACCTCCGGGACCCCTGAGCGTCCTTCGGCGAGGGGTACCAGCATCACCCGGCCCAGAAGGTGGACACAGGTCCTCGTGAACTGACGCCGTGTGACCCAGGAAAGGTCCCGCACTGGGAAGGCTGTGCTGAAGGTCTTTGTGTTTTAAATCCCGATCCGGATCCCTGGTCACCTCCCAAATTGACTCCCTTCTGACACGGGAAGTTTGCTTCTCCAGGCCCTGCGGACCAGATGCCGAGGCTGGACAGGCACCTGTATTTGTCATCTCTGTGGCCACGAGTGAGCCTTGCGTCTCTCATGCTGTCGGCCAGTTGGAGTGGAATATCTCATTGTCACTTGAAAACCTTGGCTGTGTGTCTTTTCCTTTTTCATTGGTTTCCTGCTGCGGACACGGACCCGCTTCTGTCCTGAGTGTGTCACACATTTTCTGTTTGGTTTTTGATGGTTAGGCCGCCTTTTCTCTTGTCATTAAAGAACTATTTAGATATACGTATATTTCCTTGGGGGCATTCCATTTTCCTTCTTTGTTTGAGATGCGTGGGTAAACATTCTCTTAAATTTGGGTCAGTGCTGCTCGTTTGCTGCTTCCAAATGTTAAGCCTTGTGTGACTTACTTTGCTCTAAAGTGTGAGCTTTGCCAGTGCCCTCGGGCGCAGGGAAGGGCCCTGCTGTCCCCTCCGCTGCGCACGCCCCTCTCCTCAGAGCCACTCCGTCGCCACGGCCTGCAGTTTCCTCCCAGGTGGCTCAGGCCGCTGGCCTCTCCCTGGCCCCCCTCTCGCCCTGGTTCCGCAGTCCACAGCCTCCGTGTCTGCAGGTGGCCTTGTCTCCTCCAGGCCAGGGTCCCTGTGAGGCCCCAGGAGGCCCCCTACGTGGTGCGGGTCCACATCTCGGCCCCCCATCACGTGGCTGTGGTTCACAAACCTGTTTCTCCCTCTAGTCGGAGAAGCCTCAGTCCCCACATTCTCTGTTCCATCTGGCTGCAGGGGGTTTCTCTCCCAGGTTGCGCTCTGCCGCCCAAGGCAGAGGGACCCCGCTCAGCCTCGGGGGAGGCACGCGGACTCTGTCCTGGAGAAGCTGCTTTGATCTGGAGGGAGGAATTGGCCAGCACATCTGGGGGGGCAGTGTGGGAAGACAGCCTTTCGCAGACCTGTCTGCGGTGATGGAGAGTGAAATTCCCTGGTCTGGAAGCTGCTTTCTGCTTCTCATTTGCTGCCCAGAAGTTTCTGCACCGTTTTAAGGGTTTCTCTCCGGGGCCCGTTCAGGATGCCAGGAGAGCCTGCAGCTCAGGATTTCTGACCTGAAGACAAAGGGCCCCACGTGTCAATAGCCGGGGGCCGGTGCCAAGGCCTCTGAAGAAATTAGAGTGTGTTTACATTTCACGGATTTCAACAAGGCTGCCTTTGTGTCACTCCGGGCCGGTTCACTTGACACTTCCTGGCAGAAATACTTCTCAGAATGAGAAGTACCTCCTCAAACAAGCAGCCCTGGGTGTCTTGCCACTGATGCCCGGTCGGCTGCAGGGAACCAGCACCAAGAGGCTTCTCTGGCCGGCGGCCGGGCGTCCAACACAGCAGGTTGTGAGACTCACGCGCGTGGAAACGAACGTGAGATCCCCGCGGGTTAGGTTCTATAGAACCAGAACCAACAGGTTTACTGTAGGAGGTGGCTCCCGCGGTGATGAGGGCCGAGGGTCCCAGGACCCTCTGTCGGCCGGCGGGTACCCAGGTGCGCAGGTGGCACCATCCAGCCCGTGTCCCAGTGCAGGAGGCAAATGGGTCCCGGCTCAGGCCGGGCAGGTGGAGAACATCCCCCTTCTGTTCTGCTCAGGCCTCCAGTGGATGCACGAGGCCCTCAACTGGGGACGACGGCCTTCCTTACACGGTCCACTGACTCAAATGTGGCTCTCGTCCAGGAACACCCTCACAGACACACCCAGATCACCTTCGCCAGGTGCGGCCAGTCGGGCTGACCTACAGCTGGCCGTCTCGGGCCCGTTCGCAAGGGGCAGTGGGGTTTCCCGCAAGCCCTTCCCGCAGTGATGCTGCTGGTCTCCGCTTCCAGAATCACAGCCGCAGCTGTGGGCACATCCCCACCATTGCCTTCTAGGACTTTGGACACAGAGTTCGAGAATGGCCCTGGGGACCTGTAACCCCATCCTGCCGACCATGAGCTCCTGATCCATGGAAAGTCGAAAGGCTGAGCGGCTTGGACCCAAGGCTCCATTCTGCATGTAACTCAGGCATCTGCAGACCAGCCACTGCCAGCAGGAGGGAGTTGAGGGAGCATTGCTGGGGCCAGTGAAAGACGTGGGTCCCAAGGACGCTCTTCACTTTCCTCATTAACTAATGGAAGGAGATTTGAATCCTAAGTTTCCTTCTCCTCCGCATTTGCTGTAACACACGAGCCCCTGGACTTTTAGTCCTACAGAGGGCAAAGAATGGGGTGAGCCAGAGGGTAGGTCTTGCCTGATGGACGGCTAGTGCCCTGTCACACGTGCCCATGGTTCCTTCAAAATTAAGACAGCAGTGTACTAAGCGGGCAGGGTTGTCGTTACTCCTTTCCTAAGGCAGCAGAGCTGGATGTGTTGGTGTAACCTGGGCATGAGCCCTGACCCGTCTTGGACCTTCCCTTTCTCTGGAATAAAGAGGAAAGAACCCATATTGACTGCCTTGTCCTCAGACGCTCCCCACACCCCCAGACTCTGTTTTTCCTCCAGGACCTAGGATCCCTGCAAATGAGTCTCTTGGTTTCTCGGTTCTGCTTGAGTTTCTTTTCTCTTTTGCCTCTGCTAAGCCCTGTGCTCGTGGGACACCCTGCGCTGCCTGGCGCCGCTCAGCCAGCGAGGACACATCAGTCAATGACCGCATCCCAGACAAAGAAACGGGCTGCAAAAATGAAACTCCTCCGCGCATGCCAGCTTCGGGTGGGCTTTCTTCTGCAGGCCCGATCGTTAGCGTTTTGTGCTGCCGCTGACAGGCTGCGTGTCCAGGGCACTGGGGGTCCTGCTTCCGAAGGCGCCTGCAGACCCCGGAGAACTAATTTATTTGAAAGCAGTTGTGTAATAAAGTATTTAAATGGCTGTAGCATTCTTCATATTTTATTTTTTCTTCTTGGAGCTTATGACAAATAACTGGGATTTCACGAAATATATATTTTAAATGTCTTTACCCACCAAAAAGGCAATTCCCCAGCATGTTAATTAGATTGGAGAGATGAAATTTGAGACATAAAAGCATATTTATAGCATGACTTATTAATCATCGGTTGTTTCCAAGAAAATAATCGTGTTGGAAAAATGATAATATTTTGCGCCTATAACTGTGTCTTTACGTTTATTCAAAACTCTCAGAGCTTCTCATTTGGCATTCAATTAATTATTCTTAGAAAGACTGGTTGTTTTCCTTTTTTTGGTGGACATTTTTGCTACTTTTGCTCCTGGGAAACTCTGCAGAAGCCCTGGACCCATCAGCCAGGAGGACCACCTGACGCCTCATGTCACCTCTCGGTTGAGGGGAAGCCCAGGTGGCCGTCTCATCAAAGGGCTGGGGCCGGAGGCTGCGGCTTTGGTGAGAAGGCCAGGCCTGGGGTCAGCCAGCTGCACGAGAACTTGGGGTCTCGGGGGTCCCTTGGCCTCTGTGTGGAAAGTGGGTGACAGCCTGTTTCCAGGCTTGGGGACCTTCCCGGCTGTCCTGACCGGGCCCTGTGCACCCCCGTCCACACCCCGGTCCTGAGCAACCGTCGGCCCACTATGCCAGGGACACCCTCACTCCCCTCCCAGGGGCTCCCACCCACCTGCCCATCACCCTCAGGTCTCAGTGCAGATGTGGGTTCCTCCAAGACCCCTGCCCCAGGCAAGGACAGTGGGTGCCACTGCCTCCCTGGCCACACTCTGGTAACGCCTTCGTGAGCGTGGAGCCACTGACACTCTTCCCCCGCCCGCCGTCTGTCCAGGAGAAGCCACGCTCTGGTCATCCGGCAGCGCGTGGGGGCAGGCGAGGCCCACCCGGCCCGGCTTTCCTTTCTCCCTGTGGATTCCCTGCTGCCCTAGAACAAGAAGTGTGCGGCCTGGTGGTCACAGGCTGCGTGGCAGCCCCAGCAGATGACCAGCCTGGGAGCCTCGCCCCTCAATCGGCTTCCGGGAGACCCCGGGCAGCTCTGCTCGGTGTCACAGCAAATGGAAATTTCAGAGTTGTCAATTAAGAATGATGCTCAGGAGGCCCAGGCTTCGGAGCACAGGCGTGGCGAGAGCCGGGTAACAGGGCCGGGGCCGGGCAGCTGGGGTCGGGGGGCAGCTCGGCCGGGACTCCAGGCGGCCGGGCTCAGACACGATTCTGATGCCCCTGCCCTCCTGGGGCAACTGGGCGCCTCCCCGGCACTCTGGCTGCTCCCCCCACCCCCCCCTTCTGCGTGCCCAGGGGACAAACAACCAGTTGTCTGGACGGGCTTTTGGAACTGGAAGCTGACCTCCTACATCCCACCGTCACCTGCATTGATCAGGCCGCCTCCATCACTGCCTGGACCCGACATGCCTGGACACCCCGCCCCGACCTCGCAGCACCTGGGCTGCCCCCCTGAGCCCTGGCCAGCCCCCCACCTGCCCGCTGGATGGGTCCAACCCGGGGGCTAAATGGGAGACTCCAAGGTGCCCACCCACCCTGGTCCTCCGGCTGTGCTGCCTCCTCTAGACCCTGGGGAAGCCGAGTGGATGCAGCAGACGCTGCTCTACGGTAGTTCTGCTCTTCGTGTTTACATCAGCCAGTACACAAGCTACACGCAGCAGCACAAACATGGAACACGGCGTCTCCCGCTCATGTGGAAATGTCGTGCATAATTACAACGTTTCGGGAAGATTATATGCTAATCACCGAATAAACACGGACTAATAACACGGTTCTCTGGGCACTGAAAACCCGTGTTGTCGGGGTCTGGGAAGCCCACTGCCTGTCTCGCGCGTGGGGCCCTGGGGCTCGGGGTCAGACCTCCTCCCGCCCCCGCTCCGACGGCCATCGGGTCAAAGTCCCCTTGCTTGGTTGTGCCGAGTCCATCAGGGATGAAGACGGGAAACTTCCTGCTGAAAGATTCCCGGAAACACGACCAGGGGCTCCAAGGAGAGCGGGGGGCTCAGGGCACTCGTTTATTCCTGCAGAGTTTCCTCCGAGCAGCAGCTCTGAAGGCTGGGACCGGGGAGGATGCAGGGCCTGGGGCCTGCGGCTGGGGCGGCTGCTTTCCCCCGGTCCTTCTTGTGGAGTCCAAGCCTTCTAGGGTTACCTGGGTAACAGAACAGCTTGGGGTTGGTTTTATCGTCCTGTTTTGTGTTTTCTGTTAATGCGCCCATTTCTTCTCTCTCTGTCATCTCAGTTCGCTAGAGCAGCCTGCCTTTTTGTGTTATTTGTAACTTAGACAGTTCTGATATTTCCCATTTGTTATCTTCAGTTAAAACCCACTTGTGTTCAAGTAGGGACCGTGATCTGTGCTCTGAGGGTTTCCTCGGCTGCAAACATTTTGCGGGGCTTTGATAACACACAAAATACAAGCACGTCAGAAAACAACCACAGCAAACCACAGACAGAGGCCGGACAAGTGTTTCCAGGGGCCTCGGAACGGGCACCCTACAGGGGTCGAGGGGCACAGCCCCTCCACGGCCTCAAACCAGAGGCCAGCCGGAGCATCGCTACTTCCAAGGAGCCTGAGCAGTGACGAGACGGCCTCCCATCTGCGCACCTGCTTCCCTCACTCTGCACCTGGGACAGCCACCTGGGCCGTGAGTCCCACCTCTGCCAGGGACCCCAGACCTCGAGGGACCCAGCACCCCCAGACCCCCAGACCAGAGAGAGAACAGGAGAGTGGGGAGGAGGGGGCTTCCCGACCTCACTTAAGATGACTCCGCAGGGCGCCTTCCAAGGAGCACGAGGGACACAGATGCTCAGACGGGAAAGCAATGACGCCAGGCCCGGGAGGCGAATCCACTCCAGAGACGACAGAAGGAACAGAGCTGCCGGGAAAGGAGTTTAAGATAACTCTGTCTCCGTCCGTAGGTAGAAATGAGCAGGAACCAGTTAGCAATGCTGAAAATAAACCTGCCGTCCACAAAATAAGAAATCCACCGCTTCCACTGAGGAGATGCACCCGACAGTCTGCACAGCGAGAGGGAGACCTTGTCCGGAATCCGCCCCAGAACAGAGCTGAGTGATTACAAACATGAAAAGCTTCATTTCAGTTAACAGAGAAAAAAGAAAGACCTGAATTATTTGATGCTAGTATTATATTTGCATCAAACATAGATCAATAAAACGCATCTGTTGAAATAAGGCTTTTCCTTTACTCGTATCTTTTTTTTTTAGACCCAGGAAAGTTTCAGAAAGGAGGTGGCAACATGCTGAGGCTCTGAGTGGGGATAGATCGGGATGGGGGGCCCCTGTGGACAATGGCCTGGACAGGGGACGTGTCGTCCACTTCTGGGGACTCACTGTGGCCCGTGGTGATGGGGGTAAAAGACGAGGTGGGAGGAAGGAGCAGAAGTGGGGATCGCAGCTTGAGTCAGATGCTGGGACCCTGGGTTCCAAGCTTTGAGATTTACATTTTATTTGCTGGGCGACTGAACATTCTGGTCTGTGCGGAGTGGGGGTGGGTTTAGGAGGGTCGTAACCCCGCCCCGAGCTCTACTGAGATATAAATGATGTATAACATTGTGTAAGTTCTCAGTGCACAACGTATGTTGCAAAACGCTTATCAAATAGGGTTAGACCTCCATCATCTCACATAATTATGATTTCTTTTGTGCGTGTGGTGAGAACATCTAAGATTTACTTACTTAGCAATTTTGGAGTATATAATGCAGTATTATTAACTGTCTTCCCTGCGCTGTTAGGTCCCCAGAACTTAACTCTGAAGTTCATTAGAGTCTGTCCGTGGGCTGTATGTCCTCCTCCACCTCCCACCGTGCCCAGAACCTGGCCCAGGGTGAGCAGAGGCAGTAAATCAACTGTCACTCCTGCAGCAGCTGGCCCCTGGCCACCTGGCCATCATGGTCCCCGAGGCCCATGGAGTGCTTTATAAATCAGGGACCCCAGAGTGGATTCATGCATTAACTGAGCTACCCTGCAGCCCATCCTGGTGACGAAACAGAAATAGGATCAGGGAATTAGCACCCGCTGTGTGGCCATCCTGCCCCGGGAGTGCAGATGGGTGGCAGCTGGGGTCGGTTATGTCCAAGTGTAGCCGTCTGGGGGAGAAACACCCCACTAATCAGCTGTCATCCCTTTGGCTTCAGGACCCACAGGCTGGGAGGTCACCGTGGGCCGCTGGCAGGCTATCCTCCCGGCTCTGTCCCCCTCGTGACCGGCCGTGCGCGCTGGGCCCTCCCGCCTGCCCATTCTCTCCTCTGTTTGCCCTTCCCAGCTCCCAGACCTACCTCCCTAATTGTTGCCTCGAGGTGGGGCAGCCGGGCAGACCGTGCCTGGCTCTCCTGTCTGCTTCTTCCCGGAATTCTCAGCATCAGGTGGTGACAATGCAGGTTCCAGGATCAATGGACAGGGCCATGGGCACGCATCTCGCCAGCTGGACGGAGTAGGGTTGTATCAACGTGCACACATACTCTCGTGTCAGAGAGAGAGGCCAATTGCTTCTTCCCTCTGGAAGAGACCTTCCCAGGAGAGAAGTGTCCCCCGGGAGTGGAGTCCTCACGGGCCACTTTGTCTCGGCACCGTGGTGGAACCTATGAGGCCCTCGTGTTTTCAGGCTGCAAATTTTCACTCGTCGGTCATTTCAGGCCTTCGCTCGCTGTGTGGACGTTGTGTCAGTGGTGCGGTTCTCGACATCAAGGCATCAGCTCGCTTTGCGACCCCAGAAGTGCCCTTGACCCCTGAAAAGACAAGGGTGATTTTAAGTGACCTCCTGCTTGCTGTGGAAGGAATCTCGTTTGCCCTTTACTGTCGCTATGGATACGCCCAGAAATCTCCGATGATCCCGTGCCTCTGCGTCCAACTCCACTGATAAAAGAATTGCTGAAAATTCCCAGGTTGGTGTGCTCAGCCGGGACACGGCTCCCCCAGGACAGCAGCATCTGGCCGCCTAGTTCCCCCTGCTTTTCTGAACGAAGGTCGCTCAGTGGAATGTGTTTGCACAGGGGGTCGTGTTCAAACCCAGACGGGAATCTGGACAGTCACCTGATTTATACTGAATCTACCCAGGGGTGAGGCCCAGAAGGTAGCTCCGCTGCCAGGTACCCGTATCGTCCTTCCTGGCCTCATCCCAGAAACTCTGCGTGTACTTGATGGATGGAAGGATGGATGGATGGATGGATGGAAGGATGGAGGAATGAATGAATGGATGAATGAGTGAAACGGGGAGGAGCTTAACCCTAAAGTGACTTGGGTTGTCAGCAGCCGTCATCGTGCAGGGCAGGGAAAGGCACAGCCTGTGTTGAGAGACCCATGAAGTTTCCCTTCTGGGAGTCCTTCACACCCCCTCCTGAGCCTCTCCAGAAGGTGACTTTCCTGAGATGGGTGTGTTTCCTGTGCAAACACTGTCTCCGAGGAAGGAAGCGGAGGGCAGGGTCACCTGGATCCCAGAAGTCAGCCCTGATTTCAAATGCAAGGTTTTCACGTCAAAGCAGGGATGACAGCCTGAGAGCCAAGGTGCTCTGATTTGTCAGAGGTTTTCTTTTTCTGAGTTAAAAGGACTTTTGCTTGGGAAGTCAGAACTGGGGTGAGTTACATAGTAGGAAAAGATGGAGAAAATGTTGTAAAAGCAGTTTCTCTATCCCCATCCCAACAGGTGGGGCTTCTGAGTTGGTAGGAAGGGGAGAGTCAGAGAGAGAGAGAAAGTGCAGATAAACCTGCTTGGGAGGCCCACACCCCTTGCTCTGGGGTGTGCAAGTGTGTGTGTGTGCACGTGTGTGTGCACATATGTGTGCATGTATGTGGTGTGCGTGTGTGATCTCCCAGGTGGAACTGAGGATCGGGGGACGTTGTATAATGGATGATGCATCACTGTGACGAAGAGGGGTTTACCCAGGAATTCAAGACTGGCTCAACATTAAATAACCAACCAGTGTAACTCACCACACCAAAAAACATCTGATCACCAGGAGTGATGCAGAAGAGCATTTGACAAAATTCAATATCCATTCATTAAAAAAAAATCTCAACGAAACAGGAATAGAAGGAAAGTTTGTTAAATGGATAAAAGACATTATATTAGCCTGCTCAAGCTGCCATTACAAAATACCACAGGCTGAGCGGATTAAACCACAGGAGTTAATTTCCTCACAGTTCTGGAGGCCAGAAGTCTGAGGTTAAGGTGACTGCATGGTTGATTCCTGGTGAAGAATCTCCTCCTGGCTGGCAGATGGTGTCTTCTTGCTGTGTCCTCACATGGCCCTTTCTGTGTGTGTGTGTGTGTGTGTGTGTGTGTGTGTGTGTGTGTGAGAGAGAGAGAGAGAGAGAGAGAGAGAGAGAGAGAGAGAGAGCGAGCTCTAGCTCTCTGGTGTTTCTTCCTCTCCTGAGAAGGACACCTGTCCTACTGGATCAGGACCCCACTGTTCAACCTTAATTTTCTCCTTAGAGGCCCCAGATCCAAATATAGTCACATTGGGGGTTAGAGCTTCAACATATGACTTTTGGGGTAACACAATTCAGTCCATAACAGGTCTTCATAAAATATCTCCAGTTAATACTGTCTAATGGTGAAAGAATAAACATTTCCCCTAAAACCTGGAAACAAGTCAGGAACATTCTTTATCGCCACAACTATTTAACACCCTACCGGAAGTCTCAGCCAGTGCAATACTGTAATAAAAAGAGATAAAAATATGCAAGTTAGAAAGGAAGAAATAAGGTTGTCTCTATTCTCAGACGTGATTGGCCCTAGACAAATAAGTGAATTAAGAAAGATTGCAGGATGTAAGGTCAATTTACAAAAAACACTTGTACTTCTATATACTAGCAATACATAATTGGAAATCAAAAATTTAAAAATATGCTATTTACAACAGCATAAAAAAGAGATACCTACAGATAAATCTAACAAAATATGTGCAGGATCTGTAAGATGAATATTCTACAAAAGACATAAATAAAGATAAAATAAATAAATAAAAGGCACACCATGTTAATTCATTAGCAAGACTCAATCTTGTTAAAATGTCAGTCTCCTGGAATTTATCTATATATTCAACACAATCTCAATCAAAATCCCAGTTATTATAGAAATCAACAAGTTGATTCTAAAATATGGAAAGACAGGGAACTAAAAAGTCCAAACAATTTTGGAAAGGAAGAATTATGTAGAGAGAGTCAAATAATCTGTTCTCAAGATTTGTTCTAAAATCACAATAATAAATATTGTGATACTGGTAAAAGAATAGATATACAGATCAACTGATTAGAACAGACAGTCTGTTTATAGGCCTAAACATAGAAGGTCAATTGATCATTTGTAAAAGTACAAAGGCAATTCAAAGGAAAAAGATAATGTTTTTCAACAAATGATGCTGATAAGATTGAATGTCCATATGCAAAATAATCGACCTCAAACTATATCTTGCACCATATGCAAAAATTAAAGAAATAGTTAATTTCCCTAAATGTAAAACCTTAAATTATAAAACTCTAATTAAAATGGAGCAGAAACTTTTTGTGACCTGGGGGTAGGCAAATATTTCTTCTATATGACACTGAAAGCGTGATTCATAAAAAGAAAAAAAAAGTGATAAAGTGGACTTCATCAAGATTAAGAACTTCTGTCTTGAGAAGTCACCCTTGAGGAAGTGAAAGGATGAGCACAGAACCCGGCAGGTGTGGGAAGGTCACACACAGGACGAAGTGCTCGTGTTCAGAATATAGAAATAATTCTCAAAACTCAACAATAAGGAAATAAGCAAACAGATTAAAAATCTGGCAAAAGATCTGAACAGAAACCTCACCAAAGAAGACATATAGATGGTAAATAAGCTCCTGAAAAGATGCTTGATTAGGGAATGCAGATTACAATTACAATGTGTCCCTACCATTGCACATGTTGAGAATGGTTACAATTAAAAATATTGACTATAGCACGTGCAAGCAAAGATACGAGCAACTGGAAATTGTATTTACTGCTGATGGGAATGCAAAATGGTACAGCCGTTTTGGAAAAGAGTTTGGCTGAATGAATGAATAAATAAATAGTAACTGGATGAAATATGGCTGAATAAAAAAATAAGGAATGGAAAGAAGAAATGAAGCCCTCGTTATTAGCAGTCGGCATGTAGAAAATTTACATTTTGTATTTAAAATTATTTTATGCAATTAGCATATTATTTTAAATGTCAGTAAATACAATAGTTAAGTTAGTCTGTTTTTATGATCTCTGAGATATAAGTTCTCTGGGGATAGGATAAGATCTGTTAGGTGATTCTGTTCATGGTACTTTGATAATCAACATTTGGTATTTGATCATTTTAATAATAAAGTCAACAGTTTTCTCCAAAAAAAACCCAAAAAACAAAAAGCAAAAAAACTCTAATAAGAGAATTTAACAAGTTTGTTAGATACAGGGTCAATAGTGAAAATTTAATTATATTTTTATATACCAGCAACAATAAAAGGAGAAAATGAAAATTTGGCAGTGACATCATTTACAATAACATCCTAAAAGTTCAAGTAACAATAAATCTCATGAAATACATACAAGATCTTTACAATGAAAACTCTAAAATATCGTTGCAAGAAGTTGAGAGACTAAATACCGTGTATAGATCTATACATCTATAGGCAAATTGATGTACAGGTTCAAAAAAATTCCAGGTAAAATTCCACTACAATATTCTTGTGGAAATTAACAATTGATGATAAAATTTGTTTGAAATGCAAATGACTAAGAACACACAGAGAGCTTTGAAGATTAAGAACAAAGTTGGAGGTTATAAGCTATCAACACATACTTTAAAGTTGCAGTCATCAGAACAGTGGTGAAAGGACAGACAACTAGCCTATTAAGTGCCCAGAAATGGATGAACATGTATATGGACACTTGATTTAGGAAAGAAAAAAAAGGGCACCACAGATCACTGGAGAAAGAGCAGGCATTTTAGACAAATGGTGCTGGAGAAAATGTATGTCCTAATCCATATTTTTCCCAATGGAAAACATTTGTATCTTGATCCTATTTTATAGCATTTATAAAAGTCACTTTATGAATGACAAATTGATACAGCTTTTAGGATATAAAATAGGAAAATAGCTTCATAAATCTGGGGCAAGCAAAGACTTCTAAAGCACAAAAATCTCTAAACATAAAGTAATAGATTGATGAATTGGTCTTCAATAAGATTAAGAACTTCTGTTCAGCAAAAGACAACTTCGAGAGGGGGACAGAGTCACAAAGCAGGAAATGATGTGTGCACGTATGAAACTAACAAAGGACTGGCTTCTAGAAGATTTTAAGAACTTTTTCAAATCAATGAGAGAAAATCAATTTACTTAATAATAAACAAGGGCAAAGGCATGAATAGGCATCTCAAGTTGATTTCCATATCCCAAATGGTCAATAGAATGTGAAAAATGCTCAATCCTGTAAGTCGTCTGGGATATGTAAATTAAAATCACATAGGACACCCACGCACTTGCCAGAATGGTCCAAGTTAAAAAGAGTCACAGTATGAAATGTTGGTGAGTATTTGGAGCAACTAGAACTCTTACACGTTGCTGGCAGTAGAATTAATAGATATCACCATTTTGGAAAATCGCTTGGCAATGCCAACTAAAGTTGTGGACATACATACGTATGACCCTTGGTTCTATCCTAGGCATATACCCAATAGAAAAGCACCAAAAACACACACAAAGACATTATCAACAGCATCATTTGTAATAGACCCACACTGAACCCAGTCCAATGTCCATCAATGGATGGTAGAGTGGATAAACAGGTTTCTACATATTCCTACAATGAGTTACTATTAAAAAGTAAAAATGAATGTAATAGTGCAATAAGCAATCTCAAAATCTCAGTTAATTTAGAGCTTAAAATGTTAGAAAAGGAAAAATTACTTTATGGAAATAGGATCACAATAGTGGAGACCTCCGGGGAGAGGTAGGGTCCTGAGATTAGAAGCGGGGATGGCAGGTATTTCCTTGATGTTCTTCACCTGAGTGATGGTTCTTTGGGTATGTTCACTTTGAAATAGTCCACCACGTTGTACACTTATGAGTTTTCCACTTTTGTGCATGCATGTGACACTTCAAATAAAATAAAAGTTTATTGAGAAATGAGACCCTCTTAAAGGAATGTCTCAAAGATGTACTTAGGAAGGGGAAAAATTAACTCTGGAAGAAAAGCCTGAGATGCAAGAAGAAAACATTAACAAAGCAAGTTGTAAACAAACATTTACTTCATAGCACAGTAAGATAATGTCTGATCCACAGAATTTGAAAAAGAGACAGACGTAAATACGAAACAAAAATAAAACTATGTCCATAAGGTGGTACTTGGAATCCAGCCATTCTAAGATCTTGCTTGATTTAGGAATATGATAAAGATGCTAATTAAAATTATAGTTTGTTATATGTGCATATTAACATTTATAAAAATCACTATTAAAAAAGTAGAAAGTGTGTAAGTTCAAATTCAAAGCATGGAAAAAATGTAATGGGGAAAAAGTTCAATCAATTAAAATAAGGCAAGAAAGGAGAAGAAAACACTAAACATAGAAAAAGCCAGAAATTTGAAACACAGAATGAGGCAAAGGAAATGAATCCTCTTATTCCACTGCTACAGAACAGAGGGGATAGACCAGGGATTCAGTAAGTGAGATCATTGATTATAAGGGAAAATCATTGGAAAAAAATAAAAGGAAAAAAAATCCAATTTGATCCCTACCTCACACCATACACCAATTAAGCTCCTGGAGGTTTATGAAATTAACTGAAAATAAAAACTATAAAAATAAAATATAGCAGAAAATCTGTATGTCTTTGAAGTGGTGATGATTTTTTCAATCAGAACACAAATAACATAAGAAACCAATAAGGAAAAATACGGATAAATACTGACACCATTAGAAGTGAGAAATGTGCTTCATCAGAAAACAGCATCAGGGACATAACATGAAAAGTCAAAAACCAGGGAAGATATTTGCCGCATGCATAAGCAACGGAAGTTCAGTCTCTGATTTGGTTGTATGTTGGTGTGTAACAAAGCACCGGCATCTTAGTAGCTTAAAAACAGCAACTTATTCCCATTTCTGTTGTCTAGCGAGTTGGTGGGAATCAAGGAGAGGATCTCATTTGGAGTTTCTGATGCGGTGACAGCATGGTGGGCTGGACTCACTCTCACACGCTGGCCCCCGGGCTCCCCATGTCCTGCTGGTCACCGGCCAGCCCGGGCTTGAGGGGAGAGAGTGAAGGCGGGTGTCTTTGGAGAGATGTCAGCACAGTCTCTGAAATATATCAAGATCTAAGAACTAATAAGAGAAAGACAAGTAGCCCAGAGAAAAACTGTCAGAGAGGTGCAAAGAGGGGCTTGCTGGCCCACGAAGAACACAGGGGGACGGATGGACGAAGGAACCCTGCTCCTGCATCCAAGGGGAAGGGCCGGCAGCCGCATGGAGAGGACACGGGTGCGGGAACATGTTGTCGCTGGTGCCTCACACTTAACAGCTGGTGTAAATACTGTCCTTCGAGGGGCCTCCGCCCCAGTCCCCGCTGGGCTCTGCTGGTGACACCCAACCTGGGCTCCTGGTCAAGCGGGTGAGAGCCGCCCCTGTCCCCCACCACCCGGACCGTCCCCGGGGCAGGAAGGCCCTTTCCTCCTGGTGCGGAAACACGTGTTTTCCGGACCCTTCAGCTGGAAAAGCTTAGAGCCAGGCCGGTTGTGACGAAGGAGCAGAGACCACGTGTGTGAGCAGCTACGCTTCTCCAAGGACCGTGAGGTGGAACTTTTTATTGTTCTTACGGGTGAGATGAAACCAGCTCTAAATTTCACTTTGGTTTCAAGCTCTAAGGAAATTATACATACGAAAATACAGCTGTAGTTTACCAAAAAGTTGGACTCTGCTGTGCTCCTGGGGAAGGTGAGGCTGCAGGGGGACCCTGGGCTGTGCCGCCGTCCTGGGAGCTGTCCCAGGAGCACGACCCTGGATGGGCTGGTATGCGGGAGCAGTGCCGCCGGGAGGGATCGTGCGGCCCCCAGGAGGGGGGTGGACACGGCAGGGGGTGCAGACGCCCAGAGACGGTGGGAGCAGTGCCTGGGGGCCCACGGGGACTTGGGTAGCTTCCTCCGGTCACAGTGTCCCAACCGGGCTGCTCCCTGGGAAGAAGAGGGGGAGGGCAACAGGACAAATGCCGCAGGGCAGACCCCGTGTAGGTGGTCTTAACTAGGAAGTGACCAGTTAAACTCCAGGGAAGCTCACATTGTTTCCCTCTTACACTGTGGCCTGGAGCCTCCAGCAAGCTGAGTTCAGCTGCTGAGAACAGGTCCTGGGCTCCTGGGAGGCCGGCGCCAGGCCCTTCCTGGGACGGCAGGTGATCCGGGGCGTCGCGGGTGGGCGCACCCCCAGCCCTGCCCCGATCACACTGAGGCCCCCGGGGACGTCTGTGCCCAGGGTGGGAGCTCGGTGCTGGGGGCAGTGTTGGCGGGTCCTGGTGCACTTTTTCCTGCTGTGGATTCTGGGACAATCTTGGGGACTATTGCGGCTCCACCTGTGACTTTCTTCATGCAAGTGGCCTCTTGGCCCTTGTGGCCCCATCTGTGGTCACGGTCAGCAGGTGGCCTCAGGGAGTCTTTGCCCCCCGGAGCAGAGAGGAAATGAGCCTGCAGAGGCATGTGAGGGCGTTCCCTTCCTGCTCAGGCGGAAGGTGCAGGGGTGCAGCCCCAGCCCTTTCCGTGGCCTGGAGAGCCTGGTCCATCCCCAAAGCTCCAGGCCACACAGCCTCACGGATCCCGACGGGACACCTGCCCGAAGAGTCCTCTCGGTCACACCCAGGGATCACCTTGTTGATTCTGCTGCTCTGGTGAAAACGGCTTCTAAATGCGGACGCCCTGGCACTAATTATAGCACAGATTGCGAGGGGAATTTGGCCGCCTGCACGGTGGCAATCCAGATTAAACAATTAACCTTGATGTCACTATAATTATTAAGATACTTTAGCAAAATGAACTAATTTCCCCACAGGATGTTGAACCAAAATCAACTTCCACTCTCCTGAAGATGCCAAAATAGGAAACGTTAATGGAAAATTACTTTGGGATGTTTAATAAATCTCCCGGGCAGTGGCTCCCCGTCAATCCTGGACTGTGGGCGCATCGGACGTACAGGCCCCTTAAAGTGACATGGTCGGTGTGCCCTGGGTGAGCCCCGTGCTTGGGGAAGGGCTTGCGCCTCTGTGGCGCCCGTGTCCCCTCCAGAGCCACCCTCCCCGGGTCCTGGTCCAGGAGATCCGGGAGAGGGGCCTTGCCGGGCAGCGCCGCTCCCACCGTGCCATGTCTGGCTCTGCCGCCCCTGCCAGCTCCTGGCACCCCGTCTGGACCGTCTCTCATTTGCTCCCACCCCTCCCCGCAGTCCTGGGATCCTCCCTCCTCCGGGCTCTCCTGGGTCTCTGGAGCGCACAGGTCACACAGGAGCCCGCCTGCCTCAGCTCTCTGTGCAAAGGTTTGTGATGACACGCATCTGACTCTAAAAGGGGCTGTTCTTTTACAAAATATTTTGTGTGTCTCCTTCACGTCTGAAAAAGACAGGGGCCAGAACAATCTGCTGGCTTTTCTCTTTTTCCAAAACCAAGAGCACATTTTTTAAAGTCAGCTTTTGTCACGATTTCCCCGTTAGGCCCTGGGGTCCCTCCTGGCTGCTGTGACAGCCCCACCTGGGTGCTCTGCCCCGCCCCCCCAGGAGCTCTGGGCTGCCTTCCCGCCTGGCAGCCGGCCGGCTCCCTGCTCACCTGTTTCTGTACATTGATGACTTTCCTCTGCACTCGCAATGGGGCCCAGTTTCTCCCTCTGGCCCTTGGGACCCTTGTGGGCAGATTCCTAGCATTTGGCTCCCTCCTCTCTTCCTTCTACCTCAACCCATACCAGGGGAGACGGGGTTCCCCAGGGGAGACGGGTTGTCCCAGGGTAGATGGGGTTCCCCAGGATAGATGGGGTTCCCTAGGGGAGACGGGTTGTCCCAGGATGGATGGGGTTTCCCAGTTTAGATGGGGTTCCCCAGGGGAGATGGGATGTCCTAGTGGAGATGGGTGTCCCAGAGGAGATGGGGTGTCCCAGGGTAGATGGGGTTCCCCAGGATAGATGGGGTTCCCCAGGGGAGACGGGTTGTCCCAGGATGGATGGGGTTCCCCAGGATAGATGGGGTTCCCCAGGGGAGACGGGTTGTCCCAGGGTAGATGGGGTTCCCCAGGATAGATGGGGTTCCCCAGGGGAGACGGATTGTCCCAGGGTAGATGGGGTTCCCCAGGATAGATGGGTTCCCTAGGGGAGATGGGGTGTCCCAGGGTAGATGGGGTTCCCCAGGATAGATGGGTTCCCTAGGGGAGATGGGGTGTCCCAGTGGAGATGGGTGTCCCAGGATGGATGGGGTTCCCCAGTTTAGATGGGGTTCCCCAGGGGAGATGGGGTGTCCCAGTGGAGATGGGTGTCCCAGGATGGATGGGGTTCCCCAGTTTAGATGGGGTTCCCCAGGGGAGATGGGGTGTC
This sequence comes from Balaenoptera physalus, assembly GCF_965194825.1. Classification (NCBI taxonomy): domain Eukaryota; kingdom Metazoa; phylum Chordata; class Mammalia; order Artiodactyla; family Balaenopteridae; genus Balaenoptera; species Balaenoptera physalus. The sequence goes on from NC_138892.1 coordinate 1,130,435, forward strand.
CCAGTGGAGTTGTGTGTTCCTCATGGGTCTTCAGACCCCCAGAATCCCTCCTGTGAGGTTGGAAAGTTCCCCATGAGTAGCACGAGCACGGCATCTGCACACGGACAGATTCTGGGAGGACTGGACCGGCCAAGGCACAGCCATCACCAGGGCAGGGCCTCGCGGGGTGTTTGTCCGAGTGCACTTGCTGGAACCACGGCTCAGGGGTGGAAGCCGGTTCCCAGGGGCTGTGGACTCCCTCCCCACACCCTGCTTGGCATCCAGATCCTCCAGGCCCAGGCTCACGGTTCCCGGCGGTGACTCCGTCCTGGCGCCGGCCCTCCGGGAACAAGAGGCTGGTGGGTCCCCAGCGCCACGGCCTCCACCGGCTGTGAGTGACTCTCTGTGCCTTTATGTCCACCATTAATTCATCCTTGAAATCCCCATTAATTAAAAAACTGTGAAATAAAAAGGCATATTTTCATTAATTTTAATGGAAAAATAGAATGTGTTTCATTTCAACCCCTGCTCGGCCCTGTGATCTGCCCAGGCAGCCCTTGTGGGAAACGTGGGTTTTGAACTTTCGTACCAGGGCAAACCAGCTGCCCGGCATCTGCTACCCGAGGGGACCCTCCTCCACAAGAGTACCGTTTGCATTTCAAAGTCCTTCCTGCTTGGGTCTCAGCCATCGGCTCTGGGGCAGCGCTGGCCGGTGGGCTGCTCCGTGCGGGTCGCGGCCCAGGCCCCGTGGAGGTGGCGCTCGGATCCCCTCCCTCTGCCAAGAGCCTCGGAAACAAAGCCGTTTAGATCTGTGAGGATGACACGTCTATTTGAAAGGGTTAACAATTTCAAACAATGTGTTTTAAACCGTCATTATCTTTGCAGTTACGAGATGAACTGCAAAGATATTATGGTTAATTATGCACTTAGGGGGCCCGAGCCTTCCAGCTGGAGGGAAGGGACCAGGCGGCTTGTGAAATAGCTGGGTCGCGCACGTCAGCTTAGATGGGACACGTCTGGGTGGGGGGCGGGTGGAGAGTGGGGGCACAGGGGCAGGTGAGGGCAGCGGGCTGGATGAAGAAGGACAGCGGGGAGGAGACGGCCTCTGCTTTGGCCCCTCCCTACGGGAGCCCTCACCCGGCCACGGGCTTGTCCCCTGGAGCCTGAGGCTGCTGGCGGAGGGCTGGACCAAGGGGAGCGCAGGCCTCCTGGATCGAATGCGCTCGGCTCCCAGTTCTCAAAGGCTCCTCCTTACTGGGGTTCAAAGAAGCGGGTAGGATGGGCCACAGTCACTGCCCCCCGCACAGGCCAAGGCGGGCAAGCCTGCGTGCCCTGGTCTGCTCGGCTGAGCTCCGCTGGAGCCTCCGCAGGGGCACAGCTCTTCCTGTAGCCTCCAGAGGAGAGGGTCACTGCATCCTGCCCCCAGGCCTGGGCGCTGCCTCACTGGACCCCCAGGGTCAAGGGTGACACCGTGCAGGGGCCTAGGGAGAGCAGCCCTGGAGGCTGCGGGAGGGGACCCGCTGGACACTCAGCCTCCCAGCTCCCAGGTCCACCCTGTTCCTTGGCTCAGGGACCCCCAAGCCGGCCCTCACCCTCTGCTCCCATCACCACGTCCTCTCTGTCACTGACCCCCGCCTTCCTCGTGAGGACTCCTGGGATGTCCTGCTAACCCAGGGGGTCTCCCATCACGTATGTCTCCCCCGATCCCCTCTGCAAAGCCCCCTCGCCAGGTCAGGTGACACACCTGCCCACCTGGGCTCAGGATTGGGCACCGCTGGGGGCTGCTGTCCGTTTGTCCAGGCTCTCATTGTGGATCCCCATTTATCCCCAAGCTGTCACTGAACGAGGCCACGGGCCCAGCGTTGAGGGGCGGCCTGGGACCACCAGCTGGCGAATGGCTGAGCATCACCCCCCAAAAGAGGGGCTGCATGGGGGGCGTCTGGAGACGTGGACCCCCTCACCCGGCTGCCGTCCCAGGAGACGGTCCTGAGGGCCTGGCCCAATCGGGAGAAAGCTCGTGTGGGGCAGAGCTGCCCAACGGCCTCTAGCCGCCCAGGCCTTAGTCCCCCAGCCGCAGGGCCTGAATGGCTGGAAGGAGGACCCCAGAAGGGCTTACATGAGACCCCAGCCAGGCCACCACCTGGCTTCAGGCTGGGGACACCTGAGCGGAGAGCCCGGCCATGCTAGACTCCGGACCCACAGAAACCGGGAAACTGTAACAGGGGCTGTTGTGACTCTGCGTTAACTTGTCACAAAAAGTAGAAGGCCAGTACGAGTCTCTTCCACTGTCTCACCAAGTGACCGCAGGGGTCAGGACCCTGGGATAGAAGAGCACGTGCAGCGGCTCATGGACCAGGCGGGGGTGTGGGTGCAAGGTCACACGGGGTCGCACGGGGTCACACAGGGTCGGGGCCGCCCTGCGTCCCGTCCAGGGGCGGCGATGTGTGTGCATGTCCAGTTGGGGGCCTCCCTGGGGTCTGGGCGGGTCTTGAGGGCAGGACTGTGGCATCGCTTCCGTGCCCCCCGGCTTGGCACAAACACAGAGCACCTCACGCCGTGTGGAGTCATCCCTCAGACACACGAAGATGAGCCACTGCCTCGCACTGCCCGCCGGGCGCCGGGCCGTCACAGACGCACGTTCCCTCCGACAAGACGGCGGGCGCAGAGCGCAGACGCTGCTCGCCTCACTCGGGTGGGACGCAGCGGTCGGGCCCAGGAGCGGCTGCGGTAGCCGCCGCCCCACCTGCGTCCTTGGGACTGAGCGTCTGGGCTCTCCCTGCTCCTGCACCCACAGAAAAGCCGGTGCTGACCACTGCGTCCAGGATGCCCCCGGGTGGGACACACTGCAGCAGGCGCCTGGGCCTGGGGACATTCACGGGAAGGGGGACAGAGGGCCACAGCGGGACGGAGGGATGACGGACGGGGAGGCCTGGCCCCGAAGGACCCAGGTGCCGGCCACGGACGCAGCAGCTGTCAGCGGGGCTCTCTCTGCTTCTCCCGCTGAGGACCAACAGTGGGCCCTCAATCCAACCCCTTCTCTCTCTCGGTGGAAACATGACAGAACCGACCATGTGCCTCTTTAGGAGAGAATAGGGGTCCGGGTTCTGGTGTGTTCCTGGTACATTCAGAATCGCTAAGTGACCCAGACCCTGGGCTTGCGGTCATTCAGTTACCATGACGATTGTGACAATTGAAAAGAAGGTTGCGTGTGTGCGTGTGTGTGCGTGCGCACACGTGTGGCCCTTTACCGCTCACTGCATGTACCTCCATCCCTGCCCTGACTTGGGTTTCACACGAGCCTGAGATGCAGACAGAGATGAGCCCTCAGCCTGTGGAGGAGGAACTGGGCTCCGAGGAGTCTCTTGACTCCCCAAGGTGTCCCCAGGTGTCCCCTCATGGAGGGGGTCTTGGGCGAAGGCCGCCAGCCCGGCTGTGGCCCCGCTGACCAGAGTCTGGGACTGGATCACAACGGGCTTGCGGGGACCCTGAGGCTCGCCAGGACCTCAGGCTCTGTGTCGAGTTGGGCTGTGGATGGCTGCCCTTCTTGGAGGGACCTGCCCCGTGCAGGGTGACGCAGGGCTGCTGCTCAGGACAAGCCCTCCGAGCACCGACCCCCCCCACGGGAAGCCTGGCTCATCCCCCAGGCTGCTGGGTGTGGGGCTACAGGGGCGTCAGGGAGCAGACCTGGATTTCCGCTTCAGGGAGGGATGGGCGGGGGGCGGATGGAGCAGGTCGGCTGCAGGGTTGACTCCGGACGGGCAACAGGCGGGACCCAATCGCGTCTAAATCCCCGAGGGGTTTGCGAGACGGCCTTGGGGCTCGAGGGGCCTGGGCTCCAGGTCTCGCCTGCTGGGCAAGGTGTGGAGGCTACTGTGTTTCCGCGAGGCCACAGGCCTCCCCTGAAGAGGAAGGAGTCTCGGAGAGTTTGAAGTCACTTCGTCGGGCTGCACTGGGGACCCACCTGTCATCCGTGGCCTCACCACCAAGCCACGTGGGGGAACGTTGCTGCGGGGTCTGCCGTGTCCGCAGAGGAGGAGGCAGCTGTGGGGAGAGCGGACCCCCTGCAGCTTTGCAAGGAGCCAGGTGGCGTACCAGAAGGTGCGGAGGGGCCGCTGGCCGAGACTCCCTGAGGAGGGCAGGCCCTGGGGTGCAGAGGGGCCGGTCTTCAGAGCGCAGCCTGGAGTGTACGGAGGTGGGAGGCGGGGGACCTTGGGGCCAGCCCGGGCCTGTCACGGGGATGGGCGAGTTTCAGCAGAGCGAGGTGAACATCGCGAAGGACACGCCAGGGAGGCCGGGTCACTACGCACCCTTCTTGTCGGCCAGGCGGTCCCTCCATGGAGGGGATCAAGGAGCCACTGTGACCAGGCAGAGCAGAGGCCGTCAGGGCCCCTGGCCGCTCCCTTCGCCCGCGGTGGTGCTGAGTCACGCTCCCATCCCGTGAGGGGTTCTAGCTCCTCCCCTGGGCCAGGCCGGGCTCTAGACTTTGGGGAGACGGCAGCGGCGGTTTGTGAGTCAGCTCGTGTCGAGGTGAGCGTCACGTCGGAAAATACAGGGAGGAAAGGGGATGGGGTGTGAGGCAGGGCATCTCAGGTCAGTGACACGGAGCCCCCAGGAGCCCCCGAGGGAAGCAGAAGGAAGGGGCCCCGAGACGGGGGCGTCCTGGCTCGTTTGGGGCCAGCAGGTGGCCATCTGGGGCGTGATGTCCGGAGGGCGGCAGGAACGCGGAGCTCTGTGGGTTACGGAAGGCCTTTGGACGTTTCCACTGTGATGAGCTCTAGAAGGAATTCGCGTAGGATGGTGGCAACCTCTGACCTTTCACTGTCTCCATAGCTGTACCTTTTCCAGAATGTCATACAATTGGAATCACACAGTCTATAGTCCTTTCAGACTGGCTTCTTTCACTTAGTCACATGCATTTAAGAGTCTCTGTGTCTTTCCATGACCTGATAGCTCATTTCCTTAAAGTGCTGGTTAATACTCCATTGTCTGATGGACCCCAGCTTGTTTATCTACTCACCTTCAAGGACACCCTGTTGCTTCCACGTTTGGCAGTTATGAATGAAGCTGCTACAAACATCTGTGTGTTTATGTGGATGTAAGTTTTCGACTCCTTTGGGTAAACTCCAAGGAGCGTGATTGCTGGATTCTGTGGTGAGAGTACGTTTTGTTTTGCAGAAAACGCCACACTGTCTTCGCAAGTGGCTGCACCATTTTGCGTTCCCACCAGCAGTGATGACGGTTCCTGCTGCCCCACATCTTCAGCAGCATTTGGTGACGACAGCGCCTGGATTTTGGCCATCCTCATGGGTGTGTAGTGGTACCTCCTTGTTGCTTTAATTTGCGTTCTCATGACGACATAGGACGTGGAACTTCTTTTAATATGATTATTTGCCATCTGTGTATCTTCTTTGGTGAGAAGTCTTTTCTATTTCCCTGTCCTTTTTTAGTTGGGTTGCGTGTTTTTTATTGTAAAACTTTAATATTTTGGACACCAGTCCTTTATCAGATGTGTCTTTTGCCAGTGTTTTCTCCCGTCTGTGGTTGGTCTTTTCATTCTCCTGACATTGTCGCAGAGCAGAAGTTTTCAATTTTAATGAAGGCCAGCTTATCAATCATTTCTTTCACGGATTACTGTGCCTTTGGTGTTGTGTCGTAATATTTCTATTCCCCAGCATAAAACCAGCCGACGTCGTGGGCTCAGCTCCCTGATGGCCCTGGTCTGACAGCTTCAAGCCCCTCACGTGAGCAGTTCTGAGAAGTAGATGCCATGATTTATCATCTGCGCTTTACTGACAAGGAAACAAATATCCTCACCTGCCGAGACCTCCTGGACCCCGAGTGTGTCACCTGGACCCCAAGTCTGAGCTTTGCCGGCCCCTCCCCGCCGCTGGTCTGACGCGGGGACTCCGTGTGGCTCCGCTCCTGCTGCTGTCGGGTGTGGGTGTGTGTGGGTCCCAGCCCCGCTCCCCGTTTCTCCACAGCTCCATTACCTGGTTTGAAAACGCACAGGTGCGAGATTGCATTTTTGTTTCTGCACGACCTGTTTCACTGTCCATTTAGCCCCCAGACGGCTGGCTGGCGGGTTCAGAAGTCTCACAGCCGGGTTGGGTGTGTCTGCCTGACGCACACGGTGACTTGAGTGGGGTCGCTGTCCGCAGGTGACAGCGCGACATGGGGCTCGGTGCTCCTTGCAGGACCAGGTTTGCTTGGAGGGAGAGGGATGGCATGCGGGCCGCCCCTGTGGGTACTGCTCACACTGCCGTCTGCCATCGAGCGAGTGCTGCCACACGGACCCAGGCCCTCTGAGAACGGCTTTCCTCCCTGGTCTGGCTGGGGGTTCCTCCTTGGCGCCTGGCCGGGTGCAAGGGATGCAGGTGAACCAAGGCCGGCCCAGCCCCGCCGCTTCCAGCTCCTGCACGAGCTCTTCCGTCCGTCCGTCTGCCCTGCAGCCGCTGCCCTTTTGCTCCCGCGTTTCTCTGCAGAGGGAACCGCCAGCCGCTTCCCGTTTCTACTTTATTGGCTCTTCATGCCTCATTTTTTACCTCGGGAGCCTTTTTCTTTAAAAAATTGAGACTTTACATAATTTCTTAGTGCTTAAATCAAATGGAAATGTGGTCCATAAAATTTAAGAAAGAAACGTGTCTATTAACTCACATGGGCCACGTCCACCTGGAGCCTCGTTCACACGCCCCTGGGGCCTGGTGGCCACACGAGAGGGAAACCCCATCCAGTGAATTTAATGACTGCCTGTGGGTTTCCTGCCTGTGGGGTCCCCGACCTCTCCCTCCACCCCCAGACTCTGCTCCAGAGGCAAAGGGACGACCCTGGCCCGACCAGGCCCTCTGCCCAAGGTTCAGCTCTGCCTGCCCCGCCCGGGGCTCCTGGACTCGCAGGCCCTGCCCCGTAGCTCCAGGTCCAGGGCCTCTGGCCGCACCTGGTACACAGCGGGTGCCTAATGGGTGCCTGCTGCACTAGACTCAGGGGAACGTGATGGGGGATGAGACCCTGCCGGCCTGGCCTGCCGCTTCCCACACCGATGGGTATTTCAAGCTCAGAAACTCCTCTGGTCCCAGGGACCTCAGCTCCCCAGAGAAGCGGCGAGCCGATGCTGGAGGTGCGTCGGGCAGCAGGCTTGTGGCTCACGGCCTTGAGTCTCGGGCAGACGCCCGAGTCAGATGGGCCCCTGGGCCCTGGGCGGAGGGCTTGGCCTGGGCCTGCCTGGAGGGTCCCTGGCAGTGAGGCCGCAGGTGCATGGGTAACAGCACCACTGACCACAGGGACTGAAGAAAAACAGGGCCCAGGTCGGAGGGGTTAATCGGAAGCTTATACGGAAGCAGGGCCCACAAACACTGCCCACCCTGGCAGGGTCCACGCCTCGGTCGGCTTCTCTCCCGCTCGTCTCTTGTGGTCTTTACATTTTCATGCAGTTGTCTTGTTTCACCAACCGAATTATAAAACCCTGGGCCAGGACTGCCTGTGTGTCTCCCCGTCTCTCTCTCGCAGGACGTGGCATGCAGGTTGCTCTCAGGCGGCTCCATGAATCTGCAGGTGGAGTTGAAGAGGGGACAGCTGGAGATGTGCTGGCACGGTTCTGAGGCCCCAAGGGACCCTACAAGGTGGTGCTTTGGAGCCGGGGTGAGGGCCCACAGGGGTTGGTTAGTCGTGTGTGCGGGACCCGACTCTTCCCCAAACTGCCCGGGTCCTGAGTCCCCAGAACACAGGCCCCTGTGCTCTGGCTTTGACAGGTTGGAGAGCTGAACTCTAAAAGGCCTCCAGCTTGGACACTCTTGCTTGAGGAGCTCCTGGCTGGGGTGGACGGAGGCACGGGGTAGAGAGTGTTTAGATGGTCCTTGGCGCTTGGCAACACCTCAACTGTTTGGTGAATAAATTAGTGGGCGGCCAAGGGAAGGATGTGTGCTTTACCTAAAGGGGAAACTGGCAGAAAGAACACTTGGTTTCTTTCATAATTTTAGCTTCTGAGGACCCCCCCCCACAGACATGACACGACAGGACTTTTATAACTGAGCCTACTGAGTGCCAGCTTCCTCATTAATAGTACATTATCCTGCTAACCCTCATTCTCACCGTCATCACTATGCCCTGTGTGCAGGTCAAGTGGTGTCACATGAGAAAGCGCCCAGCAAGATCTCCCATGAGGTGAGCCGCGGCTGCTGCGATTGCCACATGATGGTGATGACGAGGGTGGTGATGAGGGCATTGCTGGTGGTGATAGTGATGTAGTGATGGTGGAGATCATGGTGACAGGCAGTGATTGTGGTGATGGTGATGGTCATAGTGACAGCGAAGATGACTGCTGTTGGAGATGACGGTGATGATGATGATGATGGTCATGATGGTGGTGGTGGTGGTGATGGTGGTGACGGTGGTGATGGTGGTGATAATGGTGGTGATGGTGATGATGGGGGAGGTGATGGTGATGGTGTTGATGATGATGGGGATGACAGTGACCATGATGATGATGGTTACAGTGGAAACTGTGGTGATGATCATAGTGATGGTGACGATGATGATGATGATGATGGTGGTGATGATGATTGGTGATGATGGTGGTGATGGTGATGGTGATGGTGGTGATGATGATTGGTGATGATTGGTGATGATGGTGATGGTGATGGTGATGGTAGTGATGATGGTGGGGATGGTGATGATGATGATGATGGTGATGATGATGATGATGGTGGTGATGATGATTGGTGATGATTGGTGATGATGGTGATGGTGATGGTGATGGTGGTGATGATGGTGGGGATGGTGATGATGATGATGATGGTGATGGTGATGGTAGTAATGGTGATGATGGTGGTGATGGTGGTGCTGATGATGTAATGATGACAGCTATGCTGGGAGCATATATTTTGGGCAGCAGAAAACAGGCAGCTCTCCTTGAGGAACCTGGGACCTATGGACCTATAGGAGCCACAGAAGAGAGACACAAATACTCCTCAAAACTACCAGCAATAATGGGCCCCTAATTCCACACTAAGGAGACCCAATACGTGTCAAATTCCATTTGTAATTGGATTAAAGTCATTTGCAGCTTGTACAGTTTGTTGAGAAGCACTTCTTTCCCCTTGTGGGTCCAGGCACACATTTCAACGGCTCACCTCCTCATTACAGACATGTCATCCCTGAGACGTCTGGCTTCCTGCTCACAGAAGCACTGCCCACAGCACAGCTGGATGCCAAAAGCAGGTAGTGATCAACACTGGGTCGGAGCACCGTGGCCTGACCTGCCAGCGACCGGCCCTCGGTGCCTGTATCCTGACGTCTGCGATGTATCTTCTGCAGCTGAAAGCGTGAACATTTGCGTGGGAACTGGCTTTATGAGACACATAAACATTTATTTAAAGAGAAATGAAAATAGCAACATAGAAAATGACTGCTTCCTGACTTTAAAATGCCTTCCCTTCAGGTCTCTGGGAGCATAATTATGCTTGTACAGATTTTGTAGCTACTGTCAAGCACGTCTATGAGAAACACTATTTTTTAAGACTTTATTATACAGCGATAACATTTCTGCTCCAGAATAAAATAACATGGATCAAGGTGCCAGCCCAGGAGCTAATAATGTTATAACGTCTCAATTCATGTCTCTGAGTTTAAGCTGTAAATGGAGAATTAACATCAAGGAAGGCATTTTCAGTAACTGCAAATTTTTCTGTCTCCAAACTTGGTGTTATCTAAATTACGAGATTTCAACGGACGTCAAGTGTTACTTTCACCCCGATGTGCACATTTCTCCTGCAGATCCCATGCCCCGCTTGCCTCTCCCAGTTCCACCTCGATGTCATCGGGTGCTGTTCTCATTCTTTCTGGCCCTGGACTGTCTTACAAGAAAAAAATAGAAAATTTAGATAGCCCTACGTCAATGAAAGAAACAAATTGTAAAAATCGAAGAAGCAAAAAAATCTACCCACAAAGAAAAATCCAGCCCCATATGGCTTTGCTGGAGAATCCTATCAAATAGGCAAGGAACAAATAATGTCATAAAGTGAAGAAAGGGAATGATTCTCAGCTCATTCTATGAGGGCAAATAACACCGATACAGAACATGAGACGTGTGTAACAGGAACAGGGGATCAGAGACCAGCATCTCTTATGAACACAGATGCAGAAAGGCTTTATAAAATGGTGGCCGCTCAGACCCAACTCCACAAGACACGAAACCTTCCACTGCGGCCACGTGGAGTTTATCTCAGGAAGGTGAGCTTGCTTCACATTCAAAATCGTGTCACTCACCACTTTAACAAAATAGAGGAGAAAAAAATATGATGACCTCAACAGGTGTAGATAAAGGACTTGACACAATTTGACACCATTCATGATAAAAACTCTCAGAGCTGGAACAATAGAGCATTTTCTAAATCCAATAATGGCATCTGTGCAAAGCCCGCAGCCAACATCTTCGTTCATGTGAAAGACTGGACACGTTCCCTCTAAGACTGGGGTTAAAGCCAGGATTTCCGCGTTTACCACTTCTGTTCAACATTCCACTGGAGGGTATGGCCAGTGCACAAGGCAATAAAAAGACTTAAAATATATCAAGTTGGTTGGTTGGATGGAGGGAGAGAGAGGTAGGCCGGTGCAGCCATGTGGGGTTGTGTGGGGTCTTGGGACAGATGGTGGGGCTGGTCCTCATCAGTTTTCCAGGGTGATGGTGGCAGTTGGGTGCTTGGTCTTCTCACAGGTCAGCCAGTCAGTGTCACCTGAAAGGGACACGCAACAAAGCAAATGGATGCATCTATGGTTAGCTCAGGGTGTGACCTGAAGTATGCTCACCCCGTGTCCTCCGTGGGTTGCCCCTTCTGGGGTTCTTTGCCTGGTGGCCAGGATGACCTCATCTTACTAATGCCATCTGCAACATCCTTGTTTCCAAATATGGCCTCATTCTGTGGTCCTGGGTTAGGACTTCAACACAGGAATCTTTGGGGACACAATTCAACCTGTAACAGGGCTGGTTGTGCTGTCCCTCCACATCAAGGGGAGGGCACGGGGTCACCGTCCCCACTCGTCAGGCCCCCCAGGCACTGGCTCGCTGCAGACCCTGCCCCAGCCGGAACAGGGCCCTGGCCCTACACCCGTCCACCCGGCTGTGCCCGTTTGTGTGCTGGGGAGAGCTGTGCGGGGTGTGGAGAAGCAGGGCCAGGTCCCTGCAGGAGCCGTGCGCTTTGGGTGGAGAGAAGAGGGGGCTCAGCGTGGGAAGCAGGTGCCCACGCCCCACCGGGCTAGCACCGGCCTTTTGCTTCCACTCTGGCCCGAGATCATAACTGCTTTATTGAGATGTCATTCACATACTGTACTATTCACCCTTTAAAGTGTGCAAGTCAGTGGTTTCAGCGTATCCACAGATGTGTACAAACATCACCACAGTCAATTTAGGGCACTTCCATCCCCCCAAAGAAACCCCAAACCCTTTAGCTGTCACCCCCTTACCCTTCCCCCAATCCCCACTGTTTCCCTGCTTCCTACATCTACAAATGTTCCTGTTCTGGACGTTTCCTATAAATGGATCACATACTACGTGGCCTTTGGCGTCTGGTTTCTTTCACGGAGCATGGTGCTTTCGAGGTTCGTCCACGTCGCGCTGTGAATCCGACCTTCAGTCCTTCCGAAGGCTAAGTGACGTTCCGCGTGCGGCTGGACCACGTCTGTTTGCTGATGGCCGCTCGGTGGCTTCCTCCTTCCGGCTGTTGTGAACATCCACCTGCCAGTTTCTGGGTGGACGTGTTTTCAGGTCTTTGTTGATCTGGATCCATTCTGATGCCGGTAGGGCCAGGTACAGCACATCCCCCAAGTTTATGAACCCCAGACTCTGAAAATAAAGCTCATTGGTCGCATTATGTGAATGTGCTCTCTTGTTAACCTGAAGGTCACCTTCTGTGGTGGCTGAGGTCTCACCTTCAGATTCAGAGCTGTGGCGGCCTTGGTGCCGGGTCTCCAGCATGCAGTGATTCGGGCCAAAGCAGCACCGGCCTCCACGCTGCAAATCATGTCACCCCGTTGTCTGACTGTGGCTGGGGAGACAATTAGCTCAGTTTCAATCACAGGTAATCCTGGACTGCAGGCTGGCACCCGGGCGCTGCCTTGGACCTGCAGACAGGAGGGACTCTCAGAGTAAATTAAGTTCTACAACTCTTGAACCTAAATGGGGATCTTTGCAGGAAAACCAGAACTTTCCTCTCTCGGATACGTGTGGCACTTGTGTGGCAGATTACGATGCCTGTCAGATTCTAGCTGTCCTGACAAAGCTTATCTTGGGCCTGGACAGCAGGCAGCCTGAGTGTAGGTGTGACCCTGAGGGATTACAGAACCCCCCCTTGGAGGCTCTGCCCTCCTGCTGGGTTTCCTTCCCACCCTCCCTCCCAATGGACCTGGCTTTCTCCAGCAAGCCAGCCCCTTCCTTGCTTCTGTGATGGGCCTGCAGGCCCAGGGGCTCTGTTTCCCATCTTTAGGGAGTGGGGGAGATGTGAGGGAGGAGGGGATGAGGGGCCTTTCCCACTTCCTAGGACGAAATTCTGACAGGAGATGTTTCTCCTGAATCTCTGGATGCTGATGTGATGTCTGGAACGGCTGCAGCCATCTTCCCACCAGGCTGAGGGTGCAACTCACCTGGAGGATGAAGGGCAGAGAGAAGGAAGGGGCCAGAGCCTGTGGGTGTCCTTGACCTACTGAGTCAGACGCTGACCAGAGCCCACTGACCTCTGACCTTCCTGTCCTGTGAGGGCTGAATTTCTTGGGAGAATAAATATGCTCACAAATCCTTTGCAGCTCCTCCCATCAAGAATTTAGCAACCTGGGGACTTCCCTGGTGGCACAGTGGTTAGGGATCCGCCTGCCAATGCAGGGGACGTGGGTTTGATCCCTGGTCCGGGAAGATCCCACATGCTGTGGAGTGACTGGGCCCGTGCGCCACAGCTACTGGGCTTGTGTTCTGGAGCCGGCGAGCCACAACTACTGAGCCCACGTGCCACAACTATGGAAGCCTGCGCACCGCAACGAAGAGTGGCCTCCACTCGCCGCAACTGGAGAGGGTCCACGTGCAGCAACTAAGACCCAACACAGCCAAAATAAATTTTAAAAAAAGAAAGAAAGAAAGAAATGACTTCTTTTTTTTTTTTTTTGTAAGTACTATTATCTCCTCTTTATAAATTTATTTATTTATTTATTTATTATTTTTGGCTGTGTTGGGTCTTCGTTTCTGTGTGAGGGCTCTCCCCAGCTGCGGCAAGCGGGGGCCATTCTTCATCGCGATGCGCGGGCCTCTCACTGTCGCGGCCTCTCCTGTTGCGGAGCACAGGCTCCAGACGCGCAGGCTCAGTAGTTGTGGCTCACGGGCCCAGTTGCTCCGCGGCATGTGGGATCTTCCCAGACCAGGGCTCGAACCCGTGTTCCCTGCACTGGCAGGCGGACTCTCAACCACTGTGCCACCAGGGAAGCCCGAAATGACTTCTTCTTAAAAAAAAAAAAAAAGAATTTAGCAACCTAAATATCCATCAGCGGATGAGTGGATAAGAAGATGTGGGGGGTGTATATATATATATATATATATATATATATATATATATATATATATATATATATATATATATATATATATACACACACAGACAATGGAAGATTAGCCATAAAAAGAACAAAATCTCACCATTTGTGACCACATGGATGGACCTAGAGGGCATTATGTTCAGTGAAATAAGTCAGACAGAAAAAGACAAATACTGTATCATTTCACCTAAATTCGAATCTAAAAAATCAAACAGACGAACAAACATAACAAAACAAAAATAGTTATAGACAGAGAGAATAAACAGGTGTTTGCCAGAGGGAAGGGACTGGGGGACGAGAGAAATAGGTGAGGGAGACCAAGAAGAGCAAACACCCAGTTGTGAAATAAATGAGTCACAGGGATGAAATGCACAGCATGGGGAATACAGTCAAAAATATTGTATTAACTTTGCATGGTGACAGATGACAACTAGACTCATGGTGATCACTTTGAAATATACAGAAATATCAAATCACTATGTTGTATAACAGGAACTAACAGTGTTGGAAGTCAGTTACAAACAAACAAACAAACAAGCAAACTCATAGAAAAAGAGATCAGATTTGTGGTCACTGGAGGTGGGGTTTGGCGGGGGGAATTGGATGAAGGGGGTCAGAAGGTACAAACCTCCAGCTATAAGATGAATCAGTACTAGGGATGTAATGTACAACATGACACATGTAATGAACATGGCTGTATGTTATATGTGAAAGATGTCAAGAGAGTAATCCTGGGAGTTCCCATCACAAGGAGATATTTTTTTCTATTTCTTTAATTTTGTATCCATATGAGAAGGTGGGTGGTCACTATACTTACCGTGGTCATTATTTCATGATGCGTGTAAGTCAGATCTTTATGCTGCACACCTTAAATGTCTACAGTGCTGTCGTCGATTATATCTCTGTGAAACTGGAAGGAAAAAATAAAGTCAGCTAGTGAAGAAAAAAAAAGAACTGGGGTCTTTTCCTCACCCTTCAATCCAAGCTAGCTTATGATCTGCTTTGACCCCTAGGAAGTGGTGGAGTAATGTTGAACATTTCTCGGGGTCTTGGCCCTCAGAGAGGTTATGGCTCCTGTCCTGCCCTCTCAGAGAAGCTGTCAGCAGAGACGTCTGCTCTTGAGGATTAAAGACCCACGGAGAAAGGTCCAGCTGGCCGAGCTGGCTGCAGATTCCAGCCGCATATGTGAATCCAGGAAAGATTGAAGAAGATCCAATCAGAAAACCCATAGATCCATGACAAATAATAAACTGTGGTTATTTTGAGCCACTAGGTTTTGGGATGGTTTGTTATACGGCAGTTGCTAACTGATGCATTTCCCTTATTGTTTAGGCCAGAATGAGTCAGAGCTGTTTGTTTTCATGGCTGTAAGCATCCCTCCCATCCAGGCTGTTCTGAGGCAGGATTCCCCCAACAGAACCCGTTTCGGCCAGTGTCTGCTGCTGATGGTGAGCGAGGCCTGTTCCAAGCAGACCGTGTCATTGCTAAGCTGCACGGTTTTCTCTTTAATCCCGTCCTCCCCAGGGGAGCTCGGCGTCCCTTTGGCAAAGCAGCCGTAGCGAGTGGTCCCTCTGCCACCCTCTCAAAGCCCTGTTCCAGGGGGTCTGCCCTCGTGACCCCACATCTCAGAGTGTGAGGCCTGAGCATCTCATTCTTATATCCAGTTAGATCCTTGAAAATTATTTTTAACAAAAATATTATATACTCTTCTTAAGGAAAGTGGAAATGGGGAAATTCTGGAGAAAAACGTCAAAGTGCAGATATACATAGAAAAGCCCTGTATTTATACGATCACTGCTAAACCAACAGTGCCGGGCGCCTCTCTCTCAGATGCCACGTGGTTGGGGTGATGTCCCCGCCCAACTTCTGCGAGGTCACCGTTCAACATGGTCTCCGTTTTCAGACAAAGAAACAGAGATGCAGGTACACACGTGTCACATGTCTGTCACAGGCTGCGGGCCATGTTTGCTGAACCTAACATTTTATAACAAGCATTGTCCGTAATCCTTAAAAACGTGGAGAATAACTGTTTTTAGAGACTTCATCACATCTCATTTCTCACTTCATGGTCAGAGGTTTGAGCTCTTTCCTGCGATTCTTTGTCATAAATAGAGCTGGGTTCACTCACTCACTCAATCACGGACCCTGGTGGTGACTCAGTGATAAACTGAGTCCTGATCTTCCGGAGCTTGAAGCCTGGTGAGGGAGGCCCATGCCAGTCTGGGTGTGTGGTTGGGTGTGACCGTCAGGGACTGTGGACCTGAGGGCTGTGTGGATGGGCCGGGGCTGCAGAGAGAGACTGGCCCACGGCAGCGCCCTGTGGCCTTGATCTCGGTGCGGCCAGGAAACCAGGAGCACTCGGAGTTTCAGCCGCAGGTGGGAGAGCCGGGATGCTGGTCTCTGCCTGGGGGGGGAGGGGAAGTCCTGGAGGGGCGGTGGATGCGGGGGCGTCACCACCCATGAGCTCTCCCGACTCCCCTACGCCTGCTCTAAAAGGAAACACTGGACAGTCCGAGAGTCGGCGGGCCTGCGGGCCGGCCGAGCATCTCTGGATGTGCGAGACTGGTGTGCCCCAGGCCCCATGGGCTTCTTTCCAAGAACCTCCAGCTGCACCCACCCTCAGGTCCGAGCTTTCCCTGTGGGAGAGAGAGAAACGGAGACTCCACTGCTGGGCTGGCTTACGTCACTTCCAGCCCCATCTGTCACCTGGCAGGCTTGCAGTCAACCTCCCACGGCTCCCTGCAGCCGTGACCCTGGTTTGGCTCGGCTGTGAACTTGTGGTCAGCCTGGGGAGGGCGAGCTTTCTGCAGGGCACAAGCCGGTGGCCTACGTGACCACACACCATGTCCACACTCAGCGAGCGAGAATTCCTGGGGCAGGTCAGAGGCCTGTCAGGATCCCTGTTCCATCAGATGAAGCGCGGTTGCCCATAAACAGAACAGCAGGAGGAGACCCTGGGGGCCCGGGAGCGGCTTTGTTTGTCCCGCGTGGCTGTGCGCCCCTCGGCCCGTCGCACCCGCGGCTGGGGAGACCGCAGGCCCACCGTGACATCCCAAGAGAAAAACTCCGCCTGTCTGAGCTCACAGACACCGAGGGCGGGGCCAGGCCAGCACAGCCCACCCCACAGGTGGGGGGCTCTTTCTCCCAGAGGAAGAGGAAGAAAACCTCCCCTTCACTGCATAAACGACCCCGATGTGCATGTCACTGCATTGCAAAACCCAAAGGCCTTCCTTTAGTGCCTGATTTAGGCAGACCAGCATCTCGGGAGCTTTTATTTTAGCAATATGGTATTTTACCAGCACCGAGGCATAAAACTGACGAGAAAATTAACAGTGGAAAGTTTGCTCCAGACGCATCCACCTCTGACTGCCCACGAGAGGACGAAGGTCAGAGAAGCTATGGTGCTCAAGCGGGAGCCTGTCTGCGAGGAGCACACACATTCCGTGCCCCTGTGGCATCAAGATCGTCCGCTTCCCCCCCCGGGAGTTCCGCCTGCGTTTGTTCACATCAGGTGGCGAGTGGGGTCCGTTTCGAGCTCGGGTTGACGTTTACAAAACACAGCTGGAAATCGCTGGCCAGACTACTATTTAGAGGCCGACGCTCTTCTGAGCTTCACACGTTCCAGGCTGGTTTCCATTCCTTTTCTAAGCTCCACGTCTGGCAGATCGGATCCTCTGTGTGCACGGGTCCCGGGACTGCAGGACGGGGGTCGCTGGTGAGAGGGGTCGGGACTCCTTTGCAGGGATTAGGGGATGACAGGGGTGGGAAGCCATCCAGGACTGGGTTGTGTCCCCAGACTCATACGTTGAAGCCCCGCCCCCAGTGGGACCCACCTGGAGATGGGCCTGGAGGGAGGTGATTAGGGTCAAATCAGGTCGGGGTGTGGGGCCCCGACCCCGTAGGACTGGAGTCCTCACAGGAGAGACACCAGGATGTGAGCTCAGAGGGGTGACACGTGTGGACACAGGGAGGAGATGGCCGTGTAGACGCCAGGGAGAGAGGCCTGGGAGACCAGCCCTGCCGACACCTGGATCTCAGATTCCAGCCTCCAGATGGTGACCCTAACCCTAACCCTAACCCAGTGGTCAGGTCCCTCCCTGACGGTGGCCTTTGGTGACCTCCAAGCCTGGCTTCTGACCCCTGCTGAACTCAGCTGGATCACTCGGGTCAAATCACCCCAAATTAAAAGGCTTAGCTGTCAATTTGCCTAATGATGTGTTTGAATAAAAGCTCTATTTATGAAATTCACACCCTCACTCGACAGAGCAATTCCAGCTCCATCCAAGGTGCTCACGGCGCCTCAGCTCTTTCCTGCCTTTGCCTCTTCTTGAGGACGTCAGTGATTTCAGCTGGTCTGAGGATACGTCCATCTTATTTTAATCTTTCAAAGAAGAGTCCATCAAATTTATATCACCTTTTACACTTTGGGGAAACCCTTTTGGTCTACTGTGTAGCTGATGGTGCAAACGACTGTCAACGCTTGTTTCCTGTAACGGCTGCTCTGGGTCAGTTTCCCAACACCTGATGTTCGTGCCTGTTCTGTGCGTGTGAGCTGGGGGTCCCTAGAAGCAGAGTCTGAGATGGGAATTCTGGTTTGAAGACTTAGTGAATCAAAGAGTCTTCCTGGTCTCTGTTTGCTCTCAATGCGCGGATTCTTTTTTGTTTTCAGTGGTTTGATTATAATGGAATTAGATTGGTTGTCTTCGTATTAATTTGGCTGGAGGTTTTCTGACCTTACTAAATCTGTGGGTTGATGTCTTTCATTGTTTTATTGTTATCAAGTTCTTGACCGTTATTTTCTCCAATATTCTTTCATCCTGTTCTCTGTTCTCAACTTCTGAGTGATGGGGCAGTGGGAGGGGGGAGATGTGGTCACTTCTGATGACATTTAATTATAAATGACACTGAATGGCCTGTCACTTGACAAATATCTTTGTCTGACGAAGTATGTAACTAACTTTCTTATTAAAAAGTTATAAATGCTTATTAAATGAAATACTATAGAACCTAAACAAAAAATGTGGGCGGGGAGAAGAGGCTCACTATCTAGGGAGGAATCTTATTAAGAATGTAGATTATTTTCTATATTTTGTCTATGGAGGGATTTGTAAATTGCCCTAAATTCTAATCATATCTTAAGACACATTTCTGTCCTGCTTCCCTTAGCATTTAGTGCGTCGTGAGAGGTCTTTATTGGAACGTCATGTTGCCAAGACTCTGCACCTGAAACAACCCTGGATGCCCCTCTCGCACCCCTGCCCATCTCTTCTCTGTCTCAGCAGGAGGAACCCCAGACGGACCGGGAGCTGCGGCACAGGAAAGGTCAGCTCGTCTGCAGTGGAGTCAGGTGCATACAGCAGGTGCCCCAGGAGTGTTCGCTCAGTGTCGGTCCAGCCTGCCCCCTGCCCTCGTCAGGGAGTCTCCCGGATCATGATTTTATGCTTGTCTCCCATTTCCAGCGAGGGGTGGGTTACCCACGGTTTCCTTAGCCACCGACCCACTGGGGACACAGTGTGTTGGTCACTTGAATATACAACGACCAGCTTTCTGCCAAGAAAGTCTTTTTCTGCATCCTCAGGAACCAGGGGCCCTGGAGGACCCTTGGATAACTAGACCCTGGATAACTAGACCATTTCACTCTCTTTTGGTTTTTGTGGTGTGTTTGCTCGTTTGCAAGCAGATGCAATCTTGTGAAAATGAACCCATTACCCCTTTTTGTTCCCCACCTGACCCACCGCCTCTGAAGCCCTGAAGTTCTTCCCCTCCCAGGAGTCTGGCAGTGACTTGACCCTGCTTTTCCTCTGACTTGATTTGGAAGCACACAGCCCTGGAAGCAGGAGGACTTGGCCCCATGGAGACCCTTTCCCTCTTTCCTTCCATCCCACAACGAGCCCCAAACCTCCAGGGGCTGTGGCCGTCCCCCGACATCGGCCTCCCTGGGCCTTTTTGCACCATCACATGGCTGCCGGGCTTCTGCCCAGACTTCTGGGGTTTCCCAACTCTCCTCCCATGGGGTTTGAAGACGGTCTAGTGTCTGAGCCAGTCTCTCCTAAGTCTTCGTCAAGGACTTTGTCACAAAGGGCCAAATCGTTTCCTTCCAAACCCCGGAATCGAGTCTGAATGAACCAGAGCTTTCCCAAGCGGCCCTATCCTGCTCTGCTCACACCTGGCAGAGTTGTTGGTTGGTTCTTAGGAACGTCAATTGGGGATCAAAGTCGTACAGCAAACAAACAAACAAACAAACAAAACCCCAAAACAACAATAACAAAAATTTAAGCCAAGGAGAGGTGAGCTTGCAAAGTCCTTGCCCTGCAGTCCCGTGGTCCTGGCCCTGCCCGGCGGCTCCCCAGGGCGTGAAGGTCAGCCGGTGGACCCGCCAGCACCGCTGCACAGCCCGGTGCAAGGTTAATGCTGCTGTGCATTGGGGGCTGTAATAAACATTTTCTTCTGAAGCCCGTTTGGTGCCTGTAATTTGGTAATAACGACGCACGGGCCTGGAAAATGGTCCCGAAGCCAAGCAATTACCTGGCTTCTGTCCTGAAGACAAGTTGTGGATTATAGTGGCACGGGGTGGTGAGGGGTTCACCTTGGCGGTGTCCCGTGAACAGCAAGTCCTGTAAGCAAGTGGGACGCTCTGCCTCCAGGGCCACTGGCGGGGGGCGGCCGGTGGGGCTGGGAGGGGACGAGCACTGGCCCTGTTTGCTTGGGTGCATCAAGGTGACGCTGGAGTCCCTGGTGGGAGAGAGAGATAAAAAACAGAAAAAAAGGAAGAAAATCACATTCGTTCTTCCGGCACACTCTGTGTTTAAAAAAAACCGAAGCTTCCCTTACTGCGGAGGTGAAGAAGTCAGCGGTCTCTGAATTACCACAGACGCACTCAAATCCCTTCCAGGCTCCCAAGCAAATCCTTTAATTGAATGATATTCCTCGCTTTCCGTGGCTACAGAGACCCATCAGGCTGATGGCACAGAGGATTCTTTCGTGCACGTGGGGGTGTCGTTACTGCTCAGGGTTGAGTGAATTAATTCCCTCCCATCTAACCTGTTGACCGTACACGGCCTGTTCAAGGTCAGGGTGAGCAGGCCAGATGGCGACGTGGCAGCCGGGTTCCCGAGGCCGTGCTGTGACCCCTCTGGGGACCGGCCAGCTGCGCCCGGCCTCGGGGCCGCCAGCACGGGGTCCTGCTAGTACCTGGGCTGAGATGCTGCCGAGGGTCTGGTCACAGCGTGTGTCGGTTTCTCATAATCCCAGGTACCTGGAAAAGGGT
Organism: Balaenoptera physalus; assembly: GCF_965194825.1. Classification (NCBI taxonomy): domain Eukaryota; kingdom Metazoa; phylum Chordata; class Mammalia; order Artiodactyla; family Balaenopteridae; genus Balaenoptera; species Balaenoptera physalus. The sequence goes on from NC_138892.1 coordinate 1,151,247, forward strand.
TTGAATATAGCAATTCTTTTTCCTGAAGAAAATCGTTAAGATTTTAAAGAAAAAATATTAAAATAAGTAAGGTAATAACAGCACCTGGGTTGTGTTGACTGCGGAGGATAATACAGAGAAACGTAAGGCTCTATTTCCTAAGAATAAAAACTGCAGAGGCACTGATCGTAAATGTAAGAAATTACGTGACATAAACTTTAAAGTACTGTATCTTTTGTGTCTGTGAAGGAATGACACGTTTTCAAGTTTCCGAGTGATCAAGAACTACTGACTTAACTACGTCAACGTTTTCACCTTCAGGCCAAAGACAAATCTCAGACCCCAAATAAGTGGCTGACGGAGAGGCCACAGTCGGTGCTGGAGGAGAAGGGCCGAAGGGTGCGACCTGCTCAGGGCCGGTGGGGACACGCTGGGGACATGCCCGGGACACATGCTGTCCGCCTGGACGCCAGGCCAGCCCCTCTTCCCCTCCCTCTGTCCTGGGCCCTCACGTCTCTCTTTAGGGCTGAAGTTGACCTGAGCTGGACCTTGCCCCTGGCCACCAACACTTCATGACCGATAAGCAGGATAAACGTGCAAAAACAAACAAAAACCCAGAAAACGAAACGGCTTGCTGTGCCTGCACCTGTGGTGCTGGTGTCCGCGGGGTTCTGGCCCTGAGGCAGGAGGCAACTACGGGCTGTTACCTGCCTCACTTCAGTTAGATAGGATTACCTGCAACTTAAAAAAAAAAAAAAAGGTCCTACTGTAGAGCACAGGGAACTCTATTCAATATCCTGCTATAAACCATAATGGAAAAGAATATGAAAAAGAATATATATCTATAACTGAGTCACTTTGCTGTACAGCAGAAATTAATACAACATTATAAATCAACTATGGTTCAATAAAATAAAAAAAAAAGATTACCTACAACTGTGGGACCGACAAATGTGCAGAACGGAAGGATGGAAGGGTAGCACGTTTGCGCCCCTGGCCGGGGGCTACTCTGATCTGAGAACGAGGCCCCCTCACACTCACCGGCTGTAAATCAACCAGGCCCAGGAGCACCTGATCTGCTGCGTCTCAGATCTTGAATCTGTGTAGAAGTCACATCTCGAGGAGCGGCATCTATGTGTCCATGCCGGTGAATAGGCCTTGGCGGTGGATTTATAAGCCGCAGCGTTGAACCCCGGATGCCCAGTTCTGAGACTCACGCTTGGGCTCGGTCTGGGGGCAGAAGGGAGCAGCTGTGCGTCCGGCTGGGCCCCTCCGAGACCTCCAGCTCCAGGGTGGGGGGCACACGGACGCCCTCGCCCCGGGCTCCCGTTGCGCGAGCCTCCTGGGACTGTCATAACGGGACACAGGCGGGCGGCTTCAGCGGCAGAAGTGTGTTCTCTCCCAGCCTGGTCGCCGGGAGCCCGAGGTCAAGGAGCCCAGGCGTGGGCTCGTCTGAGGGCTCTGGGGGCCGCTCTGGCTTGCCGGGGGGTCCCCTGCCACCATGCCCCCCACCCGGCCCCTGTCCTCACGTCACAGCACCTCCCCTTTGTATGCGTATCTGTGCCCCAGTTTCCTCTGGTTCCAGGGACACCAGTCCTATTGCATTCGGACCCACCCTGAGGACCTCATTCTAAGTTGGTCATCTGCAAAGTCCCCTTTTCCAGATAAGGCCACGCCCACAGGTCCAGCGGGCTAGGACCTCAGCGTCTTTGGGAGAGCCACCTCAAGCCCTAACACCAACAGAGAGGCTCTCTGCGTCCTCACTGCCCGGGGGCGGGGCTGAGAGACAGATGCTGGAAGAGGAGTTCCGAGGGCCACTCGGGGAGGGAGTGCGCGGGGGAGGGGAGGCCGCGCGGGCAGCACAGACGCAGACCCCGAGGCGTCTGGGCACCAGCGCTGTCCGTCCCCAGGAACCCACAGGTCTCCACTGTGGCTGAATTCCTACCAGCACTTTTCCTTCAAAGTCTGGGTCAGAGCAGAACATTAGTAAAAAAGTGCCTTTCTATAGCAAAGAGCGGTCTCCCGACTGGGGAGCAGAGGCCCCGGAGGCAGTGCGTCTCCTCCCACCTGATCTCAGCCTCCCGCCCAAGCGGCCCTCAAGGGCGGCTTCCTGGCTCTCAAGGACCCACGTGGCGGCGTCCTCCCTGCTCTTCTGGCTGCTGTTTACTCCACGCTCCTCTTAACGAGCTCCTAGGAGGCCCTCGGAGGATTTACCAGAAAGTCGCGCGCTCCATCCGGGGAAGCTTGTCTAGAGTAGCGGGGGTGTTTGTCCCCCGTCTCCTGTCCACAATGTGAGCCACTCTCCCAGAGAAGGTCGGCCCACGGCAGCGAGGATGCGACCAGGGGCGCCTGGGTCTCGGGAAGACCGACTTGCAAGTTTGTCCTTCGCACCATCACCTGTTCAGGTGCCCCAGGCCTCTCCTGCTCTTTCTTCATTAACGTGGGATTGAGGCACCGGGGTCAGGACCTCTGTGTCCAGATACGGGGCAGGCCGGTCCCCAGGGCTCCAGCCACCGCGGACCCTGGATGTTGGCCCTATGGGGGTCCTCTAGGAGCTACCACGGCTCTGGAAATGCGTCCCTTCCTTATTTTCATTTCATTCAAGGGTTTGGCCCTGAAAAAGCCAGAATCAGGAATCTTAACGTAATGATGGCATCTCCTGAAAGTCTCCTGGGTGGCTCAGTTAGGGGGCAGGCCGGCCCGTGTCCTGCAGAGGACACTGCAGGGTCTCCAAGGAGGCCATGGCCACTGTGGCGAGGTGGCCTCCACAGTGCAGCTGCTGGCACTGAGGGAGGGGGCCTGCCAGGCCTGACCCCTCCCTGCTGGTGAAAAGCACCAAGAGTCACGAGAGATCAAAGCGCCAGCTTTGTTTCCAGCAAAGCGGGATTGGGGTGAGCCGTGGCTCAAGCCAGGGCTCCGACCCCACTCCTCACACTGGGCTCATCTGCCCAGGGGTCGGCCCAGGTGGAGCTGATGGGAGATCTCTGGCCTCCGGTCCTCCCTCGGAGACAGGCGTGGAGTGATGGAGGGAGGCTGGGAGAGGCTGAGGAGTCGCCAGCGTTGGTCCCCGAGGCAGGAGGGTGGTCTTCTCACCACTGTGTTCAGGGGGGAGGGGAGGCCCCTTTCACAGGACAATGCTGCCCCGTGCTCCTGGAATCTTCTTGTTTTCCTTGACACTCAGCGAAGATTCTTCCTTCCACGGTGGGCAGAGGCATTGTCTAACTCAGTGCTTGCTGGACGCAGTGCGGTCCAGGTGAGAAAACCCTCATGAGGAGGGTGGGGTGGGGTTTCCCAGCTTGGCCCATGGCCCTCTTGCTCCGGCTCCGGGGATGCTCCACCAGAAGGGGAGGTGGCCCGGGTTACCAACATTTCAGTGAGTTTCCCCAGAAAACGTCCCCGCATAAAACACACAGAGCATCTCTGGATGACATCTGGGGACAAAGTCCAGCGGGGCCCTTGCTGAGCTGCAGATCTGCACATGTCTGTGTGTGCGTGCACGCACAGGTTTCCGTATGTGTGTCTGTGCACATGAATCTGCACATGTGCGCACGCTTGTGTGTCTGTGGGAATGTGCAACGGTGCACGTGTGCATGCCAGTGTCTCGGTCTCTGCATTTTAACATCATCACAAACCCCTCCTGCATCCTTTTAACCTTGAGTGCAGATGTCCTTGGAGTCATTTCGTTATTTGACTGTTTCCCTTCTACTCAGCTCAACCCTAAGAAATGGTGAGAAACTGTCATAGGATTTCAATGCTGATGGCTATTCTTTAATATATACCAAACAATTCCGGAAAGAAAGAAAAAAGTCCTGTGTAAAGAAGGTAAATCTGATACCTATCAATCCGCGAAGAGGTGATAAACATAAAGGCCCTTGCTTTTGGCATTTAGAAATGATTTGGTTCATTAGGATGAAGTGCGCTAACATTTCATGAGCCGTGCAGTGTCTCTCGAGTCCGGGGGCGGGAACAATTAGGTGGGTTTCAGGTTTGTGAGCGGATAGAGTTGCTCTCATTAGGACAGAAAATGCCAATTAAAACCAGAAAAAACGAGCAGAACTGACTAACTCCTCTAATCAAGTGTTACCTGTTTATGTGTCTGATGAGAGACATCTAAAACTTGAATGTCATTTCAGCTCGATTGACGGAAAAACTGAATTCCCCAAAGTGAGGACGCCAGCGAGGTCTACCTCTCCAGGGAGACAGCTCACTTCATGCATCACATGTCCACATACCTGCACACCCTTCACCTGCACACACCTGCACCTGCACACCCCTGCACCTGCACACACCTGCACCTGCACACTCACCTGCACCTGCACACCCCTGCACCTGCACACCCCTGTACCTGCACACACCTGCACCTGCACACACCTGCACCTGCACACCCCTGCACCTGCACACACCTGCACCTGCACACACACCTGCACCTGCACACACCTGCACACACCTGCACAAACACATCTGCACACACATCCTGCCCACACTCTTCTCCCCCCACATCCCCTCACACCCTCACACTCCTCCCACTAAACCCAATGTCACCCACACGTGGTTTGTCTAAGCCTCACTCAGGAGCCGCCTTCCCCTGCCCTGATCACTCGGACCACAGAATCTTAACTGCAAATTCCCATGGGGTTAAACCTTTTCAGAACCATTTCTAAAAGTAATTCCAGCAACAGGATCTTTGGTCTGTGACTTCCGTCTGTGAACTCTGTCATGTCAGGTCAGCCCACTGCCCGCGGCCATCTCCACTCCTCTGACCTCAGTGCCCCATCCAGATGCTCTGCTGTCGGACAGACAGAAACTCAAACCCGGCTCCACGCTCATGTGCTGACAGCCCGGACCTCCCAGGGCTGCCGTCCGCCCTCCACGGGGAAGCCCGGTGCCTGCGGCCCAGAGGGCGGGGAGGACGTGGGTGAGGACCGGCCGCGATGGGGTGCAGCGCGGTTCTGGGCTGCTCTGAGTCCCCTGACGCCGCCCCCTGTGGTCGTCCTGGGGCTGTGCAGCTCCCTCCAAGCAGCAGGGTCCCCAGGGCTGCTGGGTTAGTCTTCTAGGGCGACTCTCATGGTCTCCCATCCTGGAGGCCGGGCTCTGAGATCCGGTGTCGGCTTGTAGATGCCATCCTCTCCCTGTGTCCTCGCCTGGTGTCCCTCTGTGTGTGTCTGTGTCCTAATCTTGTCTTAGAAGGGCTCTGGTCACCCTAATGACCTCATTTTACCTTCCTCTCCTCTGTAAAGGCCCATCTCCACATACAGTCACATTCTGAGGTCCTGGGAGTTAGGACCTTGACGCATGAATCTTGGGGGACACAGTTCAGCCCGTGACAGGTGTCCTGTCACTTATCCCTTACTTTCCGGGAGTCCAGAACCTTCTGGTCACGCCAGGCAGCACCACACATTTCTGAAGTCTCTTTATTCAGCCTTACAGAGGGGTATTTAATATACACAAACTTGCACATACTTAACGTCTCTATTTTGGGGAGTTTGGCCATGTGCACTCCCCTGTCACACTGTCCGCACACTCAAGGTCATAGCACATCCCTCCCCTGCAGAGGATTTCCTGGGTTTGCTTATCTTATTTTACTTTATTTTATTGTAAAAACACTTAGTTTGAGATTCACACTCTTAAATGCACAACAAACGTTTGTGGGGCCGGAGGGTCAGCGCTCCCGGGTGCTTGTCACCTCGGATCACTTCTTCCTCCTGTAGCCGGTGGGGAACCTGAATCTGGGGAAAGTGCAGCGGAGGCCCCCTGAGCACGTGAGGTTCACGGCCTCAGCACCCCAGCAGGCGAGGCCTCCTTCCTCCGAGAGCTGGGAGCGGAGCGGGGGAGGGGCCAGGAGGAGGGGCGCACAGAGACCCCTGGGGAGACCTGCCCAAGGCACCGGCTGCAAAGCGGAAGGCTTCCTCCTGCAGGGGCCGCCTCCACGCCCGGGTGTGTGGTCGGCGGGCACAGCTGGAGTGTTGTGTGTGTGTGTGTGTGTGTGTGTGTGTGTGGGCTGTGCGTAGGCGTGAGCGTGTGCCTGTGTGTACGTGTGTTTGTGTGGGTGTGCACGTACAGGCGAGCCTGTGTGAATGCCTGTGTGTGCGCTGTGTGTGGGCGAGTGTGGGCGTCGTGTGTGCACGCATTCAGGTGTGTGTGCAGGCGTGTGCATCCTCGTGCGCGGGTGTGTGTTCCCCTAGCAGAGTCTTTGTGTCTGGTCAGCATGGTCAACCCTGAAGCCCCCGCTTTTTTGAGTCAGAAATGATCTTAGAGAAATAAATAAAGATGGAGCTCTTCGCCACTTCCCGTTCTCCTCCTCTTTGTCCCTGTTCATCTAGCAGGAGGCTCGGCAGGACCTCGCGCATCACCAGGCCCCTTGCTGGTCAGGGCACCGAGCGAGGCGCCAGATCAAAGGGATGTGTCCAAGTGGGCGTCCATGGCGTCCACTCTCCTCTCACGCTGGTGTTGAACCCGTTTTGCACGATGAGTTGGAAATGCTTCGTTCTCACCGGGTTAAGCTCGGCTCCCCAAAAGCTCGCAACTCACCCCGTCTCTCCACTGCCTTCTCTCCTGGACACAGAGGGGTTTCTGGTCCATCCACATGCCTCATCCCTGTAAGACATCCGTCTGGCACGCAGGGCGGCCTGGTTTGTTGAACCAGAATGAGAGAGAGAGTGAGAGGGAGCCCTGCCCCGAGTCGCTTGCTGCTGGGCTGGGGCCGGAGACAAGGCCACCCTCAGAGCTCGCCTAGGTCGCACCCAGCTCCTGGGTGCCCAGGGCCTGCACCTCCGCCCAGACTTCATTCTAGTCTCGGGGTGGGGGGAAACGAGAAAATGTGTCAATTACATGTCAGCTTGGCCAGACCACGTACCCCATTGTTGGTCAAACACCAGTCTGGACGCGGCTGTTAAGGTGCTTCATGGATTAACACCTACATTCAATTGACTTTGAGTAAACAGATGACCCTCTGTCACGGGGGTGGGTCATGTCCAATCAGTTGAAGGATTAAGAGCAAAGACCAAGAAGGAACAGGCCTCAAGACGGCAACGTGGAAACCCTGCCCTGGAGACTTCATACGTAAGTGTGTGCTCTGCACGTTGCAAATACAAACTTGCCAGTTCCAACGGTCACATGAGCTAACCTCTTAAAAGTCTCTCTCTCTCTGTGTATGACCCACACTTGTCCTGGGTGCCCAGTGGGATGCACACCGCTGGAGACCAGGAGGGGACGCCCCCTTGAAACTTTAGTGTCCTAACCAGGATTCTCCTTTAGGTAGGTACCGGGGGGGCAGATGGCAGGGCACACCCCCGAGTTCATCCCTGGCTGCAGAGACCTGAGAGGCAGGTGGGGCTCCAAATGGCACCTCTGAAGGACAGCCTTCCTGGACGGTCCACTTCTCCAGACACGCAGCGAGAACACTGGGAAAAAAGCCAAAATTAACTTTCAGAACACCGAACGAAAATTAACCAAAGGCTTGCAACAGTTGGAAAAGCATTTATTCAGGAAAAACAGCTGAATATTGGTAACTGTAATAGAGAATCCTTATCAATACGGAATACTGAAGATTGATAAGTGAGCTTCAGGGCTTTTCACAGTTTCCACCCCATTTCCGCAGTGTCCTTGAAAACTGGCCTCCTTGCAATCACGGGTCTTGAAAGCCAGGAGCCAGCGTGGGAGGGGAGGCTGCGTTTGGGTCCCCAAAGGCCCACGCCCAGGCCACTGTCACCGTTTGGCCTGCCTGTTTGGCTCCAGCCAACAGGCAGCAGTAAGCCCCCAGCCCCAGCCCTACAGATGAAAGGAAGGGGTTTCTCTCCCAGCTGAGCCTCCAGGTGGGACCCCAGCCCTGCCACACGCTGACTGCAGCCCTGGGGGACCCGGGGCAGAGGGCCCCGTTAAGCCGTGCCCAGATTCCTGCCCCATGGAGACTGTGAGAAAGAAAAGCCTGCTTCAGGCGCTAAGTTTGTGGTTATTACACAGCAACAGATAACAAGTATGCAGGCCGGGGTCTGATTTACTTCTCTCCCCCGAGGAAACTTCTGTCCTGAAGGCAGTATTTAATAATTCTTATTTTTACTTTGGAGAATCTCTGGAATTTTAAAAGTTATTTTGCATTCTTACACTTTTTTGGGGAGTGCTTATATGCATTTAACAAATTCCACAGTTTACGCATGCTTTCACTAAACAGTATGTTCTCAAGTTTTATTCGTATTGACACATTTATGTCATTAATTTCCCTGTGATACTACAGAGGAATCGGCCGACCCATCCTCTGCAGTGGCTACTGGGTGATTTTGAAGTTTTGCTTTTACAAACGGTGGACTGATAAGGACTCTTGTATGGGCCTGTTTGTCATACGTGCAAAGATTTCTGTAGAACGTGCACCTCGAGATACATCGCGGACTCGTGGGGAAAGCACGTTTCCAGCTCTGGATATGCTGGCAGATTCTTTCCCTGTATTTTCCCGAATGTCGCACCCAAATGGGTGCAGGGCCATTGGCGGCTCTGGTGTCGGCAGCAGTTTGTTTGCTCACTTTCCACATGGCTGCATTACTGAGGTGAAGCATCTTTTCATGCTCTGTTGGGTGACAGGTTTCTCTGCGAATTGCCTGTCCCCATCCTTTGCCCATTTTTCTAGTGAGCTCTTTGTCTTTTTCTCATTGATTGGCAGGATTTTAGGTACATGATGGATAGTATGTCTTTTGTATCGATTCAAATGGAAACTATCTTCTCTTATTCTGCGACTTGTTTTTTTATTTCATTCAAGTTGTCTTTGGTCGAGAAGGAAGCTGTAATTTTAATGTTCTTGACCACATGCTTTACGCTTTGTGTGTCCTGGTTGAGGAGCCCCTTCTACGCCCAAAGCCATCACGATCTTTCCTACATTTCTTACTAAACATCTCTCAGGTGTGGTTTTCCCGTCTGAGTCTCTAACTGGCCTGGATCATTGTGATGATGAAAAATGGGCTTTCTGTAACTCTTAGTTACACCTTTCCCAGCCCCTGGGTTTCATTTTTTCAAAAAAGAGTACATTCACTCCCCTGGGCACGGCACACACGGGTTGTTTATTTTCCCTTCGTTCCTGGGGAGCGAGTGGTTTGTCGCGGGACACTGCGCCCAGCACCTGCCCACAGGCTGTGACACCACAGCGGGGAGGATGGGGGTTAGGACCCTCGTCACCGAGGGGCTGTGTGCAATGGACACGCTCCCCTCCTTCAGCGGGAAAAAGGAGGTCACGACCCAACAGGGTTGCCAGGATGCGGCGGCCACGCCCGGAAGCCTGGAACGTCACGGGGCCGTCGCTGGACCTGTCGCTGGACTCCCTCTGGGGGTGGGCGTCCCCTCCCCCAGCCCAGGAGCCACAAGCCCAAGTGGGTGTCCTTGGTCCCCACCCTGCCCCCTGGCCTCCGAGCGAGACTGCAACATCGCTTGCTGTCCGGGAGCTCTCATTTCTGGGATATCCGTGTTTGAATAAAACTTTTATACATCTCCTAAGTATATCAATAGATCCTATCTGGGTAATTAAAATTCACCCAGACATTCCCAGGGACACAGCAAGCGCCCACATACCATTTTAATGTCCTTGAGCTGCTCCCTGGCGGACATGTCCCTGCGGCCCCAGCAGGATGGGCTCAGCCTCCCGGGGGACACGGCCCGGCAGCATGGTTTACTTGGCATTTTATTAGACGGGGTTGAGTCCTTTTATAAAGTGGCATGTGCCGCGTTACAGGGCACACAGCCGGGCCCGGGGTCCAGCTGCGTCACACGCACGCCCGTGACCTTGGGTGAGCCGCTGACCATAGCCCCGGGGGACGACCCCCTGGCTCACAAACCCTTGTTCATTCAAAGAAGGTTCTGGGGTGCCATGCCGAGCAGGTCATCCGCGGGGAGGGCGTGAGGGCTGGACGTGGGCTTCATCTCCTCGCCCGGCAGCTTGGCGCCCTCCGGGACTGTGAACCCAGCTCCACACCGGCCGGGGGAGCCCATGCTGACCTTCACCACCAGCCCCTTCTAGGGGCTTGGGGAGGGTGACCAGGGTGACAGGGGCAGCAATGACCACGGGCAGGGCCCTGAGCGGCTCCGGGCCCGAGGCCGTCTCAGCCCCGGCTGCACCTCCCACCAGCCCCGGCCCTGGGATCTCACGGGCGCTCTGGTCCTCATTTTCCCAACTCAGAGTGGGGATAATAGCGGCAGATGCCTCAGGTTAGTTTGAGGGCGGATGTAGCCCTGGAGATGTGGTCAGGCCAGTGAGTGGCTCCGAGGAGCACTGGCCACCAGCTCAGGGGAGCAGCGTGGTCCCAGCGGTCTCATGCGTCAGAGCTGGCGCACGGCTGCCCGGAAGGTCCAGGAAGAAGCCAGGTCTCTGCCTCTGTGCCCACCATCTGGGGCTCGGTGATTTTGCCTCTGGGATGGCTCCATCCCTGTTTCTCGTTCCATGGGCCTGGCCACGGACGGCCCTTAGGGTCACCCTGTGACAGTGCTGGCGCAGCAACGGGGAGGGTCTGTGGTCACGGCTGGGATGGAGCTGCTGGGCAGACACCTCAGGGTCAGGGTCAGGCGGGGGCCGGAGGGCAGCCAGGATGTGACATGTCCTCACACTCGGGCCCAGGAGCTCGGGGATCCCCCTGGACCGGGATCTGGACCCCAGGGATCAGACAGGATTCAGGCCCAGCCAGAGGCGCTGCCTATAACCTTATGGGCTCAGGCCTGGGAGGAGGGGTCAGCGGTGCGCTTGGTGATGGACAGGGGACCAGCTGGTCCTCCAGGGCTCAGCCGCCTCCTGCAGGGCCGGGCAGGTTGTCCACATCAAATGGAAGCTTGAATTTAAGTGGAGTTTGTAGAGCCTCCTGTTCACGGCAGGTCCGACCAGGCACCATGCAATCCCTTCCCGCGTGGTCGCAGGTGAGCTGATGCAGAGAGTAAGGCCTGGGGGCCCCTCAGGGCAGCCCTGAGCCCCTGTCCCCCAGTTACCCACCACCCTGCCCCCATTCTGTCGCCTCTCCCCAAAGAACGCAACGCAGTGATATTTTTGCTTTATTTACATTAAAATCAACAGATGTTAGCAAGTTAATGTCATTTATTATATAAGATGTGATGACAATACAATTAGTATTTTTTAAACTGTAATTGTAAAATTGACCTTATTAAAATTCCACTTCCTCCATAATTAAAAAAAACTAATTACTCCTAGTAATTGGACCAGAAATGACATTTTCAGTTCATTAACATTCAGCAAATTGGTTTTGAAGACATTCTTACCAGAGCACTGTCAATCTCTGGCATTTCTGTTCATTTCTCATTTAAAACTGGGCTGGAAACAATAGTTTGCATTTTGACAAGATGTGCATCCACAGATTGCTTTTATAAATAAACTTTTAAATTGCTAATTAATTTGTGGGGACGCTTCCTGCAGGAACGTGGCAGGGCCGCCCCGGCGCCCGGACCTGGATGTAGCTCGGCCGCCGCCCGCCCACCTCCTTTTGGGAGCAGAGATTCTGGGTCACGCTCCGCTGTGCCCCGAATGCCAGCGTCTAATTACTCTGCGCCAGGACCGGTGGAGGCGATCAAAATAACGGAGCGTGAACTAGTTTTGTAATTAACTGAGCTCAGCGAGGCGGGTTTTAAAGAGTGAAAATCGGCCTGGTTAGGGCTGCTGTGGAGACCGGGCTCCGGGACGTGGGGTGGGCTTGGGCTGGGGCACCCTCCCTCTCAGCCACAGCAGAGCTTGTCGGGGCGTCCCAGAGCCTGTCCTCTGCCTGTCCCTGCAGAACGTCTTTCCTCGTGGCCCGCCCCTTCCCTGGCAGCACCCAGGCGGCCCGGCTGGAGAAGCAGTGGCGTCGGGCGGTGCCCACTGTGCTGGCTGGCCTCAGCAGCCCCGCGCATCTGACGTCGTGGATGGAGTGAGGGCTGGGGCGCAGGCACGGGGCAGACGCCCCTCCCCTTCTCACCGGGGTCGCACCCCTCCCGCCCAGCCCTGCCTCCACAGGCCCAGGAGCCCCACGTGGGCTCACAGGTGAGGGCCCGTCAAGGAGACGGGAAAGAACTGGACATGTGGACACGGAACCTGTTGGGGGTCCCGGAGCCCCTCATCCCCACCCCCCACACAGGGGCTGGACAGCCAGGCTGGACCCGCAGGCCTGGAGCCTGGGCCCAGCTGGGGCCTCTCTCCCTGGACCCGGAGCGCGCGCTCAGGACCCGGAGTCAGGCCCCAGGGTCAGGCCCCAGGTTCGCCGTGGTCGGAGGAGGGAGCCGAGACTCCCGGCCATGGAGGCTGTTTCCCAGCGGGACACGGGTTCCACTACCTGGCAGGTGTAGACGCGGGCGCTGAGGGCTGCAGGCCTGGGGGCCTGAGGCCCTGCTCTCTCCCACATCGGGGCTCCTGGGGGAGGGGTGGGTGCCCCTCCTTCCTGCAAAGTCTCAAGGACCACCCCCTCTGGGGTCCCCCAGGCAGCCCCTCAGAGGAGGGTCCCACACGTGCTGCCCCTGGAATCACAAGGAGGTGACTCCTTGCGCCCTGTCTCTGTCTCTCTGTCTCTCCCCTTCTGTCTCTGTCTGTGTCTCCATCTTTCTCTTTATCCCTGTCTCTGAGTCAGTCTCTGTCTCTCTGTCTCTGTGTCTCTTTATCTCTGTCTCTATCGGGGTCTCTGTCTCTCTCTGTCCATATTTGATGGTGGTCACGCTGGGTGTTTTCCCTTCAAGGTCAGGTCAAGTCCTCACAGTCAGACGGTGAGGGGAGGGGGTGAAGCCTGGACAGGTGGCTTTCTGCTCCTTGACCGCCCCTCCCGGCCGTGAAACCACCTGTGGGCAGCTGCACCTCGCTGGGCCTCTCCCCACCGTGCCCTCCATGCCCTCTCAGGCCTGTGGTCCTTCCCGGGTGGCCTTGGGGGCTCTGAACAGGGACAGGACATGCCAACGGGGCAGGCATCTTTATTCCAAGGGCGTGTGTGGTCCTTCCCGGCCACCTGCCTTCCTGCAGGAGCTCAGTGACCCTGGGGCAGGGCCAGGGGCCTGGGGGACCCCTCCTCCCGTGGGCAGAGGCCACACTGAGCCACGGTCCTGACTGATGCCACTTTCCTGAGACTGACTTCCTTTTTTAAATTTATTTTTTATTTTATTTTTGCTGTGTATAGGTAATTTTAAGTAGTTTATTTCACAGTCTCATATGTAGACATAGACACATTGTTGGGCCAGAAAAATCTATGGAGGATTTTTTTAAATCTTTTTTTGGTGGGGGCCGCGTGGCGTGGCATGCTGGATCTTAGTTCCTCGACCAGGGATCCAACCCGTGCCCCGTGCGGTGGAAGCGTGGAGTCCTGACCACTGGACCTCCAGGGAAGTCCCTTGACTTCCTTCTAAAACCATAGATGTGTTTATTTAAAAGAGGAGAGTTCTGTTTCCGCTGTAAACGGAGACCTAGTGCCCTAAGGAGGAAGCCACCAGGACAGCAAGAGGGGTGGACACAGGGCCTTAGACGACACCCAGGGTGACGCTGCCAGAGGCTGTGCCCCTGGGGCTCTGCTGCCCCCCAACCCAGGGGTTCTGACAGTTTGCTGACAACGTGACACAAAGCGCCGGCTTAAACAATGGGAGTTTATCCTCCCACAGTCCCGGAGGCTGGAAGCACTAAATCAAGGTGGCCCAGGGCCGCGCTCCCTCTGCCGGCTCCACGGGGAGGGTCCTCCCTGCCTCTTGCAGCCCCTGGGGGCTCGGGCGTCCCTGGGCTTGTGGCCGCATCCCTTCAGTTTGCCTCTGTCTGCACGCGGCCCTTCCTCTGTGTGTGTCCAAATGTCCTCTTTTTTTTTTAAATTTAATTTTATTTTTTGGCTGCGTTGGGTCTTCGTTGCTGCGTGCGGGCTTTCTCTAGTTGCGGCGAGCAGGGGCTACTCTTTGTTGCGGTGTGCAGGCTTCTCATTGCAGTGGCTTTTCTCGTGGAGCATGGGCCCTAGGGTGTGTGGGCTTCAGTAGTTGTGGCATGTGGGCTCAGTAGTTGTGGCTCGCGGGCTCTAGAGTGCAGGCTCAGTAGTTGTGGCACACGGGCTTAGTTGCTCCATGGCATGTGGGATCTTCCCGGACTAGGGCTTGAACCTGTGTCCCCTGCATTGGCAGGTGGATTCTTAACCACTGTGCCACCAAGGAAGCCCCAAATTTCCTCTTCTAAGGACACCAATCATGTTAGATTAAGGGCCCACCCTAATGACATCATTGCCACCTGATTACATTGGCAAAGGCCCTGTTTCCAAATAATGTCACACAGGTGCCGGGACCTGGGACGCCAGCACATCACATTGAGGGACACCATTCAACCTATACCAGGGACATGAGCAAAGCCACACGAACACCAGACTGAGAATTTCTCCTTGACCTCATCAGAAACATTGAAAACAACATAAATGTTCTCAATCCTGCCAGGGGGATGAGGTGACACTCTGGGGACTATGGATTGAGGCTTAGCAGGACCCAGAGGAGGGGTCCTGACTCAGAGGGAGGTGAGAGGGTCAGGGGTGAGTCACAAAAGATACAAGGATACAGGACAGGGACCAGGTGAGGACTGAGCACAAGGGGTCCTCTGGGGCCAGGGCAGCCAAGGTGGGCTGCGGGATTGGAACACACGTGCACACACACACGCACACACACATATGCACGCCCACATACACTTCAAAAAATACCGCAGTCTGTAAACCCGTGCATCTGTATGTACGTCAGCAGATGGGGGACAGAGTGATGCACCCTGAGCCCCAGGTGCCTTAGAAGTCCCAGCACCCCTGTGCCTGGTGTGACCTCCACCCCTGAGGTGTGTGTCCTGGCAAAGCGCTGTCCGCTTCCCTCTGCCACAGACCCCAGTGGAGGACTTCTTCCTGACACAGAGCCACAAGCAATGTCCCCGAGGGGAAAAAGGGTGTGCGGTCAGTCCTGGGCCCCTGAGACAGCATCTCTGACGCCAACTGGTGGCTGGAGGCTCCAAGCGCCAGGCGAGGTGGGCAACAGTGTGCCCTGCACACTTTGCACGGGCTGAGCTCCTTAGACACGAGAAGGTTAGCATCTGATTCTTAATGCAAATCAGAAACAAGTCGATATTTTACTCCAAGGCCGTATGGAGATAACAGGATACAACTTGACACTTTCTTTCTCTCTCTTTTGAAATTGCGATAAGCTTAGAGCGAAGGAGAGATCAGTGGGTGATTTGAATAGGAATTTTTGCAAGGATGCCAACAATGTAAAAGTGCCACCCGAGTCCTTTGGAGAACTCTGCCCTCTGCCCTTCCCCTGCTTCTCACCACCGGTGCTGGGGGAGTGAGGGTGGTGGGACTCGCCCAGTTCACTGCATCCCATTTCCTGCCTGGGTGACAGCCCCCAGCCCCGAAGAGTCCAAAACAGCATTAAATGTTACCCAGGAGAGATCACCGTGATGAAGCCAAGTGCGGATTGCAGGCTCAGAGATCGCCAGTAGGCAGGAAAGTGGTTTAATTTTACTAGTTTGATGCGGAGATGCTGGGCTGCAGGTGCCCCTAGAAACCGTTTCTCGAGGGAACACCCACCCGATTAACATGAGGCAACAGCCACGCTTCGAAGACCACTCTAACCCTGGAGACCAAGTTCTCAGAAAGTGGAGAGGCGCTTGCATGAAATCCACGCTGGCTCCCCAGCCACGGGGCTGGGAAAGGGGTCGGGCCCACGGGGTCTCCTCCATACCAAATTTCCACCTGCCTTTCCGGGCCCTCATCTGCACTTCCCAAGGTCTCTGGAAACCCAGAGCTGCTTGGAATTTCATTTGTGGCAAATTGTGACCTGAGCTGAACCCTGGGGGGCTCCGGAGTCTGTGTCGGCCACGTGCCGGCCTGAACCCCCAGACCGAGACGCGATCCGTCTCTACGGAGCCATGTGCCTTCCCGACCTAACACCTGTCAGAGCTGTGAAGCAGGGGGCTGGACTCATGTCTGTCTCCGCCGACTTTCCAGCGCTCAGACTAAGAGCTGACACATGGTAGGTGCTCGAGCAATACCGGTTAAATGAGTGAGGGACCGCTGTGGTTGGGAGGGAACACTGATCAGCCCGGCCTTCGGGATAAGGTCAGGAGACGCGCCTGAGACGGGGCGACGGAGCCGGCTCCTGAAAGGTGAGCGGGTGTTTACTGCGGATGACTGAGGCGGGGCGTGTGGGGAACGTCTCAGGCAGGTGCAGCAGGAGGACCCTGCGGCGGGCCGGGGACCGGGTGCTTTGGCAAGGCACGCGTTAAGTACAGATTCCGGCATACAGTAGGTGCTCCATACATGCATGTATGGTTTGCTGTCTGTAGAACGTGGGCTCCACAGTTTACCAACAGCGGGCAAGGAATCTAACCCTCTCTAAAGGGACCTGGAGGCAACCACCCCCTGCCTCGTTGACCGAGTTCCCGGGGGACGCACTTTGTCAGGCTGCTTCCCTTCCCTGCAAGCACAGGGCGGGTTTGTCCAGTTCCCAGTTCTTTGCCTTTTCTTTTGCCCTGCGACTTGTCAGTGTGCCTCCCTTGGTGGGTGGTATATGTGCTCACGTGTCCTTATTGGTTTGGTCGCCTGCTTTGGCCAATGGAATATTGGCGGACACGGCAGAAGGCTGGACCAGCGAGGTGCTTGCCTCCTGTGCTCCTGCCTGCCTTTGTTGGGAGAAGACCCGCTTCCTCTGTGCCCCAGAGGGCGAGAGACCCAGGGCAGACCTGACCCCGGGTGCAGCCAGACTCCCCTCGACCCAGCCTGCAGACACGTGGGCCAGACATACGTGCTTATGTGGTGGTTGTTAGGAGCACTGGCCACTGACACGCCCAACAGCACCACACACCAGACACCCACCCCCACGGCATCTTCAGGAAACGCACTAGGACGGGAATGTTGATGGTTACTTCCTTCCTTGTTCCAGCCCCAAGGGTGGAAGTGTTCCTGCCCAAGACCAGACAGGCTTAAGGGAAATTGATTCATCTACCGTGTGGTCAACAAACAGGGGCACTCACTCTGCTGAGAGGAAGGGTCACAACGTAGAGCAGACTCTTTCAAACTCATTTTCATTGCATTTCAAGTGCTTCCACCGGGGAATCATCAGTACCAGGAAATGTCCTAAATGCTGTGTTTTCCCCTTGACTTTTCTTTGTGTTTCTTGTAAGTTTGCCCATAGAGTTATAACAATGTGTTATACATTTTTGCACGTTTTTGAATGGTATAAAACAGAATCATATTGTATTAAATGGAATCATTTCTAAGACTTGCTATATTTTTAAGGTCATTATGCTCCTGACATGATGTTGCAGTCGCTTCCTGCCACTGAGATGCATTCATATTCATTGACACGGAGCGTTCCTTTGCACGAATACATAAAAATATTTCATTTATTTTTTTCGCTGATTGATGGACATCTGGGTTGTTTCCAGTTTTCTAGTTTTATGCTCCCCTGGATGGGATGCTATGAACTTCCTTGAATATATGCGAGATCTTAAACCGAGACATGGAATTGCCTGAACATAAATCATGCTCAAATTCACTTTATTTGACAAGTTATTTTCCAACGCGACTGTTCCAATATCCTCCCACCAACAGTGTGTAAATAGTTCCAGTTTCTCTGCGTCCTGCCAGCACTTCATACTTTGAGACTGAAATGTTTATCTATCCTGCTGTTGACGGACAATTGTACTGGATGGACAATTACAAATTGCAAAGAAAGCAGCTCTGAGCACTCGAGGGCAAGTCTTTTGTGGACACTTGTCTCCATGCCCCTTGGGTGTGTATCTAGCAGTGGAATTTCTGGGTCAACACTTGTACGCTTAACTTTGTAAGACACGTCTAAACCACTTTCCAAAGTAGCTTTGGCATTTCACATTCCCATCAGTGATGGAGGAGAGTTCTCCTTGCTCCAAATTCTTGTCAATATTGACAGTGTCGCTCTCCTTATATTTAACTAGTGGATGTGTCATGGTAATTCACTGTAGCTTTAATCTGCATCTCCCCAATGAGTAATGATTTGAAGCATTTTTTCAAACATCCATTGGCCATTTGTATAGCTTCCTGTGTAAAGGGTCTTCTGAAGCTCTTTGTCCATTTTTCATTGGGTTGTTGGTCTTTTTTATTACTGAGAAGTATGTGTTCTTTGCCCAATTCAGATAAACATCCTTTGTCAGATCTGTGTTTTACAGATATTTCCTCCCATCGTCTGCTTGTCTATTCATTTGCATAGCAGTGTCTTTTGATGAGCAGAAGTGCATCATTTCAACAATTCCCTTTATCAATGTTTTCTTTTATGGTGATTGCCTTCTATGTCCTTTGTAAGAAATCTTTGCTTATCCTCAGATTGTGATAATATTCTACTATGTTTTGTCTTAAAGCTTTATAGTTTTGTTTTTATGTTTAAGTCTGTGATCCACCCCAAATTAATTTTTGTGTATGATGTGAGATAAGGATGAATGCTATTTTTTTTCCTATTTGTACTTGCAGTTCTATGAGATTTTGCCTCATATATTTTGAGGCTTTGTTGTTAAGTGCATATATTATATATTAAGGATTGTTAAGACTTCTTGGAGAATTGATCCCTTTGTCATTACGTAGTGCCTCTCTGTCTCTGATAATTTTCCTTGCTGTGAAGTTTGTTCTTCCTGAAATTAATACACCAGCTCCAGTTTTCTTTTGATTAATGTTAGTGTGGTCTATCTTTCTCCATTCCTTCACTTTGCTCTGTGTGTTTATATAGGAAGTGAGTTTCTTGTAGACAACATATAGTTGGGTCTTGTTTTTTTTTCCCTTCTTCTTTTTTAAAACCCTCTCTGACAGTATCTGTTTCATAATTGGTGTATTTAGACTGTTGATGTTTAAAGTGATTATTGATATATTTGGAGTAGTATCTACCATACCTGTTACTGTTTTCTATGGTTGCCCTTATTCTTTGTTTCCTCTTTTTTTGTCTTCCAGTCTTTTTCTGCTGTCTCTGATTTTAATTGGGCATTTTACGTGATTCTATTTTCTCCTCTCTCTTAGCATATCAATCACACTTAAAATTTTTTTAGAGTTTACGGTACACATTTACACATAATCCAAGTCCACTTGCAAAATAATACTACACCACTTCGCACGGAATACAAGTCCCTTATAACAATGTTGACTGAAAAAAATGCACAACCTAACAGTTGAGAGTTACGTTTTATTCAGCAAACATTCTTAGGACTTCAAGCCTGGGAGACAGCATCACAGACAAACTTGAGAAAACTGTTCTGAAGAGGGAGGGGAAAAGCCAGGATATATAAGAGTTTTTCAGACAGAACCCGGTAGTCAGAACATCAAAAAGATTACTGTTAGAGAAAACCAGACATCTCAAGTTAAGGAATCTAGCGCTTTTCTATGCAAGAATCTGGGCTTTTGAAATCATTCCTTTGATGTGCACCTCAGCTACACGGGGCCAGCATCCTCTGCTTTCGCATCCTGAGTCTCCTCAAGCTGCACCGTAGGGTGGGGGCTGCTGTCTGATGGATGCTAGAAGGAGGGCATCCTGTTTCCATTCTGAGGTCTCTCAGGGCCCCCCTTCGGGGATGGCTGCAATTACTGATGACTGCAACATCTTTTGTTTACGATACGACAGGCAGCATTCTTAGTCCACAACAGTATCCTCAGTTCCTCCCTCCTGCCCTTGGTAACACTGCTGTAATTCATTCTACTTATCCATAAGCTATAATCACTGACTACATTGTTGCTGTTATTATTTTGAACAACTTATAATCTGCTACATCAATTAAAAATAAAAAAATAAGAAAAAATATTTCATTTTACCTTCATTTATTCCTTCTTTAAGGTTCTTTATGTAGATCCCAGTTTCTGACCTATACAATTTTTCTTTTCTCTGAAGAACTTTAAAACTTTTCTTTCAAGGCAGGTCTACTAGCAATAAATTCATTCAGTTTTTGTTCATCTGATAAAGTCTTTATTTCTCCTTTACTTTTTTTTTTTTTAAATTTTTTATTTATTATTTATTTGATATTTTTTATCTTTGGCTGTGTTGGGTCTTCGTTTCTGTGCGAGGGCTTTCTCTAGTTGTGGCAAGTGGGGGCCACTCTTCATCGTGGCGCGCGGGCCTCTCACTATCGCGGCCTCTCTTGTTGCGGAGCACAGGCTCCAGACGCGCAGGCTCAGTAGTTGTGGCTCACGGGCCCAGTTGCTCCGCGGCATGTGGGATCTTCCCAGACCAGGGCTCGAACCCGACCACTGCGCCACTAGGGAAGCCCCTCCTTTACTTTTTAAATATAATTTTACTGGATACAGAATTCTTTTCCCCCATTGAACATTGAAAAGATTCACTTCACTCTCTTGTTTGCAACATTTTTGAAAAGAAGTCTGATGTAATTTTTACCCTTGGCCCCCTCACCCCGCCCCTCAAATCTGGCTTCTTTCAAGATTTTCTCCTTGTCTTTGATTTTCTGCAGTTTGGTGTAGATTTTTTATTATTTATCCTGCTTGGGATTCTCTGAGCTTCCTGGGTCTGTGATTTGGTTTCTGTCATTAATTTTGGAAAATTCTCAGTCATTGTTTCAAATAATTACTTTCTTCCTTTCTCGCTTCTTGTGGTATACCAGTTAACCCTATGCCACACCTTTTATGATTGTCTCACAGTTCCTGGATATTCTGTTCTTTTATTCCTTTATTCTTTTTTCTCTTTGCATTTCAGTTTGGGAAGCATCTGCTGGCATATCTTCAAGCTCACTGATTCTTTCCTCAGTCACGTCCAGTCTACTAATTAGCCCATGAGAGGCATTTTTCATTTCTGTTACAGTGTTTTGATTTCCAGCATTTCTTGATTCTATTTTAGAGTTTCCACCTCTCTGCCGACACTACCTGTTGGTTCTAGCATGGTGTCCACTTTTCCCATTGGGGTCCTTAGCATACTAATCTTATTTTAAATTCCCAGTTGGATAATTCTAAGATCCCTTCTGGGACTTCCCTGGTGGTGCAGTGGATAAGACTCCACGCTCCTAATTCAGGGAGCCTGGGTTCGATCCCTGGTCAGGGAACTAGATCCCACATGCATGCCACAACTAAGGGTTCACGTGCCACAACTAAGGAGCCTGCCTGCCACAGCTAAGGAGACTGCCTGCTGCAACTAAGGAACCCACTTGTTGCAACTAAGGAGCTGGTGAGCCACAGCTAAGTAGCCCATGAGCCACAACTAAGGAGCCCGCCTGCTGCAACTAAGACTCTGTGCAACCAAAAAAAAAAAAAAAAAAAAAAATCCCTGCCACCTCTGAGTCTGGCTGTGATGCTTGTGTCTTCAAACTGTGTTTTCGCCTTTTAGTATGCTGTGCAATTTTTTGTTGAAAGCTGCACATGCTGCACCAGGTAAAAGGAACTGAGGTAAGTAGGTCAGTAGTAGGAGGTTTTGTGTTTCTCTGACTAGGAGTTAGGCTGTGTTCACTGTTTGTTATAGCTAATTTTGTCAGAGGCTAAAATTTCCTCTGGTGCCTTTGTTTTTGTCAACTCTGTTGCCTTTTGGTGCCCCAGAGACCCCTCCTTACATGGGTCCAAGGCTTCCAGTTCTTTCAGCTGTAACCCCCTATTATTATGCAGGAGTCCTGATGTGGTGGGAGGGTGGAGAGGGATGAAAGGGTCTGTAGTCCTAAGATTGGGTCTAGAGGAGTTTGGGGTTGGCTCTTTCTCTTCCCCAAGGCTCTGGTAAATGGTTTCTCCTGAGGGCAGCCTTGTTAAGAAGGACAGAATGCTCTGGGTGTATTTAAAATAGATGCCTTTCCCCTCGCCTTGCTGGAAGCATGAGCAGATTTTTCTCTTATCTTCACTGCAAGAACCTGGTAGAGTTCTGAGAGACAAAACTCATAAAAGCCCTAAGAATGGCCCCTGGAGTGTTTGAATCTCAGTCTTGTCCACATGGAGCCTCCAGCAATTTGTCATTACTGCCGCAGTACTGGTTTCTGAGGTGGCTTCTGCTCCTGGTACACGGTGATTCTTTGTGTCTGCCTATCTGTCTCTCCAGTTTTGGGGGCAGCAGTTTGCCTTATTTCTCGGATGCATCTAAGGGGAGTTGTTGCTTTTCAGTTTGTTTAGCATTTTTTTCTTGTTGTGCCACATGGGATCAGTGACTTCAAAGCAACTTACATGCCAGACTGGAACCTTTTTTTTTCTTTTCTATGTGGATATCCAGGTGTTAGAGCACTATTTCTTGGAGATATTTTCTTTTCTCAGTGAATTGCTTTGATGCTTTTGCCAAAAAAGTCAGTTGACCCTGTAATTGTCAGTCTATTTCTGGACTCTATTCTGTTCTATTGATCTATTTGTCCATCCTTATCCTTATATCTTATTTACTTTAGGTCACTGTAAACCCTAAATTCAGCATGTGTAAGTCCCAGCATTGTTCTATTATACACTTTGTTTGACTTTTCTAGATTCTGTAAACTTCCGTAGAAGTTTTAGGAGCAAGATTTTGATTCTGATTTTAAAAAATGATGCTGGCAGTCTATTTGTGATTACATTGAATCTAGAGGTCAATTTAGGGAAAGTTGACATCTTAAAAAGATGTTGCCACCTAATCCAAAAACTCTCTTCATTTATTTAGATCTTTAATTTCTCTCACCAACTCAGTGGAGTTTTGCATGTCTTTTGTTAAATCTATTCCTAAGAACTGCATGTTTTTTTGACATTATTGTAAATAGAATTTGTTTTTAAAAGTTTATCTTCAATTTGTTTACTGTTAGTATATAGAAATACAATTTATTTTTGTATATCAACTTGTATCCTGAGGCCTGGATAAACTCACTTGTTAATTTTAATAAAATTTTTTTCGATTCCCTAGGTTTTTCTCTATTAATAATCATGACATCTGTGAGTTCAGATAGTTCTTCTCTTTCCTGTTTTATCTGTGTGATCTTATTATTTTTTTCTGGCATCTTTGATTCTTTTCTTGTGGTTTTTGCACCTACTTTGCATAATGCTAAATGATTGCTCTAAATTTGCCTCTTTAACTTACCATAGCGATACTACTTCTTGTGGAGAACAGGAATTGTACAGTATAGTCCTCTGTGCTACTCTGGTTTGTTACCTCCACATTGTTCATAAACCTCATATATACATTTTCTTTTTTGCTTTAAACTATTCTATCTCTTTTAAATAAATTAAGGAAGGAAAATAAATTATATGCATATATTTTTATATGTCAATATACTTACGCAGGAAATATTAACTCAGCAGGTCTGCATTGCTCAAACCCTGCACATTCCCAAGAAAATCCTGTCTTCAGGACTAAATTTTGACCAGCTCCTGGGAGATAACCTCTGAGCTCTGTAGTATCCTGCCTAATATGAGTATTTTTGTGTGTCTGAGGTCACAGGCCCTGCTGGCACAGTTTGACCAGACAGTTTACGCTGACGATGTGACCAGGTGGATGCCTGTTTCGGCACACCTAAGGCTCTGGGCAACACCATCACGTTGACCTCCGGGGGGGACTGGAGACTGATTATCTGAGATCAGTCACGTGGGTGCTGCATTCCTGAGACTGACCCCCAATAACAACCCCGGACACCAGGGCTCAGGTGAGATTCTCTGGTTGGCAGCTCTTTGCAGGTCACACATCTTTGCTGGGAGAGCTAAGTGAGCACGGTCCAGGTGAGTCCACTGGAAGGGGACACCTGGAAGGTTGTGCCTGGTCTCCTGAGCTCTGCCCAATGCACCTTTTCTTTCACTGATTTTAATCTGTCTCCTTTTGCTGTGATAAAGTGTAACCATGAGTCTAAAGTGTTTCTGAGTCCTGGGAGACTTTCTAGTGAATCATCGAGCTTGAGGGGTCCCAGAGACACGTATATAAATAGCATACATAAATAATACATGTATATATACTTGTTCACTTTTTTATTATTTTGTATTTACCCACATAATTGGCATTTCTGGTAATATTTTTCTTTTGTATAAATTTAAGTTGTCCATCGACATCATTTCTTGTAGGGAAGACCTACTTGTACTTAATTTTCTCAGTTCTGATTCATACAAAAATATCTTCACTTCACTATCACCTGTGAATTTTCTTTATATATAGATTTATGGGTTGACATTTTTCCCTTTAAAGATATATTTCCATTATTTCCTGGTCTCTGGTGGTTCTGATGAGAAGTTAGTGGTCATTCATACAATTGTTCCTCTGAATGAAATGTGTCATCTTCTTCTATTTTCAAGATTCTCTTTGTCCTTTGATTTCAATTATTTGATTTTGATGTTCCTTGGGGGTGCTTCATTTTTATTTATCCTGCTTGTGGTTCATTGGACTTCTTGAATGTATAGCTTTCCCAAATTTGGGATTTTGGGGGGCTACTTTCACCAATATCCTTGGTGTGTTTTCAAATAATGTGAACAATTATCTTCTTCAATTTTGGGATATAGCTTGTTGTGTTATTCAGATCTTTTATTTTCACACAGATTATTTCTCTGTTTGTTCTGTCAGTTACTGAGAGTGATGTTAATATGATTGTGAGTTCATATTTGCTTTACACAATTTGATGCCCCATTATGAGGTGTATACAAATTTTCAAATGACTTCTTGATGAGTTAAACATTTTAGCATAATATGGCCACCCTCCTTATTTCTTATAATGCTTGTAGTGTATTTGATTCCGATATTAATATAATTAGACTAACTACACATACATTTATCTTTCAGTTTTTCTATGACCTTATGGTTTTCTTTCACTGGTGAATGCAATATAGTTGGATTTTATTAGAGCTAATCGGATTGTCTTTGTTTTTTAAGTGAGCTTTTATTCTATGTACATTTGTTTTACTCAGTGGTATATCTGGATTTGTAATCACTCTTGTGTTCTTATCCTAATCTTTCTTTGTTTTTTTTTCTCTCATTTCTTGCTTTATCTAGCATTGACATATTTTTTTCTCTTTCAAATTTTTCTCTGACAATTTGGACAAAGTACAGTATGTTTCTATTATTTTAGTGAATAGTCCACAAATGTTATCACCCCTATACTTAATCCATCAAATTATAAAATTAGTTAATCTTTTTAACCTTATCCATGTATTACAAAGACTGAAGAATATTCCAGTCATCTCTGTCTCAGACTTATTTACCATAGTTGTTATAAATTCAACATTTCTTTTTTTTGTAACACAGCAAGATTATTATAGTTTTTCATTGTTAATTATTCACATTTATCTCATATTTGTCAATTTCTTTATGCTTCATTCCTCTTTTCGTTTCAGACCTTCCTTCTGGTAATGCTGTCCTTCTATGTGAAATATATACTTAATTTCTTTTAGATAGGGCTTATTGGTGCAAACCACCTCTGTTTGGTTTCTGACCTTTATTTCACTCTTGTTATTGAAAGACGTTATTTCGAGGTATAGACTTCTAAGTTAAATTGTTTTGTCCCAACACACTGTAGATCCCTTCAGCTGTCTCCCTGCTTCCATTGTTGAGACTGATAAGTCCTCTTTCGGGTTAAATGTCGTTCTTTGAAGATAATATTTCTTTTCTCCCAACTATATTAGACATTTTCTTTGCTGTTCTGTAATTTCACTATGTTTTCTATGCATAAATTTTGTTCAAATTTATTCGCATTGGAATTAATTGGCCTTTTTGAATCAATGATACCTTTTAATTGCTTTTTACTTTTTATTTAAAAAATTTATCAGCCATTATCTTTAAAAATATCATCTCTTTCATTTGTCTCCACCTCTTTCTGGAGCTTGGATTAGACGAATGTTAAATGATCTCATGCTGTGTTCACGCGTTTGACCTCTCAGAGTTTCTATCTCTTGGTCTTTCTGGATGCCTTTCTGTATAATTTATTCTTACATAACTCCTAGCTTATGAATTCCTCCTCCTTTTCAATGCTGTCTAATCAGGTATTAAATCTATCCACTGAATTATTAATTTCAACAATTATATTTTTCACTTGTAGCGGTTGTGTTTGCTTCATTGGAAAATCTGCTTCTCTTTGTTCAGCTTCATTAGTTTCTCTCTATTTCTTGGAACATGTTACTGGTTTGGGTCTTTTATGCATTTTTGTTACCTTTGTTTTCATTCTTTTTTTTCTGCCATCTCTTCCTCATTGTCTCCTGTTTCTTTGTCTATTTCGTGATTCCTTTCACAGTGAACAGTGCATTGTTCTAGAAGTTTTCCCTGTGGAGCGTCTCTAAGTCCTGAGGTGTAAGTGGCTGCTTCAGAGGGGACCTGGGTTTGATTCTTTCAGGGTTCGGACAGTGACAGCGTCCAGGACCTCTTTGCACCGAATGCTTGGTTGACATTTTATTTGGACCACACAATGAGCATGAGCATGGCTTGTTAATCCATGTTGGAGTGGCTTTTTGTTAAGAAAACTTAGAGGACATTTTCCCCTCCTGGTGCCAGTTTAGAGACTGATGCTTTCCCAAGCTGTCCTGGGGGGACTGGCAGTGGGGTTGTTTGTATTTCACCCATGTGCTGAGATACAGTGCCATGGGGTGGGTCCTCAGTGTGTTCCCACCTCGGGAAGATTCTGGGCCTTGCCTTCTTTCCCTTGAAAGGCCATGAAAATTGAAGTTCAAGTTCACCACAAATGACCTCAAGGGGAAAACTGGCTCGTGTGCTCTGTCCGCCTCTCTTGTCCTTGTCTTCCCTGGCTCAGGTATGGCCTGCTTTTTTGTCAGTCCATGGATGCACTTAATAAATTATAAAACATATTTTATCTGGAATTTTTTTCTTCAGGAGGCAATCCAGATATTCATGCTGCCAGAATAAATACTAGAGCAGAGTTTGTAAACCTGTGGTCACAATGATTAGGTCATGACATCAATTTAGATGGTTGTGACCAATATTTTAAAATAGAACAGGATGAAATGGAGGGCAATAGAAAATATCAGCATTCATCAGACATAGTAAGAATAAGTATTTTGTCATCAGAGTCTGAGTTCATGGATGTACACATGTTCAAATGTACACATATGGGTAACTGGATTCCAGTAAAATGTGTTTCTTATTTCTGGTAATAGTACAATTATCTCTCGGGTAGAGCAGTATTTCTCAGACCATCTGGGGATCTTGTTAGAATGCAGCTCCTGATTCATCAGGTCTGAGCCAGAGGCCCGGGACTCTGCATTTCCAACAGGCCCCTGATGGTGCTGGTCTGTGCAGCACGCTTTGGGGAGCAGGGCCCCGAGGCACACTGGGTTGGCGTATCTTTATCTGCTACCACCTCCCCCCACCACAGCAGCTGGTACAGGATGCAGGTTCATCATGGGGGAGGGGGCAAGGCACAACCTTTAAATGAATGACACAGCCCTTGAAGACATGACAAAAAGTGGTTAGAACCAACTAGGCCCAAGATGGCAGAAGATTCGACCTCTACTAGACCTTGAGCCTCATTCTATGCTCACTGTAATACATCAGCTAAATGACACACCTATGGGTACCACAGTTCCAAGGCCGACCATAAAAGGCCAAAAAGTGGGCAGTGGCCCAGTTCCTGAAAATCCCCGCCCCTCCCCCAAAATAATCAGAATAATCCTCCCACTCGTTAGCCTATGAAATTACCCAGTCCATAAAAACTAACCACGCCATATTTTGGGCAGCTCTCACTTTCCGAGAGGACCCCATGCCCTAGGGCTGCTCTCACCTTCTGAGATAGACTGAATTCTGCCTACGGAATGTGTGTCTCTCTGAGTAAACCTGCTTCCACTTTCCTATGGCTCACTCTCGAATTCTTTCCTGTGTGAAGCCAAGGACGTCACTTGGCGGTCTGCCCCAGGCCTCTCCCCTCCGCCCAAGACCTGGGACATGACGCTCCTCTCATGCCCCATTTTCCTGCAACAATCACACCCAAAGCCTCTCCCATACTTGGCTCCACAGAGCCTTACATGCAGCCAGGCCAACGGGGCCCTTGATGGCGCTGAGTCTAGGAGATTTGGGGTCATCTGGTCTCGCCCCCATTTTTGAGTATGCTGGGGAGAGGTCCTATATCCCATAATACCATAAACCAGGGGCACCCAGGACTGTCCTTCTCGGCAGCCTCTGAAACAGTGGGTACCATTTATCTTCATGCACTCAGAGTTTTCTCTACTGAAGATTTTTTTCCCCTGCTACAAGTCGCGCATACCAAATTTCCAGAAGTCAATCACTGAGGGCTAATAAAAATGCCCAATAAATTCGGAATACACCTTCCAATGAGAACACCATATGCAAATGACAACATAATTCCATTATTAAACGTTACTCCTGAAGCACTTGTGTGAGGCTGAGCTATTTAAATTGTAGGTCCAGGATAATTGCTGTTGCGATTTCTGGCGGCAACAAAGGCGGTAGTCCAACGGCTATAAAATATCACAGGCTCTGCTGCCTGCCTTTGTTTTTCAGTGTAAACTACTTGCATTCTATTTACATATCAATGCAAACTTCCTTTTGCTAAATCATGCAAATGAAATAGCAGGGTTCAGCACAGCCCCAAATGGAGCGCTGGGGATCACTTCGAGAGCTATTTCTTTTTTATTTATCCCAGATCCCCAAACATTGGGGCTGGCCAGGCCGGTAATGCAATTACTCTGAATCTCTGGCTCAAAAGCGCTTGTGTTTTCGGTGCCCGTTTGATCTGTCTTGGATTTGGAGATCAGAGGGGCAGGAGCCAACTCCAAGCCCTCGTTAATCGCTGGTGCGCTGAGCGGGGAGGTGGGATTCATTGTGAGCGACGCCGGGGGATGCTAAAGTGTCTGGCTTTTTTTTTTTTTAACTTTAGAAATTGCACAGTCTTGACTCCACACTTTTCTGATTGTCAGCCGAGTCACAGTTTGGTTTTAGGGGAGTGCGTGCAGGCACACAGAGCTCCTCTTGGATTCACACTCGGACAGAGACGCTCATGCAATCAGGAGACAAGGATGCGAGGTTCACCGTCTATGTTGACAGAGATGTCACATGTCTGCTGTGACTGGGTCATAAGCCACCCCTTTCCCTAAATGGCTTCAAACTAAAATGATGAGTAATTGTAAAGGCATATGACCCGTGAGATGTCAAATGGCCAAATAACAAAAAAAATCCCTGCAATTCAGTCCCGGGCATCCTCTGTTACAGCTGGCACAGTCTGCTCCGTGGGACCGCACTGCCGTCTCCGCGGATCCGTCCCATGTTCTGCGTATTTCATCTCTGGATTTCCCCGGATAAACGCCACGCTCCCTGAGAGCAAAATTTAATGTTTCTTTTTGTTTATGTTCGCAGGATCACACTGTGACAATACACCAGGGCCTGGGAGCCCCAGAGCTGCCTGAGGGTCAGGGGGTGTGGCTCTGTCCAGGTGGGGCTGCCCCCCTACTCTAGTCCTCTGGGAACAGGCGAGTAGTGTCTGATTGATTACATGACCTGTCTATTACAAATTGAGGAAACTCTGGGGACAGGGCAGATCTGGGAACCCCTGACCTGCACTTGCAATGATCACTGCCTTCAGGTCACCTCCCTGACCGGCCAGCAGAGATTCCTCAGGCTGGGACCGCCCTCATCATGGACTCTGTGAGGAGCTGGCATTATTTCTCAGCTCTGAGCTCATGCAGAGCCTGCCGTGGCACCAGCACCAGGCAGAGCCTCAGCTATGTCGTGCAGGGCAGGGCTTCTTAGCACTATGACGATTTGGGCCAGATGATCCTCCGTGACGGGGGCTGCCCTGGGCCCTGCAGGCGTTGGGCAGCGTCCCTGGCCTCTCCCCACTGGAGACAGGGTCACCTCTCAGTCCTGACAGCCGGAAACGTCTGGGGCACGACCTCCCCGGAGAGAAACCTGACTTAGGGTGGAAGGGGTTAGGGATGCCCGTTTGCCTGAGCCGCACCCACTCTGGGCGTCCGCAGAGCCTCCAGGGACGAGAGGGCGAGGAAGGTGCCGGTCAGGCGCTCAGTGCGGCAGGAAGGAGCCCCTCGACCTCATCCCGCCCGTCGCAAGAGCCAGCTAAAGAATGTCGCTCGCCGCCTGCTTCTGCAAGGACCAAGGCACTGCCCCTGCAGTCACTGGCCCTCCACACGCCCTGACAGGGGTTCGGGGAGATCAGGAATGAGGCGCTCTGTGCTCTGGGAAAAACTGGCAGAGCAGGTCTTCAGAGAGTGAGCTATTATTTTCAGGAGAAAATTTTATGAACACCAGTTCTTGCATCTTCCCATGTTTAGAAAAGCACTAAAACCATTAACTAAGGTATCTGTTTCTCGTAACTGGCAGCAACCTGCTCCCAAGATGTGTGCTTGATTGCATGTACCCCCTTCACCAATATCACAACTATATTGTCAACCACAAATTGGCACTCGCTAGCTACCTCTAGAAGGGTTAAATCCTGAGCTGCTGCAGCTGCTGACCTTCAACCCCCATGAAAGGAGTTCAGGGTGGAGATCAGGAATGAGGTGCTCTGTGCTCTGGGAAAAACTGGCAGAGCAGGTCTTCAGAGAGTTAGATATTTTCAGGAGCTGACTTCATGAGCCCAATTCTTGCATCTCCTCATATCTAGAGAAGCACTAAAATCCTTCTGGTGATGACTGCTCTCCATGACCAGCAGAAACCATCTGTAAAAAATATGTGCTTGATTGCATGTGCTCCCCCTTCACCAAAATCGCTTATGTACTGACCTCCCCCCTGCCTCTTTGGAGTGGTTTCTCGGAGCTATCTGAGAGGCTGTCTCCTGGGCTATAGTCCTTATTTTGCCCCAGATAAAACTTAACTCGCATCTCTCACGTTGTGCAATTTTTTTAAGTAGACAATATTGACCCTATCCCCAGCTTCCTTGGAGCCATTCCTCAGAGCTACTAAGAGGCTGTCTGCTGGGCTATAGTCCTCAGGAACTTCCCGAATAACACAGAAACTCAGAGCTGTCATGTTGTGTGTTTTTATTTCAGTTGACAGAAGGAAAGATTTTATATCACTGAGGAAGCACTTTTCCTTAAGAACAGACAGCTTGAATAGCAGTGACTTAGGCAATCAAGGCATTTAAAGATCCCACAGGATAAGACGTTGCAGCAATGTCATCGGGGAGCTCGCTCTTTCTGTCTTCCTGATCTGCTCCCATGTCCTCTCGCTGATAGCTTCATGGTGGCAAGATGGCTGCCACAACACCAAGCATCACAGCCATGCTCCAGGAGGGAAGAGGCAGCCTGGGCTCCTTCTATGTCTTTCATCAGTAAAGCAGGAAATTGATGCTCTCTGGAAGCTCCCTTCAGACTTGCCTTTAGGTCCCGGTAACCAGATCTGGTCACATGGTCACCTTTGCTGCAAGGCTGGCTGGGGAGGTGGGGGTGGTGTGGGAGAAGGGCTATGTCATTATTTTATCATCATCATACATTTTCATTAGTGGTGACATGTTCTTTCTCTCTTTCCTGCATTATGAGGATACTTTTGTTATTCCTCTGCTTTCAGTAATGTGATAACTCTGATTTCAGTGACTACAGTGTTTTCGTGAGTTCCAGCCAGGACGCAGGGATGCGGGGATTGGGTGGGGCCTGGGGGGTGAGGGGGGCACCTCAGGTTTCCCTCCATCCTTCAGATTGTGACCAGATGGTCCGGGCTCCTCTTGGATATTGATAAGCCAGTCCCATCTCATGATCAGTAAATCCAGATCCCAGATGGAAAGATTAAAGCAAGACCACACCTCAGATGCAGTCTCACTTTGGCTGCATTCACTTTCTCCAGAATTTTGGTGAGAAAAGTGTACCTTTAATTTTTCCTACCTTTTGATTATGAAAAATTTCAAATATATACAAAAGCAGAGAGAAAAATATACTGAATCCTGAATTCACATCACCCAACTTCAATGATCAAATCTTGCCTGACCTGGTATCACCTCTATACACTTATATTCTTCTATCTTGGATTATTTTGAAGTAAATTCCAGACATTCTTTACTTTTTAAAGTAAAAGTTTCTACATAGGTCTCTCAAAGATAAATTAAAAATTTTAAAGCATAACTTTGATAATTATTATACCCAAATTTAACGGAGATTTCTTAATATTGTCAGATATAGAGTGAATACTCAAATTTCTCCAATTGTCTTATAGCTTATTGGTTGAAATCAGGATCAAAATAAAGTCCATGAATTGTAACTGGTTGAAATGACTTTCAGTCTCTTTTAATCTGTAGATTTCTCCTCTTTCTCTTTTTGTTTTCATTGTTTCATTTTTCACGGCTGTTGAAGAGACTGACTCATTTCTCCGTAGAACTTTCCAGAGAATGGATTTTGCCTGTTGCATCCCTGCCCCTTGGCCTTCTGTTTTGGAGTCAATGAGACTTAACAAGATACAGGTTTGATTTCCTTGACAGCTCCTTCCAGCTGGCGAGTGCACTGCCGTCAGGAGATATGTTTGTCTGGTTGCTTCCACTTTGGGGATACTAAGAACTGAGGGTGAGTCTATAGATGTATTAATCCATTAATTGTAAACAGGTAACAATCCAATATCCTTCTATTATTCCTTTTCTGTTCTCTACCTAGAATACTTATATAACAGAGAACCTTCTCCTTTCAACAACTTGGTTACCCTCAAGTACAGTTCTTACAGGAAAAGCAGAATAAATGCCCAAATCTACTTTTATTGACTGTTTAACCTAATCATCTGGTTCCTTAGCTTTCTTCAGAGACGGCC
Source organism: Balaenoptera physalus (assembly GCF_965194825.1). Lineage (NCBI taxonomy): Eukaryota > Metazoa > Chordata > Mammalia > Artiodactyla > Balaenopteridae > Balaenoptera > Balaenoptera physalus. Next base: position 1,183,779 of record NC_138892.1, read on the forward strand.
AAAGAGGTTTGCTTCCTGCACCATCATGAATAAATCTCGTAAACATACTCAGAGTGTTTCAGTGCATTGCGATTATTGCCGTTATGACAACAATGACACGAGACCTCCAACCTGGTATTTTAGCCTCTGATCACAGCTTTGTTTTCCAGTATAACAAGATGTAAGGCTCAGTCCGGAAACCGGCTATTTCTTCAAGGAGTGGTGGTTCCTGTAGATGGGAAGTGATATTTAAATACCATCATCTAAGGTCTTTGCTACTGGATTGGCCAATGATTCAAGGGCTTTTCAGAAGACAGAGCTGGTAAACAGGCAGTTTTTAAAGATAAAAATATATCACAAGCTCTTGTGACAATTATTTTTCAAGTCCAGGGCTCCACTGACATGACTGAATCTTATTAACAGAACATTTGTACCTCCTTTCACTCAGAGCCCAGGTGTCACTTTTCTAAGACGCTGACAAGTTTTTCCCCACAGCACATCTTAGACCAACGATACCAACGTATGGAAATCAGTGCGATTGCTGAACATGATTTTAGGTTTTAAGGTCTGCAGTAATATTTGCCATTGGGGTATATCTCACTTGGGATGCACAGCTAAGTTTTTGTATTTTAATGTTAATTGGAATAGTTACTCTCTATGTGTTTATGCCACAAACTGGATACAATTGCGTTTATTGATTTGATTTTATTTTCTATCTTTTTGCTTTTAAAGTTTTCTTCTATTGTATTCTTCAATTTAGAATGACCATCTAATTTGCCTTATTACAGATTCCGATTTGCCTAAAATTCTCCATTTCATCCATTTTGATGTCTTTTCCTCAGTTTTCTTTAACATGGTAACCACAGCGGTTTTAAAACCTTCTTTACTAACTCTAGTACAGGGACCATCTGCAGGTTTACTTCTATTGTGTATTTTTTCCCTCCTGATCACCCATCAAATTTTTCTGCCTCATTTCTTGTCTAGTATTTTTTTTTTTATTGTATGTTTTTATGATCTGTTCCCCATCAGCAGAATACTCATTACTTTCAAGTGAATAAGGAACATTTACCAAGACAGATCACACTCTGAGTCAGGAAACAAACCTCAACAAGTTTAAAAGAATGAAAATTAAGCAGAGTATATTCTCTGACATCATTAGCATTTGATTTGGGAAATGTGCATTAAAACCATGTGGAGGTACTGCTACACCTATCAGAATGGCTAAAATAAAAATTACCGATAATACTAAGTGCTGCCAGGGATGAGGAGAAGCCGGGACTGTCACGCCTTTCTGGCGGGGATGTAAAATGGTGTAGCCACGCTAGAGGATGGTGTGACAATTTCTTCCAAAGTCAAACATACCCTAAGTCCACAACTCACTTCCCTCCCCTCAGTATTTACCCAAGTGAATTGAAAACTTGTGTCCGCATAAAGATCTGAACTTGAATGTCTATAGATCTATTCATGATTGCTCAAAACTGGACGAATTCACCAAAGAGCGTACATGGGTTGCAAACAAATGACACACCCTTGGACAAGTGAGGAGCTAAACTAACTCTGGGGCATCACAGAATGGGGTTCTACTCAGCTATGAAGGGGGGTGATTGACACACACAATGTGGATGGGGAAATCCAGCCTCAAATGGTTACACGCTGTGTGTGATCCCATTTGTGTGATATTCTAAACAAGAGAAAACTCTAGTGATGGAGGGCTGGCCAGTGGTTTCCAGGGCTTAGAAATGGGGTGGCGGGGTGACTTTAAAGAGAATGCACAAGGGAATTTTGGGGATGATGGAATTGTCCTATATCCCGATTGTGGTGGTGGTCATGTGAATCTGTGTATGTTAAAATTAATAAAACTATACACCCCAAATCGTAAATTTTACTATACAATAATTAAAAATTAAAATTAATTATAATAACGATAAGCTATAACCCTGAGCTTGCATTTTTTTTAATAGTAATCTTTTATTTATTTATTTATTTTTATATTTATTTTTGGCTGTGTTGGGTCTTCGTTTCTGTACGAGGGCTTTCTCTAGTTGCGGCAAGCGGGGGCCACTCTTCATCGCGGTGTGCGGGCCTCTCACTATCGCGGCCTCTCCCATTGCGGAGCACAGGCTCCAGACGCGCAGCCTCAGTAATTGCGGCTCACGGGCCTAGCTGCTCCGCGGCATTGTGGGATCTTCCCAGACCAGGGCTCGAACCCGTGTCCCCTGCATTGGCAGGCAGATTCTCAACCACTGCGCCACCAGGGAAGCCCTTGTGTTGTTTTTAGTGTGGTTGGTACTAAACAGTAAGGAAGGTCTCGGTAATAATGGCCTGGTTGATACCTGGATTTGCAGATGATATTTACGTGTTACTTAATTTCTAGCAAAACTCTTTAAGTGTGATTATTTGAATCTTTCTCATATGGAATTTGAGACGGAGTGAAGGTGAATAAGTGTTTCAAGACCCGAGGCTTCGACTGCATCCTTCCTGTTGCTTTCCGTGCTCACTGAGCGTCTTCAACATGATGGACGGAGAACGGGCGGGAATGGAAAGCAAGCCGTAAGCAGACACATTCTCATCTTTTCCAGCTCATTTCTTCCTCTCTGTCTCTCACACACACCCCTATGGACACAAGGGTTTGCATGTCTTCACCACCCACTCGTCAGTCACCTCTGTGTAACCAAGTTCACCGGCTGTGTTCCTACCCTCGTGTCTCTACTGGTGATTCCTGCTTCCTTCTCGAAGCCCCACCCCCTTGGCTCCCTCAGTGGTCATCCTCTGGTTTTCCTTCCCTTCTCTGGCCACGCTGCCAGCTCATCTGTAGGCTCCGCTTCCTCTGTCCACCCACTCAAGCTCTCGTTCTTCAACACTGGGACCTAGGACCACCCCACCCTTCAGCATCACCTTCTCCCCAAGGACGGCACCAGTGCCCTGGGTCCCTGTGAATCCTGCACAGAAATGATTCCCCCACGCACCTCCAGCCCAGGCATCTCCCCTGAATCCAGGTCTACTAATATTTTTCTTAGATGCCCCAGAGGACCCGAAGCTCACAAGTCCAAGAGTGGGCTCATGTTCAATCCAAAACTTGGTAAGAAGTCCAGACACCTTGGAGCCACTCATGACCACTTCATCCCCTCGCTCCACAGCCAGGCCTGGTCAATCTCTCCTTCTGAAAGTCGCCAATAGGCTCGACATCTGCTCCCTCACACCCCACTTCCACCCCCACCAGGAGCTCTTGTCTGGACAGATGGCACTGACTCCATCACCCCGAATTCATTTTTCTCTCCCATCCACCAAGCCCCCTCCTCCGCTCTGTTCTACTTAACAGTCCCAACAGCCCTCCTGTTCTCTCCGGTCTCACCCCTCCGGTCAGCCCCTCAGTCCTCTGATCCTTCGCTCCCCCCGATGACAGGGTCTGTGTCCATTTCCCCCGACCCTCTTCCACCTTCTTGGCTTCTGTGAATCCATCAAATATCAGACTTTTCATTATGAGCTGACCGGGCTCAACCCCCCCGTTACACAAGCTTATTGCACCGATTCATGTTGGATGGCCGCGTGGTCACTGCCGAGGCTGTGAGTGCTCGAGGGCTGGGCCATTTCCGTCTTGTGCGCTGGCCAGTTCTGGCCTGACGTGTAGCATGTGCTCCAAAAATATCTGTGAATAATTGCACGGATGTAGGAAAGAGCAGAGCTCATCAGACTAGCATGTGATGGAGCCCGAATTCAAAGCCAGATCTTTCTGGCCACAAAGTCAGGCTGTTTCCCTTTACCCTGATCCTTCTCTGATCATCATGCGACAAAAGACATGTGAGATGCCACGTGTGAAAAATGCACAGCAGGCTACACGCAGACCCTGTCTGTGCCGCCCATCTGGCCCCTCTCGGCCTGCAGCCCAGGAGACCACCGAGGACTCTGGCTACAGTGCCGTGAGTGACCCACGAAGCCACCTCCATTTATCAGCCCCTGCCCCCACCCCCGGCCCCCCATTGAGCTGGTCCTGATGATGGCGTTGAGGAATAACAGGAAATATATGGACACAGAAGCCACAGGGGTGGAGAGAGAGGCCTGTCTCCGTGTGGAAGCCGCTCTGATGTAGAGCGTCCAGCTGTCTTGTCCAGCAGCCCCTGTCCAGCACGGCCGGCCACAGCTCGGGCCAAGACAGCAGTGGGCTCAAGATGCCTACTTCCTGCTGCATCACCTCCTTAGCTTTTGAGATGTGACCGTGTGTGGTGCTGGCTGTGCCCCTTGTGTGGGTTCCCTCACGGACTTCCCTCCCCAGAGGGGCCGGCCGCTCTGATGGCCCCGGCTTCACAGTGCTGGGGCTGGGAGCTGAGGAGCGTAGAGGCTCATCAACGGGCCCAGGATCCTGTGAGATGGAAGCTTGTGTTGGGGGGTCTCCAGATGACGTGACCAAAGCCAGGACCCCAGAGGAACCAGTGTTCTCCAGTCCCTCTGGACAATCACAGAGATTAGGAGGTGGGGTCAGGGTGCTTCTGAGAGAGCTTATCCCACACTCCAGAAGCCCTTCCTCCCTCCTCCCACCTTCAAAGTGCTTGGTGCCGGCTCAGTGGTCCTCCTCGCGGCCACACTGATGCCCCCTAGGAGCCACTCTGGATGGCTTGTCCTCCGAGAACCTTGTACTCACCCCTGATTGAATTAGTTCTAGCGAGCGACAGCTTTCTCTTGTAGCATTTATCATGGGAAGTGCATAGATACTGGATTGCTCTCTTCCCAGATCAACGAGAAGCTTCAGGGCGAGGGGCATGGGTCCTGGTGTTGGACGATCACTTGGAGCCAGGCCTGGCCACTGAGCTCAAGGTGGTCTCACTCAGCTGGAGGCCCAGTGAGCAGGGCCTGGTCCACGGAGACGTGGTCTGCATTTAGCATTTTGCTGGGGTCACAACCTGATTTTAAGATTTAAAAAACCTTGACGAGAAGAGAAAGCTGTTATTTAAAATGTGCAGATGCCTGTCGACCTCGAGAGACAGACAAGCCAAATGCCTCTGAAAGCCGATTGTAACTTGGCTCCCGGAAAATGCGCAGGATTGTCCTACATAGTAATTTAGACCAAGGAGTGAAACGATCTGCGTGGCGATGGGAAAATACATGTTGTTAATTGTGGGAATGATTGTGATCCAATGAGAGCTCAGAGTACTTCTCGAGTTTCTGTGCTTCTGCCCTTTTGGAGGAAGGTATAGGTGAACAACGGGTCTTGGCTGAACCGGCACTTTGTGGCAGGGGTGCACCACGTGGGCTGTTCTCTGGGTGGGGTGTTCTTACTCCAGAAGGGGTTTGTCAGACGTGCACGGGAGACCCAAGGCCTGGCTTCCTGAGTTCTGGAGTTACCCGGTGAGGGCACCTGTGGAGGCGGACAGAGCCCCCCGGACGGGGTGGGAGGGGGCAAGCACCCAAAGATGCAACGTGACCAGGGAGGAGAGCTTGGAAGGGTCTGCGTGAGGCAGGCAGACGCCGCGGTTTCCCCCTCACACCCCGGTTCACCACCTGGGCCCTGGTCCGCGTCCCAGGGCAACTGGTCTCCGTTAGGGGCTGTGTGTCTGTTGCCACTTTTTAGGCAACTTGCATCCTTTGGTGCCCAGATGGGCGCTTGCAGAGTTTCTGGGAATCTGCGGTGTTTGGTTATGAGAGGGAGTCCAGGAGACACGGGGGGAGGGGGTTCTGGCCGAGGGGGGGCGCTGTGCCCACCCCCGTGTCTCAAGTGTGGACGGCAGGCGGCACATGCGGTGACGCTGACGTGGGGGGATTTGTCTGGACTCCCGGGGGGAGAAGCAGCTGGCACAAGGGCACAAGGAAACCGACTGTGAGTTAATAACGACAGGTCCAGGCAGATGGAGAAAGTGAAAAGCTAATCAGAGTGCAGACCAAAGACGTGGGAAAGAAGGTGGGAGCGCGTGCCGTTCCTCAGACGCCTCTCCACAAGTCGGTGGCGATGCCTGCTTAGTTCCCAAATCCCCTCGGCGGCACGGCCTCCTCTGCCCTCTCTGCCCGAATCCGCTCCTGGCGCCGGGTCAGAGCTGAGCATCTCCCCTCTGCCCACGGCGGTGCCTGGGCGCACCGGCCACAGAGACGAGCGTGAGTGGCCACGGCTCGCAGCGGCGGGCGTCCCGAGAGATGTGAACGTGGCTGGGGGCGGGCGGCGTCCCAGCATCTCCTCAAAGCGGATCTGCCCGTTTGTAACAGCGCAATAGCACGGAGACGGGCGTCAGGACTTTCTGTCCTGGGAGCAGGTCCATGTTGGTGGCCGTAGCTGGGTTGTCACAGAGTGCCGTCAGGATTTACATCTTCCAGTTTCTGTGCGCATGAAAAATGATCCACGTGCTGTTCTCTGCAGTGAGAGGTCGGCAGCCGGCTGCCTGAGACTCTGAAGTCAATCCTGCGGGTGCCCACGTGCACCCTGGGCAGACACGGGGATGCCGGCTCTGCATCGGAGCCGGGGCTCCCACAGGAGCTGGAATTTGGAGCAGCGGGTCTGAACCACGCTTTCCTGCCCTCCAGGAACAACGGTGACGTGTGGAGACTCGTAGTCACGACTGAGGAAGTGGCTGCTCCTGTCACCAAGGGACTGGACCCCAGGGATGCCGCTTGTCACCCTGGGTGCACGGCACGGCCCCTCCCCCAGGAGAGACACCACGGCCCGCGGCTTGGTGGTGCTGAGGCAGGGTCCCCCGCAGGATGACGGCCCACAGACAGCGAAGGAGCGCCCAGCCCCAGGTGATGACAGCGAGAACTCGTGTGCTGAAGGTAAAAGTTTGATTGGCCGCCCGGAGGCTGGCCCACCCCGTGGGCCCCTCCTGCCACCCGCCCTGTCCCCTCCCCTCCCCGAGTCCCATGCAGGGGCCTGGTCCCCGCCCGAGGCCACGCCCCCAGGCCTCTGCACACCGGCCTCCTGGGTGAGAGGCGCCAGGGGTCCCCTTCCCTGACCCCCGTGTGGAGTAAGAGACCCCACAGCTCCTGCCCCTCTGTGTCCGTGGAGACGCTCCTCCTGTGAGCTGCCTCTTCCAGGCCTGACGACTGGGCCGAGGTCTCAGGTTCCGCTTTTCAGGGACGGTTCCAGCCACTTGGCAACCGTGTCCTTGGCTTCCAGGCCTCAGACCAGCAGGGGCATCATGCCAACCCCGTTTCCCGCCCCGCGCAGACCGGTGCAGGGCAGCGCTCAGCCCCGCGGAGCCGGGACTCGACCTCCCCGTCGACTGCTGTCCAGGGTAGGAGGGGGATACAGGGGCTGCGTCCCTCGGCTCTGCCCCCCACACCTGCCCTGGGCCTGGCTGGAAGCCGATTGAACGGGTCAGGGGGTCACGGGGTCAGAGGACAGGTCAGACACACGTGCCCTCTGCCCTCTGCTCCAGGGGCTTTGGGAGCTGTGCTGAGGGTGTAGCGTCACGGCCAGCTCTCCGGCCATCTTTGCCCCAGTGACCTTGAGGAATGTGCCTCGGCCGAACGCATAAACTCGACCAGGACAGCCGGGGCGTGCCGCCGGCTTCGCCACACGCGTGTGGTGGGGGGCCTGCTACCCCTCTTCTCGAGGAGCAAGAGGGGACGCATGTGCTTAGACCACCCGCCACCCGGGATGGCGGTGACGGTGTCCCAGGCGGGTGCACACAAACACATGTATGGTCTGTGTCTGACACATACCTCATAAAGCTGAAGGAAAACAAAACCAGTGCCCCCAGGGGACCAGCAGGTGGACAGAGGCAGAGGCAGGGTTTCGGCCCAGGGTCTCCGGGCTCAGGGAGGGGCCCCGAGGGCACCGATCGGGGCACCCTGCCCTCAGCAACAAGGCAGCAGGCTGGCCCGAGACCCGGCTCCCTTCACACCCTGGGTAAGCCGGGCGTCCTGGGAACTCGGGCACACTTGTCCCTTACTAACAGTAAAAAACCCAGATCCCCAAGACAAGGGTGCCCCCCTCCTGCCGCTGAGAGAGGGTGTGAGGGGACGGAAGTGGGGCCTGACCTAACGGGACTAATGCCGGGGTCTGCACCTACAATGATCTCAAACCATCTTCGCAAAAGTAAAGAAGATAAGTAAGCCCAGCGATGGGTTTTTAATTTCAGTTTTTTAAAGAAAATAATTTTGTATCAGGTTCATTCTTTTACTTGACACTAGTTTTTCAGCTAGAAACAGCAGCCCCCAGCTAAGATAAATTTCAGCTAAGCACTGGAATGGAATCCAATTTAGACGTTCCACTAATTCAGTAAAGCTCATTAATGGGGCTCTGCCTGCCGAGCCCGTGTGGGCATGTGCTGCTGTGTTTGGTAAGCAGGTCAGGAGATAAACGGGTGACGGTGCTTGTGGCTGGTCATTATTCCCGTAAACATCCACTCTGGAGAGTGTGCGTTCTGATTACAATTAAAATGCTTTTATTCCATTTTAGCAGTAATTGAGTGAACCCGGCAATCTGTACTTTGATTCTCTCTGTTAAGTAATTGACGATCACAAGCCACCCTTGGTAATAACACATTCAATCACCCGGCTTCTGCTGGTGTGTTTAAAAATAGCTCATGAGTGCCTGTTACCACACGTGGACAGAGGCGCCGACAGGGGCTTCTGGAGGCCTCTGCACACACTCTTCTAGGCGAGGAGTCGGGGACCAGCACCGGGGACGATGCGGCCCGTCCCTATTTGCTCCTGGTTTGAGCCCAGTAAACAGGGTGGCGGCAGCTCAGCCGGCAGGTCTGTGGTCAGCCCGAGTCCCAGCTGCAAGGTCCACCTTGGGCTTGCGGTCCTGCAAATGCGTCCGCAAGGGACCTTGCCTTCTAGCATGGGGTGGGGGGCAGGTCCTGGGAGAAAGACCCAGCAAATGAGGCTGCTGGGAGCTTCGGGCAGAGGTGCGACGTGGCCGGTGGGGTGAGCCTGGGATTTCCAGCGAGAGGGCAGCCTGTGAGGCCCTGAGGCAGAAGCGTGTTGTGTGGTCAAGTAATGGCCAAGGAGACCAGGAGGGGCGGCCCGGGAAGGGGGGGGAGAGCCTGGCGGGGGTGACCAGGCCCAGTGTCCTTGAGGGCACGGCCCCTCATGGTGGGAGCAGTCCTGGTGGGGGCAGGGGGGCGGGCCTTGGGGTTTGCTCTTGGACCCTTGTCACACTTGGACCCTCCGTGGCCCCAGCCAACTGCCCGTCTGTCCACGTGGCTCCCAGCATCCTGACTGCCCCCCATGGGCCACTTTCAGGAGTCTGATCGGGGTGCGGAGTGGAGAGGGTCTTCTTGCCCTGTGGATGGGGGGTCCCCGGAGGTGTACGTGCTCCTGGGCAGGTGTGTGAGCGGCTGAGACGTAACCTGAGAGCTGAGGGCGCTCCTCTCGGGAACGCGCCCCTCAGGAGCCTGGTGCTGCAGACTCCGTGGCCTGAGGTGCCAGCTCTTTCCAAGTGTCTGCTGGAGCCCATTGCTAACGTCCAGGGGCCAAGCAGAGCCAAGGGAGGAGAGGTCCTGCGTCCTCCCAGGAGCTGTGCAAGGTCACGGGCAAGGAGCGCTCTGGAGGGATGGAGGGAGCCGCCCGCTGAGGTGCGGCTACAGAGGGTGGGTGTTGAGGGAGGGGAGGCCCCATCCCCTCTCTGCTGGGCGTCAGGCAGGCCTGGGGCAGCCTGGAGCCTCGGGAGACCCCCAACCTCCCGGCCTCAGTCTCCCCGTGTGTAGAACAGGACTGAAGGCACCTCCTTGTACGCATGAGACGGGGCGATCGGTGGGGAAGATGCAGCATTGCACTGTCACACGGTGAGCACTTCACAAACCCTTGTGTCTATTGCCGTTGGCCAAAAAGCTCACACTGTCAATTATCAGGAATTTGGCAAATTGTTTTAAGCGTTTGGTCTCGTTTTTGTAAAGTGAATACATGTCCTGGGTACAAATTTAGCTCAGATAGAAAAGCACAAATAAGTGGGTAGGAACAGCAGCCGGACTTTTGCTAAGTTGGGAGTTGTCCTTTTAGCGGTGAGGTCAGCTTCACTTGGGGCTGGTCAGCCGGCCCCAAACGGTGGCACCGGGACTGAGCTCCACCCCGAGGGGGCCGCAAACGGAGCTGGAAGCTGTCAGCCCACTGCCTGCAGGAAGGATGCAGCCTCAGTCCAGGGGGCCCGGGAATCTGCATTTTCGGGGAGTCATTTATGAGCCTGTTTTAAAGGAGCCCACTGGTTTCAGCAGGTGATGGGGACCTGACGGAAGCGGGTGTCAGGGGTCCTCAGGCGCCCCTGTTGGCTGGTACCCCCCTCAAGGAAAGGTCTTTGTCTGTGGGCTCTGTGTCCTCTCCCCTCCCCCCCCAACCTTCTAGACGCTCGGGAGTTTGTGAAGTGCTGCGGGGACTTTGGGGGTGGGGACGTGAGGCTCAGAGAAAAGCTTTTTTCTCTTCTTCTCCCCGATGAGCCCCGTCCCGCGGGTGGGCATTGTCTCTCCTCCAGTCTGGCTCAGGTGTGCAGGTTCAGCTGGGGACCAGGTGGAGACTCAGATGGAGCCGTCGTGTGATTTTGCCAAAGAGAGAGGATGCAGCAAGGGAGGAGCTGCGGGGCGGAGGGTGGGCTTCAGGGAGCGTCCCTCGTCACGGGGGGTGCCCTCCTTCCCGCCCCCGTCCTGGGGGCATGCCTGCCCATTCCTGCTGCCCCGGAACACAGCCCACCGCTCTGCATCGTTGGGTCTGTGGTTCCGCGTGGCCCCGAGGGAAAGGAGGCTCTTGGCAGCACAGTGGCCCTGGCAGACACCCGCCCAGCAGCTGGAGCAGCACATCTGCGAGGGGGACACCCGTGGGGGCCTGTCTCTGCGCCCCCCGCCCCCACCCCAGGCCACGCTTCTGCTCGGACAGGCTGACTAAACAGTGATGAATTGAGAAACTGGGTGCTGTGGCCCCTCTCCTGCTCCGGGATTAAGAAGTCTGGCAGAGAAGACGTGGACTGCAGTAGGATCGGGGGCAAGAACGCATTTACACACGTGGGGATCCCCTCTGAGCACGTCTGCTGAGACCTGGAGACGGGGGATCCCCTCTGAGCACGTCTGCTGAGACCTGGAGACGGGGGATCCCCTCTGAGCACATCTGCTGAGACCTGGAGACGCCAGAGTGGAGAGGTGGTCCCGGCAGACCGGCCTGGGCGGCTCACCCGACCCCCGGGGCCTCTCTGTTCCTGTCCAGCCCCTCGTGGGGACGTCGTACCAGAGGCAGCGCTGACCGGGCGCCCGGCCCCAGTACCTGCCTGTGCCTGAGCCCTTAAAAAACCCCCAAGCCTCACCTGCAGGCATCCTCAGGGGTGAAGTGAGGATGAGGAGGAGCAGCCTGGGAAGGGGCTGGGCGCGAAGGAAGGTGGCTGGAAAGTGCACTTCGGAAGCTGGAAAGCAGCCCTCGTGTGTGGGGTCTCGTTCCCCCCCCCCCCGAGCAGCAGGACCCCTGCCCTGGTGGGTGCTGCACGGCCCACAGGGCCCTCAGCTGTGGGGGATGGAAGGCAGGGGACTGGGTTGCCCTGAGGACGGGGCGGCCAGGCGGACACCTGGGGAGAGGACACAGGTGGAGACATCAGTAGGTGGAAAGGTCGCTGGTGGCCAGAAGGGGGATGGCGGGGAGAGTCGTGTCCAGTGGCGAGAAGGAGGGGCTCCAGCCTGTCTGTGATGGGGTGTCGCAGGTTTCCAGCAGAGGAGGGGCCTGGCCTGACTTCGGCTGGTGCCAAGATTTTGTGAGGGAGGAGGGGGGAGAGGGAACCCCAGAATCTGGGGATCCCAGAGGGAACACTCTTCACTGGAACCGCCGCGGGGTGGGTGTGCCCCCAGTTTACAGACATCCTGCCCGTCCCGCCCACAGGGGCCGCCGATGGCTCTTCTTTCCCTGAAACCATGTCCTGGGGCCTCCCCTGCCTGTCACCAGACACCAGGGGTGTCCCTGAAAAGCCTTTCTTTCTGCCGGGGTCTCAGAGTTCTGCCCGAGGCGCGGGGGCGTCACGTCCTCAGGGTCTCAGGGTTTACGGGAGGAGGGGGCAGTGCCAGCATCACTCGGACAGTGGGACGGACAAGCACAGCCCTTGGAAGTGGCCCACAGAGGTCTTTCCTGGGAGCGCTGCTGACCCTGCCCCGGAGGGTTTGGGGTTAGGGGCCACCCCCTGCTGCCCATCAAACCACTTGCACATTTTAACCTCCAGCAAGCACTGTGGTTTTTTCTGGCGGGTATGGGGCCCCACCTGGGGACTTTGGGCATAGCGTCGTCTTTATCTTAAACCTTCCTTGTCATGCTCAAAGCAAAGTGCCATCGTTCATTTGAATAAATATTGGGTAAATATAACGTTGGCTAACTTTCTGAGTCTGAGATAAAACCCTTCAGCCTCCATCTCATGTCCTTAAAATGTGTAAATATTCCTTGAATTTGGGGTTGGATTTCAGGACTATCATCCTCTATGAGGTACAAACTGTGACTTTGTTTCATTGTTTAATGAAGTTCTAAATGTCCAGACCGATTTAGTGCCTGGAGTGAAGATTCTTTCTGCTTTACCAGGCATCTGATTAAGAGTTTATATTTCATTTAAGTTTCCCTGTGTGGACTAGAAATAAAGCATTTCTTCTGATTGATTTTATGAACAAAACTATGTGTCTTTCCAGTAGGTTCTTTGGTGTTTGAGGAAAAGTGTTTGTGGGAAATCGGTGGCTCGTGGGGTGTGGCACGGGGGGCATCAGTGAACGTTGGTCCCGGCTCGTGATTCTGGGGGTGGGGGGTTTTGGACAGGCTTGACTGGTGGTTCTTTGTCCTAAGTGGGCCCGGGGACCTGTCTGGGGTTGGCTGAGGGTCGGCTGACACAGGGTGCGTGGGGGCCTGAGCCTCACCTGCTCCAGGTGGCCAGCATGGGTGTGTCTGCAGGGAGATGCTGAGCGGTCAGAGATGACGACGGCCGGCACTTGTGTGTGCGCATGTCGGCCAGGAATCCGTGATGACCACCAGTGAAATCCGGAAGCAGGGCTTCCAAAGTTGAAAGAAAAAAAGAGAGATAATAAACAAGAACTTGACCAAACTTCAAAAAGGAGGGGCGAGAAAAGAGTACAGAAAGAGTAGAGTGGAAAGTAGATAAAATAGGAAAAAGGAAGAAACAGAATCAAGATTATTATTATTTTTTAAAAATTTATTTATATTTATTTTTGGCTGTGTTGGGTCTTTGTTTCTGTGCGAGGGCTTTCTCTAGCTGTGGCAAGCGGGGGCCACTCTTCATCGCGGTGCACGGGCCTCTCACTGTCGCGGCCTCTCTTGTTGCGGAGCACAGGCTCCAGACGCGCAGGCTCAGTAGTTGTGACACACGGGCCCAGTTGCTCTGCGGCATGTGGGATCTTCCCAGACCAGGGCTCGAACCCGTGTCCCCTGCATTGGCAGGCAGACTCTCAACTGCTGCACCACCAGGGAAGCCCAGAATCAAGATTATTAATGAGGTATTAATGTGACTAGAATAAATCTCCTTTAAGAGACAGAGAATGATAGACTGATTTAGATAACAAAACTCAGCTCTACAGTTTATACGAAAGACTTAAGATCAAGTGGCATAGAAAGGTTGACTATAAATGAATGACAATTTTAACTTCATACAAGAGGAGAGTAGGTCATTATATAATGATAAATGGCCTAATTTATAAGAAATTGAATTGACTTGGCATAAACTGTTAAGGAACAAACAGCATAACAACTAAATATGTAGAGAAAAATCTACTAGAAAAGGCAGAAAAACATGAAAAAAAAGGCGTATGGAATATCTGAATGTACCTGTTTTGGAATTATACAGCTCTAGTAGGGAATAAATAAAAAAGAATATAGAGGTCATGAATATAAACCATATAATTTATATTCTTCAAATAGAAAAATCACATTTTGTCATATTTGTTGAATATATAAAAAATAGATTGCAGTTACCCACCTAGAAAATCTTAAACATTTAAAAAGCAGGGATATGGCAGGTTGTTTAATATGACATGCAAAAAGGGTTAGAGACCAAGAAATCTACTAACATAATACAATATACCAACAAATTCCAAAAGAAAAAAAAGACATTTTATAAAATCCATAATTTATTCCTAATAAAAGCTGTAGCAACAGAGTTCTAAGATAGCCCAGCTGTATAGCCCTCTGTGATCCCCACCCCTTGAATGTTGGCAGAAACTGTGAATATAATGAGAGATCAATCCCGTGATTATGTTATGTTTTGGGGAAAACGGGAGATGATTCTAATGCCGAAAGCTCAGCTTCTCTGTACACCGGTGCCGAACTGAATCTCGGAGACAGAGTTTTGGGTGAAGTAGAAAAGGAGAGCTTTCTTACTTTGCCAGGCAAAGGGGGACACAGTGGGCTCCGGCCTCGAACAACTATGTGTCCCAACTTGCAGGAGGTAGTGAGAAGTTTTATAGTCATGATTCAATGAGGGGGCGTGGTCAGCTCACGGACGTTCTTCTGATTGGCTGGTGGTGAGGTAATCGGGAGTTAGCATCACCAATCTTCTGGTTCCAACAGGTCTGGGGTCTCAGTGCTGGTGGGCAGCAGACAGTTAACTTTTCCACCTGGTGGGGGTTTTATCTACAAAACAGCTCGAAGATATTGTTGTGTGTATCCCTCGAGGGGGGACCAGGACCTGCCCCCAGGCTGCACTATTGTTTCCCTCTTGACTGTTTCTCCCTGTGTCTGCATCCCCTCCCTTCCCTAATTAACAACTGCTTGAATCTGCCCTGTTGGAACTCAGGGAAGGTCATGGAGGCTGAAGGAAGCCTGTTTCCGGTAATCAAAGAAATGGGGGACACAGAAAGCCTTTTGTGCCCAGGAGCCCCACAGGGCCCTGCTCGGTATCAATCCTGGTGGACGTGACCTAATCAGGTGAGCCCTTTAAGAGTCGAGCGTTTTCTCGGACTAGAGGCAGAGGAGGAAACCAGAGAGACATGTTGCTGACCTCAAAGCAGCAGCAGCACACACGCTGGGGCTGCCGCGGGCCATGTGGACGGCCTCCAGGAGCTAGGAGTGGCCCCAGGCAGGAGCTGGCAGGAACATGTGTCCCCAGGTACAGGGCAGCAAGGGGACGGACCCTGCCAGCCGTCTGAGGGAGCCTGGAGGGGCGTCTGTCTCCAGAGGCGGATGCAACCGTGAAGAGCTTCAGCCCATGAGACCCGGAGCAGCTAGGGCAGCTCCATCACGTCCACACGGATGCGTAATTTAACAGCACGCTGAGTTCTGGAGGATGGAGTCCAAGCTCGGTGGTGGGCAGGGTTGCTTCCTGGTGAGGTCTTTTTTTCTGGCTTGCTGGTGTTACGGACGGAATTGTGTCCCCACCACCCCAAATGCATATGTTAAAGTCCTAAACCCGTATGTGACTGTTTGGAAATGGGGCCTTTCAAGAAGAATTAAGTTAAGTGGAGCCAAAGGGTGGGCCTAATTCAGTAGGACAGGTGTCCTTGTAAGGAGAGGAAGAGACACCAGATTTCTCTCTCTCTAGGAAAGGCTGGGTGAGGACACAGTGAGAAAAGGCGGCCGTCTGCAAGCCAGAAGAACACCAAGGCATCGCCTGTGAAATGAGGGCCTCTGTCACTATTATACAGCGTGCTTTGGTGGCTCCAGAGGTGATAAGAGAAATATTCAGTAATCAGTATAAACAGTGGTGAAGCAAAGACATCTTTTTCGTCAATGATCTCATTGTACAGCTAAGAAACCAAAGAGATTACTTTACAAAAGAAAAAGAAAAAACAACGGCTGGAGTAATTTAAAAATTTCGTAAAGTTTGCTGGACATAAGACAAAATTTCAAAATCTATAGATAGTCTGTATATTAGCAATGAGGAGTAGGAAATTAAAATCAGGAATTTATTTAAAATAGGTATGGATTTGGTATTAAAAACACCTATGGGAGCAAGTGGGTAGTTTCTTCTTCAGCTTGGGCAGCTGTAAGGAAACACCGCAGACGGGGGCTTAAACTTACTTCCCGTACTTTTCATGGTGCTGGAGGCTGAGGGTCTGAGACGGGCTCCAGGAGAGCCCACTTCCCGGTCCGCATCCTCTCTTGCAGGAGGAACAAGATCTTGTGTTTCTTGTTTTCCTTGTAAGGACACTTGCCCCACCGTGGATCCCCACCCTCATCCCCCGTCCGAACCTGACCACTTCCAAGAGAACCAGCTTCCTAATACCACCACCCATGGGGTTAGGGCTTCAATATATGGGTTTCAGGGAGATACAAGCACAGTCCACAGCAGACGTGATCCCACATTCTCAGAGAGAAAGCCTTAATAAAAAAAGTCAGTTCTCCCCAAACTAATACATAGAGTCAATGCAGGAGGGAAGCCCCAGCAGATTTAGTGTTAGGAATAGGTGGAATAAATGTCTCAGAACAGCCAAAAAATACAAAAGGAATTCATGGTGCCTGGAGGAATATTAAATAATCAGGCACTAAGTTACACAGACGCTGTAACAGAAACAAGGTGGTCACCTGGTGGGGCTTCACAGTCAGGCCCCCGGAGCGAACAAGAGTCCAGGAATGGGTCCCGGTGCACCTGACAGAGGTGGGCGTGACTTTGGTACCCATGGCAACCGGGAACATGTCTGATCAATGCTCGTGTTCAGTGATCTGTGTGGCTGTGAACACGTGTAAATAAGAACACGTATAAACATTCGTCTCTGTCCCTTTGAAAACAAAGACCTCGATCAGTCTGGGCCAGAGGTGGTGGCCCCGATGCGGCTCATCTGACTTCATCTCGCCCCACGGAACCTTCCAGAAGAGGTCCTCCATGTGGCTTCTCAGAGAACCCCAATCATGGGAGGAAGGGCAGCTCTGTTAGACCATAGACACGTCTTTGCGATTTTCCAGCTCAACAGAAGGGGAACCTCTGACAGAACCTTTTCTTAACATCACACGTTTAAAGAACTATTAACTGGAGGTGGGTTTGCGTGGAAACCCTCCTCTTCGTCCATCGGCCCAGACGTGCAGGGCGGGAGGGGACGCAGGACGCACAGCTGGCCATGGGAGCCTGGGCTGCAGGGTGGGGGGGGGCCCGCGGAGCGAGGGGAGGGGAGGGGGTGGGCTCGGGCCCCTGGGCTCCCTGTGAGCTGTAGGCTCAGCCCCAGCCCCTCTGCAGCGGCGCCTGCCCGAGGGAAGCCACCAGCCAGGGGACCGTGAACTGCTGGGGAGGACTCTGCACTCCCTACACCCCAGTCGTCCCTCCCCTCAACAGTCCCTCCCCCCTCCTCCCTCAGCCCCTTCTCGGGGGGGGGGACACCTGTCCTCCCCCAGGACGCAGGACAACCCCGCTGCTTCCCAGCTCCCTCCAGACCCCTTCTTCACCCCCGCGGCCTCCTTGGACAGCTCCAAACACTGACCTGCCTGAGGATTCCCAAACCGCCTCTAAACATCCCCCCCGAACCCCCCCAGGTCTCTCCCCTGCTCCCCCTCCCTCCCTGCACTGGGCTGGAGCTCTCGGCATCCCCGACTCACACCTCCAGGGACCTGCCCGGGAAGTCAGCCACGGCCCGCCACCACACTCCTTTCTGGGAGACGCTCCCCCGGCCCCTCCCAGCCCCCATCAGCCTCCTCTGCCAGACCCCAGCCCAGCACGGAGCGTCCGGGCGGCCTGAGCCTGAGAGGCTGGGGCAGCCTCAGTGCCAGCTCCAAGACGACTCGGGTGGTTTGTAGCTGAGCAGGAAGGTCTCAGGCGAGGTCAGAAGATGCCAGAGAGACAGGAGAGCCAGAGGGGCAGCGGAGTCGCCGTCAAGGGTCTGGTTTCTGGCTCCAAGGTTCTGAGCCGTGCATTCACCCCTGAACCCGATTCCCATGGACGAAGGCCCTCCTGGTCCTGGTTTGGCAGACAGAGGTCCCCGCGGCCCCTGCCTCCGTCGGCTGCCCCGTGCACGGAGATCCTGAGGTTCCCGGGGAGTTGTGTGCCCAGGGAGCAGGAAAGGCGCACGCGGGTGAGGCCCAGGGTAGGAGTCATTTATGCAGGTGGACGGGCGGTGGGCACCGGGCTTGCACTGGGCACCGACTGCGACGGGCCCTTCTCTCTCCTGAGATATCGCAATCAATTCAATTTTCACCCCAAACCTCAGAGGTCGGTTCTGTTACTGTCCCAATTTGTGGGTGAGAGAACCAAGACTCACAGAATTTGAGCCCTTTTCTGAGATGGTGTCATAGCTGGGTTCCCAGCCCCCAGCCCCCGACATCTCCCAGTCTAGTCACCCAGTCCTGGGAGGGGCCCCGGAAGGACAGAGCAGTGAGCTGTGCAGCCCAGGCAGGTGAGGAGCCAATAATGGGGTCTCCTGAGACTGGCCACCTCTCTCCTGCTCCTTGAAGGAAGCGCCCAGAACCCCCAGCCCCTGCCCGGTGCTGCAGGCCTTGCTGAGCTCCGCTTGGCCCCAGCGTGCGGTGCTGGACCCCATGGCGGGGGCCGGGTGGGCCGGAGCCGCTCACGAAGACACACATCCTGGGACCAACCGGCCCGCAGCTGGGAGGGGCTGGAGAATCAGCTGGTGTCCACCCTCCAAGGTGCTAGAAAGTGCCAAGAACACGTAAACCAAATGGGTCAGCCCCACCTTGAAACAGTCCTCGGTTTAGCAGGACAGATGAACGTGTGTCAGTGTTTCTCAAACCTCAGTGTGTAACAGCCACAAACTACCCACCAAATGTGGGTGACCAGGCCTGGGGCCCTGCTTGGGGTGAGGTCCAGGAGCTGCGTTTTTGTTTGTTTTTTTTAAAATTTAAATTAATTAATTAATTTATTTTTGGCTGTGTTGGGTCTTCGTTTCTGTGCGAGGGCTTTCTCTAGTTGCGGCAAGTGGGGG